>NW_028227259.1:138076488-138676488 GCF_978045245.1 Mus caroli | reverse complement strand
CTCACTGGGGGATTCTAAGCAAGCCATCTATTTTCCACAGTCCTTGCTTTTGGGAGACATAGTGTCCCAGTTTCCCAACTCTCCCCTCCCGCCCCCCCGGGCATCCTCCCATGTCCACGTCCGTGACTTACTTAGCACCTGGTCTAGGAACATCCATGTCCCCAGCTAACTGTGTGACCCAGGCAGAAGAGGCTGGAGTGAAGAAAACCCCAGCTTGCCCCTTGGCTTTCCAGCTGTTCTGCATTTAACGAAGGCCAGGCTTGGGAACAAGGGCCTTTGAAGGCCATTCCTAGCTAGGTAGCCAAGGACCAGGCAGCTGGCGGGGCTGATGTGGGCAGGGTTGGCATGGCAGAGTAGCCACTGCCCTGGGAACTGCTGTCCAGACCACATAAGGGTTTGTTTGCCCAGCAACATTGTAAGAAACATTACTACCAGATGTGCAATCAAGGCTTATGTATGAGTTCATACTTATGCAAAGCCATCCTCTACAGAGATGCTTGGATTTCCTTGTAGAATCCAGGCTTTTCCTGCCACAGGGCCTTGACTCATGCTGTACCCTCTACCCAGCTCTCTTCCTCCTTGTCCCTCCCTCATCTGCCCATTCATTCTTCAGAACCCTTGATGCCCAAGCCCTTGTTCTCTCTAGGACAAACACTGACGGCAAGGGACACCACGAACCGGCCCTACTCACACCAGGAGCCCTAGCAGGCTTCCCAGCAGCGCCACCTTCAGGCAGGAGCCAGAACTGTCCCTTTGGAGATGTGACTGTGTTTGTAACAATATTGTCCTCACTGCCGTGGACACGTCCCACCTGAACCCCCTGCCGGACCAGGAGGCTCCCACAGACACGGCCTTCCACAGAGCGCGGTACAGCTGGGCCCAGCCCTGGAGAACCTCTCTTGTCCCAAGGAGCTTCGTGAATTGGCAGAGGCTGAAGCGATCCAGTTGGGCCTCTCTTGACTATAGCAGGCTGCTGCTGCTGCGGCTTGTCTGGACACCTGGGGACTTCCCCGCCTCCCTTCCCTTCTGGTGTCCCCAGGTCCCCTGCAGGCCCCTGAGGGATGGAGCAGGGCCCCTGCTTGGACACAGAACAAACCAAGAAGGGCTTCAGTCTTCAGAAACTAGAGAGAGGATGCTTGACTCCACGCATTGAGCCTCTCTTACACATTGGTACAAGGTCGCTTAGACCCCTCTAGTCAGGGAAGATTTGGGGGTGGCAGGCTCCTTAGTCCTCGACACCAAGCTAGTATGCGTTACCCACCTCCCATCTGCTGCCCGGAAGGCACTGAGCAGACAGCTTCAGTATTCAGCAAGCACGCAAACCCACCCTTCTTACCTTTACCTCGAGCTGGGACTGGCTTGGGGCTTAGAACCAAGAACAGGTAGAAAACTCCTTAAACAAAGCATTCCTACAGCGTTTTGCTGGGTGAGAGGAATCAAACTGGTTTCCTTTATTTCTGGGAACCCCTGCCATGTTACTCCAAAGACCCCAGCAACCCACAGAGAGCCCTGCTTCCATCTTCCCAGGGCGGGACCACAGTGGTAAGTCCTAAGGATGGCCCAGGTGGCCTGTGTGAGCGCCACTAGGCACCAGAAGGTGGCGCTCACGCGCTCGTCCTTAGGGAGGAGCTGACTTAGCAGCCCCTCAGCCCAACCCCCTGCTTCCTGTTGGCTTTTGGGTAGCACTTGCCTTGTTAACAACAGCAGCCTAGAACTGACGCTTTAGTGGCCCATCTGCAGAGCCAAATCTTGCTCTTTCCAGCACAATCTGGGCAGCTCACAGATTAGGAATTAACAGCCAAAGGCTCCCACGGAAGGGACCAGAAGGGGCTGAGCCCCACCCTGGAGTGGGCTTGCACCTGGTAGGTGTGCAAGAAGCCATTTCCCCATAAGCACTGGCCTTTGATGGCCCCCTCAGCCTACCTGGTGTGGCCACCCAGCTGTGGCTCAGCCATCCCTGCCCCCCCCTCCCCTCCCCCTCCCCCCAGTGGAATTGTGGAAGTGTGGCAAGTCCATGTTCGGACAATAAAGCTTGTGATTGAGGCGCAGGGCTCCTGCTGCTGCCTGCTTCTGTCTGGGGCACCTTAGGGACAGGACGGGGTCCTAACTTTGTTCTCAGGTGCCAGCTCATTTCTACTCAAATGTGACTGGTCAGTGGAGGTAGGGGAGGGGTGTGCTTTAGAGGGGCTGGATTTAAAGGAGATGGACTATGTCCTAAGGATTAACACCCGAGTTTGTCATTGGACTTCCACGTGTGCATTACATGTACCTAAGTGCGCATGCATGCTCACGCACACACGTGCGTGCACACACACACACACGTGCACATGCACACAAAGCATATTTCTAAACTCTGTGGATGTCATACATTTCTTTTTTTTTTTTTTTTTTCTACACAGAGATAGGGTTTCTCTGTGTAGCCCTGGCTGTCCTGGAACTCACTCTGTAGACCAGGCTGGCCTCGAACTTAGAGATCCACCTGCCTCTGCCTCTCGAGTGCATGCGCCACCACTGCCTGGCCTGTGTCATACATTTCTATTACTGGCAATGACTAAAAGCAACTTGGGAAGCAAAGGGCTTCATCTTCTCAGTTGAGGTCCTGTCCTGGTTACCCCTCTGCTGTGACAGAATACCATGACCAAGGCAACTTACAGAATGCGCTTAATAAGGCTTACAGTTTCCAAGCACGATCTGAGACCATCATGGTGAGGGACACGGCTGCAGGCAGGCAGGCAGGCAGGCAGGCAGGCATGGTGCTGGAGCAGTTGCTGAGAGCTTGCATCTGATCTACAGACACAAGGCAGAAAGCAAGAGCTAACTGGGAACGGCTTGGGCTTTTGAAACTTCAAAGCCCAATGACACCTCCTCCGACAGGCTATACCTCCTAATTGTTCCCAAACAGTTCTACCAACTGGGGACCAAAGATTCAAACATGACCCTACAGGGGCTATTTACATTAGAACCCACCACATCCCGCTCCCTGGCCCCTGTAAGCTTGTAGCCATATCATAAGTCAAAATGAATTCATTCCAACAGTGTTCACAGGGCTCTCTTGAGACTTCAAGGCAATCTCTTAATTGTAACCCGCTGTAAAACGTAATTATATATGTGTCCTATAAGTGACGGTGCAGAGAAATTACTAAACTAGACCTCTCCGTGGGTGGAAAGATTTATTGCGGAGCAAACTGCCAAAGCTGTCTCTGGGAGGGGTCGAGAGGCAGAGTGAGAATCGAGTGGGAGAGCGAGCAGAATGAGACGCAATGGGGTGGGGGTCTGAGCCGACACAGGCTGTTGGGAGTCACTAGGAACTAGGTGCCCTTTCTGAGGTAGTTGACCTTGGTGGAAGGCTATGGGAGGTTCCTGAAGGATTAAGGGTAGTTCCTGGTACCCAGAAACCTGCCCTTATGTTTGCTTTCTAGATAACAATCCCAATGCATTAGTGTGATCATTAATAACCACAAGACAGAGCTGCCATTAGGCTGTCTTAAAATGTCCTCTGACAACAAAATCCAAAACTCTTCAATTTAAGCCAAGCATGGTGGCGCACATCTTGAATCCATTATTCAGGAGATAAAGGCAGGAAGATCTCTTGAGTTTGAGGCTAGCCTGGTTTACAGAGTGAGTTCCAGGCCAACCAGGGCTACACAGAGAAACTCTTGTCTTCAAAAAACAAAAGTGAAACTCTTCAGTTTGGTCTCAGGCAGATTCTTAGGAAAAAACAGCCACATCATTGCTAAAATGATGCCTTAGGGGGCTGGCGAGATGGCTCAGCGGGTAAGAGCACTGACTGCTCTTCCGAAGGTCCTGAGTTCAAATCCCAGCAGCCACCCATAATGAGATCTGACACCCTCTTCTGGTGCGTCTGAAGACAGCTACAGTGTACTTATGTATAATAATAAATAAATCTTTGGGTCAGAGCGAGCAGGGACTGAGTGAGCATGACCGACCAGAGTGAGCAGAGGTCCTGAAATTCAATTCCCAACAACCACATGAAGGCTTACAACCTCTGTATAGCTACAGTGTACTCATATACATAAAATAAATAAATAAATAAATCTAAGGGGCTGGCTCAGTGGTTAAGAGCACTGACTGACCTTCTAAAGGTCCCAAATTCAAATCCCAGCAACCACATGGTGGCTCACAACCATCCATAATGAGATCTGATTCCCTCTTCTGGGGTGTCTGAAGACAACTGCAGTGTACTTACATATAATAAATAAATAAATCTTTAAAAAAAATGTTTAAGCCGGGTGTTGGTGGCACACGCCTTTAATCCCAGCACTCGGGAGGCAGAGGCAGGCGGATTTCTGAGTTCGAGGCCAGCCTGGTCTACAGAGTGAGTTCCAGGACAGCCAGGGCTACACAGAGAAACCCTGTCTCGAAAAACCAAAATAAATAAATAAATTAATTAATTAATTAATTAAAAAAAATTTTTTTAAATCTAAAAAAAAAAAAATCCTTAATCCGGTTGCTAATATTGTTCCCCTCTGAAACCTCTGAAGTTGGACATATTCTACAGCTCTCAGCATGACTGTTCTGCTTCTCCTAGGATGGTTTATTAAGTCTGGCTTACAGCATTCAGTGTTTTTCTTAGTCCAGGGACCAAGCTGTGCTGAGACCCCAGAGGCAGCCTAGAGTGTTCTGTATGTATATTGGTCCTTCATTCACACTCTGAGTGTCAGATGACAAGAAGGTGTGGGGGCCACTGCTTGGTCACTTTAAGGGCTTCAGGTGAGGGGATTACACCCTTTCTTTGGTGTGTCTAATAAGACATATTTTCCTGATATTTTCTTTTTTTTTCTTTTTCTTTTTTTTTTTTGAGACAGGGTTTCTCTGTGTAGCCCTGGCTGTCCTGGAACTCACTCTGTAGACCAGGCTAGCCTTGAACTCAGAAATCCGCCTGCCTCTGCCTCCTGAATGCTGGGATTAAATGCATGTGCCACTGCACCCAGCTTTCTACGCCCAGGAATAAGTCACATACTAGTCTGTGCTACATGAATGATGGTGTCTGCAGATCCATTCGGGAGCCATCATCCTCCACCCCAAAATAGAGACTCCTGGAGGCAAGGCACAACCTGAAAAAAAAGGCAGTTTTACTCAATATAGAGTAACTTACAGCAGGCCACAGCCTGGTCTTAGCACCAGCTTATACAGTAAAATTAAAGCAGGCCTGGGTGGCGTGAAGGAGGGGGAGGAAGAGGGGGAGGATAGGCAGAGTGGGAGGAGACAGGGAAGAGGTCGGGGAGAGAGAGAAAAAGGGAGAAAAAAAGAGGAGATTGGAGAAGAGAAGAAAGAAAAAACGGCAGAAGGAGAAAGGTGAGTGGGGGCAGTGAAGAGGACACAGGGGGAGATGACACACATATAAGGTATGCATACAAGACTTAGAAATAGTCCCTCCTGTAATGCACAGAACTCACCACAAGGTGTCGCCCTCAGCTGCTGCACCTTCCGGTCATCTCTATGGCGCTTAAAAGGCATAGAACCTGACTGGCAAGCCAGCACAGGAAAGGCACAATAGGTACCGCCCTCCCGGCCCTATAGTTCCCTGGTGGGGTGGCCCCAAGAAGCCACCAGGCTTGGTTCAGACTTTATGTGGGTATCCACCTGTCCACCCATCCATCTTAGCAACAGAAGCTAGCTAGAGAGGGGACATTCAATTCATCTCCAGGAACCCTTTAGGTAGGATTTCATGTCCCTGGACTCGGATCCCCCTTCCTATACCCACATCCTTGTCTGCCGTTGCCTTTGCTGGGGTCCTTGCTGAATTGAGAACGCATAGTTCTGGCTCTTGTCTGGAACCTTTCTCTCAAGTGACAACAGAGGGAAGAACTAGCCGTCCCCTATGCTGTCCTCAGAGTCACCCTCAAAGCCCCTTCTGTGGCTCAGCAGCTGCCCTTCCCCCTGCCCTACTGGACCACTTCACACTGGATTTCCCAGACTGTTTCGCAAATCGGGCGCATCTCCCTTTTGCCCTCACTCAGTCCACATGCCTGCCCTATGCTGCACCCACCACCTTCTGTTCTTCACCCCCCAACCCCTGTCAAAGCTCCAGTTGCCAACTAGATACACCTGGGAAGAGGGGACATCAGTTGAGGAATTGCCTCCTAGACTGGCAGGTCTAGGGGGCGTTTTCTTGGTTGTTGATTGATGGGCAAGGGTCCAGCCCACTGTGGGAGGTACCATTCCTAGGCAGGTAGCGGAGCAAGGCAAGGGTCAGTAAGCAGCATCCCTCCATGGCCCCTGCTTTGATTCCTGCCCTGAATGATAAACTGTAACTTCTAAGTCAAATAAACCCTTTCCTCCCCAATTTGATTTTGGTCAGTGTTTTGTTGCAACAGAAAGCAAATTAGGACACCCCTTTAACCTATGCTAACCTTTAGGACACCCCTTTAACCTATACTAACCTTTAGGACACCCCTTTAACCTACGCTAACCTTTCTGAACCACTGTCCACTCTGGCCTGGTCCTGAGTTTCTAGCTCAAGCCTTATCCTCCAGAGAAGCCTTTTCATGTAAGCACATGCCTCACTCACTCATGCCTACACATACAAGTACATAGGCACACATGGACGTCCACTGATATATGAACACATACGCTCATAATTATCCACACACATATACACATACCAGAATATTCACATGTATACACATACAGTCATCCACACAAAACTACACACATATGTGTATAAGTATCCACATGTGCACATGTGTATCTATACATACACCTACTTTATATACACATGCATTGCAGTTGCTATTTTTGATTGTCAACTTGACTACATCTGGAATTAACTAAAACCCCACAATGTAGGGCACACCTGTAAGGGATTTTTGCTTAACTGGAAGTGGAAAAAAGACACACCTTTAATTTGGATCGTGAAGCAGGCAGACACACCTTTAATCCAGATCACTTGAGTTGGGGGAAAAATATCCTTTAATCTGGGCCACACCTCTGCTCAAAGCCTATCTAAGGACCCAGAAGGAGGAGGAAAAGGAAGCTTTTACTTTCTCTGTTTGCTCTTGCCTTGTTAGCTAGCCCATTCCTTCATTGGCATTAGAGACTGCTTCTTCAGGATTGCAGTGTACAGCAAAGACCAGCTGAGACTTCCAGCTTCATGGACTAAGAAACTACTGGATTCTTGAACCTTCCTTTCATATCTAGCAGTGTTGATGTAGCTGGAGCAGAGAACACTGACTGATACATGCATACACATACATTAACATATACTGTACATGTACACATACAAAAACAAAACAAAACAAGAAAGCCGGGCAGTGGTGGCGCACGCCTTTAATCCCAGCACTCGGGAGGCAGAGGCAGGCGGATTTCTGGGTTCGAGGCCATCCTGGACTACAGAGTGAGGTCCAGGACAGCCAGGGCTACACAGAGAAACCCTGTCTCAAAAAAAAAAAAATCATCAACCCATGTACACACATATCTACACTTGCACACCCGTTGCATATACATGTAAATATACATATACACATTAATAGCACATAACCACACAGCTCACACAGAAAATATGCCTATACAATATACATGGATACTCATAGACACACCTGTACTATACACACACACACACACATATAGCGCCGTGGTTCATACATTGCGGGGATGGAACCCAGGATTGAGTGCAAGCGCTCTACCGACTGAGCTGCAGCCCAGGAGTTTTCTTTACACAGAGAAAAGGAGAGCAGATGAAAGGACCAAGAATAATGCCAACAAGATGAAAACGTGGAAACCACAAAGGATTAGGGTGACGTCTGAGTCTCAATCAGCGCACGGGGAGTTAAAATTAGAAGCGAGGAGGAGGGACTTGAAAGGTCCTCTTGCCGGATAAAAGTGGGGAGATTTAAAATAATGATAAAATTAAGTGACAGATAAAGATGATTCCAGAAGATACGAGATCAAAGCCTGGAGCCTGGATTAAAAGATTTTTTTTTTTTTAACTATCAACGTTAAAGATTCTGGCGAGGTCTAATTGGATGCAGGAGGCCACCCAGGAGATGAAGTCTTTTAGGGGAGACAGCCCAGGGAGAGAGACTGCCATGTTTATTTTCTAAACATGATAGAAGCTTAAAAGGTAGGAGGACTGAGAAAAACCTGTCTCAGAAGAAGAAAGCATCCAGCCCAGAGCTAGAAGATTTCTAGAAAAAAAATGGCCAGAGAAGCCAGGTGTGATGGTATACACCTGTCATCTTAGCACTTGGGATGTGGAGGCAGGAGTTTCAAGAATTTCAGGTTATTCTTGGAGTTGAGGCCGGTTTGGATGAGTGAGACCCTGTCTCAAAACAAACAATGAAACAGCAAGAGAGAAAGAGAGAGAGAGAGAGCACTAGACACACAAACACACAGACAGACACAGAGAGAGACAGACACACAGAGAGAGAAAGAGACATATAGATACACAGATACAGAGAGAGAGATACACAGAGAGACAGACACAGAGACAGACAGACAACAGAGACCCTGACACAGACACACAGAGACAACAGATAGAGACAGACAGACACAGTGAAAGAGAGAAACAGACACACAGAGAGATAGATAGATAGATGATAGATAGATAGATAGATAGATAGATAGATAGATAGATAGATAGACAGACAGGCAGACAGATGAGAGATCTGATACCTCTTCAGTAAACAAACCATGTGCAAGAGGCCCTGGCCTGGGACATGGCAGCCCTGCAGGCAGTGGTCAGGGCATGCCTGTGGACATGAACTTGATGTTGCACAGGAAGAAATCTGAGACACAGAGGCTTTGTCAAGTGGGCAGGAAGAACACTGCAGAAATTTTCTGAGTGTGTACATGTGTACATATATGTGTGTGTGTTTGGGTGCCCCTGTGTATGGATGTGTATGAGTGAGTGCACAGGCAATGTATGTGGGTGTATATATGTATGCACATGTGTGCCTGTACATGTGTAGCGCTGTATGACTATGGCTGTGAATATACCTGTAGATGATTGTCCACATGTGCTTGTGCCAGAGCATGTGTTTATGTGCATACAAGATGTTTGTGTGTACATGCATATATACATATATGCATGCTTGGTTTGTATATATGTGGTATGTGTGCTTGAGTATATATGAACACACACACACACACACACACACACACATATGTGCAGCTAAGAGTGAGTTGGATACAGGAGAGCAGGCCTAAAACGATTCAAAACAAAGGCACCTACTTCTGTGGTTGTTTTTGGTTTGGGGATTTTGTGTGTGTGTGTGTGTTTGGTTTGGTTTGGTATTTTTTAGATAATGTGCTTGCGTCACACATTCATCCACTGGAAGTATGCAATTCACAGGGTTTTATTACAAACCACAGATTGTACACTTATCGCCATGATTCTAGAACATTCTCACCCCTGCCAAAAGAAACTCCCCTGAGCCTTAGCCACCACCCAGCTGCACCCCACCCATCCTGCCCAGAGGTAGTGGTGCATTTCTCAGCAAATAGTTGCCTTTTATCCTCAGGAATATGATCTGCTGAACTTTCCCACTGCCAATTATCAAGCAAAGAGTTTGGAGCCTGGGTACCATGGAGTGCAAGGGCACCCAGGAGGTCAAGGCAGGAAGATCACAAGTTTGAGACCAGCCAGGGCTGGCAAGACCCAATCTCAAAAAATAAACAGAAGTGGGGGCTGGGGGTATGGTTTCATCGGTGGGGGGCTTGTTCCAAAAGCATGGGGGCCTGAGATTGATCCTGATGCCCACATTAAAAAAAAAAATGAGACATGACGCTGTGAATTTGTAATCCCGAGGCTAGGGAGGTGAGGACAGAAGGATTTGTGTGATCGCTGGTCAGTCAGCTTAGCCAATTAGGTGATCTCCTGCCTCCAAAACTAAGGTTGGGAGTGAGCAAGAAAGATACCTGATGTCCACCTTTGGCCTCCACACGCATGCTATACTATACACACATGCAGGTGCAATTACATGTACAGTGCACACACTCACATGAACAAATACATACACCACACATATACAAATCAATAAATACAGCGAGCAAAAACCCCAGACCAATTTGTAGGCTTAATACGATGTAACATAGCTTCAACACCTACACTTGGTAGGTAGAGACGGGAAGATCAGGACTTCAAGGCTAGTATGGGCATCATAGGGAGTTTCAGGCCAGCATGGATGCCCTGAGATTCTATCTCCAAGACACAAAATCTTTGTTGACTTAGTAGTGAAAGTATTTGCCATATAAGCAAAAAAAAAAAAAAAAAAAAAAAAGTGCTCAGATGCCAAAACCCAAAACCTACCTAAATGCTGGGTTGGCATAGAGGCTCACCTGTAATTCTAGACTCAGAGGCCTGAGACAGAGGATTCACAGAGCAACCTGGTTATTGAAAGGAGTCATATCAGTGAATTCTGGGTTTGACCAAGAGATCTTGCCTCAAAGAATAAGGTGGAAGAGTACTGAAGGAGATTCCAAAAATCAACCTTGGGTGTCCATAGGCAGGCAGGCACACATGGGTCCATTCTCTCTCTCTCTCTCTCTCTCTCTCTCTCTCTCTCTCTCTCTCTCTCTCTCTCTCTCTCTCTCTCTCTCTCTCTCTCCCCCTCTCTCATAGCCTCCCCCAGCCTGAAGCAGGCTGTTGCAGACCTTGTCACCACTGAGATGAGACCACCTGGGGTAGAACCTTCCAATTTAGATGTCTCTATTGTTCTGTCACCTGCCACTGCTCTTCTCCAAGATCCTGCTGCCTGCTGAGACACCTTTGAGACAATCCACATTGCTAGGTGTCTTCGGGCTGGATCCAGGCACCTGGATGGACTGGCAGGGGGGTAGGGGTGGGGTGCTGGGCTTACCCCCTATATAAACTTAGACTCTAAATAAACTTTAAGTTGCCTTGAACAGAGTACTTTTATCTTGGCATCTTTATTTCTCTCCCCATCTAGTCTCTTTCAGCCCCAGCCTGCCTTTCAGGAGTACCTGGTTCATGTAGGCTGTGGGCAGCTTACAACTACAGATTGGCACCATGAACACGGACCTGAAAACGGTGGGGTAAAACTGAGGGACTGCTGTCTTATGTGGAGCTCCGGCACAGTGAGCAACAGGTATTTATGCTAGTGCTGGGTTTAAACTTCATTTTTTAAAGTGTTGCTGGAGGTGCGATAGGATACAGGCTACGTTGGAACAGTGCTGACCTGGCGCTGATTCCATTTAGGGTTTGGCAGCAAAATATGTGTGGGACTAGAAACTTCGAATCAGGCAGTTGTCTGCAGTCAAGAACTGCATCAGACGAGAGGAATAGGGTTTAAAATAATAAAATAAAATAGAGGAAAATGGATTTTGAAACTCTCCCAGAGACAGAGGGAAATCGGGGGACGCCCTGTGTTATTCTCTCTGGCCCCTACAGCAGAAGTTCTCTGCCCTCTTTGTGTTGTCTAATGTCTGGTGCACCAATCCATTCACGTGTCAACTCATGTGTGTTTTGTTTCGTTGTCTGAATGACTGAATGTTCTGTGTTTCATGTTGGAAAATAAAAATGGCTAAGACTTTATCTGCTGGTTCAGCAAAGTCTGAGAGTGGCCCACACTTTAGCCAAGAATCAAGCACAGCAGAAGAGCCCCTGCTGAAAAAAAAAAAAACTGTTTTTAAAGAAAAGGAGTCTGCAACCTCTTAGTTCTAAGGCAAAAGAGCTAATAGTTGGCTTTTTCCTAGAAAATTCTCTGCAATCATGATTATTGTGTTTAGCAAATGACAAAGTGCTTTTTTATCTTATAAATATAGCTAGAAAAAGTAAAATTGTTTGATTGGTCTAAATTTATAAGATTCGTGTAGTCACTTAATTTGTTTTTTTACTGGTCTTAAAGGTGTAATATGCTCTGCGTGTCTTCATCATAGAATATTAGATTATAAGTTATTGGGTATGGCACCTCCCTCAGCCCCGGGCTCCCAGGCAGCTGCAGCGCCATGCTCGCCTCGCTCGCTGCCTTCATCCGGCATGGATGGTAGAGATATGGAGTTGTATGATGATTATCAGTCCCCCTTTGATTTTGATTCTGGAGTGAACAAGAACTACCTCTACCTCTCTCCAAGCGGGAACACCTCACCGCCTGGTTCACCTACACAGAACGTCTGCTGAAGACAGAGCCAGTGGCCGAGGAAGGAGAGGATGCCGTTACCATGCTCAGTGCTCCAGAGACGCTGACGGAAGAGGAGCAAGAGGAGCTGAGGCGGGAGCTTACTAAGGTAGAAGAAGAAATCCAGACTCTGTCCCAAGTATTGGCCGCAAAAGAGAAGCATCTCGCCGAGCTCAAGCGGAAGCTTGGCATCTCCTCGCTTCAGGAGTTCAAGCAGAACATTGCCAAAGGGTGGCAAGACGTGACGGCAACCAATGCATACAAGAAGACATCTGAAACTCTATCGCAAGCTGGGCAGAAGGCCTCCGCTGCATTTTCATCGGTTGGCTCAGTCATCACCAAAAAGCTGGAAGACGTGAAAAACTCCCCAACTTTCAAGTCATTTGAAGAAAAAGTTGAAAATTTAAAGTCTAAAGTAGGAGGAGCCAAGCCTGCTGGTGGCGATTTTGGAGAAGTCCTGAATTCCACAGCCAACGCTACCAGTACCATGACCACAGAGCCTCCTCCAGAACAGACGACAGAGAGCCCCTGAGCTGCCGACCTGTGTCCTGCTGCCCACTGCCAGGTGCTGCCAGCGAGAGCCAAGCACATCTTGACAACGCTCATGGCTGTGGATTTCCACCAAATGTGCTTTTATTTAGCTTTACTTATTTCTCTGACCAAATAGTTGATGAATGAAACAAAGTGAAATCACCTTCACCTCCACTCCAGGGAAACACTGTTCGCATGCACGGAAGGCCCTTTGTATAGGCAACAGCATCATAGAGCCTCTGGTAGATCCCTGCAGGCAACTACTGTGTTTCTCCTTAAAATCACTGTACATCTGGAAAAAAAAAAAAAGTTATTGGGTATGTTTAAAAGGGTATAATATTGGTAGCAAGACAGCTTTAAATTGGTAACCCAGGTTTGGAGTCTTTCAAACACGTGGCATAAAGCAGGTCAAAAAACTAGGCCTCTAAGGATACTTCTAGTTGAGATAATATTTAATGTGATTCTTATCCTAAAAGGTAGACTTAAAGATAAGATTTAAAACAATGTCTCTTTAATGAAGCATTAAAATTTGCATTGTTGTGCATTCATAGGTATAAATTGGCAGCTAAACTTTGTAACATGATAGTGATGTTTCTAAT
Source organism: Mus caroli (assembly GCF_978045245.1). Classification (NCBI taxonomy): domain Eukaryota; kingdom Metazoa; phylum Chordata; class Mammalia; order Rodentia; family Muridae; genus Mus; species Mus caroli. The sequence goes on along the minus strand of NW_028227259.1, from coordinate 138,663,260 downwards.
ATTGATTTTAAAGATGATAAATTGTTTTAAAATTGGGTTTTGCTTTCCCAAAGTTGTAGTTATAGTCTAATATTGCAAAAGAAACTTAAATGGGCTGGAGAGATGGCTCAGTGGTTAAGAGCACTGACTGTTCTTCCGAAGGTCCTGAGTTCAAATCCCAGCAATCACATGGTGGCTTACAACCATCCATAATGATATCTGACACCCTCTACTGGTGTGGCTAAAGACAGCTACAGTGTACTTACATATAAATAATAAATAAATATTTTTTAAAATTATCCCTAATAATAGGGATAATGCAAAAAAAAAAAAAAAAAGAGAGAGAGAGAGAGAGAAAAGAAACTTAAAAATTCTAAAATCTGTCCTCACTGCAAGAGGAACAAAGCTCAGAGCAGCCTCAGGGAAGCTTGTATGGCTTTCTTTTGTCTTGTAAACAGTGCCTAAGGAAGTTCTTGAAACTTGGCTCTCCCTGCCTTCAGGGTAATTTCTCCTTAGCTAAAAGAACACTGCTGCAGATCTATCCAGATGTTGTTCTAAATAAAGTACAAATTCAAAATTTATAAAAGGTCAATCAGACTGTAGAAGTTATAAAGGCATTACAATCTGGCTTGCCTACTTCATATAAAGTTATTATAGGTTTAAAAGTTTGTTTTTTCCTTTGCATCCTGATAATTGTAAAGGGTTTGCTCTTCAAGTGAACTGGTAATCACTGGAAAATTTTGCCTCTAGGTATGGCTAATATAGCTTTACATTATGTAAGAAAAATTTTTATTGTCTCTGCTTCAATACAAGAAGCTAAGCGTTTGAATCTTTCAGTGTATGTTGTTTCCTAAGTGGGAAGTATTTTTTTTTTTTTTTTTGGTTTTTCGAGACAGGGTTTCTCTTTATAGCTCTGGCTGTCCTGGAGCTCACTTTGTAGACCAGGCTGGCCTCGAACTCAGAAATCCGCCTGCCTCTGCCTCCCGAGTGCTGGGATTAAAGGCGTGCGCCACCACGCCCGGCTGTGGGAAGTATTTTATTAGCTAATGCCTCTCAAGAGAAGTTTACTTCAAATCTTTGCTCTCACACAATGAGCTTTAAAGTTTTGGGGAGTAGTTGTTGCTCCATAAGATTCAGAGGCAATATCTTTATAATATTTAGGGTTTTAGTTATACTAGAAAATCGTGGTACAGAAATTCTAAGAAAGGGAAATTGATTTGCTTCAAATTTTTATTTTCAAAAGCTTCCAGGAGATGTTAATTGGCTTAGACCTCACCTTAAGGTCTTAAGGTGACTTAAACCTTTGTTGGATGTTATCTTGAGAGATACAAATTAACTAATAAAGAACAAAAGGCTTTCCAGAAAATAAAGGAAGCTTTTATAATTGTTATCAACTATAATCAATGGTAATTAAATATTAGCTGCTTATTTTAGTTATGGTTATTAAATGTGCCCACAGCAATTCTTTGGCAAGAGAAAACATTAGTGCAAAATCATCTTTCTTCACCTCAAAGTAAAGTTTTAACATTCTATTAAGGCTGCTATGGTGCTAATTAAGAATTGTAAGATAAATTCATATATTTTAGAAAAAACTATAACAAAATTTATGTCTTAAAAACCTGACAGTGTCTGTTCCTTGTTCCAAACAGCAATTAAATTGGTTATTAGAGAATATTGATATTTGGCCTATTGCTTACCATCATTTTAAATAAAATTGATAATCACTATTCTAAAGATAAGTTAAAAATTGTTTTTATGCATGCTTTTGTACCTTCTATAAATTCATGCATGCATGCATCCCATTTACTGTGTTTAAAAACAGCCCTTCTATGGGAGAAAAGTATATGTGAATTGGATCACATGCTTATTCTTTTGAGTTTCCTCCTGCTTCAGCACAGATAATTAAAATGTGTGCTGTAGATGGTGTTTTAAAATGTTGAATAATCAAGCTTTAATTTGTATATTAATAGTCAATATTATATCTCAGATCTTACAATTGCTTAAAATTGTTCATCCCTCAGATACTATAAATTCTCAAGTTTGCAATGGTTTATGCATATACAACTCATAAGAAAAAATGCTGTTCTTTTTAGAAGACTGTTTTTGGACATTTAAGAATTTGTCCTAGATTGCCTGGACAAGACCTTAAGGCAATGCCATGCTAGATTTATATCTCAGGCAGATTACAGACCTTACATAAGAATAATTGGCCATATAGTCTCGTTCTGTTCTTTATATAATCAAAACAGTAATGGCTTAAGATAATATTTTGGTATTTTTAGAGAATGTGCATGTCAAATTGTAAAAAAATAAATTGTTCTTAGTGTCCTCAGTTCCTACTGAAAGACTCCAAAACTCCCAAAGGGAGACACTCACTCAAGCCTCGGGGCAGCCGTGCACCCAAGAAGACACTGAGACCGAACTTAAGATGTATAGAGAGTAAGATTTAATACAGCAACGACAAGAAAGCACATAAAAAAGCACATATACCAGATATCTGGGGTCGAAACTCATGCAGCCAGCAAGGTGCAGAGGAGATTCGGCAATTGGCCCAGACTTGTCACAGGCTTTTATGGGAGAAGGGTAAGGGGGGAGCAGGGCAGTGAAAGTACAAATTTGCGTCACTAAGGTGTTCTGCCAAGGGGCTTTACATAACCAAGGGGTCGTGTCCTATATTTTGGCAATGTACTCGATTTATTGGAACATTCTGGGGTAGTACCAGGAGGCCCCTATCTCAAAAATGTTCTTGGAACAGTCTTCAGTTAGGAGGGGTTGGACTAGGTTTGCTCCAGGAGACCCCTTATCTAAAAAATGTTCCTGAAGCAGTTTCCAATTGGGAGGGGGTACCTTGGGGTAAAAAGTTCAGGAGTGCTCCGGGAACAGTCTCTGGATGGGAGGGGTAAGAGAGTTCAGGAAAAGTTCAGGTGTCCAGTAATTTTCCTCTTTCACTACCTGTTTCCACATAATGGTGTTAATTCTTGAGAACTTATACTTAATCAATTGCTGCAAATGGATGTAACTCATTATGCGGAATTTGGAAAATTAAAATATATACATGTTTGTATTGACACTTGTTCAGGATTTCTTTTTGCTTCTCTACATACTGGAGAGGCCTCTAGAAATGTAATTGATCATTGTTTACAAGCCTTTAATGCTATGGGATTGCCTAAACTCATTAAGACAGATAATGGGCTATCCTATACTGGCAACAATTTTACTTCATTTTGTAAGGAATTTGGTATCAAACATAAAACTGGAATTCCTTATAACCCCATGGGACAAGGAATTGTTGAACATGCTCATCGCACTCTGAAAAATTGGCTTTTAAAAACAAAACAGGGGCAGTTATACCCTCCAAGGTCACCAAAAACACATCTTGCTTTTGTCTTGTTCGTTTTAAATTTTTTTGCAAACTGATGTTAAAGGTCAGTCTGCAGCACATCGCCACTGGCATCCAGTTACTTCCAGTTCTTATGCCATGGTTAAATGGCGGGACCCATGAACTAATACGTGGAATGGTCCAGATCCCGTTTTAATCTGGGGAAGAGATTCTGTCTATGTTTTTTTACAAAAAGAAGACAGAGCGTGATGGCTGCCTAAAAGACTGGTTCATCAAGTGGACACAGATCCTGAATCTTCTAGTAAGTATGATTCTAACCTCATTGATGGCTAAAAATCCTTTTTAGCCGAAAAAGTTAATTTGGAGTACAGCCTCCACTTTCAGAGAATTTTCAGCTTTTCTGCTAATTCTCAAAGTCATCTCCCCCACACCAGGAGGTCAGAGTCTGAGTTTGATCTTTGCTAATTTGCAACTGAATAAAGTACCTGGATTTCCCCAAAGAAGCTTTTATCCTGTTGCTTTTCAACTATCTTGACTTTGATTTTCAAGCAGGTCAGTCTCTCCTTACAGCCTGACTTCAGCAAGCGTGCAGCCTCCCCTCCAGCAAGCGCGGGTGGCAGAAATTCATCAATATGAAGAAGCATATTAAGTACATATTGTGGCTTTGGTCTGATTTGGGAATAAGGTGTGCTATGAGGACTGGTCAGTCAATGACGGGCAACCAGATTTCAGAGCATATCAATCTAAGACAGAGGTACATGCCAAGAGGCCGTGGTTTGTTAATAATACACCACAGAGCCATGTTTGTGTAAAATAAACACAAACAAGCTGCATGTATGCTCCTTGACAGATAAGAATGGCTCGGGAAAATCTGAGTCCCAAAGCCAGGCACGGCCACCAGCCACCATAACTCCCAGGCAGGACTATGGAGCATAAATAAATTTTATGTCTTGGTCCAGCTATTTTTATTATATAACCAGGGGAAAAGTTGTAGCCTCCCCCAGCCTGAAGCTGGCTGATGCAGACCTTGTTGCCACTGAGGTGGGGCCACCTGCTGTGCAGCTTTCTGACTTGGCTGGCTTCTTTTGAAGTGTCAACTGCCCTGAGATTTTGCTACCTGCGGAGAGGCTGAACCTGTATTCCTGAGACATTCCTGAATAAGCAACAGCCTGGTGACCAAGTGCTGACAGCATGGAGGCATGGCAGCATGGTGACAAAGCACCAAGGACTAGGGGGAGTGTGTGTGTGGGGGTGGGCCTTCCCCCTTTTAAGCACAGTCTCTTAGTAAACTTGCGGGCCTTAATCAGAGAAAAAAATTATCTTGGCTTCATTATTTTTCTCGCCGTGTAGTCTCTCTTTCAGCCCCAGCTTGCCTTCCAGGAATGTAGGTTCCAGTTCATGTAGGCCACGGGCCAGCCTCCTACTACACTCAGAGATCCGCCTGCCTCTGCCTCCCAAGTGCTGGGATTAAAGGTGTGTGCCACCACGCCCAACTGGCCCTCATTTCTTGATCTTATTATATCTAATATCACTGTTTTCAAAGAGTTACTATACTCTCATTCATGCTCATGTTCGTGTGTGTGTGTGTGTGTGTACAGATGTGTGCTGCTGCCCATACAGTCCAGAAGAGGGTGCCTGATGTCCTGGAGCTGGATTTACAGGCAGGAGTGAGCCATTGAGTATGTATGCTGAGATCCAAATCTGAGTTCTCTTCAAGAGCCCCAAGAACTCTTAACTGCTGAGCCATCTCTACAGGCTCTTCCAATAATTTTGAGGCAGACTCTCACTATGTAGCGGTGGCTGGTCTATAATTTGCTAGGTAGATCAAGCTGGCCTTGAACTCACAGAGATCTGTCTGTCGCAGTCTCCTAAGCATTGAAGTTAAAGAGTGCACCCCCGTGCCTGGCTCCCATAGCTATAGAGTGAGAAAGGATCTCACTCTATAACCCAGGTTGGCCTCAAACGTGTGGCATCCTTCTCAGCCACCTGAACACTGTTGGAATTATGGATAAGTGGGTATTTTTTAAATTATAATAATGTAAATCCCTAAGTTAATTTTACAGTGTTAGCTATCAAGGTCTTTGAGCCTTCAAGATCTTTCATCAATTTATTCTAAAATACCTTATATTTTGTTTTGGACTCTTCAAATCAACATGCAAGGACAATTAGGTGTCCATATGGGAAAAGAATGAAAATAGATTCCCACCTCCCACGTAAGCAAAAGCCATCCCCAGATCAAGAAAGTATGTGTGAAAAAGTAAAGTTGTAAAACTTTCAAAACAAAATGTAGAACAGGGAAGTATACGTGACCAGAAAAAACAAATACTGTGGTTTAAATGGCCCCTTTAAAAAAATTATATATTTTTTATTTTTATTTTTTGGTTTTACGAGACAGGTTTCTCTGTGTAGTCCTGGCTGTCCTGGAACTCACTCTGTAGACCAGCCTGGCCTCAAACTCAGAGACCCGCCTGCCTCTGTTTCCTGAGTGCTGGGATTAAAGGCATGTGCCACCACGCCCAGATTATTTTTATTTTTATCTTATATATTGTATTATATTTACACATATATGCTTATACACATATTTACATTTATATTACACATATATCACATACATGTATGTATATGTGTATATACATTTATGTATATATGTATATCCATATATATATATATGTATGTATGTATTTGGAGCAGGGGTTGGTTGGTTGGTTGATTTTTCGAAACAGGAATTCTTTGTATAACAGAACTCTGGCTGTTTTGAAAGCCATTTTGTGGACCAAGTTGGCTCAGTACTCACAGAGATTCTCCTCCCTCTGCCTCCTGAGTGCTAGGATTAAAGACCTGGGCCACTGTGTCCGGCAAAATTTTTTCTGTATTTTTATTTACATGTATGCATGTGTGCACACTTGTCTGTATGAGCACTGTGTCATGCAAGTATTCATGGTGGCCAACAGGGGGCATCAGAGCCCCTGGAACTGGGATGTCCTGTGTGTTACAGGTGGTTGTGAGAGGCCTGATATGGGAGCTGAGAAGTAAACTCTGACCCTCTGCAAAAGCAAATGTTCTTAATCCCCAAGTCATCCTTCCAGTCCCTTGATCTATTATGAAGATTATTTATCAGATGCTGGGGAGATGGCCCAGCCCAGCATGAGCTTGCCTTGCAGGAGCAAGGGTCTGCATGTATGTAAGTGGGCTGTGTTTATAATCCCAGTGTTAGGGAGCCTTGGGGCCCCCAAGTTCCAGGTCAGCAAGAAACTCTGTATCATAAAACAAGATGGGGCACAGAGAGGTGACTTTGTGGTTCTTGTCACCTAGCTGCATGACCGAGCTTGACCTCAGGACCCATGTGACTGGAGAAAAGTGCCAGTAAGTTGTTCTCTAACCATGGCACACACACGCGTGTGCACATAAACACACACACACACTCACCCACATGCATGCATGCACAAACACATGTACACATGTGCACACCCAAGAAGGAGAGAATGTGATGTCTGTTCTTGTTTGCCAACCTGAATACATCTGGAGTGAACTAAACCCCAAAATGGAGGGCACACCTGTGAGGACTTCTTGCTTAACTTGAAGTGGGAAGATGCACTTCTAATCCAGATCTCTGAGTCAGGAAGACACTCCTTTAATACAGATTTAATCTGGGCCACACCTTCTGCTGGAAGCCTAGCTAAGGACCCAGAAGAAGGGGAACTTTTGCTCTTTGCCTGTTTGTTCTTGCCTGGCTGGCTGGCTAGTCCATTCCTTCACAGGCATTAGAGCCAACTTCTTCAGGATTCCAGCGTATGCTGAAGACCAGCTGAGATCTCCAGCCTCGTGGTCTGAGCAACTGCTGCATTATTGGGCTTTCAGTTCATCTCCAGCCAAAGTCTGATTAGCTGAACAGCAGTTCAGCTAATGAATCATATATATATGTGTGTGTGTGTATGCATGTATATATGTATATATATGTATATATACATGTATATATGTATATATATATACACATACACATATATATGTATTATCTATGTCTATGTGTATGTATACATTCTACATGTTCTGCTACTCTAGAGAACCTTGAGAGAGAATGTTAGGCCTTATCTATCCTATCATAGTTGTATGTTTCTTTCAAACTGAGTTCACCTCAGAGTCCAAAGGAAGGACTCCAGCCATCACATCTATATTTTAGGGGGCAGAATGAAGGACCATGAGAAAAAGAATGTTCCAGAATTCCCACAGATGTTCTTAGTCACATTTTATTGGCCAGGAGTCAGTCTTCTGTGAACACACCTATTTGGAAACCAGACTGTAATCCCAGTATTGGGAGGCTGAAGCAGGAGGATGAAAAGTTGTTTGGTTTTTTTTTGTTTTGTTTTTTTGCCTGATCTATGTAAGATTTTTTTGATAAACAAACAAACAACACAAGGGGTAGGCCAAGCCTGTTATCTCAGCTGCCTACTAGGCTGAGGCAGAGAACAGAAAGTTCAAAATAGCGTGGACCTCATCTCAAAAACCTTTTTTTAAAAAGGGGGTTGCTAAGGGTATAACTCAACAATAGCCCCTGCCTAGAATCCCCCTGTGAGGGGCTGGAAGTGTGGCCTATTATGTGTAGAACCGTTGGTTCAATTCCCAGCACTATGTTAAAGAGAATTTACATCCTGTTTTTAGGATATTCTCATGGGGCCTGAGGGATGCTGGGTAACTGAAGAGCAGAGAAGTCTCTACTCCAGGGGTCCTACCATGTATTTCAAAAGCAGGCATTTGGAGATAGCTGCTTTTGTGTGCCCAGATTCCTGCCGGGTCACAGGAGGAACCAGAGAATCAGAAGGTACTTTAATAGAGGGGTTTTACACGCTCTTGATGAAGTCACAGAGCAGCTCCGAAAACCAGAGCATCCTGAAAGTGTCCATTGACTGGTAGATTGAGGAGTGAAGCAGGTTGGAACAACTGGAACTCTGGGTAAGATTCTTGTAGGGAGCAGGTTGGGATTGAGAGCTGGAGGACAGAAAGGGTTTCCTTATAGCCCGGGCTTGCCCCACTCAAAAAAAAAAAAAAGATTTATTTATGGTTGTATGTGTAATGTGCATGTGTGTGCAGTTACCAGAGGGCAGCAGAGGGTATCAGATCCCCTGAAGCTGGGGTCATGGGCAGTTGTAAGAACCCCTAGTGGGTGCTGGGAACCAAACTCTTGAAGATCCTCTACAAGAGCAGAAAGTACTCTGGCTGGGCAGTGGTGGCGCACACCTTTAATCCCAGCACTTGGGAGGCAGAGGCAGGTGGATTTCTGAGTTCGAGGCCAGCCTGGTCTAGAGAGTGAGTTCCAGGACAGCCAGGGCTACACAGACAGAGACCCTGTCTCGAAAAACCAAAATTAATTAATTAATTAAATAAATAAAAAAGCACTGTGAACCACTGAGCCATCTCTCCAGCCCACCACTCTGTGAAATGGGATGCAGTTTAATTCCACCACAGTAGCCTCACAGAAGCTCTGGACAATTTCTCCCATCCCAGACCTCACTTTTGTTGTATGGGAAATGGGTCCCTCATATCTATCCCCTTAAAGGAACGAGAAGAGACTGTGAGATTTCTAAATCCCAGAACTGCGCAAATCTCCCAAATCATGATGCTGTATATGTCCCCTGTGCCCTGTGAATTCACAAGGAGGCAAAAGGCCCACACACGAGTGTTCAGTTGATCTCAGCAGGTCCCTACCTGTGTCAGAGTTTTGGAACAGAGAGACCATTGCTCCTTGCTTGAGGAGCCTATACTCCAGAAGTGAGGACCACTCTGGAGGTGGGGGGTGTCTGCTGCCTTCTTCGGTTCCTCGCAAATGTTAATTGGGGGAAATTATGCAAAAACTAAAGATGCTCATTTGCATGTTAACGAGGTAAGTGCATTAAAAATAGCGGGAAGAAGAGGAAGTTAACTTTGGGATTGAAGTGAGCCTTCCAGACACGTTCCTGTGGAAGATCCAGGCTCCTGGGACCTGGATCCCGGCCCTGAGATGGGAACCCCCAACTATAATAGCTTGGGACTTCAGTACAGTCCTGCTCCTTCTAGGTCCTGGAGAGCAACCCTTTCACACACTGAACGAAGATTTGGAAAGTCACTTCTGACTATGTCTCTCCTCTGGTTGTAATGTGCAGAGTCTCCTGGTTCATCCGCCACTCTCCTGACATCACCGGCAATGACTTTTATTCTGTTCACACAGCCTCACTCTGACCACAAGCCTGCCCCACAGAGGAAATCTGGCAGCCTGGATCAACCTGGAGCAAATGAGACTTCGGGTCTTTCCCACTGAGCCTTGGTAGCTCTTAAGTACCAGGACACAGGTGCTTTCTTAGGCCTCTGAGACAAGTGGAATTTTTTTTGGGGGGGGGAACAGTCCAAGCTGCCCTGGAACTCACTCTGTAGCTCAGGCTTGCCTCTGCTTCAAGCTAAACTTTTTTTGTTGTTTTTTTTGTTTGTTTTTTTCGAGACAGGGTTTCTCTGTGTAGCCCTGGCTGTCCTGGAACTCACTCTGTAGACCAGGCTGACCTCGAACTCAGAAATCCTCCTGCCTCTGCCTCCCAAGTGCTGGGATTAAAGGTATGTGCCACCACTGCCCGGTTTCAAGCTAACTTTTAAGACTTCTTTGTTTATTATTTATGTATGAGTTTGTGCTTGAGTGTATGTGTATGGACCATGAACACATGAGCATGTGGGAGCTTACCGAGCAGGAGTTTGTGGAGGTCAAAAGAGGGCGGCAGATCCCTTGGAGCTGGAGATGCAGGCAGCAGTGAGCCACCGCTGTGGATGTTGGGAACCTCAGGTCCTCTGTAAGAACAGCGCATGCTCTAAATGGCTGATCCATCTCTCCAGCCCTGTCAAGCTGGTATTGAGACAGGGTCCCATATAGCACAGGCTGGCCTTCAGCTCACTGTGTAGCTGAGGATGGCCTTGAACTTCTAACCTCTCTGCCTGCACCTCCTGAGGTGAGCACTACCATTGCTAAATTTCCGCAGTGCTGAGGCGGAATTGAAGAACCCATGCATGCCAGCCAAGTACTTTATCCACCCAGCCACACCCTGGGCTTCTCATCATTTGGACTTGGTTTTATCTCCTTGAATCACCCTGGGAGTGAATGAGGCTCTGGCCACCAACTCTTTGGTACTATGGAGAATACTCCAGGGTCTAAAACAGTAAACTGTGTCTTTGTGTTCCTGTCCGATGTCCTACCACACAGAGATGGCTGAACCAAGCATGAAAGATAAGACTCTGGGACCTCACTCCCACCCAGCCTCCCCTTAAGGGCAGCCATGGAGGAGGGGCCTACAGGGTGGCTAACTATAAATTATAAATCAGCCGGTGGTGGTGGCAGCAGCCCTTGCCTTTAATCCCAGTACTGGGGAGGCAGAGGCAGGTGGATTTCTGAGTTCGAGGCCAGCTTGGTCTACAAAGCAAGTTCCTTGACAGCCAAGGCTACACAGAGAAACCATGTCTTGCACAGACCTCCCGACCGCAACCAAATGAGTTATAAAGCAAAGCATGCACGCAGCTTCCCTGATTCCAGTAACACCCATTTAGGGGATCAATCGCCAGACCTGGCAACTTACAAGGGTTCCGTTTACGCAAGCAGTTAAGAATCTCAATGAGGGCCTAGACAAGGCTGAGGAGAGGCTGCAGGCAGTGCCAGGCATGTGGGAGGAGGAGGAGGAGGAGGAGGACCATAAAACCACAGTCCTCTCCCGAAGACTCTCGTTTACCCTGTTCGACTTGCAGGCAAGACCCACGGTCTACTTTTCCAATGGCTTACATCATCAAACTCCCTTGTGACAAAGGTCCTACCTTAATCCATCTTACAGCCAAGAATAGCAGCGGGGCACAGAGAGGTTTTGTAAGTATCGTGGGTCACACAGCCAGAGGGTAGCAATCCATTCTGGGTTATATGTGCTGTCAGTTAATATGAGATCTCAGGACAAAGTCTGGCCGTCCTCCCACCTCAGCCATTCCAAATCTGGAATAACAAGCTTTTAACACCATGCCTTGCTTTTAGCCTGTATTCTTTTCAGTGTTTTATTGAGACTGGGTGTCATGTACCCCAGGCGGATGTCAAACTTGCTGTGTAGATAAAGATGACCTAGAACTCCAATCTGCCCGTCGCTACCTCCTGAGTGCTGGGATTACAGGTCTAGGCTACTATGCCTGATGTATAGCCATTTGTTTGTTTTCTAAATTGAGACAGGGTCTTACTTAGCTCAGGCTAGTCTCAAAATTGGCTTTGTAGCCAAGGATGATCCTGAATTTCTGATCCTCTTACCTCCAACTCCTGAGTGCTCACTGACTGTGCCTCACTGTTTGTTGCCTCACTGTGCCTGGTTTATGCCACACTGAGGCTGTAGACTGCAGGGCTTCCTGTATTCTAGGCAATCGCTCTGCCAACTGAGCAGAATCGCCAGTCCCTTAGCTCATGACTGCTTCCTCCACACCAGAATAAGGAGAGAGGGTGAAGAAGCCCCAGTGGGGCCGGTATTCTGGGCCCCTGTCCCTTTTCTCCTCCACGTCCCCTCCCTCTGTTTACCCTCTGCAGCTCAGCTGGCCCACACTCCTCCTCAGCCCTGAAGGCAGTCGACCTGAGTCCTCAGTAGAATTAAAATAGACCTGACCTAAATTCAAGCACAATGCCGCCGCTGAATCAGGGCTGCATCCACTGGGCTAGGCGAAGAAAAGACACTCTAAGATTGACTTTCAGAGGATCTTAGATCTCCAGGTAGCGACCAGCCTGACCCAGACCTGGAACACTGACCACCCGTAAGTGGGGCAGGAAGTGTAGCTCAGTTGGTCAAGCACCTGCATAGCCTGCGTGAGGTCCCGGGCTCCTTCCCAGCCCTGTTCCAGCCCCTCAATAAGATTAAAATGCATCAGGACAGAGTGGCACGGGGCTTTATGGCAGCCCTGTGGAGACAGAGGCAGACAGATCTCTGAGTTCAAGACCAGCCTAGTCTATGTAGTGAGGTCCAGGACAGCTGAGGCTACACAAAGAGACCTTGTCTAAAAAAAAAAAAAAAAAAAAAAAAAAAAAAAAAAAAAAAGGATTAATATAAAGCCAGGCATGATAGTTCACATCTGTAATCCTAGAACTTGAAAGGCAGATTGTAGAAAATAAAGAGTCCCAGGCCATCCTTGGCTATCTAGCCTGGGCTACCTAGTGAGATCCTAACTCAAAACAACAAAATGAAAGGAACACAGGGTGGGGTGGGGGGAGGGGCTGTCAGCAGCAGGGCACTGCCCTAGCAGAGGATAAGGCTGTGTGTGTGGATCATCTCGAGAACACCAAAAAATAAAACAGGGGGTGGGGGAGGGGGGCTTCCAAACCGAGGTGCAGATGGAAGCCACAGAAACCCCTCAGGCAGGACTTTACCCTGCCTACGTGCTTGCTGCTCTGTCAGTTAAGAGTCTCTTTGAGCTTCATGTCCCCAGATACAAGGTAGGGATGTTGTTGAATGTGGTGGTATCTGTCACCTCAGTCTTGGGAGGCTGATGCAGAAGAGTTGCCTGGAATTCAAGGCCAGCCTGGGCTGCAGCAGGAGACTGTCTCAACAAGCAAACAAACCCAGGTCTGGAGACAGCACGGTGCGATGGTTAAGGGCACCTGCTTCTCCTTGTAGAGAAGCTGCATTTGGTTCCCAGCACCTACATTAGGAGGCTCACTGGCACGCGTAACTCCAGCTTCGGGGGACTTTGACACCCTGCTCTGGCCTCCAGGAGCACCTGCACTCATATGCACACATCCACACACAGGGACACATAATAAAATTAAACAGACAAACAAATCCGGCAGCTTTCTGGAACTTGTGAAGGGTCCTGGTTGGGAGGAAGGAGGAGCCCCGGCCTGCCCGCCTGCCCTCCCTCCCTCGGTAGCAGCCCCATCCCCCTGCTGTCCCTCAAACTCCAGGAAGCAGGGGCCTCACGCTTGCCTCTATCACAATATTTACCAACAGCGTTGCAATTGAGCCAGACGGCTTGGCAATTATAATCACGTTATCATTATTGCTGATAATTTTGATCATAAGCATAAATTATAAACAGGAGCAGGGCCCAGCGGGTGGGGCATTGCACCTCTGGGAGGGAGTGTGGGGCAGCCTCTCTCACCCTATTTCCCTCCTGGCCAAGTATCCCCTTCATGAGGCCTGACCTAAGAGAGATTGGTGACCCCACGTAGCTTTTCCAGCCAGGGTCCCTGGGCTAACCCGACTGTCTCCTGCGAAGACTCACTCTGCCTCACTCTGCCGCACACAAACTATTAAGGTGCAATTATGAAGGAGCCCGGGCGCTCCAAATTGATCTCTCAGTAACGCCACAGCTGCAACCATGGAGACGGGCCGAGTCAATTACATGCCTGGCTCTGTTCTTCAAAGATTCCAAAGGAGGAGAGGCAACAGAGGCGGGGGCAGGGGGTGGAGAGAGGTAGAAAAGGAACCAGGGCTAAGGAGACACCCAGAGACGCAGGAAGTCAGAAACGGAGAAATTATGTATTCTCAGAGACACCTTAAGAGAGGCAGGGACCCTGAGACAGAGAGAAGCAAGCGGTGCAGGGTAGCTGAGACACTTGAGTGAGCAAGCAGGACAGTGTTCACTTCAATCCTAGCACTGGGAAGGCAGAAGCAGGAGGATTGGTAGTTTGGGGCCAGCCTGGGATGCATAGCAACTTGAGGGCCAGCCTGTGCTACCTACCTAGAAATAGAGCAAGATGCCTGGCAGTGGTGGCGCATGTCTTTAATCCCAGCACTCGGGAGGCAAAGGTGGGCGGATCTTTGAGTTCGAGGGCAGACTGGTCTACACAATCAGTTCTAAGACAACCCAGGCTACACAGAGAAACTCTATCTAGAAAAACAAAACAAAACAAACAAAAGATAATAATAAAAGAGAAGAAAGAAAGAAAGAAAGAAAGAAAGAAAGAAAGAAAGAAAGAAAGAAAGAAAAAGAAAGAAAGGAAGGAAGAAAGAAAAAAGAATAGAGCATGACTCTATTCAACAACAGCAAAAAAAAAAAAAAAAAAAGGAGTTACGGGAGGCCATTTGAAAAATCAGAGCCTGGGGCTGAAGATGTGGCTCAGCAGTTCTACACACTTGCTGCTCTTGTGAAGAACTAGAATTCATTTCCCAGCACACCATGTACATACCCCTAACCACACCCCAGTACACACACACACACACACACATATAGACATGCGTGCACGCATGCCCATGTGCACACACACGTATATGCATATATATGCAAAATATATACATATATATGAGCAAAAATACACATACATGCACATATATAAATAAATACATATATATGAGCAAAAATATACATATATATGCAAAAATACTCATTCTATTATGGGTGTGTGTGTGTGTGTGTGTGTGTGTGTTGGCACATGCCTAAGATCTCAGCATTCTAGAGGTGGTGTAGGCAGGAGGATCAAAAGATCAGAAGTTCTAGGCTGTGGGGAGTGGCCCATGCCTTTAATTCCACAAGTACTGGAAAGCTGAGATAGGCAGACCTCTGTGAGTCTAAGCCCAGCCTGGGATACACAGGACCCTGTTTTAAAAAAGTCCCAATATTTCCACACCCTAAATATTACTTTCTGTTTGAGCTCCATGGTGGAATGAGAATAATAGTCTTTCTCTCTCTCTTTTCCTTCCTCCTTTCTCCCTTTCCTTCTTTCTTTCTTTCTTTCTTTCTTTCTTTCTTTCTTTCTTTCTTTCTTTCTTTCTTCCTTCCTTTCTTTCCTTTCCTTTTCTTTTCTTTTTCTTTTCTTTTTTTTTTTTTTTTTTTTGAGACAGGGTTTCTTGGTATAGCCCAGTCTGTCCTAGAACTCACTCTGTAGGGCCAGGGTGACATTGAACTCAGAGATCTGCCTGCCTCTGCCTCCTCAGTGCTGGGATTAAAAGCATGTGCCAACACTGCCTGGACAAGTTATACTCTTTAACCTTTTTTAAAAAGATTTATTTATTATTTTATATGTGAGTATATTGTCTTTCTTCAGACACACCAGAAGAAGGCTAGGATCCCATTACAAATGGTTGTGAGCCACCATGTATTGTCATGGGAACTGAACTTAGGACCTCTGGAAGAGCAGTCAGTGCTCTTAACCACTGAGCCATCTCTCCAGCCCCCAAGTTACACTTTTTAAAAAGGAAAAATCAGTTGACTCCAGAAAAGATACAAGTTTCTTTAAAATCTGAATAATTTTTTTTTTTATCTTACCAAGTAGGTATTTTACTTGCATGTACATCTGTGTACCACAGAAGCCAGAAGAGAATGTTGGACCTCCAGGAACAGGGGTTACCAGCCACTGTAACTCCACCATGTATAGAGAGTGCTTGGAACCGAACTCGTGTCCTCTGCAAAAGCAGATTTTATTCAAACCTCTGAGCCATCTCTCTACCTCTTCTGTTTTGTTTTACTTATGATATAGAGGGTGGAATCCAGGCCCATGCTCAGTGTGTGCTCTGCAGTGAGCCACGCCCTCAGCCTCTCACTGAGCCAGTATCTAACCAAGAGCTTTACCACCTAGCTACACCCCAGTCCTCACTGGGGGATTCTAGGCAGATGCTCTGCTAAGTTACATTCTTGACTCTTTATCTCATTTTTATATTTACTTTATTTATAAAGTATGTTTGTGAGACAGAGTCTCATATATTTCAGGTGGGCGTGGACTCACTACATAGCGAAGGCTAACCTTGACTAATCCTCTTGCTCTGCTCCCCGAGTGCTGGGATTTCGGAAGTGTGCCACCGTGCATAGTTTATGAAAAACTGAGGATGGACCCAGGACTTTGCTCCTCTTAGGCAAGTCTTCCACCTCCTGAGCTACATCCCAGTGCCTATTTTTTTTTTTTTTTTTTTTTTTTTTTTTTTATTGAGATAGAATGTTTCTATGTAGCTCAAGCAGGCATTGAACTCATGGCCATCCTCCTGTCTCACTCTCTCACCTTCCAAGATTACAAACATTTGCCAACAGGCTTGACTATGTTTCTTATTTAAAACATGTTTTTAAGGGACTGGAGAGATGGCTCAGCGGTTAAAGCACTGACTGCTCTTCCAAAGGTCCTGAGTTCAAATCCCACAACCACATGGTGGCTCACAACCATCCATAACGAGATCTGATTCCCTTTTTTTTTTTTTTTTTGGTTTTTTGAGACAGGGTTTCTCTATATATTCCTGGCTGTTCTGGAACTCACTTTGTAGACCAGGCTGGCCTCGAACTCAGAAATCTGCCTGCCTCTGCCTTCCAATTGCTGGGATTAAAGGCGTGCACCACCACGCTTGGCCTGATTCCCTTTTCTGGTGTGTCTGAAGACAGCTACAGTGTACTTACATATAATAAGTAAATAAATCTTTAAAAATGTTTTTAAGTGTATCATTTATTTTATGTATATGAGTACACTGTAGCTGTCTTCAGACACACCAGAAAAGGGAGAGCATCAGATCCCACTACAGATGGTTGTGAGCCACCATGTGGTTGCTGGGAATTGAACTCAGGACCTTTGGAAAAAACTGCCAGTACTCTTAACTGCTGAGCTATCTCTCCCACCCCAAATATTTCATTTTTAAAAAGATGGATAAACAGTAATTATCAGATAAACCCCTGAAGATGTCAGAAAAGCCACAGTGGTGTCAAAAAGGAGTGGCAGAAGCCTGAGGAGTCCTGAGATGTGTCTCTCTACTGCTCTCTCCCTGGCTGTGCAGAGCTGCCCCACTTCTGTGCCCTGTGGTTTCTAAACCTGAAAACCCTCGGGTTCCCTGCTCTCACCTTGTGCCCTCTCGTGGGCTCATCCTAAGTAGTCTAGCCTCAGGCTTCCTCTGAGTTCACAGACAGGTTGCCCTCTCACCTGTCTGTGACCATTCCATCCTGGTTGCCTCACTCCATGAAGCAAGGAGCAATGAATGTGAGGTGGTCCAGTCTGGTGTCCACAGAACTCAGTCTGGCATGTGGACGGCAGAGATCCAGGTCTCGGAGGGACCAGAGACTGAGTCCCATGGACAGTCAGTCGTCCCTGCTGGTCAGCAGAAAGAGAACAGATCTTGTCTGTCACAGGAGCTTGTGGGGTGACAGGGAAGCAGGGTGTCTCAGTACACTCACTTTTACAAACAGCCTGTAGGGTGTGGAAGGTGGCTCAGTGGGTAGAGTGCTGGCCTAGCATGAGCCAGGTACTCTGAGGGGGTGCATGCAAGAGGCAAGAGAATGGTTTTCAGGCCAGCCTGGGAACATGAAGTCTGTACACACACACACACACACCACATGGTGCACACCTTTTATACCAGCACCCAAGAGGCAGAGGCAGGTGGACAGGTGGATCTCTGATTTTGGGGTCAGCCTGGTCTACAGAGTGAGTTTATGACACCCAGGGCTACTCAGAGAAATTCTGTCTTGGGGGGGGGGGGGAAATAAAGACAACAAAAGTGACCAAGTGGCATACCGGATGTAGCCGGGCAAGGTTTCTGTTGTACTAACTGTTCCCTGCTCTCTGCCTGGGAATGGAAAGCTATGGCTGCTCATTTGGTCTTTCTGGGAGGCATTGGGAACCCAGAGGCCAGAGGGAAGGAGGGACTTTATACCCACCCTTTCCTTCTATTCCTGCTGCTGTAGAGTCTGTGGGTAGATGACAGACCCCAGTATTGAGCTCAGAGGCTCTCCTGCTGCAGCAGGACACAGCACTGCGGGGGCCCTCAGGTCTAGGATTTGGGGTGGGGAAAATATTCCTTCTAGAAACCAACAGATTGGCAAGAGGCAGTGGGGACCCAAAGGCACAACTCCATGACATGGCCCCCAGGAGCCTGCTGGGCTCCTTTGATCTTAACAGACCTCCCCTCAGGGAAAACCAGACCCTTGTTTTTTTGTTTTTTTTTTTTTAAAGATTTATTTATTTATTATATGTAAGTACACTGTAGCTGTCTTCAGACACTCCAGAAGAGGGCGCCAGATCTCGTTACGGATGGTTGTGAGCCACCATGTGGTTGCTGGGATTTGAACTCTGGACCTTCGGAAGAGCAGTCGGGTGCTCTTACCCACTGAGCCATCTCACCAGCCCCAGACCCTTGTTTTAAGGAAGAAGAGAATTTGAAGATGAGCGAATGTGAAGAAGAGTTGGCGTTTATTAAAATGAGAAAGGGGCCAGGGGTGGTGGCACATGCCTCTAGTCTCAGCACCTGGGAGGCAGGGGCAGGTGGGCCTCTATGCGTTTGAAGTCAGCGTGCTTAATATAGTTAGTTCCAGGCTAGCCAGGGCTACACAGACACTGCCTAAGTGGGTGTTGGGAGGTTGTGGGGGAGAGAAAGGTAAAATAAGGAAATTAAATTAAGGAAAAAGAAGACACACACGCCACACATCAGACCATGGAAGAGTTATACTTAGAGCCTTAGGAGTAGACAAATACACCATTTCCATGGCTCTCAACACCTCAAGAGGTTGCTAGGCAACTTTCTCCCCCTCTTAATCTTTTTCACACTTATTTATTCACTTGAGCACATTTACACAAGCTATGGTACCCTAACTTGGAGGTCAGAGGACAGACAACTTGTGGGAATCGGTTTTCTCCTTCCAGTAGGTGGGCCAGGGACTCAAACTCCAGTCACAAGGCTTGGTGGCAAGTGTCTTTACCTACTAAGCTATCTTGCTATCCCCTTTGATAATGGGAATTATAGGATAGGGGCCTTGGGCAGAATGACAAGCTGATAAGGTGAAACTAGGAGCCACTGGGGTTACTTACACAAGGGCTTTAATGTGAGACTGATAGAAAATTACAGGTTTGGGTCTGGAAAGAAAAAAGTCTCAAGCAAAGGGAGACTGTGTTGGAGCCTTGGATTCTCAGTTGGAGAAAGAGGTTTCAACCAGATTCCAGCGGGGCTCCTCTTCTTTCCCACCTTCTCCTAATTTTCTTGTGTGTGTGCTTGTGTGTGTGTGATATGCATGCATTCATGAGTATTTACATGTGTGTGCAGGCAGGCATATTCCTCTAGTCTCCACTGAGTTAGCACATGCATGTGCACATGTGTGTTCATATGCACATTCACGTGAGAGAATGGCGACACACTGGGCACATGTAGAAGACACAAGACCAGTCTTACCTTCCATCAGTTTGACAGACCCTGCCAAAGAAGTATATACCACTTCTTTTATAGGTGGAGTGGGGGTGGGAGGGTGGGGCAGGTCTGAGACAGGGCTTCTTTCTGTAGCTCTGGCTGTGCTGGCACTTGCTCTGTAGACCAGGCTGGCCTCGAACTCACAAAGATCCACCTGCCTCTCCCTCCTGAGTGCTGGGATTAAAGATGGATGGCATCTAGTTTTTACATGGTTCTAGGAATTTAAAATCAGGTTCTTAGGCTAATGGAGCAAGCCCTTTATTGACTTAGTCATCTCCCTACTCTGTCTCTCTGTGTCTCTCTGTCTATGTCTCTGTCTTTGTCTCTCTCTCTCTCTCTCTGTCTCTCTCTCTCTCTTTCTCTTTTTCTTATTGGAGACATGGTCTCTAATCAATTCCTGTAGCTGATACAGTCAGGCTGGCCGGCCAGCAATACCCCAAGTATCTTCCTGTTTCTTGCTGCCAGTACTGAGTTTAAAGGCATAGGCAGCTACATCCAGCTGAAAACAACAATAATAACAGCACAAACTTTAAATTTAATGTAAACTTGTGTGTATACGTATGTGTCTGTGGGCAGGTATGGACATGTAGATGTTGCCTTTCCCGGAGCTGCCCAGAGTGGTTGCTGAATTCTGAGTTCAAGTTCTCTTTACCAGCGCAGTAGGTGCTCCTCACTGCGGAGCCATCTCTTCAGACTGTACGTCTGGCTTTTTACCTGGGTTGTGGGGATCGAACTCAAATCCTTGTGTTTATAAAGAAAACAAGAAGCCGGACGTGGTGATGCACGCCTTTAATCCCAGCACTCAGGAGGCAGAGGCAGGCGGATTTCTGAGTTCAAGGCCAGCCTGGTCTACAGAGTGAGTTCCAGGACATCCAGGGCTACACAGAAAAACCCTGTCTCGAAAAACCAAAAAAAAAAAAAAAAAAAAAAAAAAAAAAAGAAAAGAAAACAAGAATCTAAGTGACTGAGCTATCATCTCAGAACCTTTTCATGTTTCTTTCTTCCTTCCTTTCTTTCTTTCTTTCTTTCTTTCTTTCTTTCTTTCTTTCTTTCTTTCTTTCTTTCTTTCTCTCTCTCTTTCCTTTCTTTCTTTCTTTCTTTCTTTCTTTCTTTCTTTCTTTCTTTCTTTCTTTCTTTCTTTCTTTCTTCACTTTACATTCCTGTTGCAACCTCCCTCCCTCCCTCCTCTCCTCCCAGTTCCACTTTTACAAATCCCTCCCCCATTATCATCTCCTTCTCCTCAGAGGAGGAGAAGTTCCCCCTTGGGTACCACCCCACCCTGGCTGTCCTGGAACTCACTCTGTAAACCAGGCTGACTTTGAACTGATAGAGAGCCACCTGCCTCCGTCTCCCAAGTGCTGGGACCAAACTCATGGATTCCCACAGTAAACCCCTTTCATTTTTTTAAAAAAAGATTTATTTATTTATTTATTTATTTATTTATTTTTTAGTTTTTCGAGACAGGGTTTCTCTGTGTAGCCCTGGCTGTCCTGGCACTCACTTTGTAGACCAGGCTGGCCTCGAACTCAGAAATCCGCCTGCCTCTGCCTCCCGAGTGCTGGGATCAAAGGCATGCGCCACCACGCCCGGCCCTTATTTATTTATTTTATGTATGTGAGTACACTGTAGCTGTTCAGATGGTTGTGAACCTTCATGTGGTTGTTGGGAATTGAATTTTTAGAACCTTTGCTTGCTCTGGTCAACCCCGCTCGCTCAGTCCCTGCTTGCTTCAGCCCAGAGATTTATTTATTAGTATACATAAGTACACTGTGGCTGTCTTCAGACACACCAGAAGAGGGCGTCAGATCTCATTACAGATGGTTGTGAGTCATCATGTGGTTGCTAGGATTTGAACTCAGAACCTTTGGAAGAGCAGTCAGTGCTCTTATCTGGTGAGCCATTTCTCCAGCCCAGGACCCCTTTCATTTTAAGGCAAGTTCACACTATGTAGCCTGGGGTATCTTTAAACTTTTAAATTTGTGTGTATGAGTTTGTATACACACGTCCATGTGTCATGGCACATGAGTGGAGGTCAGAGGGCAACTTGAAGGAGTTGACTCTGTTTCTACCATGTGGGTCCTGGGAATCAAACTTAGGTCATTGGGCTTCCCACTGAGCCATCCTGCAAGACAATGAATTTTCAATCCTCCTGCCTCAGTCCCTGAGTAACTGAAATAGCAGGCATGTCTCCAGAACCCAAAAGACAGAGATCTTACATGTAACATGACATGCATCTAGTAGACATTTACTAAGCGATGGCTGTTCTCAGCATTATACACTGTGGGAGTCAGGCCGTAGCTGGCAGAGAGGCTATGGGAAGGGGGCCAAGGCAAGCCCCAGGTCACTTGGGTAGAAAGTAGAAACGCCAAGATTTGAACTCACACCCCCCTCCCCCCCAGCTACCAGATCGTTGATATTTGCACTGGCTTTGGTGTCAAACTAGGGCAGGCACTGCACAAGTGGGTCAGAGGGCCTGGCTAGTAAGACCTCAGGCTTTATTAGGACTCTAGGGGCCCATCACCTATGGCCTTGTTTCTGATCCCTGGTGCTCTGTCCAAACCCCTCTGTGGGCACAAGGGCTCTTCTGGTTGGCTCACTGAGAGGAGGCTTGTGAACCTGTCCCCAGAGATGGTCATCCAAGGTCACTAAATTGTCACTAAGGTCTGGGCTTAATGTGTATGCATGAGGAGATCTAGAAGGAGACCAGGTAGGTTCTGTCAGGATCTGGTAGATCCTTTTTTTTGGTCTTGTTTCAAGACAGGGTTTCTCTGTGTAGCCCTGGCTGTACTGGAACTCACTCTGTAGACCAGGCTGGGCTTGAATTCAGAGATCCTTCTGCCCCTGCCTCCCAAGTGCTGGGACTAAAGGCGTGCGCCACTACTGCCCGGCAGGATCTTGTAGATTCTTTTTTTTTTTTTATTATCATGTAGCCCAAGCTGCCCTCAAACTCACGTTGTTGCTTAGGATGACTTTGTCCTCCCAGTTCTCTTGTCGGTTACTGTGCCATATCATCTGGTTTTATGTGGGGCTGAAGGTCAAACCCAGGGCTTCAAGCAAGCACGCTGGACAACCATTCTATACACTGACTGAATTATATCCCTAGTGAAACTGAGTGTTTTCACTTTTTGAGACAGGATCATATGGGCCAGGCAGGCTTCAAACTCTCAAATCCTCTTGCTTCGAACTTCCAGGCCCTAGGATTATAGATGAAAGCCTCTCTATGATGCTCAGTCTGACATGAAATCCCGATCCTCCTGTCTCCGTCTCCTGAGTGCTGAGACTACAAGCACATTCTATCATGTCCTGCATCTGTTTACCTTTAACTTACTGAATTTGAGGCACAGTCTCCCTGAGTGGTTTGGGGACTTGTCTGGTACGTGTCTTTCTGCTGTGCCTATCCCAGCAAAAGCCTAGCCAAAGATTCAGGGGACCACCACCTGGTTACCAACTGCTGGGTTGACTTGGGACATATGGCTTTGGAGAGGTTGGAGGGGGAGGGTCCCCCAGTGTTCCCCTCCCCCATTTAGTAGTATACAAGAGGTCAGATGGATGGTAAACTAAAACTCGGGACCCAAAAGCACTCTGTGTGGTTGTGCTCACCTGTAATCCCAGTATTTGGGAAGTAGAGGGTCAGGAGTTCAAGGTCATCTTCAACTACATAGAGAGTTTGAGGCCAGTGTGGGGTATGCGAAACTATCCTAAAACAACAACAATTAGGGTTTTAGGGTGTAGTTGTATAAGTAGAATGGTTGCCTTACATACAGGAAGCTCTGGATTCGAGTCTTCCCAGGTATAAACTATAATCCCAGCACTTGGAGGTAGAGCCAGGACTATCAGTTGTTCAAGGTTATCCTCACTTTCAGTTTGTGAGTGTTCAGGACCCTAAAACAGTTTGACTGCAACCAGGGCTTTATGAGATTCCAAGATAAAAAATAAATAAATAAAAAGGCCTGGGCCAGGCCATCCAAGAGAAAAACCTGGGGTCCCTCCCTTCTGACCTTGGACACTCCAGGCATAAGAGTGACCAGCAGGGTAAACCACCTAGGGATCCTCCGGGCGTCCTCTGGGTGACCTTGATGTATTCAGATCTCTCCGGGGAGGGGGTTCTAATCCGTGGCTGGGGGAGTCTCGAGGCCCCGAGGTTGTGAGTCCTCCCCCACGGTGGCACGGGGCGGGCCGTGCGGGCTAATCCCGTATGTAAATGACAGCCAATGGAGGGTGGTGTTGCGCGGGGCTGGGATTAGGGCCGGGGCGAATGGCTGGCAATCTTACTGGGATTACAGAACAAAGAGAGAACCTCCCAGAGCCCGGGCTCGGCTTCGCGCTCGCTCCGCGCCCCGCCCTCCGCCGCAGCCCGCGCCGGGGGTGGGGGCCCCGCGCAGCCCCCGGCCGGCCGCCCGCACCGCGTCCGCCCTCCTTCCCTCCCTCCCTCCACTGATCCTGTCCCCCATTCCCGGATTATTAACTCAGCAACCAGAGGCGACTGGATCTACCGAGTCCTGGCCACCGGGCCCGGGCCGGGGCGCCCGGAGCGCTTGGGGATCCTGCAAGGTAAAAAAGGAGAAAGTTTGACTGGGGGTGGGGGTGGGGGTGGGGGATGGGATGAGGGATGATGGAGAGGGGGGTGCTCTGGAGCTTGCTTTGGTTTTAAGTCCTTATTTTGCACCACCCCCCCAACCTCAATGTGTTGTGTGCATGGGAGGTCCCTTCCCCTCCCCCTCCAGGTGTCTCAATTCTAAGGCCCGCCTTTTGGGGTGTGTGTGCACGTGATCGGGATTATAATTCGAGTTTGGAGGGGGATGGGTTGGGATGGTCAGCTTCTTCCCTCCGGATACCTGCTGGAATCGGGGAAAGCAGACACCCCTCTCACCCTCGAATTCCCTGGAGGTGGAGAGAGAAGCGCCCCACTGGCCTGGAGCCCAGCAGGCCTGGATACAGTTGGGCGAATGAGGTCAGTGGTGCTGCCCTGCCGGGGGAGGTTGGTGGAGGGGGCGTCGGAAAGAAGCTTTCCTCCCCCTCCCCCTTTTCCTCTCCTGTCCTCCAACGCTCAAGCTGAGTCCGAACACTGCCCCAGAGCGGCGGTTTCTTTTTTTGAGGGGGTCATCCTGTAAAGAGGCTGGCTTGCATGTTGGGAGCCGGACCTCTTTGGTTGGTTGGGGGTGAGTCAAAGAGACTTAGGGTGGCAGTAAAAGGGGCATAGAGGGTGCCAAGGAACAAGTTTGAGGGAGCCTTGGCTGTGGGTGGTCTCTGAGTTCTTGAAGAGGAGGGGGAGGGGCCAAAGGGTGTTTAGAGTCTCCCCATCCGGAGTCTCTAGGAGTGATCGCGACCGGTGTGACACCCAGCTTTGCAGCCAGTCAGGGGGCTGAGAGGGCGACTTTTTTCCTGGCCTCTAAGCCCCAGGGAAACGGGAGGGGGTGCGGGGGGACACCCGTGGCTCTCAGAGTTTGGCTGCTCTGTCAGGAGACTAGCGGAGACCAGCATCGGGTCTGGCGACCCAGCCTCTCTGGAGTAGACTAGAGGTGGCAGTTCCTGGGTCCCCTTCCTGGGGAAGTGAAAGAACTCAGGAGCTGGGCTCAGCGATGGAGTGTGTATCTGGAATGTGGGGCGTGAAGGCTGGGCTTCGGCAGGTTTTTAGAGGAGTGGGGATTCACAAGGGGCTTCTCTTCCGGCTCAGACTGCAGAGCTGCTCCTGGAAGCTCAGTGGTCAGTGCTCCCTGTTCCTCCGTTGGGGCCCTCCGAGACCTCTGGCCTTGGGAGGTGCCTTGATCCGTTCATTTATTTTAGCAGCGTCATTCCCAGAGGGAAAGGGCACCGGCATCGATTATTTATTCTATTTGGAGCAAGAGGAAGTGGTAGGAGGCTGGTGGCTGGCAGCTGGGAGGGGTTGGGCAGTGGGGCATCGAAATTGGGTGCCGATACTGTCCCGTGTCTCTCCATCATAAGTCACCACCTGCTTAAGGCTCCAGGAGTGTGTGAGATTGACTTTGGCCTCTTTAGAAAATCTATCAGCAGACCTAGAAACGGGCCTAGCGTGGGGGTGGGGGTGTCAGAGCCCCCTAACCTGCTGGGTTGTGGAAGGCTTGAGCTGTGTCTCATTCTGTAGCCAGCTATGTGGATGACCTAGAAATTGCCAGTTCTAACTCCAAGGGTCCCAGTGGATCCTAGCCAGGGAAACAAGGAAGGACTAGATCTGTGCCGCTTCCCTTGTCTGGTTATTGGCCCTGGGAGTTTGGTCTTGGGGACAGTATCTTGAGGGGCATGCCTAACTTACTTAAGTGCTTTGTTGTCTAGATGCAGGGCAGAAGGGTCATTCATTTCCAGGAAGCCAGTTGGCATTTTTGTTATCATTGAAGGCTGGCTCCTAGGAGCCCAGCCGGCCTCTGACACGCGGCAGTCTCCTGCTTGGTACTTGGAAATCGTCCGAAAGGCAGACATAATAATAGAGGTCTCGGGAGCAGCTGCTCAGTTGCTACATGTGCAGAGATCGGGGTGTGTGCATGCTCGGGTAATAGCTGGGTTGTTGGAGACCTGAGTTGAGCTTCCTGGTAGGAAGGCTTTCGGGGCGGGGGGAGAAGGGGGGTTCATCATGTCTTGAGTGTGGCCTTGGGTCCACAGACAGCATCTCCTGGCCTGGACCCTGGTTTTTCCTCATGTTGGCACACCTGTGACACCCGGGCATCACTCGTGCGTTCCTTCAGTCGGCCTGGCTTAAGGAGGGCTGTGTAAGCTTGTACTTCTCTTTTCTTTTGAACTTCAAGACCTGGCTAGTTTTGCTTGGTCCCGAGAGTCTACCATATCTGTGTTCCTATACTGTCCTGGCTTTCTCCTGACCCTATCTCTCTTGGCTGTTCGAGTGTGTCTTTTGGTTGCACTAGATGTAGTGGGAATGGGAGCTTGCTACTCACTTGTTGAGCGACTGCGTGTTGGAATGAATGAATGAATGAATGAATGAATACAATCCTCTGTTAATTTTCTATCTGTGTGTGTGTGTGTGTGTGTGTGTGTGTGTAGGCTGATGTGTCCGTAGGCTAATTACTTCCTTTATAATTCAGGCTTACCTGGAACTCAGGGCAATCTTCCTGCCTCAGTCTCCCAAATGCTAGGATAACACCATGGTAATAATAGTCCTAGTGTTTTTCTGGGACACCTTTCATTCCTGGTTCCTAAGGGACAACCTGTCAATTACCCTAAACTATTCCCTTAAACACAAGCCTCTCACTGTTTCCCAGTCTTACTGGACCTTTCTGTTCAGGAACGTGTGTGTGTGTGTGTGTGTGTGTGTGTGTGTGTGTGTGTGTGTCTGTGTGTGTGTGTGTGTGTGGCAAGCAGCCAGTGACACAAGCCAGGTTCTTTGGGACAAGCCAGCTGCCTGGGGCCTGCAGAAACCCTGACAGACACTTGAAAAGCAAGATTTGTGGGGGTTAATTCAGAAGCCCCACAGAACAGAGTGGGATCCTGGCTGAGGGCACAGACCTCACACCAAGTTGTTTTTCCTTTCCTTTCTTTCTTTTTAAACAGGAGCTTATTATGTAGTTCAGGTTGTCCTTGAACTCATGATCCTCCTGCCTCAGCCCTCCCAAGTACTAGGATTGCAGGCAAGTGCTCTGCCTGAGCTCAGACTAATGCTTAAAGAGCTCCCAGATGAGGAGAGGTGGAGACCTGAACCCTTTAGAGAGTAGAGTGGTCCCAGCAGAGGCCTGCAGGGAGATGAGCTGGAGAAGGGTGGATTGCTGGCCTGTAGGAGTGGAGTAGCATTGAGGGTGGAGAGCCCCTGAGCAGCAGGCATGTTGTGGCCTAACAGTTCTGATCTGAGCTGGGGGCAGGTAGAATGCTTGGCACCTAATCCTGAGGATCCAAGTTCAATCCTAGCACCCACATAAAAGGCCAGGCTTGGCAGGCATGTATGCCATTCCAGTACTGGGTATACAGAGACCGATGGACCCAAGGGGCTGGCTGGCCAGTCCACGTAGCCCATTTGGTGAGTGTCAAGTCCCAGAGAAAAGCCTCGTCTTATAAAAACAAAAAAGAAGGCAGTTGGGAGTGGTGGTGTGGGCTTTGCTTGAGGATGAATGTCTATGGGTTTGAGGCCAGTCTGGTCTATATAACGTAGTAAGTTATGCCAGCTGGGGTAATATTGACCCTGTCTCAAAACCAAACCTAACCAAAAATCTAGAGATGCCCCTGGAGGAACAACCCTTGAGGTTGACCTCTGTCTTGCGCACGCGCGCGCACACACACACACACACACACACACACACACACCAGTGGTTCTACCTTTCTTTTTTTTTTTTTTTTTTTGGTTTTTCGAGAGAGGGTTTCTCTGTATAGCTCTGGCTGTCCTGGAACTCACTCTGTAGACCAGGCTGGCCTCAGAAATCCACCTGCCTCTGCCTCCCGAGTGCTGGGATTAAAGGCGTGAGCCACCACGCCCGGCTGGTTCTACCTTTCTAACACCACGACACTTTAATACAGGTCCTCATGTTGTGGTGACCCCCCTCCCCGAAACCATAAAATTATTTTTGTTGCTACTTCATAACTGTAATTTTGCTACTGTTATGGTCATAATATAAATATTTGTGTCTTAGAAATATCGGTGAAAGGGTAGTTCGACTCCCCCTAAATGAGTCATGACCCACTGCACTAAATCAATAAAAGAAGACGAATACTTCTCTTCCCCATCGGCAGCTCTTCACGGCTGCCTTGCCTAACTTCTGGTCTTCCTGTTTTGATGGTTACTTACGTTCAGTGGTTTACTGTGGGTGGACAGGAGCAGCGTGGGAAGCTGGAGAGCCTGGGTTCCCCCTTGCAGTTCACCCCTTGCCTTGCCCTAGGACCCATGAGGAAGCTTTGCCCCTGCATCTGCACCTGACTTGGGTCAGTTTCTGTAAGGACCGAGCTGACGTGGTCTGTGATTGGATGCTTAGTCGGTTTCAGACCCAGTGCCCCAGATGATGGGTATGGGCAGGAGGCTCAGTGCAGACTCTGGAGCTGGTTTAGGTTTTCTTCAGTGGATAGACTTTATCCTTCTATGGGTGTGGGATGACTCATGGAGCGTTCCTTTCCACACAGGGAGTGTAGCAGTCTCATTGTAAGCCCCTTTCTTCCTGACCCTGAGTGGAACCTGGTGGCCCTGGAGCTATTTACAGGTCCACCTGTCCCCTTCCTTCAGGACCACCTGCTTCTGAAGTCCAGATTTAGCTAATAAAAATAAGGACGCCTGGTTAAATTTGGACTGAAGATAAATCAGAGATGACGCAATTCTACTGAGAACTACTGTTCATTTATAGAGCACCCTGAACTGGAGATCTTGGGGTTTTGTAAATGTCGCTTTTATTTGCTCAGATGAAGGGATGAGCTGAGAGCCATATCCATGCTTTGTGAATACACGGCCTTGGCTGAGTCCAGAGCTTTCTCTTTCTCTGTTCTAACTAGCCCTAGGTCTACGCCCGGAAGCCTCCCGTCAATCTAATCTTCTAAACTGACTGATTCATTCCGGTTTCTCTTGGCTTCTGCCTGAGTTGCTCTGCCTGGCCTCACACTAACGTTGGCAATAGTCTTCTGGCTCTGTCTCATTGTCTGACTCTTTTTGTCTTCACCTGTGTCTAGCTTCTTCTCTCTGTCACCTGCCTCTGTAAAACTATCTTGGCAAAACTGCCATATACATACACATATCTATATTACACACACACACACCACATAACACCTTTTTTTCTCTCCCTGCTCTTACGTAGCCTCTCATTCCTGTGCTGAGAGTCCGGAGTATTCCATCTCTGACTCATTCTGTCAAATCTTTTGCTGATTCCTCACTTTGACCGCCTCTCAATTACACGGCACTTTCAAACATGGCCGCTTCCTTCTGCAAAGTAACCTTACCTTCATTGTTAGGGATTAAAGGTGTGTATTAAGGGTGTGTCTGTATTCTAGCCAGATCATACTGTAATTCAGGGCGTGTCCACATTCCAGCTGGATCATACCTTTGTATATGATCCCTTGCCAGAGCAGCCATGTTCTTAGATTAAAATTACTCTATAGGTTTATCTGTTGTCCCTATAGCTTTGTGTGTGTGTGTGTATGAGTGTGTGTGTGTGTATGAGTATGTGTGTGTGTATGAGTGTGTGTGTGTTAGAGAGAGAGAGAGAGAGAGAGAGAGAAAGCGCTTGGGTATTTTGTTTTTTAGGAACTGTCTGTCTGCCTTGTATTGTTTTTCTACCTTGGTTTTGTTTGTTTATTTTATATTTAACTGTGTGTGTGTGTGTATACAGTATATACACGTTCATGTGTGGGCCTGTGGAAGACAGAGGGAATGGATCTCCTGGCACTGGAGTTACAGGTGGTTGGGAGCCACCTGCCATAGGTTCTGGGAACTAAACTTGGGGTCCTCTGTATATTCAGAGGTGTGCTCTTAGCTACTGAGCCATTCCTCTACCTTCTTCGCCTTGACTTTTGAGACAGGGTCTCTCATTGGCCTAGAACTTGCCAAGTAAGTTTGGCTGACTAACCAGTAAACCCTGGGAATCTGCCTACTTCTGTTTCCTCAGAGCTGGGATTACAAGCACCTACCACACCCTGCTTTAATTATTATTGCGTGTGCATCTCGAGCAAGTGCACCGAGGTGCTTGTATAAAGTTCAGAGGATACATTTCAGGAATTGTTTCCCTCCTTCACATGGGTCTTGGGGATTGAACTCAGGTTATTGGTTTGGTGGTAAGGACGTTACCAGCTGAGCCATCATCTCACCAACTCTTCATCTTTTTTTTCTTAAAATGGGCTCTGTGGGGGCTGGTGAGATGGCTCAGCAGGTAAGAGCATTGACTGCTTTTCTGAAGGTCCTGAGTTCAAATCCCAGCAACCACATGGTGGCTCACAACCATCGGTAATGGGATCTGATGTCCTCTTCTGGTGTGTCTGAAGACAGCTACAGTGTACTTATTTGTAATAGTAAATAAATCTTTGGGCCAGAGCGGGGTTGACCGGAGTGAGCAGAGGTTCTAAATTCAATTCCCAACAACCACATGAAGGCTCACAACCATCTGTACAGTTACAGTGTACTCATATACAATAAATTAAAAAAAAAATCTTTTAAAAAATGCTCGAACCCCCCCCCCCAATGAGTTCTGGGACTTGAACTTATGTTTGTGCTGCAAGCATGTGTGTGTGCGCATGTGTGTATGCATGTTCACATGTCACAGCTTGCATGTGGAGCCCAGAAGACAGGAGTCCGTTCCCTCCTCCCACCTTGTGGGTTGTAAAAATTGCACTTGGTTGACTATCAGCCCGGTGGCAAGTGCTTTAACCTGGAGTCATCCCATCTGGTGCTCTTAACTTCTTTAGTGGAGTTTACAGTTGACTTCTCCAGAGAGGTCTGGGTGACATGAAAATTTAGGGCTCTTAGATCCCAAGTGTGAAAACCTCTTGTTTTGGGGTCTATTTCTGGGAGGCAGAGGCAGGAGAATCTCTACATTCAAGGCCCAGACAGGTCTACATTGTGAGTTCCAGGTCGGCAGGGCTATTTGGTAAGACCTTAAAGATTTATAAAGCCCAAACTGAACACTAGGAGACAGTTTCGTTTCTTTGACATTTCAATGTCAAGATGGGGAGTCTCATGTCTCTTCCTGTGATGGTCACAGGCTGGGGAGAAAGGCTGCTTCTGCAGGGGGACATGAAATGACACAGCAAATGTCTTCGCCCAAATACTGTGGTTATATCTGACTACTGCAGGCTGGGAATTCATGAATGAAGATTTTTAGTTTGAGGTTCTTAGAGTACAAGGTTAAGGGGCCCACATCTGGCAAGAGTTTTTGTTTGTTTGTTTTGTATTTTGAGGCAGGATATAGCTTTGGCTGGTCCAGAACGTGCTATGTAGATCAGGCTGGCCTTGAACTCACAGAGCTCTGTCTAGCCAAGTGCTAAGATTCACCATGCCCCCTGTGGGAGCCTTCTCAATGGTGGGCTGCTCTGATATGGGTGTGAGGCATACATGGCGATACAGAACAAGTGCTAGATTGTGTCTCTCATCATTTTAAAATAAGTTTTTATTTATTATTAATTATCTTATGCTATGTGCACGAGTGTTTTGCTTGCATGTTTTATCTGTGTACCAGCTGCATGCCTGGTACCCGTGGAGTTCAGAAGAGGGCATCAGATCCCCTGGAACCGGAGGTACAGTTTCAAGCCACCATGTAAGTGCTGGCCATTTGGTCTCTCTACAAGATCGAGTGCTAATCACTGTGCCATCTCTCCAGCCCCAAGATTTCATTATGGCTGTGTGACTGTGGGTTTGTGCATATGTGCTGGAGTTACAGATGGTTGTGAGCTGCCAGACATGGATGCTGGGAACCAAACTCAGGTTCTTTGTGAGAACAATGAGTGTTTTTAAATCACTGAATCATCTTGCCATCTCTTCTTTTCCTTTTCTTAAAAACCTACCAATGCCGCACATGGTGATTTCATCCTCATGACAGTATCTAACTCAGTGCCCTCATTTGGGTCCCATCTCTTACTGCTGCACAATGAGGTTAACTCCCGACCTACTCCCCCTGCCCTAAGACAGGGTTTCTCTCTGTAGCCCTGGCTGTCCTGGAACTCAGTCTGTAGACCAGGTTCTACAGACTCAAACTCAGCGATCTGCCTGCCTCTGCCTCCTGAGTGCTGGGATTAAATGTGTGTGCCACTGTTGTCCGGCCAATTTGATTCTTATAAATTGTAGACTGGGATAGGGTAGGGAGATCGCTCAGTGGGTGAAGACACTCATTTGCTGTACAATTTTAATGACCTGAGTTGAAGCTTTTGGAACTCACGTGGTGGAAGGAGAGAACCAACTCCTGTAAGTTTTCCTCTGACCTCCACACTTGCACCATGGTACATTAATGTCCAACACATGCCGGGGACACACACACACATCAATAATAAAACTAAAACAAATGTAATATGTAGAGAATGCTTTTGATCTTTTTGTTGACAGAACAACCCTGAGAGGGGAGTTGGGTTATCTGTGGTGGTAGTGACCTGCAATCCCAGCACTTGGAAGACTGAAGCAGGATGATAAATTTGAGGCCATGCCTGGGTTATGTAGCGATATTGTCTCAAAAATAAAACCACCCTTTGGGATTGTGGCTGAGAGAGATGGCTTAGCTTCTTAAAAGCTTTTGCTGTTCTTACAGAGGACCCAGGTTTGATTCCGCTCACAAACACCTGAAATTCTAGTCCCAGGATATCTGGTGCCATGTTCTGGCCTCCTTGGGCTCCTGCGCACACATGGTGCGCATAAACTCGTTAGCGCATACACGTAAGAATTGAAAACAAAGTGAAAATAAAGGGAGTCTTTATTTTCTTATCCATTCATTGGTCATTTCACCAGCCAATGGGAAACGCACAGGGTATGTGCTCTTTCTTAGTGGTGATCTGTAGGTAGACCCTCCCACCAATCATGGCTGTGTATATTCTGGAGGGCTGGTAGCAGGGTAGCTGGTGACAAGCCTGTACCAACACAGGTCTTTCTTGGTAAGCACACCAACGTGATCCACCCTTTATCAGAGCAAGGGGCAATCCTTCAGTTCCTTTGTAGTGGATTGCACGCTCCCATGCCTGACAGTTACTATCAGTGTTCTGTCTCAAGATCCTCCTGCCTCTGCCTCCTTCAGCAAATCCTACCGGAGTGCACCACCACAGCCAGCATGTTCTGTCTCTTCTAGTCTTAACATTTCTAGGTTGTCACATGGATCGGGTGACAGAGTGTGTAGGCCTTGGAGACAAGTTTCTTCTACTCAGTATTGTCCTTGGTGTGGCTCCGACAGGGACTAAATCCTTTTGATCTCTTCCTCCTCACCACCATTGAACCAAAGGCCTTGCATTTGCTAGGTAGACACTGCTGCTGAGCCACACCCCCAGAGTCTCCCTGGGGGATTCTTAGACAAGTACTCTACTGCTGAGCTGTACCTCCTGCACCTCCCTGGGGGATTCTGGCAGGGGCTCTACCACTGAGCCATGCCCCCAGCCCCTTACTGGGGGATTCTAGGCAGGCATTCTATAATACAGCTAATTTCCTAATCTTTCTGTTTGAGACAGGGTCTGTCTGTGTAGCCCAGGTTGGCCTAGAACTCATATTGTAAGATAGGTCTGAAACTCATAGCCTCCTGCATCGGTCTTCCAAATGATGCGATTATAGGTGGCCCACACCAGGCCTGGTTCCTGTCAGCCACTTGTATAGAACCCTGTCTTGTGGTTGTGCCACACAGATACACACACATACTAGCTACATCTCAGTGACAATCCAGGCATTCCTAAAGAACTTGTGTGCTCAGTTTGGGGCTATCCAAAGTGGGGGGACCTCTTCCTGAACCCTTTGTTCAGGAGCATCTTCCATGCCCGCTTTGAGAGCCGACTCTGGGCCAGGAATGCACCTACTACCCCTGGTCTCAGGAGCTGGAATTTCATCCCTCGTTTCTGGTGACTCACACAGCGAGCTCCTGAGATGAAATTACACCTTCCTGCTGCCGCCCCCGGGGCCTCTGGTCCTGGATCCTCTGCAGCCCAGGTGGGCTCTGGAACAGTCGATGCTGTAGGGCTAAGGAGGGCTGTGGTTGGGATGGTGCCAGGCAGGGAGCCGTCTGCTGGGTGACTGGGTGACGTCATGTCCATCTCTTATGTTCCCTTGCTCCAGGAGAGAGCTGGGAGGAGCGGGGTGGTCCCAGTGATGTGTCAACAACTGTCGCTGTTTGCTGTGGACATTCTTAAGTTTCTTTTGTGGGGAGGGAAGCAGGCTGGGAGGGCCTTGTGGTCCTCACTGCCGTGGCTGTGATTTATGTGAGACAGAAGAAAGCTGTATTTTCTTGGTTGGCGGTGGTGGTGGGGTCAGGGTGGGCGTGCAGTGAGAAGGATGTCTTTGTATGACGAGCCTTCCCTCTCCTTCCTCTTTTCTTTTCCCCCTCCCCTATTTTGAGACAGTGTCTCAGGTTGCCCTCTAACTTGGTATTTAGGCAAGAATGACCTTGAACTTCTAATCCTCCTGTCTCCGTTTCTCAAGGGCTGTGATTACATGCTTTTACCCCCATGCCTGGTTTAAGTGCTGGGGATCAAACAGTGTTTTGTGATGCTAGAGGCAAGGTTGTTACAACTGAGCCCTTGTCTGTGTCTGTCTGTCTGTCTGTCTCTCTCTTTCTCTCTGTGTGTGTATACATGTACTGCAGTGCACATGTCAAGTCAGAGGGCAATTTGTGGAACTCTGTTTTCTTCTTCCACTGTGTCACGAATGGTGGGGAGTGCCCTTACCAGCCAAGCCATCTTGCCTGTCCTTTTTTGAAATGACATCTTGCTATATATAGCTCAGGCTGGTCTTGAACTCTGGGTCCAACTCTCTCAGCTTCCTGAGTGCTGGGGCCGCAAGTGTACACTACCACTCCTGGCTTAAATGTGGCTTTTGTTTCTTCTCATGCCCATTGGCCCTCCCTCCCTCCCTTCTCCCACCCTCGGTCCTCCTCTCCCTCCCAGTCTTGTGGCTAGAACTCTGGGCAGGACACATGCTATGCAAACTTCTACAATTAAGCTACACCCCAGTTATGAGTTTAGGGGTTTCAAAACTTTTGGTGTGTGTATGGTTAAAATCTATAATGGTTGGAC
Source organism: Mus caroli (assembly GCF_978045245.1). Classification (NCBI taxonomy): domain Eukaryota; kingdom Metazoa; phylum Chordata; class Mammalia; order Rodentia; family Muridae; genus Mus; species Mus caroli. Next base: position 138,628,223 of record NW_028227259.1, on the reverse strand, counting down.
CCTTGGGGCCAGCACTCATCTTTGGCTTTGGGAAGCTCTGGGCCAGTAGCTGGTACAGATGGGACCCAGAATACTCCCAGGTGGCCCATCAGTAGAACAGGACCCCTGCCAGCCCACCCATCTCCAGGGTGGTCCTTACGGCTTCTGGGGGTTCTTGTGACTGGGCCAGGTTGGTCTCCTGTTTATCTAGGAGCTGGTTTTTCAGGACTAGCAGCTTCTAGCAGCAAGGCCCAGGCTTGGGGTGAGTGGGGCCCTGCAAGGGAGGTGACTCCCCTCTTTGTGCACCCTGGCTTCCAGGTGTTGAAGCAGCACCCGCCCTGCTCCCAGGCAGGTGGGCAAACCGCATCCTCCTCTTTGATCCGGATCCACCACCCGCCCACCCTGGGCCAGCCACAGCCTGAGACTCTGTGGTCTCAGCTCCTCCAAGCTGAAAGATTCTTTGGTGTTCCTGAGTCAGAGGCTGTGGTATTGCCGCAGGGCATCCCCAGCTCACAGGGGAGTTCAGTGCAAACATCAGGACCTTTGAAGCCAGGCAGGAGTGGGTTCGAGTTCCAGCTTGACCACTGACCTGCTGAGTAGCCTTGGGCAAGGGACTTCACCTTGGGAGCAGAGTAAAGCATCACGGGAACAAAGAACAATCTTAGGGGGAAAATTTTGTGTGTGTGTGTGTGTGTGTGTGTATACTCTGGTACACTCATGAAGTTGATTCTGGGGTCAGTTCTTGTACAGCAAAATGGCTTCTCTGACTAGGCATCACTTCCAAAGACCTTCTAGGTCTCTATGATCCAGCCGGAATGTAGACACACCCTGAATTACAGTATGATCTGGCTGGAATATGGGCACACCCTTAGTTCATACCTTTAATCCCTAACAATGAAGGCAAAGTTAGTTTGTAGAAGGAAGCGGCCATGTTTGAAAGTGATGTCTAATTGAGAGGCAGTCAAAGTGAGGAATCAGCAAAAGATGTGACAGAATGAGTCAGAAATAGGGTATGCCCAACTCTCAGCACAGGAAAGAGAGGCTATAGCCGGGCGTGGTGGTGCACGCCTTTAATCCCAGCACTCGGGAGGCAGAGGCAGGCGGATTTCTGAGTTCGAGGCCAGCCTGGTCTACAAAGTGAGTGCCAGGACAGCCAGGGCTACACAGAGAAACCCTGTCTCGAAAAACAAAAAAAAAAAAAAAAAAAAAAAAGAAAAGAAAGAAAGAGAGGCTATTTGAAGGGGAGGGGGAGGGAGAGGGAGAGATGGCTGGGGAGGGAGAGGTGTATGTGGGTGGTAGTTTTACAGAGACAGGTTGCAGAGAGAATAACCTAGATGACAGGTGAAGACAGAAGGAGCCAAAAAACTAGAACAGATTACCAGAGTTAGTATGAGGTCAAGCAGAGCAGTTTAGGCAGAAGCCAAGAGAGACCAGATTGAATCAGTCAGCTTGGAAGATTCTATTGTATGGAGGCTAGAGGCTTCCAGGCCTAGGCCGAGAGGGATAGTTAGGCCAGAGAATAAAGTGCTCTGGATTCATTCCAAGCTAAGTATGGCTTGGGTATATACATCTAAGGAAATAAAAGGGACATTTGTAAGATTTCCCATGGGACTGAACTTGGGCCATTAGTCTTGGCAGCAAGTGCATCTACCTGCATAACCTCCCCCATCCCTCTTTTTGAAATGGGATCTTATGTTAGCCCATGATGGCTCATTTAGTAGCAGATAATGACTTAGAACTTTTGTTTCTTAAATCTTTTGTGTGTTTGCATTCTTGTGTGTGAATATGCATGCATGCATGGCGTATCATGGCAACCGTGTAGACATCACAGGATGACCTGTGGTGTCAGACCCTTTTGTTTATCTTCTTTAAAGCAGGGTGTTTTTTGTTCCTGGTTATGATCGCACAGATGGCTGGCCCGTGAGGGTATGGGAATTCTCCTGACTTCACCTCCTATCTAGCAGTAGAAGTAATGGGATTATGGGTGTGTGTTTCAGTGTCTGCACTTGTGTGCTTTCTGGGGACTTGAACTTGTTCTGGGGGTAGTGTTTCTCTGAGTAGCCCTGGCTGTCCTGGAACTCCTTTTATAGACCAGGCTGGCCTTGAACTCACAATGCCTGCCTCTGCCTCCCAGTGCCTGCCTGTCTCTCAAGTGCTGGGATTAAAGGCATGCTGCTTTCGTCATTACCACCTCCTCCTGGCTATAAAGAATGATTTTATATTACCTGTCTGTTTCCTGGACCCAATAACTGCTTGCAGGTCTCAGCTTGGAAGACCTTTTTTTGTGGCGAGTGTCCTTGATCTTCTCCGCTTCTCCAAGCTTGTGTTTCTCCTAGGAGTCCTGTCGCCTGAGTCTTGAGGCCCAGCCACAAATGAGAGAGGTGTCCTTTTGTCTGTAATGTTCACAGATGGAGTAGTCAGTTTCCATCGAGGCAGACTGGACAGAACTAGTCCAGTTCACAGTTGCATGCCTAAGCACCTTGCCCTGTACTTAAGAGGGTCCAAGGCATATGTGCAAGTGGACATAGATACCAGATTTGGATCACAAGTACAAGTCCTGTCTGGGCTGCAGAGCAAGTTCAAGGCAAGCCGGCACAACTCACTGAACCTGGGTCAAAATAGAAAGTAAGCCCAGTGTGTTGGCATGCACTTTTAATCCCAGCACTCTGGGGGGCAGAGGCAGGGGCATCTCTATGAGTTAAACACTAGCCTGGTCTGCTTAGCAAATTTTAGTGCAGCCAGGGCTACATAGTGAGTCCCAGTCTCAAACAAAATAAAACACAGACTAGAAAGTAAATCCAGACATGGATGGTGCATTCCTGTAATCCCAGCATTCAGGATGTGAGTCAGGAGGATCAGGAGTTCAAGGTCAGCCTCTGTTGTATAACAAGTTCAAAGCCAGACTGAGCCACTTGAGATCCTGTCTCCTGCCACTGGATCCCCTGTACTTACTGCAGGGGGTTGGCTAACTACTTGATGGCTTTGAGTCTTCTGAGAGGCCGTCAGCCGAACCATGGCAAGCAAGAAAGGGACGGTAGCCATAAAACTGGTCAGAGCATCATCTAAAATCCCCCATGGAGGAAAAGATCTCGGGTGTGGTCCACAGGAGAACAAGTCACTAAGTCTCACTCTTCGAAGCCCCTGGTGTCTTCTAGAGGAACTGTCATGCCTCCTAATGCCCACCTGAATCCCTGAAAATACAGTGGTTACAGCTTGATAGGTAGGGGGCTAACACCCAGGGCAAGCTTCCTCCCGGAGGGGCCTCAGGAAACTCCGATGATGAGGGTAGATGGGGTATCTTAGATGTTGTCCCATGCTGGGATGAGTTCATGCGGTCTTGGGAACAAAAGCCCTAGCTTTTTTTTTTTTTTTTTTTTTCCTGTGTGCCCTTAAACTCAGTGGAGGGAGGCATCACATGGCACAAATCACACACTCAGCTGCCTGGGTTTCATTCTGGTATAGGCGTTGTGTCTCTGGTTGATGGGCTGTATCCATTCTCTCTCTCTCTCTCTCAATAATTTATTTCTATTTTGTGTGCCTTGGTGTTTTGCCCGTGTGTTTATCTGTGTGAGGGTCTCTCAGATCGCCTGGAGGGAGAGTTACCCATGGTTGTGAGCTGCTATGTGGGTGCTGGGAATTGAACCTAGGTTTTGTGGAAGCGCAGTCAGGGCTCTTAACTGCTGAACCACCTCTCCAGCCTCCTGTGTCCATCCACTTACGATTTACAAGGAACCCTGAAGACTTCTAAGCATGGGTGTGAGGAGGGAAGGTGGGCAGGGCAGGGGTGAGACTTAGCTGTAGAGCATTTGCCTAGAATCCCCCAGGGAGGGGCTGGGGGCGTGGCTCAGTGGTAGAGCCCCTGCCTAGATTCCCCCAGGGAGGGGCTGGGGGCGTGGCTCAGTGGTAGAGCCCCTGCCTAGATTCCCCCAGTGAGGGGCTGGGGGCGTGCGTGGCTCAGTGGTAGAGCCCCTGCCTAGAATCCCCCAGTGAGGGGCTGGGGGCGTGGCTCAGTGGTAGAGCCCCTGCCTAGAATCCCCCAGGGAGGGGCTGGGGGCGTGGCTCAGTGGTAGAGCCCCTGCCTAGAATCCCCCAGGGAGGGGCTGGGGGCGTGGCTCAGTGATAGAGCACCTGCCTAGAATCCCCCAGGGAGGGGCTGGGGGCGTGGCTCAGTGGTAGAGCCCCTGCCTAGAATCTCCCAGAGAGGGGCTGGGGGCGTGGCTCAGTGGTAGAGCCCCTGCCTAGAATCCCCCAGGGAGGGGCTGGGGGCGTGGCTCAGTGGTAGAGCCCCTGCCTAGAATCCCCCAGTGAGGGGCTGGGGGCGTGGCTCAGCTGTGAGATACTTGGCTAGCCTTGGGTTGAATCCCAGGAATTCAGGAGGGCAGTAAGCCTAAAGGATTGGAACATGCTGGTACACACCTGCAATTCCAGCTCTCCAGAGACTGAGGTAGGAGGCTGACAGGTTCCAATGATAGCAGTGCCTGTCAGACCTCAGCCACATGGCCTAAAAGCCCAGGTTCCTGGAGAGCATCTCTTTGGAACCTGGCGGACCCTTTCTGACTTAGTCAGTGCCCCTCCATAATTGCTTTTTCCAAACTTAACCATTTCACCCCTGCTGGCTCAGTTCCTAGTTGTTCATCCCCAGACGGTCGTCCGGTCACCAGAATCAGTATCCAGTCACCGAAAAACCAGGAGCAGAGCCAGCCGGGGTGGGACTGTCTTCAAAAGTAAAATAAAAGCGTAAGCTCTTCTTTTCCTGCCCTAGAAATTGTAGCCTGCTCATGAAGCGTGGGTTTCTGTCCAATTAATCAGAGTCACATAGCATTATGTAGGCTGGCGTAGGACTGAGAACGGGGCAAGTGGGACCTGGGATGAAATCTATGAAGAGCAGCTTCTTGGATGTTGTGGCGCATATAGGGGTTAGAGTAAGAGCAGACAGAGCAGGAGCTGGGGGAGTGGAGCGGTCAGGTAGAGGCAGGGGCAGCGGTCAGCAGGACTGCGTGGCCGAAGGATTGTAGAGAATGTTGTGACATTGGTTCAGATAGTAGAAGAGATCAGACTAAGGCAGAAAAGGTTGTAGACTGGGGCTGAAGCCAAGAGAACCCTCAGATAACTAACTCCTAGTTTAAGTTCCGTTTGCAGATAGGGAAACTGAGGTTGTGGAAGCCAAGTATCCTGATCCACACCGCACAGCCTTTCCTGGGGGCTCTGCTCTCATCCCACTGGTTCAGAGGGTAGAAGGACAGGCAGCAGTGGGCGGAGTAGCCAGCTCGGAAGGATGAGTCGTCCTCCGCCCCCCAGCCAGCGCCTAGGGTTAAATCATCTCAGAGCCTTTGGCAGTTTTCCATGCAGCCTTCATTTCCCGACATGAAAGGACCTGATGCCCCTCCACCTCCTAGATCTTCTCAGAAGGCGTGTTTACGTCTGGCAGGGGGTCTCCAGAGACACCAGCTAGGGCCTCCCACCACAGCCTCGCCCTGGGGCTGGCTCTGCTTCAACTCTGGCTTTTCCGCACTCCATCCTGACATTCATCCTGTACCAGAATAAATATATTGGGATACCAGTGTGGAGAAGCATGAATCTACCGCTGGGAGTCAGAGTCTCCTGGACTTCCAGCTAAAAGATAAGCTTTCATGTCCCGCTCTGTTCCTTTTACCTGTGTGTGGAGGCCACATGGACACTATGCAAGGGTTGACATCAGAGCAATGGGGGTGGGGGAGAACTTGGTTATCACAGTTGCTCAGTCATTAAGGTTGCCTAGCCTGGTGTCAGACGCTGACCCCTGTCTGTGTGGCCTCACATGTAGCCCTCACCATGTCCAGAGCTGTTGATACTCTGCCATGAAGCAGCTGAGGTAAGGAGAGGAACTTGTGAGGAGAGGCTTGTGGCTCTGAGCCACTCCCCCAGCCCCTCACAGGGGGATTCTAGGCAGGGGCTCTACCACTAAGCCACACCCCCAGCCCATCACTGGGGGATTCTAACAGGGGCTCTACCACTGAGCCACGCTCCCAGCCCCTCACTAGAGGATTCTAGGCAGGGGCTCTACCACTGAGCCATGCCTCCAGCTCCTCCCTGGGGAATTCTAGGCAGAGGCTCTACCACTGAGCCACATCTCCCAGCCCCTCACTGAGGGATTCTAGACAGGTTCTGTCTACAACTGAGCCGTATCCCAGCCCCTCACTGGGTGATTCCAGGCAATGTTAGTATCTACAGGAAGACTTTATATGTCAATGCTGGCACCTTCTACTCCATCTGCCATCAGTCACTCAGATACAACCTGTTGCGAGCCGACCTGCTGCTCACAAGAAACGGGGTACACCTGGGGAGGCAGACTGGAGCTGAAAGAGAGAGAACTAGACCGTCGAGAGAAAAATGGAGCTAAGTCAAGGTTCCTGATCAAAGCTCAAATGTTTAATAGAAAACTGTGCTTAAAAGGGGGGGAGGCTCATCCCCCTGCTAATCCATTCTTGGAGCCTGGAACCAGCTGCAGGATAGGGTGTAGTCTCCGGAATAGCTCTGCAGCCTCCCAGCAGGTAGCAGTGTCTTGGAGGCGAACAGCTGCAGTGGCTGAACAATAGAGTCATCTAGGCAGGAAGGTTCCACCCTAGGTAATCTCTTAGTGGCAGCAAGGTCAAAGTCTGGATCAGCCTGTTTCAGGCTGGGGGGGGGGGGGGGGTTTACAACAACCATTTAAGTTGAGGACAGATTGCCTGTATTCTGATGACCCCATACGAATTATCTGGCCTCGAGCTGGGGGAGTAGTTCCATTGATAGAGTACTTACCTTAGTGGCAGGGGACCCTGGGTTCCATTCACAGCACCACATAAACCAGGTGTAGTGTCATATACCTGTGACCCCAGCCCTGGTAAGGGGGAGGCAGGAGGATCAGGAGTTCAGGGCCATCCCCAGCTGCATTGCAAGTTGGGAGGCTAACCCGGGCTACTTGAGAGCCTGTCTCAAGCAAGCAGTCAATCAAAGCTAATTTGACTTAGCACTGCTGCGCCTGTCTGGTTTGCTGATGTGTACACTGGGGGTGCACACAACACAGGAATTGGCCAACAGCGCTTTTCTCTCAGTGTTTTGTGGTTGTCCCTTGATGTGTGATTGCTTATAGAGCACCTGTTGTATAGCAGACACTGTTGTTGGCGCCGTCTATCCGCAGTGGTCAGAATGAGAAGGGAGGTCGGTTGGGACCACCATCTCTACCACATCAGGCTTTTGGGTCAGACCACCACACTGCTTTCCCACCAGATGGAATGTAGGAGAAACTGGCCATGAGGTGCTTTGAGGTGGTCACCTGAGTTTCTAACCAGTGTCTGAGCCCGTGAAAAGGGAGTGGAGTCCAGGCACCCCACTGGACGTGGGTCTTCAACTCGGCGTGTAGACCCTAGGTGGTGCGTGTCTCATTAAACCATGCTTTTCTTCCTAAAGAAGGAAGCTCCGTGGAGCCCACCATGACTCTCACAGCCTCCACCGTCCACTCTGTTGACCTCTCAAGTCCCTGCCCCCTAGGGTTTTGGTGTCCTAGCATCTTTCCTGACCTTTGACCTGCCACTCCGAGGCTCTCAGTGGCCAGTCTTCTACCTACCTAACTCCACCTTCCTGTTCTTTCTGTGCCTCGGCTGTTTTCTCGTCCACCCCTTGTTCTCCGCGATACCCCCCATAGCTCTCTCCAGCCCAGGGACCCTGCCCGGAGGCCCCTTAGCCTTGGGCATCCAATCAGAGGCTCAGCTTCTCCCCTTCTGCCTTCTTTCTTTCCCAGGGTATTGGTATCCCTGTGAATGTTTGAGTTGGGTGTCTCAGGACCCTGTGTACCCCTAAACCACCGTCCCGACGTCTTCCTGTCTGCTTCAGGCTTGACATCATCCTCACTTCTCTTCTCAGACTCCGGGCAGCTTTACGGGAGCCGTAACCCCTCAGTCCTGTTGGACATTGCACCTGCTCTAAGCCCTTCTCTGTGTGGTTCCTGTTGTGTTGGCGTGAAGGTCCTTGGTCCCAGGGCCTTAAGGCCGCTCTCGGTTGTCCCGCTACTTCCTGCTCCTCACCTCATCACTGCACACCCTGATCTCCACCTCACCCACTTGCCCAGCCTCCAGCCGAGGTTGCTGCCCTGCTCAACCCTGACCGCGACACGTGGGCGGCCCAGGCTGGCGGCTGGGTTTCCTGGGCAGCCAGTCATTTGGCAAGCCTTCAAAGTCTGCTCGGCTCTGTGGCCTGGGAGGTGGGTACTTTGGGCTGGGGCGGGGCAGGCGTCCCCCTTGATGACCGCGTTGCTGAGGTCATTTCTGGCATCATCTCCTTTGGGGAGCCACTCCTCCCCACCCCCCATCGCCGCCCATCATTTTGTGCTTCTTGCTTGCCACTAATTTTGCCTTTTGAGGGTTTTTGTTTGTTGAGTTTCAGGTCTTATACAGCCCAGGCCGGCTTCAAGCAGGCCCAGTTTATGAATGAGCCCTGGACTTTGTGCTTGCTGGGGACATATTCTGCCAGCCCAGCTACATTCCTACTCTGTTGCGAGCCGGCCCGTGGCTCACATGGACCGGGTACACCTGGGTGGCAGGTGGGGGCTGAAAGACAGAAACTAGGCGGTCGAGAGAAATAATGGAAGCCAAGTTAAGGTTCCTGATCAAGGCTCAAATGTTTAATAGCAATCTGTGCTTATAAAGGGGGGAGGCTCATTCTGGCCAATCCATTCTTGGTGCCTGGAACCAGCTGCAGGTGTTGACTTGCAGGACAGAGTGTGGTCTCTGGAATATCTCAGGGGCCTCTGAGCAGGTAGCAGTGTCTTGAAGGAGAGCAGCATAGAGCCATCTAGGCAGGAAGGCTCCACCCCAGGTGGTCTAATTCTCAGTGGCAATGGAGTCTGAACCAGCCCGTTTCAGACTGCGGGGGGGGGGGGGGGTGTTTACACTACTACACATCCTGGACGGAATGCAGTCGTAGTCAAAGGAACAAAGATGGCTGTAATCCCAGCACTGGGGAGACTGAGGTAGGAGAATCAGGAGTTCAAAGTCATCCTCAGCTACATAGCAAGTTGGCAGCCAGCCTCGGGTCCCATCGTCAGCGCTACATATATTGGTGTGGTGATAGATGTCTGTCCTCCAGCATTTAGGGGGATGAGCCGGGAGGACCAGGATTCAGGGTCCTCTTTCAGCTACGTCAAGAATTAGAGGCCAGGCTGAACTGACTGAGACCACATCCACCCCCCAAAAAAACCCCACAAAAACTTGTTTGAATCCCAGTAGTCTGTGTTTTTGTCTTGTCATAGAGATAGCCCTTCCCAGCTTGACGCCCAAGCATGCTGATGTGTGTGTATGAGCTCCTGGCTATGGTTGCTGCATGTGTGGCCATGTGTGACATCCATTTCTGTCTTTGCGTGTGAGTGTGCGTGTGCGTGTGTGTGTTGCATGTATGCACATGCACACTCAGAAGGTATGGTTGTGGGAGGTTCTATGTCTAGGCACCTGGCCAGATGTCCTCTCTGCCAGGCCAGGGGCTTGCTCCATCCATTTCCCAGCCAGAGGCAGCCTGTGCTGTGAGGAGTAGTAACCCTCCCCAGAAGAGGCCCTGCTGCCTGGAGATTAGTCTCCAAGGCCACGCTGCCAGTTGCCATAGGCACTCAGGTCCCAGATAGCGCTGTGATTTCTCATCCTGGTCACGCAGGCGGCTGCCAGTGTCGCCTAACCGGAGCCAGGAACCAGGAGCCAGGCTTTAAATAACTGGTGGAAACCTGACCCTCCAAAGGAACTGTCTGCTTACCAAGGCCTGGCCTTCCCTCCTAGGGACAGGCGCAGGGCAGCTGCACCCCTCCCTCTATAACCAGAGCCTCCGGAGGTGGGGGTGGGGTGGGGAGCTTGGAGAGACTTGACAGAGGGTCCTTCTGAGGAATCGAAGCCTCAGAACACAGGGAAGGACACCGATCCCTGCCCTGAGACTCTGACCCCTTGCCCTTGAGGGCTGTGTAGCCTCCTAGGATTCTGGACTTGTGCCGAGGAGGGACTTCTAATAGCCAGACCTGAAACACATCCTTGTCCCCCCACTCCACTGCCCCAGTATCACTTAGAAGGTGGCATGAATTCTGGACCTAAAACCTAGTGCCTGCTTCCTGGCCTTGGCCTTGCCCAGCGTTCTGTTTTCTTGTCCTGAGGGTGAGGCCACGCTCCTGGATGTTTGTGTCTCTTGTTTTTAATTGTTAAATATTTACTCTAAGTATTTTTTAATTACTTTTATTTGGTTTTGCATATGTGTATATAGAGGTCAAAGGGCAACGCCGAGGAGTGAATTCTCTTCCTTCTTCCACCTCGGTCCTGGGGATTGTTCCCATGTCAGCGGGCTTTGGAGGCCAGGGCCATCTCCGGGGATCCTATTTTGTTTTGTTTTGAAGGAATAAAGTTTCTGTTTCTGCCTCCCAAGGTAGTTAAGTGCCCACAGCAGGGCGCCTTAGGCCATTTATGAAACAGAAAACAGTAAAAAGAAAAGGTCTGGGGTGATGTTGCAGGCCTGTGATTCATGTACTGGGGGGGTGGGCAGCCTTTGCTACTTGGCAAGTGAGAGACCACCTCTGGCTCCAGGGAACTCAGCTGGGATCCCAAGGATGGAGCTCACTGGGAGGAGTGCTCACCTGAACACAGAGCCCTCCGTGGGCTCCGTTCCCAGCATCCCGGGCCACAAACTGGTCATGGCGACCCATGCCCGCAATCCTAGCCCTCAGATCAGAAGGGTGAGAGTTGAGGGGTCATCCTTAGCTACATACTGAGTTTGAGGCCAGCCTCAGCTCCAGGAGATTCTGTCTCACAGGGGTGGGAGTGTGGAGAAAAAAAAAAAAAAAACAACACAACCTGTGCAGGGCGTGGTCGCTCATGGTTGGCACCCTAGCTACCGAGTAGGCAGAACACACGTTCAGGGTTAGCCTGGGTGACTTAACAAGAGCCTGTCTAAAATTAAAATGAAATAAGTGTGGAAAACACTTTATTCCAAGTGATGACCGTAATAGTACTTTTTTTTTTTTTTACACACCAGACCCCTCTGCCAGCTCCCTGGCTGCCTACTGTCCCCAGTCCCTCACTGTGATAAGATACCTAACCGTTTGACTGCTCCCCTTTCCACGGGTGTCATGTGTCTGTGCGTGGAGATGTGCTCGGTTTCACGTGTGGGTGCGCACATGGGTGGAGACCCGAGGCTGACGTTGAAAACCTTCTTCCACCTTGTCAGCTCATTGACATGGCGCACATCTTTATAACTTTGCTCTGTGGATCCCTTGTCTCTGCCTTTTAAGGCTGGAATTGCAGAAGGACCACCACGCCCCCCCCCCAACATCTACATGGGTGTTAGGAGTTCCTGTCTCTGCTTCTTTTAAGTTGTTAAAAAAAATTATGCGGGCTGGTGAGATGGCTCAGTGGGTAAGAGCACCCGACTGCTCTTCCAAAGGTCCAGAGTTCTAATCCCAGCAACCACATGGTGGCTCACAACCATCTCGTAACGAGATCTGGCACCCTCTTCTGGAGTGTCTGAAGACAGCTACAGTGTACTTACATGTAATAAATAAATAAATCTTTTAAAAAAAATTATGCATGTGTTTGTATATTTAGGCTGGAGGGCAACCTCCAATGTCATTCTCAGCTACGAGCCACTTTGTGTGTGTGTGTGTGTCTGTGTATATGCATGCATGTATTTGTGTGTGTATACACTTATTCGTATGTGTGTGCATGTGTGTATATACTCATGCATGTGCTCGTGAGCGTGTGCGTGGCCATGGCACTGGTCAGAGGACAATCTCATAGATTGTTCCTCCATCCCGTTCTCCTCTGAGTCAGGGTCTCTGTTCTTTTACCACTGTGTTCTCCAGGTTAGCTGTCCTCTTACTGTGTCTGGTTTTTCCCCTGTCTTCTCAGGATTCAGAGTCAGGCTTGTGTGGCAAGAACTTTTACCCACTGTGGCAAGAACTTTTACACCCATTGAGCCATCTCCTTGTTCTCTGAGACACGATCTCTCACTGGCCCGGGACTCATCAGTTAGGCGAGGCTGGTTGTCCGGTGAGCCCCAGGGGTCTGTCTGTCGCCTCGACACTGAGGCACCACCACTCCTAGCTTGATGTCACATGGGTGCTGGAGGTTGTATTCAGATTCTTCCTGGCCACAGAGCCATCTTGTCATCTCCCTTGCTGTCTGACTTCTGAGGCCAGGGTTTGACCTGGCTTTGAACTCTGTCTATCGTGAACTTTCGCACCTGGAATCTTTCTTCATCATTTCGACATCCAGCCCCGATGTTGCGTGAGGCGGAGGTTGGCTGCCTGTCTGATGTGTTTTCCAGTAGACGGGGCTCCAGGGAACAGACGGGAGGCATGCTGAAATCACAAGGTTGAAGGTTTGTTTCTCTAAAAGACCTTATCTGCTTGAAGAAAGAAGGATGTCCCCATGAATGGTGGGGCACATCTGTAATCCCAGCATTTGGGATGCTGAGGCAGGGGGATTGTAAATTCAAGGCAAAAAAATGGGCTACACTGTGAGACCCTCCCTCAAGAATCTATAGGCTGTGGGGCTGGCTAGGTGGCTCAGAGGGTAGTGCATGACATCAACCCCATGAACTGAGTTTCAACCCATCTGGTGGAAGGAGATGTTGATGCCTGAGAATTGTTCTGTTTGGCCCATACTTGATGTGGCATCCCCTTCTCTAATACACTAATAAATGTAAACCAGACTTCAAAAATAACCAGAGCCTGAAGCAGGAATTACCACAGGTGGAGGCCAGCCTGGGCCACATAGGGAGATACTGTCACAAGACAAAAACAACCCATACGTTGTAGATATAGGACTGTTGTAGAGCCCCTGCCTAGAATCCCCCAGTGAGGGGCTGGGGGTGTGGCTCAGTGGTACACACTGACCTATAGCATAGGTCTTAGATTCTATCTCCAATATCAAAGGAAAAAAAGAAAGAAAGAAATTAGCCAGGCATGGTGGCGCACACGCCTTTAATCCCAGCACTCGGGAGGCAGAGGCAGGCGGATTTCTGAGTTCAAGGCCAGCCTGGCCTACAGAGTGAGTTCCAGGACAGCCAAGGCTACACAGAAACCCTGTCTCGAAAAACAAAACAAAACAAAACAAAAAAAGAAGAAAAAAAAAAAAGAAAAAAGAAACAAAGAAAGAGAGAAAGGAAGAAATTAATTTGCATTTGCAAGTGACATAGGAGTTATGCCCATGGGAGAGCCTGTGGAATCCTGGTGTGACCTGGGCTAAGGATGCAGCGATCTTGAGACATAGGCTGTCCCTGCTGGACCTTCATGGAGGTAGCTGGATGAGGGGCACATCTGGCCCTGTACAAACATACTTAGCAGTGCTGAGGGATGGTTTTCTTTCTTTCTTCAAAAATTATATTATTGTTTATTTGCTTATTTATATATTTTATTTTATTTTATTTGAGAGAGAGAGTCTGACATGTCATACTCCAGGAGTCCATTCATTTCCACCATGTGAGTCTCGGCAGGACTTGAACTCGGATCATCAGGCTTGATGGGGCAGTGCCATTACTCACTGAGTCATCTCTCTAGCTTCAGGCATGGTTCTCCCTTCCTCTTCTTTCTCCCGCTTCATCTTTTGGAGATAGGAAACGATGTGGTCCACACTGCCCTAGAATTCACTGTGTGGTGGAGGATGGCCTTGAACTCCCGCTCGCTCCTCCTCTCTGCCTCCTGCCTGTTGCCTTTGCAAGCTTGCCACGGTACCTGTGGATAAGAGGTGTTTTCTAAATTGATTGAAAGTTTCTTCTCATTTTATTTACCATTGTGGCTAACTAAGAAGAGAAAATGTGAGCTGTTGTGACCTTGGCCATATTTTTTCTGAGCCAGGTTGCACAAAAATGAGACCAGCTGTGGCGGGGGTGGGGGGGTGGGGTGGGGGTCAGAAGGACAGAGGGACAGGGGGACGGGGCAGAGACCATCTTCTGTGCTTATTTTATTTTCTGTATGCTCGTATGTGTGTCATGCATGTGTGTAGAGGCCAGAGGACACCTTGTGAGAGTCAAATCTTTCCTTCTACCGTGTAGATCAAATACAAATCCTTGGGCTCCTGGCAGTCACCTTCACCCACTGAGCAATCTCACCGGCCCTTGGTTGGTTTTCCAAGGAAAGGTCTCTCTTACTGTATAGGTAGCTTAGCCTGATCTCGAACTTGGATTCTCCATCTTCCACCTGCTGAGTGCTGGGATAAGTGTGTGCTACCTAAGATTCTCTTTAGAAGGCACATGTCATTGGGGGGAGGGGTGTGTGTGTGATCCTGTCCATCCAACCTGAGCTATTCCCCCGAAGATGAGGGCTTCCTTGGGCGGTTGGGATATCGACATCTTCCATCATTCTCTGAATGTGATATGTGTGAACTCGGAAATCCTGGACTCAGACCTTGGAGAGACAGTGGGTGGGCTCGTCCACACCCAGATGTTGGCAGTGCGATGAATTTAGGTAGTGCTTGTGGCTGAGAGGACACAGTAAGTTTTTGGGCTCATATCTTACTTGTGGTCCTCAGCTGCAGTTACATGGCTATCTTGTAGAACTGAAAGGCTAAGCTAGGTGTGGTGGTGCACACCTCTGATCCCTGCCCTTGGGGCACTGAGGCAGAAAGAACAGGAGTTCAGGGGCAGTCTAGGAGTCTGAGTAAGACCTTATCTCATCACCGCACTTGACATGCCTGAAGCTAAGCAGGGTTGGACCAGGTTAGGACTTGGATGGGAGACCCTATCTTAAAGGATATCTCTGAGCCGACGGTGCTGGTGCACACCTTTAATCCCAGCATCTGGGATGCAGAGGCAGGAGGACCTTGATGAGTTAGAGGCCAGCCTGGTCTACTAAGCTAGTTCCAGGACAGCCAGGGCTATACAGAGAAACCTTGTTTCAAAAAAAAAATCAAAACAATAACAACAACAAAAATATGTTCGCACACTCAGAAGTCTAAGATGTCCAGAAGAGGGTGTCAGGTTCCCTAGACCTGGAGGTACTAATGGCTGTGAGTCACTTACCTTGGATTCTGAACTTGGGTCCACTGCTAAGAACAGAACACACTCTCAACCCCCCAGTCAAATCTTTAGCCTCTCGCCTTTGTCTTTAATTTTTTCATATATATATGTATATATATGAATGAATGAATATTTTTCCTGCATGAGTGTATGTGTATTAGATGAGGGCCTAGTGCCCGAGGAAGTCAGAGGTGCTAGATCCCATGGAAATGGAGTTACATAGTTGGTTAAGGGTTATCATGCGGATGCTGAGAACTGAGTCCAGAGACCAGGTTGTCTGCAAAAATGAGTGCCTTAGCTGCTGAGCCACCTCTCCAGCCCCCCTCACTTTGTTTTTAGAGACAGTCTATTACTAAGACCTGGGGCTCACCAATTAGTCTATACTGGCTGGCCAGTGAGCCTTAGAGGCCTGCCTCTCTCTGCCTCCCCAGTGGTGAGATAGGCAGCCACCAACCCCAGCCTTGTACACGGGATCCTCTGGGATGAACTCCAGTCTGTATGCTTGTGTGGCAAACATTTTATCCACTAAACCATCTTCTCACCCCCTCATAAAGTATCTTAAACGATGAGCCAAACAAGGACCAGCAACATGGCTCGGTGGGTGAAGGTGCTTGCTGCCAAACTTGATGACCTGACTTTGATCCCTGGGACCCATTGTGAAGGAGCTGAATGTTGTCCTGTGACCTCCGCAGGTACACCATGGTATGTTTGTGTGCACACACATAAATAAATGCAATAAAAATAAATTAAAACAAAACAAAAATAGGCTGGGTGTGTTGGTTCTGAAGAAGAAGGAAATAGAGCGGGCAGAGCACCAGCTTCCCTCTCTCTGCTTCGCAGTGATGGATGCCATGTGACCAGCCGCCTCCCGGCCCTGCCGCTGTGATGGCCTGTGTTTCTCCACACTGTGTGTGTGTGTGTCCTAATTAACTCTTCCTTAATTAATTAATTAACTAATTATTGAAGCGCTCTCTCACCGTGTAGTCCTGGCTGGCTTGGAACTCCCAGACTGGCCCTGAAATCAGATCTACCTTCCTCCTCTTCCTGAGTGCTGGGACTAAAGAGGGTCTCCACCTCGCCCAGCTTGTCTCTCCCGTATTTTATCAAAGCCAGATAACTAAGATGTCCGAGCCATGATGGGAACCGGGAGTCTTTTGGAAGTTCCAACAGATTCAGACTGTAACAGGGGTGTGTGTGTGTGTGTGTGTGTGTGTGTGTGTGTGTGTGTGTGTGAATTGCTATATATCCAAAGCTAGGTGGAATTTTTAGTGTATCTTAGGCTACAGTGGGCCTTGCTATGTAGCCCAAGCTAGCCTGGAGCTTGCAGCAATCTTTCTGCCTTTTTCTTTTCTTTTTTTTTTTTTTTTTAAGATTTATTTATTTATTTATTATATGTAAGTACACTGTAGCTGTCTTCAGACACTCCAGAAGAGGGCACCAGATATCGTTAAGGATGGTTGTGAGCCACCATGTGGTTGCTGGGATTTGAACTCTGGACCTTCGGAAGAGCAGTCGGGTGCTCTTACCCACTGAGCCATCTCACCAGCCCTCTGCCTTTTTCTTGAGTGTTGAGATAACACGTGTTAGCCATCACACCTTGAGACATTTTCCATGGCAATGGGAATCCTTTGTCTGCATGTGTGTATGCGCACAACATGTGTGCCTGGTGCCTTCGGTGGCCAAAAGAAGGTATCAGATCCCCTGGAACTGGAGTTGCAGATAGTTGGGAGCCACCATGTGGGAACAAGGAACTGAACCCAGGTCCTCTGTAAGAACAACAGGTGCTCTCGATCACCGAGTCCTCTGAGCTACTCCATCCATCAAGGCTGCCTGGCTTGTTCTTCCTTTAGGCTCTGGTAAACGCTGCTGCAGTGAACAGAGGTGTGTAGGTCTCGGTGAGACTGTCGTTATCTTCCTGGAATATCAGGATTGTGAGCCTTGTGCAGACCCAAGAAGATGACCATCAGACCTTTACCCGGCATTTAGTGTCAGTGCATACTGCTCATGTCTGTAGATAGAGATCTGTGCTATGTGTTTATTGCAGAACCCGGTACACCGAAGACCCAGCCACCTTGTCATCAAGGGCAGCTCACAACACAGCCTTTGGGCTCCCTGATTACCAACTAGAAACAGGCTGTGTCCGTTATGAAATGCGCCAGGAGACAAACTTGTGGTGCTGAGACTCAAACTCAGGACCTCCAGAATACTAGGCAAATATTCTACCACCAAGCTGCATCTCTAATAAACCAATTAATTATTTGAGACAGAGTCTCTCTTTGTAGCTCAGGCTGATGCACAACTTGCTATGTAGCGGAGGACAGCCTTGAACATCTGTTTCTCCTGCCTCTACCCCAGCGATAGAAATGTAGGCCTGTGCCACCATGTCTGGTTTCTGTGGTACTGAGGACGAAACCTGGGTTGTCCAACACTCCTCCTCAGCCCCACAAGCATTGCTGGAGATCCTCTCAGGTAGCCAGGCACAGTGGTGGCACACACCTTTAATCCCAGCATTGGAGAGGTAGAGGCAGGCTGGCAGAGAAACCCTGTCTCCACCCACCCCCAAATCAATCAATCAATCAATCAATCAACCTCTCAGGCCTAGGCAGATGTGACTGGGAGGCAGGCTTGTGAACTGTGACATTCTCTTCCAGCTGTGGGTAAAACATAGACAGCGTTCTGAAATCCAGGGCCCTGGGCAATTCCTTCCCCTCAGGGCAGCTCATAGGACAGGAAATGGGGACTGTGGGTTGCTGGGGGAAAACAAAATTCTTCCCCCTCAGCCAGGATGGAAGACGCTGACTTTTGTTTGTTCTCTCGGGCTTCTTTTTGGAGAAACACAAGCATATGGTGGCGGCTGGTGCGGAGGCTGTGTTTGGGTGGCGTGCGTGCTTGACTTTGCCTTTTGCGCTTGCCTTGTGAGTTTTCTTCCCCGCGTTGGCACCGCCACCTGCTCCTCTGGTCCGCAGGACAGTGATACTGAGTCAGAGAACCTTTCCTGGGTCTAGAAGATTCTAGATCTCTCCAGTGGCTCTTGTGGGGTTTCCAGTGGGGAGGGGAGGGTAAGGAGTTTAGTAGCAGACCTAGACCTGCGATTTGCGGAGTTCTGAGCCTCTGGAAGGCCTGAGGACAAGGGGGTGGGTCTGCTGAACAGTATAGGAGCCTGTTGGGATGGTCCTGAGGTACAGCAAGAAGCACAAGCCAGACCCTTGAGACCACAAGCATCTCAGATCTGGGATTTCCTTGGATTTTGGAATATTCGTGTCTAATCATGAAATACCTTGGGGACAGGACTCAAGTCTGAACAAGAATTTGGTTCCCGTTGCAGCTGTACCTTATGCACATAGCTGGAGGTAATTTGATTTTTTTAAAAAGAAATTTATTATTTTTAATTATGCATATATGTATGTGTGGGTATGTACACTTGGGAGGAGGGGCTTTGGTAAGCCAGGGGCTCTGGAAGTTAGAATTACAGGTGGTGAGCCGCCCATTGTTGGTCCTGGGAACTGAACTAGGGTCCTTTGGAAGAGCAGTACCTGGCCTTAATTACTGAGCTTTTTCTGCAGCCCTGTGATTTAAAAACACCTCCCCCCCCCTTATTACATTGTCCCTGGGTGAGGAGGGGCAGGCACGTGCCATGGACAGATTGCAGGAGGTGCTTCTTGCCTTCTGTTATGTGCGTCTCGAGGACTGAGCTCAGGTTGGGAGACACGGTGCCAGTTTCTTTACCCGAGGAGCCACCCTGCTGGCTGGTAATTGGACTTTATATTGTTTTGTTTTATTTGTTTATTTTTTCTTATTTTTGGCATTTCTTAGACAGGATCTTATGTAGTCAGTGCTGGCCTTGAGCATGATATATATATATATATATATATATATATATATATATATATATATATATGGCTGGTTTTGAACTGTGTGCATGTGCTTGGGTGTGCGCGTACATCTCTGCACCTGTGTAGGTGCATTCAGAGTCCAGAGGTTCATAGTGGAATGTCTTCTCCAGTTGCTTCTCTTCCTTATTGTTTTGAGACAGGCTCTCTCACTGAACTTGGAGCTGGCTGGGTTTGGTATTTTTTTTGCCAGTCTGGCTGGCCAGTGAGTCTCCTGGGATCTGCCTGTCTCTGCCTCTCAGAACTGGGATTATAGGTGTGTGCTGCCATACCTGGCTTTTATATGGATGCTGGGAATCCAAACTCAATGTGTTATATTTGCACAGCCTGCAATTTCCTGCTGAGCCATCTCCCCCAGGCCCCTGGTTTTCAACTCTGGTTCCTCCTAAGCGCTATGATCACAGCAGTATGTCAGTGTACCCAGATGACTCACTGGTTGACTGGTAGATATTTTTGAGACAGAAATCTTATATAGCCCAAGCTGCCCTTGAACTCCCAATTTTCCTGCTTCTATCTCCTAAATGCTGGATTCTCCGCAAGCCCAACCATGCCTAGCAATTTTGTTTTTATATGTTTGCTTGTTTATTTAGCGCCAGAGTCTCATTATATAGCCATGGGTGGTCTACACTCACTCTGTAGCCCATGCTGGCTTCAAGCGTAGGCTCAACCTTAAGCGTCTACCTTTCTGAATGCTAAGACTACAGACACGCACCATCGTGTCCTTCTTGGAGATATTTTTGGATGACTCTTTGCCCGTGCCTCCATAGTGCTGCAAGAAGTCACCATGGATTTCCCTCCTGTGGCATCGTGTCAGCCAGCACTTAGATTCTAGAGCGTTTTGATACAGGATTTTCAGATTAGGGAGGCTCAACCTATAAGCGAGGCACCTCAAGACGAGAGTGTCTGTATTATCACCTTCCTGCATGCAGGGCCCAGCTCCCTCTGGTGGGTCGTGGGTCAGGGAGAATCACTCCTTGTCTTTGACCTTCTGTGTGGTATTGGCATGCCTTGGTTCGGGGCCACGTGTGTTAATCAGTTGTTCGATACTGTGACTAAATACCCAGAGAAACTATTTAAGTGGAGGAAAGGTTTATTTGTGGACCCACAATTTCTAAGGTCTCCCATTCCGCAGTCTGCTGGTTCCTTTTGGATCTGAGGTGAGGCAGAGTGTTGTGGTCCTGGAAGCAGGAGGTGTGGGGATCGTTGGGATGGAGGAGGAGGCTGCTGGCCTTATGGCATCCAGGAAGCAGAGAAGAGAGAGGGAGAGGGGAAAGTGGGGGGAGAGGAAAAGGGACGGAGGGAGAGAGAGGGAGAGGAAAGAAATGAGATACATCCATCAAAGTCCAGGACCCAGTGACCCACTTCCCCCAACTAAGCCCCACCTCCTAGCCCTTTCCACTGTGACCCCTCAGTGGGTCACCGATGTTGTCCTCTCAGCATCCCCCCACTCTTCAGTAGCATCATCAGCAAGGGACCAAGACTTCAACAGACAAAACTTCTGGGGAGACACAATACTAATAAATCACAGCACCATCCGGTTCTTCAAACTACCCCTCCCCCTCCCTTGTTTTTCTCTGAAGAAGGCTCTTACTGTGTAGCCCTGTATGGCCTGGAACTCACTGTGTAGACCACACTGGCCTCAAGATCACACATCTGTGCCCCCCACCCCTCTCACATCCCCCAGTGCCATGATGAAAGGCAGGAGTTACGTGGCTTTGACCAAGCTTCATCTTCAAGCTACCTACCTGTTCTGTGTGAGGTCTCCTTGTAAGAATGTGGCACCTGGGATGGTGGTAATGCAGGCCTCTAACCCCAGCATGCAGAAGGAAGGGGCAGGAAGATCTCTGTGAGTTTGAGGGTAGCCTGATCTATAGAGTTGCTTTGGGACAGCCATGGCTATACAAAGAAACTCTGTTTCAAAAAAAAAAAAAAAGTGGTGCCTTTAATCCCAGCACTTGGGAGGCAGAGGCAGGCGGATTTCTGAGTTCGAGGCCAGCCTGGTCTACAGAGTGAGTTCCAGGACAGCCAGGGCTACACAGAGAAACCCTGTCTTGAAAAACCAAAAAAAAAAAAAAAAAAAAAAAAAAAAAGTGGCAAATGCGTTTAATGCTAGAGTGAGTTCCAGGACAGCCAGCACTACACAGGAAGCCCTATCTCAAAACAAAACAAAACAAAACCAAATGGGCTCTTGCTGTAGTTAAATTGGTTGAATGTTCAGGAAGCCTTGGGTTCTATTTCCAGAAACACATAAAACTAGGTGGGGGTCTATAATCCCAGCACTCTGGAAGAGGAGGCAGGAGAATCAGGACTCCAAGGTCATGGCTTGACCCGAGGAAGCTATAGCAGCAGAGTAAGCCCTTGGCTACATGGTGAGTTATAGGCCAACCTGGGCTACTCCAACAGTCTAAAAAAAAAAAAAAAAAAAAAAAAAAGGGTTGTTTTTTTTTTTTTAAATTGCTTTGGTTTGTTTGTTTTTGAAACAGAGTCTCTCTGTGTAACCCTGGTTGTCCTGGAACTCGCTGTGTAGACCAGGCTGGCCTTGAACTCACGGAGATCTGTCCGCTTCTTCCTCTTGGGTGTGGCTTACAAACGGTATTAATGTCCACTAGATGTGCTTAGTTGATCCAGAATTTGGGAAAGAACGGAGGACTCTGAGATTGCCTGTCCTTCCCTCCCTCCTGTTGCCGGTGCAGACCAAGCAGCGTGAGCCCTGGGGCCATCCGCCAAGGCTGTACTTCCTTGGCATTGACTGTCTTGGCTTTGGGCCCCTTGGGTGTCCTCAGTTCTGTGACTCCGCCCTGATCTCTGTGCAGCCCATCAGCCTGCCGTGTTCTTTTCCAGTTGGGATGTACTTTGTATTTTCATTGTACCGTGTTTATTTATTTGGGGTGTGTGTGTGTGTGTGTGTGTGTGTGTGTGTGTGTGTGTGTGTTGACCTGCCAAGGCATACACATACACATGCAAAAGCAGTTTATTTTGGCTAGGCTTGCCTTGGATCCAACTGTCTTAATCTCCTAATGCTGGCGGGCGTCACAGGCACACTCAGTCACACGCAGCTTTTCAGGTAGGCGCCAGGGATTTGAACTCAGCTCTTCATGCACTGGGTTGTTTTGGACCTAGTTATGTTAGTTATGTTATAGACTGGGTTGTTTTGCCCACTGAGCCATCTCCCTAGCCCTGCAGGAGTTAGCCATGAACTAACTCCTGTCTTTCCCTCTCAGGTGCTGGGATTAGAGGCGTGCTATCCCATGCCCAGTGTGTGTAGGCCTGGGTTGGAACCCAGAGCTTCATGGGTGTGGGAAAGCGCTCTACCAACTGAGCCACATCTCCTTCTTTTTTTAATTCTGACTCAAGGATGACCTTGAACTCTTGGCAATCCCCCTCAGCCTTCAGAGTGCTCTTGTTACGGGTTTACTACCACAACAACCTACTTCTGAGGTGCAAAGTCTTTTGTTTTTCAAACTTACAAAAAGAGAGAGGTTTATTTATGTACATGAGCACACTGTTACTCTCTCAGACACAACAGAAGAGAGCATCAGATCTCATTACAGATGATCATGAGCCACCGCGTGGTTGCTGGGAATTGAACTCAGCACCTCTGGAAAAACAGTCAGTGTTCTTAACCGCTGAGCCATCTCTCCAACCCCTCCTTTTTACAGTCCTGGCTCTTACAACCTTTCGGGCCCCCTCTTCCGCCATGTTTCCCGAGGCTCAGATGCAGGAGTTGTGTGGGAGCTGTATCTGTTGGGGCTGAGCACCCCAGGATCAGTTATTTTTGACCAGTTGTGGGTTTCTGTAATGGTCTCCAAATTCCTGTGTATGTCTGTATCTATGTCAGTGCCGCATAGGTGTTGGATGCCCTGGAGCTAAAGTTCTAGGCAATTGTAAGCAACTGGATATGGGAGGTCTTCTGTGAAAGCGGGAAGCCCCCTAACCGCTGAACCATCTCTCTTGCAGTCCAAGTTGTCATTGCTAGTTCCTTAAGCGTTAAATACCCAGGAAAAGGCAAGCAGGGATTCTGGACTGTGGGGATTCAGTCAGCATCAGTGGAGTTCTCTTAGCCTCAAGGAGTTCAAGAAATCTGTCAGGAAGCGTGTAAACAGGTCATTTCAGATCACAGTTGGTTCTGGAGAGAACGTAGGAGAGCCGGGCTTAGTACCTGGGAGGTGCAGGCCTGAAGATCAGGAGTTCAAGGTCATCCTGGGCTACATTTGATTTAGAGGCCAACCTGGGCTTGCTGCCAAAGGGAAAATCCATAGTAGCTGGGTGCACTCGGGAGGCAGAGCCAGGCAAGTTTCTATGAGTTCGAGGCCAGCCTGGTCTATAGAGTGAGTTTCAGGACAGCCAGGGCTACACAGAGAAACCCTGTCTGGAAAAACAAACAAGAGACAAAGCCATAGTAAAATAAAAGGGAAGATGGGGGTGGTGAGGCTGAGCTGCAAGCTTGCTGGCCTGACAAGGGTGGATGGAGAGGCAGCAGGTGGCTCCCCTAGGCCTGGAGACAGTGCAGAAGAGAAGGAGAGAGAGAGAGAGAGAGAGAGAGAGAGAGAGAGAGAGAGAGAGAGAGAGAGAGAGAGAGAGAGCAGGTAAGCCCAGCTCCCGCAGTGCCTGCCTTGATCACAGGGGTGTTGGATTTCTTTGATAACTTTTTATTGTGTTAAGTGTGTGTGCATACGGTGTCCCTGCACATGTAAACAATGTGTGGAAGTCAGTTGTCTCTTTCCGCCATGTTGAATCCCGGGGATTCCAATCAGACAGTCAGGCTTTGTGTCAGGCATCTCTGCCAACAAGGAAGCCATCTTGCCTATACAGGCCTTCTGTCTTGAGATCCACTCTGTGTAGCTTCGGGTAGCCTGCACCTCACAGTCCTCCTGCCTCAACCTCCCGAGTGCTAGGATTTTAGGTGTAAACCACCACACTGGTGTTTCACATCCCTTCTGGTGGCCTACCATACTTGTTTTGGGCTGGTTCCCTTCCTCCCCTGCCCTCCCCTTCTGTCCTCTTCACTCCCATCTTCTGGGCCCCTAATTTGCTTATTATATTTCATGCTTCCTGTTTTTCATCCCTTAATACTAAGTAAAAAAAAAGTCAGTTTTTACTTTACCTGGCTTATTTATTGATTAAAAGTCAATTTTTTAAAATTAGTGTTCTGTATGTGTGTGTGTGTGTTCACATCCGTGCACGTGCCATGGTTGATGCATGCGCAGATCAGAGGTCCGTCCGTCTTCAGGAGTTGGTTGTGGTTGTCTCCTTCCATGCAAATCTCATGGATGCAACCTGGCATTCTTGGTGGCAGACACCTTGACCCATGAGCCATCCTGCCAGCCCTGTTTTTGCCTTACCTTTGTGCTCCTGACATATCTGAGCCTGGGGCTTCTCGTGGATCCTATATAAAGCAGGCAGCTTCCCAAGTACCTCACCCGGACTATGCTGGAGACAGGAGGGTCCTGTAAGCCGAGCTAGCTAGATTTTGGATAGCCCCACAGGCCAGTTCCCTTCCGTCTCCCGGGGCCTCTGGCTCAAGAGTCCCTGCTTCTCTCCTAAGAAGATTAGGACCTGGGCCAGGAGGAGTCAGAACAGTCTGGAACAAGCTGGAGGTCAAGAATGCCAGCTACTGCTGCCTGCCTGGCCCTGATCTGATTTGGGTCTGGGCAGCTGGGAGGCTGGGACTGGCCCAAGGGCTCAGAGGACGACCTGGCAGCCATAGCCGTCAGGCTCCCAGGCTAACGGATGTCTTGGCTGTGAGGGAGTACAGTTATCCAGCAGTCCCCCCCCCCAAGCACCCCATCAGTGATGACTTAGGATCACAGAAAGACCAGGACAAAGCCACGAGCAGCCTTTTATTTTTCAGAGCATCCTGACCATGGTCCCTTTCCCATGTCCTTGAGTGGTCTGATGTAGACTCTTAGCGATACAGAGTTTTATTTTTTGAGACACTTTCACTGTGGAGCCCTGGCTGGCCTGGAACTTGTTATATCAACCACGTTGGCCCCGAACTCAGAGATAGGCACGCCACTTGCCTCGTGAGTGCTGAGATTAAAAGTATGTGCCGTTACACCCAGATGGTTTTTATTTTCATTATTTGTTTTGAGGCAGGGTCTCATAGCCAGGCTGGCCTCACACTCACCCTGCAGCCAATAATGTCTTTGAATTCCCAATCACTGTGCCTCTATTTCCCAAATGCTTGGAATTATAGGTGTGCACACCTGGCTTGGCTTATTTATTTTATATTAATTTATTTTTGTGATACGGGGGGGGATGGAATATAGGACCTTGAACTTGCCAGTCAGATGTTCTACCACTGAGCCACGCCCCCAGCCCCTCACTGGGAGATGGTAGACTGGTAGTCTACCATTGAAACCATGTCTCTCGCTCCTCACTGAGGGATTCTAGGCATGTGGTCTGTGGCTGGGCCATATACACAGTCCTCCTTTTAGATCTTTTGTCATTGGTAGAGATGGAATTTCACTAAATTTCTCAGGATGGCTTGAACTTACTGTGTAGCTCAGGCTGTCCTTGAACTTGGATATTCCTGCCTTGGCCACCGCAGTAGCTAAGATAATGGGGAGGGCCAGTAGGTCCTGATAAAACCATTTTCCCCTATATTTTTACTTATTTATTTTGATATGTGTGTGTGTGTGTGTGTGTGTGCGCGCTCGCGTGTGTGCTTGCGCGGGTGCGCGCACACACACATACTCATGCCACCACATGCCTGTGGACGTTAGAGAACAGCTTGCAGGGGTGAGTTCTCTTCTACCATGTGAGCCCTAGGGATCAAACTCAGGTCCTTAGAAAGCACCTTTATTCTCTGAGCCATTTCATTGGCCATAAAACCAGTTTTTTCCTGTAGTTCAAGAGCAGATCTGAGCCCGTAGAGAAACTTTAATCCAGCAACTTGGTTATTCTGGCAAAGGATCATATCCGAAGAATTAGGTCTATATGACCTGACCGGAATGCAGACACACCCTGGATTACAGTAAGATCTGGCTGGAATACAGACACACCCTTAGTATATACCTTTAACCCCTAACAATGAAGGTAAGGTTAGTTTGTAGAACAAAGCAGCCATGTTTCAAAGTAATGTCTACTTGGGGGACAGACAAGTAACGAATCAGGGAAAGATTTGATGGAATGAATGAGAGAGAGGACACACCCCACTCTCTGGTACCGAATTGGAAAGAGAAGCTACTTAAGGTAGCAAGGCAGAGGAAGGTGTGCGTGTGGAAGTGTTACTGGGAAGGGTGGTAGAGAGAACAAGCTAGACACAGGTGAAGACAGAACGAGCCAGAGAATGAGAGGGAGCCAGAAGATTAGAACAGACTGCCAAAAGTACAAGGCCAAACAGGGCAATTCAGGCCAAAGCTGAGAGAAGCTGAATTGAATCAACTTGGAAAATTAGATTGTACGGAGGCTAGAAGCTTCCAGGTCATGGCCTAGGGACAGTTAGAACAGAGCAAGAAGCACTCTGAGCTCAGCCCACGCTGTGTCTTTGCACAGCTTGGGAACAGGTCTCATCTCATCCTTTCCTTTGAGGAAATATACAACGCATTTACAGAGCCAGGACCAGGTCCAGAGATGCTCGCCATTCAGATGTAGATCTAGTGGTTCTTGCTGAGGTAGATATACCATATGGCCCCTGCTGCTGTCTTGAGTTTCCCAGGACACTGAAGCCAGGTGTGGAGAGTGTCCGGGATTCCGTGCCTGGCCCGGTGCGCGCGCATGCACACACACACACACACACACACACACACACACCAGACAATGAGTTGGGCTCTGAGGGTCAGCCGTGGTGGAGAGATGCAGTTTGGCCCTTGCAGAGTTTACAGTCTGGGAGTCAGTTGTCGTGGCAGTAGACATCCTCAGCTTGGTGCCTTTTTTTAGGCTGTGGGCCTGGAGGCCCTGCCACCTGGCTGTGTGCTACCCCACCCAGTGAGTGTCTAGAATCCCTGCTGACAGGTGGCAGACAGGTGGCAAATAGGGTGTGGATCTACAACATTATGGCTGGGTGACACACCCAGCCAGGGGCCTCAGAGGGCCCTGGGGAACAAGCCCAGAGAGTGTCCTGCCTTTGTCCCTTGCCTCCTTTTACTTAGGCCATAGGGGCAGGTGCTCTCAGAGGCAGCTAGCAGGACCCTCTCACTCCGGTTTCTTGGGATAGCTCTGGAAGAACAGGCTCAAGCCAGTCACCAGCAATCAGCAACCCTGTCTTTGGATTTAGGCTTGAGCAAGGCAAAGAAGCCTTTAAAGGAGGAGCTGTGAGGAGCCTCAGTAAGTTGGTACAAAGTCCTTTCCTAGAGAATCCCTAGTTTGAGGAAGTAGCCTGTGGCTGTCTGCACCTGCTCTAAGTCCATGGCCCACATCCAAGAAGCAGACTCAGGCTTCAGCAGTGGCCTTGATCTGGGAGCTTGTGACCAAGCCCAGAGGCGTGTACGGAGCTGACGTGTTCAATGCCCAGCTAAGCCATGGGTGAGGCAGTCCGGTGCCTTTCCCAAAGGATTGGTTATAGGGATGTGGACACAGGCTGGTAATCTCAGTTCTTAACAGGCGGAAAGAGAAAGATCTTGAGTTCAAGGAGCCAGAGCTGGAAAGTAAGGCCTTGCTCAGAGCACGTGGGCAGTGGGCAGCCATGAACTGTGTGAGCAGGAGAGGGCGGTGACTGGTGTTACGTTGGTGGAAAACAGCGGCAGTTAGGACCTGCCATTGTATTGGGCTCACATTAGTGACGGATTGAATCCCTAGGTACTGTTCCTTGGAGCATGACCCTCAGCTAGGCTGCTGGTGTATGCCTTTTTGTGAAGTGGCGTGACCAAAATGTCTGCCCCACGAAGGCACCGACCACTATAGATTGAAGGAAGAATTCTATTGGAGACTAGCTTGGTGAATGAGTGAATGGCTGTTTACAGAAGCATGGATGTCTTAGTTATTGTTAGAGTGCGGTGAGAAGAAACCATGGCCAAGACAACTTACGGGAAAACAAAACCCATTGAAGAGAGGGCCTGCTTGCAGCTTTAGAGGGTTAGTTAGTCCATGGTCATCGTTGGCAGGAAGCAGACAGGCGTGGCACTGGGATAGTAGCTGAGAGCTTTATACCCATATCTGTGGGTAGAAGGCAGAGAGACATCATGCATCAAAGCCCACCCCCAGTGACACACTTCCTGTAGTAAGCCACACCCACTCTAATAAGACCACACCTCCTAATCCTTCTCAAACAGTTCTCCAACTGGCGATTCAGCATCCAAGCACATGAACCTGTGGGGGCTAGTCTCATTCAAACCACCATGATGGGCGCGGGGTTACTTGTCATAATGGGGGTGACTCAAAAAGCCCACCTCATCCTGGTTGATGCCACTCACAAAAAGCTGCATCTCTGGAACTTGAGTTGTGTAAGTTGCTTTGTCCTTGAGTCTCAGGAACTCCCCTTTAGGAGGGAATGTTCAAATTCCCTGAGACTGTTTCATCCCAATAGGAGGAAGTAATTATAGGTTATTTTCTTAGATACCTGCAGGTTTCTGCAGTAGCTGCTGTCTCCTGTGGAAGTTCAAATCTCTGCTATACCTTTGAGGCCCTTGAGTACTGGTCAGGAAGGCTTGCTGGCATTCTGTCCGACTTGTGAATTCCAGGTGACCCTGTGAGCCAGGTCTGCCTACCAAGTTATACCATGTGTCCGCTACCCACTGTGTCCTCTCTGTTTTCTCTAGGTGACCATGGCCTTGCTGGGGAAGCACTGTGACATCCCCACCAACGGCTGTGGGTCCGAGCGCTGGAACTCCACCTTCGCCCGCAAGGACGAACTCATCAACAGTCTGGTGTCCGCCTTAGACTCCATGGTGAGTGGGCTGGTCAGGTGGGAAGAGGGCCCAAGGGCTAGGTGGGAGAACTGAGAGGTTATGTCCATCCAAATCTCTTATTGCTGGGGACTAGAGAGATCCACCTGCCTCTGACACCCAGGAGTTGGGATTAAACTCCCAACACATTTGTCACACCATGCCTGGCTCAAGACCAGCATTCATTCACTCACTTATTCATTTATATTTTATGTGCACTAGTGCTCTGCCTGCATGCATGTCTGGAACTCACTGTGTAGTCCAGGCTGACCTCAAACTCATGGCAATCTTCTTACCTCAGGCTCCCTGAATGTTGAGATCACAGCTGTGAACCAGCTAAGCCTATAGCACCTAGCACCTAGCACCTACAGGAAGTCCCCCAGTACTAACCAGACCCACCCCTGCTTAGCTTCTGAGATAAGATGAGGCCAGGCGAAGCTGGGGTGGGATGGCTGTAGATCACCTCGTTTTAGTTTCGAGACAGGATCTCACACTGGTTTGAACTCATCAAGTAGACGAGATTGGCTGGCCAGAAAGCCTCATGGAGTTTTCTGTGTCAGCCTCCCTAGTGCTGGGATTGCATGTGTGTGCTGCCATTCCTGGCTGGGACACACATGTTAGATGTGCTTGCACCTGTGTGTGTGTGTGTGTGTTATGTGTGTTTGCACCTTTGGCAGCACACAGCAAGAACTATCTAGAACGGAGGCTCTCTATGCTCGGAAGCCTGGTGACTACTTGATCATACTGTGTGCGGAGGCCTGTGTCTTCCTCCATCACTGTCTTTCTTACTGAGGCAGATGTTGCCCTTGAGCCAGCTTGCTCCCAGGATCTCCTGCGTACAGCTCTCAGCTGATGGGACACAGGAGCGCTGCCCCAGCTGCCCAGCATTTTTATAGGCGCTGGAGATCCAAACCCCAGTCATTACGCTTTGTGGCAAATGCTTCGCCCTCTAACAGCTCCCAACCTCACGCCCAGTGCTTTCACATGAGTGCTGGGAATTGAACTCAGGCCTTTGTGCTTGGAAAAGCAAGCAATTTATCCACTGAGCCATCTTGACAGCCCTGCTGATAGAGATACTTTTCCTGTAACCAGGTTGTTGAAATTCTACTGCCACGGTCTTGAGTAACAGGCTGCATGGTGCATTTTTACAGTTTATGGAAGGTGGTCACTACCCCGTGTCCCAGAGTGGTCTAGAAGGCGTATCTCATCAAAAGCCTTGTCTCTGTAGCTAGAGCTGGCTTCAGATGCCGAATCCTCCTGTCTCAGCCTCCCAAGGTGTTGGATTACAGGCACATACTGCTATGCTGGGTTCCAGGCTGGTCTTGACTTAGCTCACACACCCATCCCTCCCCCACAGTGCTCGGCGCTCTCCAAGCTGAACACGGAGGTGGCCTGCGTGGCAGTACACAATGAGAGCGTCTTCGTGATGGGAACTGAGAAGGGAAGGGTGTTTCTGAACACTCGGAAGGAGCTACAGTCAGATTTCCTCAGGTTCTGCCGTGAGTACCCTATGTTCTCCACGACCAGGACTCTGCTCTATCTAAAGAACAAAGGTCCTGGCCCATTCCTGTCTCTCCTGCTTTGTCCAGCCTAAAGACGCAGGGTTGTTCCAAATGGAACCTGTTAAAATTGTCCAGTAGCTCCTGTCACTGAGCCTCATAACTACCGACATCTATGCACCCATTTTTAGAGGGGAACACTGAGGCCCAATACAGACACCCAATTCTACAATTCTACTCTACTTTTCAATGGTACTGAGGATAGGACCTGGGCCCTTATGCCTTTGTAGCAGTGCACTGGTACTGAACTACACCCTCAGCTATTGGTCTACTTATTTTTGATTATTGTTCTCTTTTTGTTTGTTTCATTCTGTTTATATAGGGAGGTGTGTGCTGTGGCATGAATATAGACATCAGGAGACTCGCTACAGTCAGTTTTCTTTTCCATCACTAGGAATTGAACTCAGGTCTTAAGGCTTGGCAGCAAGCTTCTTTACCCGCTGAGCCATCTCACCGACCCCTTGTTTTAAGTCAGGTTCTCCTGTAGCCCGGGCTGGCCTTGAACACCTGGTCTTCTTGGCTCCACTTTCCCAGGAGAGGAAGGCACTCACCACCCACTCTGCTGCATAGGATGCTGGGGTGGAACTCGGGATTTCACGCACACTAGGCAAGCATTCTGCCAAACGAGCTACATTCCCAGCCTCCGTTCTACCTTTTGACTGAGTGTATCTGAGGATAAGGACCATGCACAGTTGTTCAGCTAAGATATTTAGCACGTGTTGAGTGTATTGCACTTGTAAGCTCACACCAGCCTTGTAAGGTGACGTGTTGCTGTTTGTTTTGGCCAGGAAATGCTCAGTACACATGGGCTGTAGGTATGAACAGCTCTGAGTCAGGGTGGCTACAGATGTAGACTGCCTGCCTAGAATTGCCCAGGATGGTTGGCCCAGCAGTCCAGTGCTTTACTTAGCATTCTCAAGACTCCAGGTTCCATCCCCAAAACTGCATGGCACTTCATGCTGGGCTGTTGGCCTGAAACCTCATTACCTTTCCCAGAGGATCACAAAAATGTCACCCATGGTATGCAGAATGAGAAACTGAGTCACAGTGGGCATATTATCCTAACCCAGAGACTCAGCCCAGGACTGAAAGTGCGTGTATTAGTCAGGGTTCTCTAGAGGAACAAATTTATAGGGAAAAAAATGTATTGCCAGGCAGTGGTGGCGCACGCCTTTAATCCCAGCACTTGGGAGGCAGAGGCAGGCGGATTTCTGAGTTCGAGGCCAGCCTGGTCTACAAAGTGAGTTCCAGGACAGCCAGAGCTACACAGAGAAACCCTGTCTCGAAAAATCCAAAAAGGGGCTGGTGAGATGGCTTAGCGGTTAAGAGCACCAACTGCTTTTCCAAAGGTCCTGAGTTCAAATCCCAGCAACCACATGGTGGCTCACAACCATCTGTAACGAAATCTGATGCCGTCTTCTGGAAATATCCAGAATTGAGATATTTTATTTCAAGCTACAGTGTACTTACATATAATAAACAAATAAACAAACAAATGTATTACATATGTATGTCTGCAATATAAATTATATGTAATATATATAAATATATTTATATATAAATTATATATATATATATTATACTTTTTTTTAGGTTTATTAGAGTGGCTTACAGGTTGTGATCCAGCTAGTTCAACAATGGCTATCCACCAACAGAAGGTCCAAGAATCCAGTAGTTGTTCATTTCATGAGGCTGGATGTCTCAGCTAGTCTTCTAGTATACATTGGAATCTGGAAGAAGTAGGTTCTAATACTGGAGAAGGAGTGGGCTTGCTAGCAAGCCTTGGAGCAAGCAGGCAAAGAGCCAGCTAGATTTCTTCTTCCACATCCTTATATCGGCTGCCAGCTGAGGGTGTGGTACAGATTAAAGGGTGGATCTGCCCACCTCAAAAGATCTGGATTAAAGGGTTATCTTTCCACCTCAAAGATTAGAAGTGGTCTTCCGACTTCAAATGATTTAATTAAGAAAAAATCCCTCAGGCTGGAGAGAGGATGACTCAGTGCCTGCTCTTCCAGAGGTCCTGAGTTCAATTCTCAGCAACCACATGGTGACTCACAACCATTTGTAATGGGATCTGATGTCCTTTTCTGGTTTGTCTGAAGACAGCTACAGTGTACTCATATACATAAAATAAATAAATCTAAGAAAGAAAGAAAGAAAGAAAGAAAGAAAGAAAGAAAGAAAGAAAGAAAGAAAGAAAGAAAGAGAGAAGGAAGGAAGGAAGGAAAAGAGAGAGAGAGAGAGAGAGAGAGAGAGAGAAAGAAAGAAAGAAAGAAAGAAAGAAAGAAAGAAAGAAAGAAAGAACGAACTTCTTCAGAGGTTTGCCCTGTCATTTGTGTTTTAGTTAATTCCAGATTTACTCAGTTTGACAACTGTCTTAGTTAGGGTTTCTGTTGCTGTGTGAAGACACACCATGACTAAGACAATTCTTTTTTTTTCTTTTTTTTTTTAATTTTTAATATTTTTATTACATATTTTCCTCAGTTACATTTCCAATGCTATCCCAAAAGTCCCCCATAGCGCCCCCCACTTCCCTACCCACCCATTCCCATTCTTTTGGCCCTGGCATTCCCCTATATTGGGGCATATAAAGTTTGCAAGTCCAATGGGAAGACAATTCTTATACAAGAAAACATTTAATTTGGGCTGGCTCACAGGTTCAGAGGTTTAGTCCATTATCCTCATGGCATGCAGACATGGTGCTGGAGAAGTCGCTGAGAGTTCTTGATCCACAGACAGCAGGAAAATAGTCTGGGCTTGACATGGACTTTTGAAACCTCAAAGTCCACCCCCAGTGACACAGTGACACACTTCCTCCCACAAGGCCACACCTCCTAATCATTTCAAATAGCACCGTTCCCTAGTGACCAAGCATTCAAATATAAGAGCCTGTGGCTTCATTCTTACTCAGACCACTGTAACAAACAGGACTAGCCCCCATGGTGTGCATAGTTCAAGGTCAGGACACCAGTTCGAAGATCCTTGCTTCTTCAAAGTCGTGATAGATCTGGGGGTGGGGTGGGGCGATGCCAGGGGTCCCAGTGGACACCCAGACACGAGCGGATGATGGTTTTGTTGGTATTTTTCGTAGCTTCCTTATCCCTAGGATTAGCCATCCCAGACTAATCCCACGCTGCATGTACAGTTAGCAGGAATATAGGTGGATCATATAGCTGCTTCGCAGACTGTAGTCTCTAAGGCTGGGCTCAGGTAGTCGGGTGTGGCAGAGTCCTGTAGCCTCCTATCCCAAGCCTCCCTAGGGAAAGTGTATCTTATTTTCCACAGCCAGAAAGCTGCTATTTATAGCATCCAGAATTGAGATATTTTATTTCAAGCTTGGAAGGTTTCCAAGGAGAGCTAGCTCCAAGCTGGAAGGGGCCACGGGGCCCCTTCCTTCATCCTGCTCATTCCCCCCTCCCCGTTTATCCTGTTATGATGTAGCTTCAAGTACGCCTTTAATCCCAGTACTTGGGAAATAGAGGCAGGCGGAGCTCTGTGAATTCAAGGCCAGAGACCCTGTTTCAAAAAACAAAGAGCCCCAATATTTCATAAAGATATGCTAACCTCTCTCCCAACGGGGGGTGGGGGGCGGGGTGTGGCTTACTTGGTTGATGATCCCTGGCTGCAGTCTTAGTTTCAGAGTTCAGGTAACTAGTCACGCCACACCCACAGGCAAGAGCAGGGGAACTGTCTGCCCTCCTAGGCTCCCTCTGCTTCATATAGCTTGGAATCCCACACCCTAGAGAATGGTGCCGCCCACGATGGGCTGGGTAGGTTAACCATCAAGACAATTCTCCACTTAGATGCCTGTGACCATATTGATGTGGATTAGTGGTTCTCAACCTTCCTAACGCTGAGACCCTTTAATATAGTTCCACATGCTGTAGGCGCGCACACACACACACACTCTCTCTCTCTCTCTCACACACACACACTCACACACACACACTCACATACACACACTCTCGCACACACTCACACACACTCACACACACACACTCACATACACACTCTCGCACACTCACACACACACACATACACTCTCGCACACACTCACACTCACGCACACACTCACATACACACTCTCGCACACACACACTCACATACACACACTCTCACACACACACACTCTCGCACACACTCACACACACACACATACACTCTTGCACACACTCACACTCATGCACACACTCACACACTCACACACACACACACACACACACACACACACACACCATAAAATTACTCTGCTGCTCCATTACTTTGCTGCCATTGTTGTGAATCATAAATATCTGTGTTTTCTGATGGTCTTAGGGCAACCCCTGTGAACCCATTCACCCATTCTCAAAGGGAGGGAAGGGTCGAGACCCACTGGTTGAGAAGCAGTGATCTCGCTCGTTCACTGGAGACTGTTCTTTTGAGATTGTTGACAGTTAAAGCTAACTATTTAACTGTGCGTCTGCTTGACATCAACCATCCCCATGTGCTCTTGTCGCACAGGGGGACCCCTGTGGAACGATCCAGAAGCAGGACACCCTAAAAAGGTGCAGCGCTGTGAAGGCGGTGGCCGGAGCCTCCCGCGGTCCTCTCTGGAGCAGTGCTCGGATGTGTACCTGCTGCAGAAGATGGTAGAGGAAGTGTTTGATGTTCTTTATAGTAAGATCCTTCCTCATTCCATTCCGGAAACGGGTGGGTGGGAGACCAGCCTACCTACACCTGCCTTGTCTACTTCAGTCCCATCCAGCTCTGCCCACCCGCCTTATCTGAACCCTACCCTTCAGCCCAGCCACCTCATCTGCCCCACTACACTCTGCTTAGCTCCACCCACCTCACCTCAACCAAACTCCACCCTGTTTCGCCCCACCCACTTTAGCTCTATTTGGCCCCACCCACCTCAGCCCCGCCTTTATTCTACCCAGCTCAGTCCAGCTCCACTCCATCCTGCCTATCCCTGCCCACTGGTGTCAGACCCAGCCCCTTTTCCTTGCCGTCTGCCCAGCTTTGCCCCGTGAGAGCATCCTAGACTCTTTTAACATAACCACACCCACCTTGAACCAGCCTCATCCAGCCATACTTCCATCCTAGCCCTACCTGCTCTGCTGGTCTCAGTACAGCCATAACTGATTTAGCTCCTCCTACCCCAGCTCTGCCCTGCCCACTTCTGCTCAGGGATAGTCACCCATTTCAGCCCAGGCAGAATCCCTGCCAAATCCAATTTAGCCACACCCAGCTCCAGCCAAATCAGCCTATTCCTGTCTCGCCATGTCCTACTCTGCTCAACCCTGCAGCCTCACCCACCTCAGCCTAGCTCTGCCCAGCACCACCACATCACAGCCCTATCCATATCTAGTGTAGCCCCACCCACCTGCCCAGATGTTTGCCACTGTGCCTTTCCCAACCACAACCCCACAGTGCTAAGCCCCACCTACCCATCCCTCCCACCCTAACCCCACTCCCATCCCCCTCAGCTGTCTTCCACCCCCCTCAGCTGTGTCCCACCCTCTTTAGCCCAACCCACCTCTACTCCGCCATATTTCTAATCCAGCTCCACTTGTTCTGCCCATCCCAACCCAGCCCTGCTTCATCTAGCCCTGCCTAGCCTACCCACTTTAGCTCAGCCCTGCCCAGTCCACTCTCCTTCAGCCATGCCCTGCCTCACTCAGCCTATCCAAACCCAGTTTACCCCTGCCCAGCACTGCCCTACCCAGGTCTGCCCTGCTCTTCCTCCACCCAACCCCAAGCCTAGCCTTGCCCAGCTCCTGCACTGTGGGTAACCCCCATCCCCGAGCCAAACAAGAACTCCAAAACATGGCTGTCCCCATTCCAGCCCTTTTCCAGCCCCCAACTCCCCGGCATGTGTGTCCCTATCCAGTCGCCTGTCTTGGACAGCCACATCTTACCATCTCCCCACCTGTATTCTGCCTCCTGGTTATTCTAGAACCATAGTTATATTCCCAAAAGATAAGCCTGAGGTTAAAATGGAGCTTGCCATCACCTGTGAAGTTTTGTCTACCAGCCTGGCACAAAGGCCTTCCTGTTGTCTCCCTCCAACCCTCAGATGTACACCACAGTGGGGCTCTATCTATGGGCTGGTGTCGTTCATTCTATAGCGTGTGCATCTGCAGAAATGAGGGACCCAGAGCCCCTCTCCAAAGGGGAGTCACCTCACATTGCCTGGCTCCCAATGTACCTAGCCAAACCCCAGCCAGTACTGAGCCTCACTATTCACTCTCTGACAGGTGAGGCTATGGGCAGGGCCACCGTGGTACCTTTGCCCTATGAGAGGCTGCTCAGGGAGCCGGGGCTACTGGCGGTGCAGGGGCTGCCCGAGGGCCTGGCCTTCCGGAGGCCAGCAGAGTATGACCCCAAGGCACTCATGGCCATATTGGAGCACAGTCACCGAATTCGGTTTAAGCTCAGGAGGTGAGTAAGCCCTGTCCTGGTTTCATTTCCTTTTGCTGTGTTAAAAATACCTTGACAAAAGCCCATTAAGGGAGAAAGAGTTTATTTGGCTCACAGTCCTGGGTTATAATCCATCACTGTAGGGAGGTCAAGTTGACAGGAATCTGAAGCAGCTATTCACATTACCTCCACAGTCACAAGCCAAAAGCAATGAATTCAGGCATGCCTGCCAGCCCTCAGCTTGCTTCCTCTATTCTTAGACAATTCAGAATCCCCTGCCTAGGGAATCATGCCACCCACAGTGGGCTGCTGGGCCTCCCCATCTTTGTGTATCCAAGGACAGTCTTCCTACAGACGTAACCACAGGCTAACCTAATCTAAATCTCTCTTTGAGACTCTTCCCACGTGATTTTAGATAATGTCAAGTTGACAATTAAAACACGTGGGGTGTGGTGTTGCGTGCTCTTCTTAGCTCTTGTGAGGGAGAGGCAGGTGGATCTCTAAGTTTGAGGCTACCCTGGCAGAGTCCAGGCCAGCAAAGGTCTACATAGTGAGACTGTCTCTCAAAAACAAAAGACAAACAAACCTAACTGTCTCACCACAGCCAGAGGGCCGAACACTAGAGACACCCTGGGAGGACGCTTTTGGGAAAGCTTTGGGTCTAATGGAGGAAGCAAGGGTCATACATACATAGCCCAGTCATACAGTGTGATCGGAGTCAGGGGCTGACTGAAAATTTCCCCGAGGGATCAATGTGTCAGTGCCCAGAAGAATTCTGACTTAGGGGTGAGTCACTCATAGGGTTTGTAGGGTCAGGGACACGTGATGGTGACCTCTAGGGTTGATAGTGTCATGCAGGATTGCATGTCCATAATTCCAGCACTTTTGGGAAGTAGAGGTAAGAGGATCAGGCGTTCAAGGTCGTCTGCAATTGCACAGTTAGGGTTTCATCGCTGTAAAGAGACACCATGACCAAGGCAACTCTTTTAAAGGACAACATTTAACTGGGGCTGGCTTGCAGGTTCAGAGGTTCAGTCCATTATCAATATGTCAGGAAGCATGGCAGCATCCGGGCAGACATGGTGCTCCAGAAGGAACTGAGGGTTCTACATCTTGATTCAAAGGCATCGAGAAGGAGACTCCTCCACACTGAGCAGAGCTTGAACACTAGAACACCTCAGAGTCCACCTACATAAGGACACACTCCCTCCAACAAGTCCATACCTTCTTCTAGTGCCATTTTCCACGTGCCATCACATTCCACTGCCTGACCCCAGAGGTTTGTTCAAACCCGCAAGTCCATGGGGGCTATACCAAGCCATAGCACAGTATAAAAGACATTTAGTTCAACTTCAAAAGTCCCCCTAGTCTACCACAATCTCAACAATGTTTAGAAGTTCAAAGTCTCTTCTGAGATGCGTGCAATCCCCTATAAAAATCCTCTGTAATCCCCAATAAAATCCAAATCAAAAAGCTGATCACATCCTTCCAACATCACAAGATGTACATTACCATTCCAGAATGGCATAGTGAGGAAATAAGGGAAGTCAGGAAATTAGCTAGGCAAAGTCCAAACTTTGCATCTCCATGTCTGATGTCAAAGCACTCGTTAGATCTCCAACTCCTTTCATCTTCGTTAACTGCAAGAAACTGCTTTCGCTGAGGTTCCATTGCCCATTAGCAGCTTGGCTCGGCAACTATTCCATGGCTCTGGCATCTCTAACATCTTGAGGTATCCAAGGCTACTTCAACTTTACAGCTTCTTGTGTCCGTGTCTGGGATGCACACATGATCTTCTGGGCGCCTCCTTCTGGGCTGGTGTCACTTCTCCAGCTCTGCTCTCTGTAGCACTGTGGGCTCTGGTTGACTCCACTCCCATTGTTGTTGCTCTTCTCGGTGATCATCCTTTGGTACTGGGATTCCCAATATGTATGAGGGGGTCTTCCATTGCAAATAGGCTTCACCAATGTCCTCTCCTAAGTTTTTTTTCCTGGTGCCAGGTCTCAACTAATTTGCATGACCTCTTCAGTCCTGGGCCCTCAATTGCAACTGAAGCTGCAACTTCACCAGTGGCTTTTCCTGGCCTCCCACACAATGCCAAGCCTCAGCTGCTCTCTGTGACCCCTTCATGCTTTCCAAACCAGTACCCCCTGGGTGACTCTTACACATTACCAAGTCCAGCTGCAGCATGAGGTACAACCTTGGCTATCTCTGGAACTCAGCTTCTTGTGCTCTCAGAAAACACTTTCCAGAAGACTTCATCTCAGTGATGCTGGTTTCTTCTTAATCATCACTAATTTTAAACTCCAGCTAACCAGCATCAATTGTCCTAGTAGTCCCTTCTATTCTGGACTCTAAAACCAGAGCCAGTGGCTGAAGCTGCTGAGTTCTGCTGCTTGCTGGGGCTGGAACATGCCCCTCCCCCCTTGTTCTAGTACACTATTACCAGCTTTCTGCTCTCCAACACCTTAACTGCCTAAGCTTGGCTGTCCTGGAACTTGCTCTGTAGACTGACCTTGAACTCAACGATCTGCATGACTCTCTGTCTCAGTGCTGGAATTTAAAGGCATGTACACTATGCCTGGACCTAAGCTTTTCTTTACCTTTTCACAAGATCTTTATAAGTTCATTCCAAATATAGTCAGTCACATTGACAACTGAGAATAGCAATCCCAATCGATCCTTTGTCAGTTTGACACATAATCATATCTCCAAGTGAAAACAGTAGCCGGGTCATCATAACACCTAACATGATATAGCCATCCCTCGCTCAACTGCAAAGGCATGAATAAGCTTAGCTGGGTGGGCTCTTGCCCTGAAGTTACCAGTACCGTAATTCCATTTAATATCTTTGAACATAGGATTTAGCTACATTCCACTTCCTGGTGCCCCTTTAATCTTTAAACCATACATTTTGTGTTTTTCCTTTCTAACCTTGCTATGCTTAATGAAAAGTCTGTTCCTCATAAGAGTAAACCACATGACGAAGTGTAAGCTGGGCATTTTAGAGATTTCCTTTGTCAATGCAATTAATCTGAATCTCTTCACCTCAGCCTCAGGCAGACTCTCCAGACAAGGCAGCTACAGCCTTTATCAAATGATCACAAGAAAAGTCTCTAGGCCACGCACTAAAGTTCTCCTCTTCTGAAACCTCTTGGGCAAGGCCCACACTGTTCAAATCACCCTCAGCACCACTGTCTTCCATGTTTCTACTATGAAGGCCCATTAAGCCCCACTTAAAGCAGTCCACTGCTTTCCTAATCCAGAGTCCCCAAATCCACATTTCTCCAAACACAAACATGGTCAGGCCTATCCTTGAAATACCCTAGTCCCTGGTAACAGCTTCTGTCTTAGTTAGGGTTTTAGTGCTATGAATAAACACCATGACCAAGGCAACTCTTATAAAGGACATTTAAGTGGAGCTGGCTTAGTTTCAGAGGTTCAGTCCATTATCATCATGGTAGGAAGCATCCAGGTAGACATGGTGTTGCAGAAAGAACTGAGTGTTCTACATCCCGGTTCAGAGGCAGCCAGAAGGAAATCTCTTCTGTACTGGGTGGCGCTTGTGCACTAAGAGAACTCAAAGCCTCTCTACACATTGGCACATTTCCTCCAACAAGGCCACACCCATTTCAACAAGGCCACACCTTCTAGTGGTGCCACTTCCTGTGGGCCAAACATATTCAAACCACCACAGTGAGTTTGAGGCTACATTGCTTAAATGAGAGCCTGTCTCAAAAAGATGTATTAATTGTAAATGTCTTGAGTTGAGAGAGCCAGATGGTCTGGATGTGAGCTTGGGCCATGAATGAGATTCCTAAGAGGCTGATGGGAGGTGAGGTTGAGGCTAGGCCAAGGTGGATATCATTGGACCAGCATAGCCAGGGGCTTCATCTTCCCTGGCAGTGCATGAGCAGGAGGGACAGATGGGATGGGAAGGAGTCAGGTGGAGGATGGGATTGGTGGCTTGGAGCACTGATGCAGGCTCGGTGCAGGCCTGGGTCTTCCAGTGGTTGACACTTGGTATCAGATGCATTATACCCACAAAGTGGAGCCTGGGTTCCATCCTACCCCATTGGAATATCTGTAGTAGCCCAGGTCTGTTATATTCTATAGAGTGTTACTTGGTCTGTGATGGGAGACATTTACAGGCAAGAGTAGATATGTAAAGAAGTCCTCATCTCTTCTCTATCACCCAGGCCTCCTGATGACGGTGGGCAGGACACGAAGGCGCTGGTGGAGATGAATGGTATCTCTCTGCTACACAAGGGGTCCCGAGACTGTGGTCTGCATGGCCAGGCCTCCAAGGTCGCTCCCCAAGACCTGACCCCCACCGCCACCCCATCCTCTATGGCCAACTTCCTGTACAGCACTTCGATGCCCAACCACACCATCCGGGAACTCAAGCAGGAGGTGCCAACCTGCCCGTTGACCCCCAGCGACCTGGGCATGGGCTGGCCAGTGCCTGAGCCCCATGTCCCCAGCACCCAAGATTTCTCTGATTGCTGTGGTAATGCTGTAGTGGGGACCTACATGTCTCTCTGGGTGGTTACCTCTAAGGAGGAGGTATTTCTGGGCAAGGGTGGGGTTTGGCCAGTTGCATTCTGTGGAGACCCAGTTAAACTTGGGCCTCGGGCAGACCTTGCATGGGATCAAGAGACCTCTAGAGAGGCCCCATGAGGAGACTATAAACTAATTAGGGATGATGAGGTGGTTCAGCAGGCAGAGGAATTTGCCAACCAGTTTGACAACCTGAGTTCAATCTCTGAGGCCCATGTGGTAGAAGAAAATCGAACCCTACAAACTGTCCTCTGACCTCCACACATGCACCAGGTATGCATTCCTAAGAGTGCACGAAACAGCTGGGTATGAAGAAGACGAGGGCTTGTGTGTGACAGGAAAAGTCTCTCACTGAGCCTCAGTTTCTTCATTTGTAAAATGGGGATGCTTATGTGAGCCCTTATGGAAGACACTTGGGATCAAGATTCCTCAACTGGACATTTCAGATTTGGGTGTTGGGGAATATGGTGCAGTTGATTGAGCTCTTGCTTAGCTAAAGCCATTTGTCTCCAAGCCCGATGACCTCAGTTCAATTCCTGGGACCCATATATAGTAGGAGAGGGACTTCCTCCACAAGCTGTCCTCTGATCTTTATAAGTAGACGAATAAATGGAATTAAAAGGATGAGATTCTAGTGTCACCACGCCCGCCTCTGGATAGCCAGTTCCTGCACGGAGAGCAGCTAAGAGACCGGAGCCTCCTGATCATGGGGCTCAGTTTCTCTCACGTACATGGAGCCCCTCCAAAATGTACGCCTCTCTTTCCCCCTTGTTTAGGACAGACGCCTGCAGGGCCTGCTGGGCCTCTCATCCAGAATGTCCATGCTTCCAAGCGCATCCTCTTCTCCATCGTCCATGACAAGTCAGGTAGGCTGGCGCCCTGGGCGAGGACCCGGTCAGAGTGGTTTTCTGCCGTGAAAACAGGTCCCTTAGACACTCCTGAGAGAAGGGAGGAACAGTTTGTTGCTCAAGGAGTGACAGCCATGGGTGTCACAAATATATGCACCCCTATCTAGAAATTTTCTCACAAACACATCTAGAGGTTGGTTTTCATGGTAGTTCTGTCAGATTGACAAGCAGGTCTGATCATCAGAGCCGATGAGGAAGTCAGTTTTGGTGTAGTATCTCTCATAAGCTCGTAGGCATGATGTCAGACAGGCTGAAGCCAGAGAGCCGTGTGTAAGGTCACTCTTGCAGCACCTGGGCTAGCCTCTGTATTGGGTCAGCTGACCAGGCTCGCAAGATGGCAGCTGATGTTCTCAAAGTTAGAGATCCACCACTGAGGAAGGAGGAAGTCTGTATTTTCATGACCTCTCTTCAGAAGTTACTGTCACAGCCACTCCATTTTATCCATGAGAAATCCAGAATGTTCCAGCCAGTTCTCAGAGGGGGAAGAATTGGATACCTCCCCGTGAGAGAAGAAAAATAAAAAAAAGCTAGATGTAGGCCTTTAGCTCAGCATCCAGGAAGCAGAGGCAGGAGGATTTCTGTGAGTTCTAGGCCAGTCTGCGCTACCTAGTAACA
Source organism: Mus caroli (assembly GCF_978045245.1). Classification (NCBI taxonomy): domain Eukaryota; kingdom Metazoa; phylum Chordata; class Mammalia; order Rodentia; family Muridae; genus Mus; species Mus caroli. The sequence goes on along the minus strand of NW_028227259.1, from coordinate 138,585,489 downwards.
GGGCAGCCAGACCTACACAGTGGGACTCTGTCTCAAAAAAAAAAAGGAAGAGGGGAGCCGTGTACAGAGCGGAGGTAGGCAGTTCTTGTTTGAAACCAACCTGGACTGTACAGTAAGACCCTGACACAAAAGAAAGGAAAAGAAAAATGGGGGAGAGGGGCTGGGAATGTGGCTGCGTATTGTTTAAGAGTCCCCTAGTATGGGGCTGGGCCACTCTCACCACAAGAGTCCCTGTCCAGAATTTCTCAATGAGGGGCTGGGAGCTTGGCTCAACAGTAAGCCACTTGTCTAGCATGTACAGGGTCCTTAGCTTCTTCCACTCACACCTGCCTAATTTGCTAGACATGGTGACACAGACCTGTCATCCCAGCACTCAGGAGGCTGAGGCAGGAGGGATTTCAAGGTCCAGTCTGGCCTCGTCTACATAGTAAGCCCCTCCTTTCTCAAGAAATGTAGCATTCCCAGACTTTTGTCTGCCTGAGGTAGGGTGGTCTGTGGAGAGGAAGGTCAGCTACACAGCTCTTTGGGAGATGCAGAAGTGGACATGGACCAGTGAGGGACCACCCCAAATCTCACAGGGGCTGAGGTGACTGTGAGTGGGAGGTCTGGGTGTTTTAGAGTGGTACCCTAGGCTCCTGGAGGGAGAGTGGCAGGAGCCTGGGGCTCTGACAGGGGGCAGCCCCCATTTTAGGGACCAGTCCTCACTGGGCCTTCTGTGTTTTGATAGAGAAGTGGGATCCCTTCATCAAGGAAATGGAGGACATCAATACCCTGCGGGAGTGCGTGCAGATTCTGTTTAACAGCAGATACGGTGAGTGGGCGGCGCGGCCCACCGGGTGAGCATCTCATTATGTGTGGCAGTCGCTCGTGTTCCCCAACACAACAGCATGAGCCATATGCCGGCGCCCGCGCAGCGTCAGTGTGGATGGCATCCGGCGTGGGCTCTCCCCTGTCTGGGGAGAGGGTGGTTGTGTCAATATTTCCTTCGCAGATTCTTTGTGGGGGCGGAACGATGGCAGATCCCCAGACCTTGAGTCACCTATGGGGAGATGGGCAGGGGTACACATTGCTCTCTGTTGGCTTAGAGTGTTTCTGCAACCCAGTGATATTCTCTGATGTTCGTGTGTGTGTGTGTGTGTGTGTGTGTAGTTATACATGAGTGTGCAGGCGTATGTGCATGTGTGTCAAGTCCAGAAGAGACCCGCAGGCATCATTTTTTAAGCATCATCTACCTTTTGTGTGTGTGTTGTTGCTGAGACAGAGTCTCCTGCAGCTTAGACCAGCATTGTCATGGCTGACGTTCAACTTGTGATCCTCCTGCCTCTACCTGAGTGCTGGGATGATAGGCGTGCATCACCACGTCCAGTTTTATATTGGAGCTAGAGATAGAATACAGGGATAGGGCTGGAGAGATGGCTCAGTGGTTAAGAGCACTGACTGCTATTCCGAAGGTACTGAGTTCAAATCCCAGCAACCACATGGTGGCTCACATCCATCCAAAATGAGATCTGATGCCCTCTTCTGGGGTGTCTGAAGACAGCTACAGTGTACTTACACATAATAAATAATTTAAAAAAAAATACAGGGATATATTAAAAAGTTCTTGGCCAGTGAGGCAGCCCTGTCCAAAAAAAAAAAAAAAAAAATAGTTGGAGAGATGGGCTAAGTGGTAAAGAGCATTGGCTGCACTTCTGGAGGTTTTGGGTTTAATTCCCAGTAACCACTTGTGGCTCACAACCTTCCATAATGGAATCTGACTCCCTCTTCTGTATATGACAGATCACTCATATACATTTATATATATATATATATACACACACATTTATATATATATATACACACACACACATATATGTATACACACACATATATATACACACACATATATATGTGTGTGTGTGTGTGTGTTATTAGATATATTTGTGTGTGCATGCTTGTTTGTGTGCATGTGTGTGTGTGCTTGTGTATATGTGTGTGCCACAATGTAAGAGTAGAGGTCAGAAGGTAGCTTATAGGAAGGAGTCAGCTCTCTCCTTCCACTGTGTAGGTTCCAGCTACCAAGCATGGCCTGACAAGGCTTGGCACCTTTAGCCCCTGAACTACTAACTGTCTTACATTCCTGTTGCTGTGATAAAACACCATGACCAAAATCAACTTGGGGAGGCAAGGGTTGATTTTTTTTTTTAAAGATTTATTTATTTATTATTATATGCAAGTACACTGTAGCTGTCTTCAGACATTCCATAAGAGGGCACCAGATCTCGTTGCGGATGGTTGTGAGCCACCATGTGGTTGCTGGGATTTGAACTCTGGACCTTCGGAAGAGCAGTCGGGTGCTCTTACCCACTGAGCCATCTCACCAGCCCCCAAGGGTTGATTTTTATTTCAGCTTACACTTCTCAGTCACCCTCCGTCTCGGAAGGAAGGCAGGGCAGGAACTGAAGCAGAAGCCATGGAGGCGCAACGTTTAGTGCCTTGCTCTCATGGCTCGTCCAGCTTGCTTTCCTACATCACCCAGAACTGCCAACCCCAGGTGACACTGCCCATCATGAGGTGGGCCCTCCCACATCAATCGTCAGTGGAGAAAATGCACCACAGGCTTCTCCATAGGCCAGTGGGGACATTTTCTAATTGAGGTTCTCTCTTCCCAGCTTGATAAAACTGGGAAAAACCATGTAGCCATCTTCCTGGAAGTCTCCTGTAAAAGTCACTTTTATTCGCCTAATGTAATTGTCATCTCAGAGGCTGACTGCTTCTGTCTGCTAACCTAGCCTACGTCCTGGAAGCTTCTAGCCTCTGGACAATCTTATTTAGGCCTAGAATGTTTTCAGCCTCTGAGAGTTACTGCTGAATAAGCTCACCCCTTTTTAGTTCATTCTGATCTCTGGCTGCCTGATTCAACTCAGCTGTTCTTGCTCAAACTCCTCTCTAATCTGACGGATGCAATGCAAACTGGCTTCTGACTGAATTGCTCTGTCTGGCCTCAGGCGACCTTTGACAATATGTTCTTTTGGGTCCTTTTCATTCTCTGTCCCATTCTGTCTTCACCTGTGTCTAGCTTGTTCTGTCTCTGCAACCTGTCTCTGTAAAACTGTCCACTCTCCCTCTGCACTGCTCTCTTAAGTCACCTCTCTTTCCTCTCTCTCTTCTCGTGAGAGTTGGCCATATCCTATTCTGTCAAATCTTTCTCTGATTCATCACTTTTTCTACCACTCAATTAGACATCACTTTCAAACATGGCTGCTTCCTTCTACAAACTAACTTTACTTTCATTGTTTGGGATTAAAGATGTGTGCTAAGAGGGATTAAAGGTGTGTGCTAAGGCTGAGCCTCCACTTTTCCAGTAAACAACACAGTCTCGGGATTCACAGTGTGATCAAAGATCCTGCATCAGTCCCCACTCCTTTGTCCTGATCCTTTGAGACGGGGTCTCTTACTGGCTTGGAACTCAGTAAGTAGGTTAGTGGAGCTGGTCAATGAGCCTGGGGCTCCATCTGTCTCCAAAGTGTCAGTGTTGGGGTTACAAATGCAAGTTACCTCTCCTGGCTTGTTTTGTTTTGTTTTGTTTTGTTTTGTTTTGTGAGAAAGGGTTTCTCTGTGTAGCCCTGGCTGTCCTGGAACTCTCCCTGTAGACCAGGCTGCTGAACTCAAGAGCTCCTCCTACCCCTGCCTCTCAAGTGCTGGGATTAAAGCTATGCACCACCACTGCAGGCCTCTCCTGGCTTTTTTTGCATGGATTGTTGGCATCAAAATTGGATCTGTATGTTTGTAAGACACTGAATTCAAAGTGCATGGCATTTTACCAACTGAGCTAAGACTTTTTTTTTTTTTGTTTTTCGATACAGGGTTTCTCTGTATAGCCCTGGCTGTCCTGGAACTCACTTTGTAGACCAGGCTGGCCTCAAACTCAGAAATCCGCCTGCCTCTGCCTCCCAAGTGCTGGGATTAAAGGCGTGTGCCACCACTGCCCGGCTGAGCTAAGACTTTGTGTGTGTGTGTGTGTGTGTGTGTGTGTGTGCGCTTCACATGTGTGTGCACGTCAGAGGACAGCTTTCTCAGGATTTGAGTCTCTCTAGCCATCACTTGGGTACCAGGGATTGAACTCAGGTTGTCGGGCCTAGTACTGAATGCATCTGCTCCTGCAGAGCCATCAAGAGCCCTTGTCTTTTTTGTGGTGTTGTCGCAGTCATTTTGGGTGTGTGAATGTTTTACACTTATCTTGCGTGTGTCTGTGTGTAAGCTGGAGTGTGAGGACAGACTTCAGTTCACTCTTGCTTGTTCCATGTGTGTTCCAGGGACCTAGTCAGGTTGGGATGGCAGTGAAGCACCTTTTCCCACCAGACCATCTCTCCTCCCCTCTTTTGGATTTTTGGAGGCACGCTCTTACTCCCTAACTGAGGCTAGCCTGGAAATCTCTATTTAGGCCAAACTACCTCAGCACATCAAATACTGGATTATATACATGGCTAATTTATTTACCTACCTACCTTCTTTCCTTCCTTCCCTTTTCTTTCTTTCAATATGTATTACTTATTTATTTAGAGACAGGGTCTCATTTTCCCTGGCTGCCTTTAAACTCCCAGAGTAGCCAAGGATGACCCTGAGCCTCTGACCGCCTGCCTCCACTTCCTGAGCCGCCCATTACAGGTTTGCACCACCATACCCACTTTTGTTCAGTGCTGAGGATGGAATCGGGGCTTTGTGCATGCTAGACAAGCACTTCCTGAGTCATATCCCCGGCTCCTTCATTTGTTTTTTTTTTTTTTACACAGATTTATCTTCTATAGTCCAGGCTGGCTTTGAATTCATAGCCATCCTCCTGCCTCCGTCTCCCCAGTGCTAGGATTCCCAGGTATTCACTACCGTCTGGGCTTCCTGCTTTTTTGCCTGATTTAATGTGCTCTAAGTGACAGGTCTTTTAAACTTCGGGGAGGTAAACTCTGTAGATGACCCAAAAGCTGAGTTTTGTAAACTATTTAGGAGTTTGTTCTAGGGACAGAACACCACACTCAGTAAATCTTGAGACACAAAGTGATAGGTGTGAGGATGGATACCCTTGTGTCCAAGGGCTACAGCAACCAATGCCTAAAGGACTTGGGTATGCAGATGCATGCATCAGTGGACATGTGCATGCAGGTGCATACAGCAGTGGACTCAGGGGGTCCCTGAGGTGTCAGAGAGGGAAGCAAACCTGTCGAGAGATGAGAATGAGAACCCAGTGCAGGCTGACTTTGTCAGCCTGAAGTAGATTTCAGGGAGTCTAATGCCAGACGGTTCGGTTCGTTGTCAGCATATGTAAAACATACTACAATTCGGGAAAAGGTTTCCAGGCAACAACCATGCCAGTCAGTCCGATTGAGGCATAATAAAGCTTAAGGTGTGACTGCATAGAAACTCTTTTTACAAAGTACATGTGACCCTGAGGGCTGGTTCTACAGCCAAGAGGCCTAGAATCTAGTGTGGTCTCTGACAGATAGCACAGAGGTCAGCAGGCCATAAAGTCCATGTGACATCTCCTCTAAGGATGGGTAATGGTCTAAGGAGGGAAGAGTCTGGGATAATTATTCTGGGGGATTTGGTCTGCCTCTATAGACAAAGGTCTCCCACTCATTAACAAAATTCACTCTGAGGTCTGGGCGGGAAACCAGGTATTTTATCTCCTCCGCTGAGAAGAGGCCCCTATGTGTTTACATTCCTGGTTTCCCTAGGGATCTAAGGACTTTTATGTCCTCAACAGATAGGTACAGCCGTGTGTGCTCGTATGCAAGTGCATGTAGCTGTGGGCATTTATGTGCAAGATCATACGGTTGTGGGCCCTTGTGTGCAAGTGCATGCAACTGTGAGAACCTGGCTATGGCTGCCTGCAGCAGTTGGCATGAGGGGTCAGGAGTCCACAGTGCTTTCTGAGGATGCAAAGGTAGCTTTGAGGAGGCTCAGGTCTCAGGCTAGAGAATCAGGTGCCTTCCTGAGATGATGTCCTTACTGGGTGAGCTGGGACTGGTGGTCTGGGCCTTCTGCATAGGGTCTGGGGTGACCTCGTTGGCTGTCTGTCCAGGAGTCTCCTGACGCAACCAGGTGAACCCTCCTGGGCTTTAAGGATGTGGCATGGGGAAGCTCTGGGTATGTGCAAGACAAGGAGGCCTAGGTCAGAGCTGACATCGGCTGGGCTTCAGCACCAGGCCTGGTGCTATCTTTCTGGCTACTAAATATGCTTGTGATGGGCCAGTGACGGGGTGGGTTGCTTATGGTAGACAGAGACAGACAGACAGACACCAGGCATGGTGGTACACACTTGGAATCCTACTCTTTCTAGAGGCTGAGGATTAAGATGTCCAGGCTGCCTGGGCTATAAAAGAAGATACTGTCAGGAAAGCTAAAAGAGGTTGGGATATGGCTCTCTTGTGCTTGCTTAGCAGGCATGAAGCCCTGGGTTCCATCCCTAGCATCATACAAACCAGGCACGGTGGTGCACGCCTGTGGTCCCAGCTCTTGGGAGAATCCTGAGTTCAGAGAGAATACCCCCCTCCCCCCATATCAGGACAAAACGTTTTTTGAGGCTGCCCCTGCATGGCCAGGAGTGCGCATGACCTCCACAGAGCCACTGCCCAAACCCTGAAGGCAGGGAGGGTGGCTCCCCAGACAGGAGGTGGGGGGTGGGGGAGAAATGACTTGACAGCTGCTGAGATTTCCAGGGTTTAATGTGACAACGAGCTAAGTGTGACTTCACAGTGTAGAGCTGGCTGCCAACGCTGCCAACAGACAGACCTGGGACATGTCACAAGAAAAACAATGAGCTGTTCCTGAAGCAGCCTGGATGCTTGTGCCCAGCCCTGACTTGGCCCAGTGGCTGAAGGGCAGCTCTGGGCTACAACACCCAGCCCCAAGGAAGGACTGGCATGCCCAAAGAAAGCAAGCAATATTCGGAGCTTGGCGTGATGGTGTGCCTGGTCTGTAAGCCCAATGCTTGAAGGCCGAGCCTGGAGGACTGCTGTGAATTTGATGCCAGTCTGGGATATAGAGCAGGGCCCTGTCTTAATGAGGAACAGGAAGGGAAGCTCAATTGGCTCAATTGGTACAGGTGCTTGCGGCTAAGCCTCTTGCTCTGGAACCCACATGATGGAAGGAGAGAACCGACTCTTGCAAGTTGTCCTCTGACCTCCACACTCAGGCTGTGGCCCTTAGCCATGACTCCCAATAAATAAATAGTGAACCTTCTAAAGTGTTTGAAAAAGGATGCTGGGCCAGGCTGTGGTGGCACTCAGAAGACAGTTTGAGGTTAGCCTTGTATGCCTTGTATATAGAGTAACTTACAGGATAGCCAGGACTACCCAGAGAAACCCTGTGTGTATTTGTGTGTGTGTTTGTGTGTGTATGTAGCTGGGGGACACTGTTCTTTAATGCCTACATTTGGGGAGCAAGACAAATCTCTGAGCTTGAGGCTAACCTGGTCTACACAGTGAGTTCTGAGTCAGCCAGGACTTTGTCTAAAAAAGTTGAAAGAAGCACACGCAGCCAACAGTGTTAGACTGTGGCCGATACCGTATCCACTGTGACTTGTCCCTTGCATTCACCCTTGTTCTTACCCTTCCAGCGGAAGCCCTGGGCCTGGACCACATGGTCCCTGTGCCCTATAGGAAGATTGCCTGTGACCCCGAGGCTGTGGAAATTGTGGGTATTCCAGACAAGATCCCCTTCAAGCGACCCTGTACTTACGGAGTGCCGAAGCTGAAGAGGATTCTGGAGGAGCGACACAGCATTCACTTCATTATCAAGAGGTATGAATTGGCTCTGTTCTATGAAAGAAAGGCTTCCTAGAATCCCCCAGTGAGGGGCTGGGAGCATGGCTCAGTGATAGAGCACCTGCCTAGAATCCCCCAGGGAGGGGCTGGGGGCGTGGCTCGGTGGTAGAGCCCCTGCCTAGAATCCCCCAGTGAGGGGCTGGGGGCGTGGCTCAGTGGTAGAGCCCCTGCCTAGAATCCCCCAGTGAGGGGCTGGGGGCGTGGCTCAGTGGTAGAGCCCCTGCCTAGAATCCCCCAGGGAGGGGCTGGGGGCGTGGCTCAGTGGTAGAGCCCCTGCCTAGAATCCCCCAATGAGGGGCTGGGGGCGTGGCTCGGTGGTAGAGCCCCTGCCTAGAATCCCCCAGGGCCGGGCTGGGGGCGTGGCTCAGTGGTAGAGCCCCTGCCTAGAATCCCCCAATGAGCGGCTGGGTGCGTGGCTCAGTGGTAGAGCCCCTGCCTAACATACATGAAGGACTGGATTTTTCATCCTCAGAACCACAAAAGCAAAAAGAAGGAGCAGATGATTCTAGAGCTCGGGACTGCTTTGAGACCCTAAGTCAGTGAAGTGTGTCTTCCAGCCTGGACACCCTATGAGGACATTTGGTTTTTTTTTTTTCCTGCGGAAAATGATATGAAACCCCTCCTAGTCGGACTGTACCTCCCCCCAACTCCTTACTTCCTAAAGAATGGTCGCCTTGTTAATTCTGCAGCCGCTGGGTCAGTGGGTGGGGCTGAGAGGGGAAGCAGGGCCCCGACAGGAAGCTAGTTCCCTGCCACCAGCATTGCTCTCCGACTGCTTCAGGCCTTGTGGTATCCAGATGTGTGTATGAGCTCCCAGAGCTCGGGGAAGAGCAAGGAACCCTTGGTATCTCAGAGGAAGAACAGGAAGCCATGTTCATGCCCTGAGCTTAATTCAGACACCCAACTTAGTCTACCCTTACTGGCTTTTTTGTTTGTTTGTTTCATTTTATTTTAATTTGTTTGTTTTGGAGAGAAGGTTTCCCTCTGTAGTTCTGGCTGGAACTTAATACGTAGGCCAGGCTGGCCTCAAACTTATCAGATCTGCCTGCCTTTGCCTCCCTTGTGCTGGAATCAAAGGCGTGCAACACCACTGCTGGCTGTTTTGGTTTGGGGATCTTTTGTTTTGTTTTCTGGGTTTTTTGTTTTTTTTTTTTAAGACATGCATGGTCTGTGTACTGTGTAGCCCAGGATGACCTTGGATTTCTGAGTCTTCTTTTTCCACCGTCTAAGCACTGGGATTACAGGTCTGCATTTCTTTGCTCTACATTCTCTATGGCTTCCTAAGTTATGTCAGACAGGTTGGCTAAAATAATCGGTTTTGTGACATTTCCACACATTCAGATCAGGCACTCTGATCCTAGTGTCTGTCTGTCTGTCTCTCTCTCTCTCTCTCTCACACACACACACACACACACACCATTTATACACTCATCCCCCTGTCCCAGTTTCATCCTGTCATCCCTGTGATAAACACAACGAATGAAGGGAAGCAACTTTGGGGCGGGGAAAGGGTTTATTTCCGCTTCCGGGTCCCAGTCCCTCTTTGAGGAAAGCTGGCAGGAACTCTGCAGATATCTTGGAGGAATGTTGCTCACTAACTCACTCTCTGCCTCAGCCATTGCTAGCACTGGGCTCTCTTACACAGCCCAGGGCCACGCCCATTGAGGGCACCGCCCACAGTGGGCTGAGCATCTGTTTATAAGATTCCTCACAGACAGGTCCACAGGCCAGTCTCCTGTGGGCAGCTCGCTCCTCAGAGGGCCCACTTTGTTGTTAAGCCATGTGGCGGTAGCAGCACACACCTTTGATTCCAGCACTCAGGAGGTAGGTGCAGGTGGATGTTTGAGTTCAAGACCAGCCAGAGCAACACAGAGAAACACTGTCTAGAAAACCCAGAAGAAGCTGGGCGTGGTGGTGCACGCCATTAATCCCAGCACTTGGGAGGCAGAGGTAGGCGGATTTCTGAGTTCGAGGCCAGCCTGGTCTACAGAGTGAGTTCCAGGACAGCCAGGGCTACACAGAGAAACCCTGACTCAAAAAACAAAAACAAAAAACCCCAAAAAAGGAAAAGAAAAAGGAAAGAAAGAAAACCCAGACGGAAAAGAGAGAGAGAGAGAGAAACTATTGTTGTTAGGTTTTTGAGACAAGGTTTCAATACATAGCCCATGGCTGGACCTCAAGGTCCTCCTGCCTCAGCCTCCCAAATGCTGGGATTACAGGTGAGTGGGTACCTCCATGCTGTCCTTCTTGGCCTCGGCTTTAGAGGTTTTGGACCTTAAGCCATCCCTGGGCCTCTTCCCCTGCAGCCAGTCCATCAGTGACCTGACCTTTTCACAGGGTCCAAGGTCTCTGTGGCTCCCATGAGGCAGAAGCCTGCATGGATGAGCAAGCATATCACTACAAGGGCCTGCCCTTGCTTGGGCCTTCTACCTTCTGAGGCTGCCCCTGAAGGGGTCCTCAGGTCAGCTTCCGTGACTATGATCTGTCCAGTGGCTCCGAGTTGCTTTTTGCTGAGCCTGGCCCTTAGAAACATGGGTATATAACAGGGGCTTAATGAGCAGGTAAGGGATGGTGGTGTGGTTCAGTGGTCAGAGCACCTGCCTGGCATCCACAAAGCCCTGGATTCCATCCCCAGCACTCAGAATCCAGGCATAGTGTAAACAGGCCTGTAATTCCAGCACGGGAGGGGGATCAGGAATCCAAGGTCATCTTGGGCTACAAAGGGGGTTCAAGGTCAGCCTGGGCTCCATGAGACCCTGCCTCACAAAAAACAAAACAGAACAACAGAAAACCTGTACAGGTCTTTCATGGCTGGAGTAGTAACAGGACAGGAGCTTGAGTTGTCCCACTGCCGCAAAATAGCGTTTCGAGCTGGCCTCTTGTTTGCATAATGATCAGATAGGTCATGGGCCGTGCCATCCCTGGCTAAACAGAAACTTTTACATACTGAGATTTCAGAGTCCCTCTGTAATAGTTATATTTCCTTGTTGCTATGACAGAACCCTCGACAAAAGCTACTTACAGAGGAAAAGCTTACTTAGGCTCACAGTTTGCAGGTGCAGTCCACAGTGGTGGGAAGGTGGGCAGGGGGAACGTGAGGTGGCAGGTCACTCACCGTGCATTCCCAGCCAGAAAGCGTAGGACCCACAGCTGTCTGTCTTTCTTTTGATTCAGTCCAGGATCCCAGCCCATCGGATGTGCCACCCACATTTAGGGTAGATATTCCCTCCTCAATCAACCTAATCTAGAGACCCCTTCATGGACTTGTCCAGTGGTTTGTTTCAGTGGCCATTCTGAGTCACATCAGGTTAGCAAGATGAACGGTCACTCCCCAGCTCTTGCCTGCATGGGTAATCAACCCCCCGTGTCCTGGTCCATGGCTCTGAGAGCCACACTGGTGGCACCTGTGGCATCTCGGACGGGAAAAGCCTGCACCTTTCTCATGCTCTCTCTTCTCTCTTCCCAGAATGTTCGATGAGCGCATTTTCACAGGTAAGTGGGTACCAGCGGGTGTGTTCTGGAGTTGGGCTAACCCTGTTACCTTGAGTCCTCTTCTATGTCTTGGGCTTTTATGTGGTCTCTGGGATTCCGATGACTGATAGACTAGGAACCGTCCAGAGTTTAGAGTCTCCTTAGAGAAAACAGTAATACCATTTGCTAAACACACAGCCAGGTTCCTTTCAGAACTACCTTGTTTTTTGTTTATGTTGATTGTGTGTGTGTGTGTGTGTGTGTGTGTGTGTGTGTGTGACCTTGTGTGTATTTGTGTGTGTCCTTGTGTGTGTATGCAAGCATGTGCCCTTGTGTGTGTGTGTGTTTGTGTGTGTGTGTGTGTTTACCCATGTGGAGTCCAGAAGTTAACAGTGGGTGTTGCCTTCCACAGTCAGTCTCTTATGTTATTCTTTTGGGGGACAGATTGCTCATGATGGTGTTTTGTGTCACCGCCCTCCTAATCTCCATTATGAGTATAAGTCACTGTTTTTCCGTGAAGGCTGGGGCTCCACATTCAGGTTTTCTGAGATTTCAGGCATCCGTATTGTATTCACCTTGTATTCACCCTCAGCCACGGGCAGACACAAGTCTGATCCCACTTCCACAGATAGATAAAGCAACTAAGGTGCAAGAGAAGCGAGGCTTTGGTGTTCCCCATAGATGTGTGGTTCCAAAGCCTCTGCCATGCTGGCAGGGCACACCTTAGAGAGGGAAGATATCGATTGTGTGCCTCAGCCACCAAAAGCTGCACAGATTCTCGGGACATGATGCGCCTGAGCCCCATTCACCCAGCAGCTTTCTAGCCTTGGGCATTGTCTGTAGGCCTCAGTTTCCCCATCTGTGACATAGAACTAGGTAGCTGGGCAGTGGTGCCTTTAACCATAGCACTTGGGAGGCAGAGGCAGGAGGATCACTGAATTTGAGACCAGCCTGGTCCACAGAACAAGTTCCAGGACAGCCAGGGCTACCCAGAGAAACCCTATTTTTTGTTTGTTCTTTTTTTTTTTTTTTTTTTCCCAAAGGCAATACCTGCCTTCTAGGTTTTGGTTTTATTAAACAAGAAAATGACCCTATGGGGCAAACCTGGTTGGGGGTGGGGGGCGGGTGCAGCCTTTCTCATGAGGCTCTAACATTACCATGTCCTGGTAGAGGGCAGAGACATCCTTCCAGATAAGGGCAGGGTATAGACAGATGAATTCCTGACTGTTTCAGACAGAGCCCCAAAGAAGAGATCAAATGCACAGGCACCCTCGCAGGAGTGCCTGAGAAATGTCCTGTAGAAACCACTGCCCAGGTGTTTCCTACCAACCAGAGAGGCCCTATCTTTAGGGGTTCACAGCCCAAGCTAGCTCTGATCTCACAGTAGTCCTCCATCCTTAGGCTCCTGAATATTGGGATTGTGGGTAGGTTGCCACCACATTTGGCTGAAGAGCCATCATTTTAAAGCCCAACTCTTCCCACAGGGAACAAGTTTACCAAAGACCCCATGAAGCTGGAGCCAGCTAGCCCACCAGAAGACACTTCCACAGAAGTCTGTAGGGACAGCATGCTGGACCTGGCTGGGACTGCTTGGTAAGGGCCCTCCTCTGCTCTGGGTTAGGCCTGTGTTCTGCACAGTATAGGAAAGGCTGAGGCCTGGCTGGTCCCTGTCATACCACTCAGGCACTTGGTTTCCACACAAGAACTCCAAGTACAGGTCTTCCAGGCCAGTGAGAGACAAAGTGGGGCAAGAGAACATGGAGGACTAGATATTTCAGGTGTCAGTCATCTTGGGAACCTTCCTTGGTTCCCCACACTGCTTGTCCCTGTGTACATCCCACTGGCCCTAATCCCCAACCCAGGCTGTGAACTGAGAGGGACAAGATCTGACCATGTATACTGCAGGTATGGTTCAGCAGTAGAACACAGGCCTAGAATCCCCCAGGGAGGGGCTGGGGGCGTGGCTCAGTGGTAGAGCACCGGCCTAGAATCCCCCAGTGAGGGGCTGGGGGCATGGCTCAGTGGTAGAGCCCCTGCCTAGAATCCCCCAGGGAGGGGCTGGGGGCGTGGCTCAGTGGTAGAGCACCGGCCTAGAATCCCCCAGGGAGGGGCTGGGGGCATGGCTCAGCTGGCCCAGAAGATGGAGATGAGAGTGAGAACATGGCCAGAGGAGCCAGGGCCTTCGGAAGCTGGTGCCTGATGCTAATGTAGGGTAGTGAGCCCATTCTCGGAAAGCATAGGGTTCAGGATGCTTGTGTTCTTATTATTTTTGATGTTTTTTTGAGTCCGGTTCTCAGTATATAGCTCTGGCTGTCCTGGAACTTCCTATGTGGACTTGGCTGTGATCTCTGCATCCCAGAGATCCACCTGCCTCTGCTTCCCAAGTGTGGGGATTAAAGGCCTGAGCCAGCATGCCTGGTTTAAGATGATTTTTATGTGTATATGTGTGTATGTGTGTGTGGTGTCTGTATATACACCCTTTGAGTGCAGATGCCCAAGACCACCAGAAGAGGGCATAGGGCACACCAGAGCTGGAGTTACAGATGTTGTGAGCCCACCATGTGGGTGCTGGGAACCACATTTGGTTCCTCTGCAAGAGCAGTAAGCCTTTAACTGCTGAGCCCGCTCTCCAGTCCCTTAGTTGGGTTTTCTGAGACCGACTCTCTTGAACTCGAAGTAGTCCTCCTGAGTCTGTCTCTCAGGTTCTGAGGTCAAAATGGGGTCTGCAACCCTCAGATTTGGGGGCTGGTTTTTGTTTTTTGTTTTTGATTGAAATGTGGGCAGAAGTGTCCTGGGCAGAGTGGCTCAGGACAAGATGGACAGACACTGGGTCATTTGCTCCTTCCTTTTTCTCAGGTCAGACATGAGCAGCGTCTCTGAAGACTGTGGGCCAGGTGAGAAGCTGCAGCACTCCCTTGTGTATATTCTGTGGCCACCAGTCCCCAACTGACAGCCAGGCAGGAACTAGCCCAGGCTGTGAATTCACAGTAATCGGGATAGTTCTCTACCCGTGGCCATGCCCCTGCCGCAAGAATCACATTGCAAGCAGCAGAGCATGCTGGGAACTCTCCCTAACCCTGCATCACTCCTGCCTACCCTGGGTCTGTAGATAAACACTCCGTCTTCCCCCCATGGACCGGTAAGCTCTTTACAGTAGAGGAACCTGGCTTGGCTTGGGTTTTCCGAGGGCTCATCTGGCCCTTCCTGGTCAGGGCAGGAGCCAAGGGTCCATTGACTTTTCTTAGTTGTTCACTGTCAGTTCGCAGACATGAGAATATTCTGGAAAGCCTTGCCTCTGTATGGACATGTTCATGCCCCTGCCTGACTAGGTCCTTCTTGTCCTCTTTGCAGGAACCTCAGGAGAGATAGGAATGTTGAGGCCCATCAAAATCGAGCCAGAGGAGCTGGACATTATTCAGGTTACTGTCTCAGGTAAGAGACCTACATCAAAGGACTGTCGGTGTTTCTGTTCCTGTTCATGGCCAGACATGTTGGCAGAAGCTGTGCTGCTCTGCTGCCCAGTGCTTATACCATCAGGCCAAGTGCTTTGCCACTGAGCCATGGCCCCAGCCCCTCCCTGGGAGATTCTAGGCAGGGGCTCTACCACTGAGCCACGTCCCCAGCCCCTCCCTGGGGGATTCTAGGCAGGGGCTCTACCACTGAGCCACGCCCCCAGCCCCTCACTGGGGGATTCTAGGCAGGTGCTCTACCACTGAGCCACGCCCCCAGCCCCTCCCTGGGGGATTCTAGGCAGGGTTCTCTCCCACTGAGCCACGCCCTCAGCCCCTCACTGGGGGATTCTAGGCAGGGGCTCTACCACTGAGCCACGCCCCCAGCCCCTCCCTGGGGGATTCTAGGCAGGAGCTCTACCACTGAGCCACGCCCCCTTCTCACTTTTTGAGATAGGATCTGATCCCTGAACCCGCTCTGTAGCCCAGGAAGACCCTAAAGCTTTCAGTCCTGCTACTTCACCTTCCTGAGAACCCAAGTCACCAGGTCACAGGCTGTTCCATCTCTTGACTGCATAGAACTCTTTTAGAATCGTGACCTGTAGACCTGCTTGGCTGGCCCATTAGGACCTCTAAGGGACCATGGTAGTCAGGACATGTAAAAGACGCCCGCATCATTCAGAGTTTCCTTTTAGATCCTTCACCTACCTCTGAGGAGATGACTGACTCGCTACCTGGGCATCTGCCCTCAGAGGATTCCGGTTATGGGATGGAAATGCCAGCTGGTAAGAGGTGGGCTGGGGCTGGCCATACTGGGGACCTGCCACCCTGGGGAGCCACAGGGAGGGACAGGTGGGTCAGGAAGTCCTTGTCTTTGTTGGAGAAGACTCAACACACATGGGGTGCATGGAACCATCCATCCCTGTGACTTGGGATGTGTCTTGAATTTTGAAATATTTGCACTTGATTAGATGCTTGGAGCTGGGCAGTGGTGGTGCATGCCTTTAATCCCAGCACTAGGGATGCAGAGACAGATGGATCTTGAGGTGTTCAACGGCAGTCTGGTCTACAGAGTGAGTTCCAGGATAGCCAGGTAGCCAGAGTAACGTGGAGTCTCAACAATAAAAAGGGGGAGGGGTGTTGCTGTTTCTGATGGGGTCCCCTGAGTCCACATGTCAGTTCCTTTGTTAGAGGTTGAAGCACTTTAGCAGACCGAGAGCGTAGCATATTTAAGGGGGCTGGGTTCCATGCTTAGCATCACAGGGTGTGAAAAATCAACACATGGACATAAAACTCTCTGAACAAGACAAACATGGTGGAGCATTAAATCCCAGCACTTGTCGGGATAGAGACAGGAAGATCAGAAGTTCGAGGTCAGCCTTCGCTGCATAGCAAGGTCTAGGCTACATTAGACCCTGTTTCAAAATACCAAAAATGGGGGTTAGAGTCAGTTCATCCAGTAGAAGCCCTTGTCACGCAAGCTTGTGGCCTTAGTTTAGGCCCTCAGACTCCCATGATACAAAGAGAGAATGGACACCTGAAAGTTGTCCTGTGGCCACCACATGATTTCTGTGGCCTGCATATGCCCTCCTCGCACAGACATGTAAATAAATAAACTAAATTCAATTAAAACTTGTTTTTCAAATGTGCTAGGCTGGCTGGTTGCTTGCTTGTGCATATCTGAGGCCCCGGGTTCCATCCCCAGCATCACATACATTGGGGGTGGCAATAACCCCAGCACCTGGGAGGAGGGAATGAAGAGGAGCAGGGAGTCAGCGTTAGTCATAGAGAATTCAAGACCAGCCAGAGGTGTATGAGAGCCTGTCTCCACGGAATGAGAGCTGGAAAGTTGTTTCAGTTGTTAAAGGATGAGAATGAATGTCACACTCTCTGGAGCTGGAGTTACAAACGGTTCTGAGGCCACTGATACACATGCCCAGACCGGAACTCTAATCCCCTGGTAAAGCCGTAACTGCTCCTAACCGCTTAGACATCTCCCCAGCCCCACTTACTTTAGACAGATAGCCTAAAGGTGTGCTGGGTAGCAAACCCAAGGCCTTGCACATCCAGGCAAGGGCGCTACAATTGATCTGCATCCTTAGTCATGCGTGTGTGTGTGTGTGTGTGTGTGTGTGTGTGTGTGTGTGTGTGCGTGCGTGTGTGTGTGCGCGTGCATGTACGTGCACACTTGTACGTGTGTTTCTTTTTATGAATTCTGAGAGAGGACCTCACTAAGTTGGGCACTTAGTCCTGAACTGGCCTCATCTTCCCTCAGCCCCCCAAGTTGCTGGGACGACACGTGTTCTTGTTTTACTTCTTTGGCGTGATCACATACATTGATAAAAAGCAGTGTGGGGGAGGGGAGGGTTTATTTGACCCACCGGCCCCAGTTACATTGCAAGGGAGTCCACCAAGCCTTGACGCCTCTAGCAGTATCAGCCACATCTGTAGTCAAGAGCAGAGAGAATGGATGTACACTTATTGCTCCCCAGGCTTGCTCTGTTTTACAATTGAGCACCCAGGGGATGTGGCCTCACCCCTTCAGTCTGGCTCTAACCACCCACGTTAGATTAACATAATCAATACAGTCCTCCACAGACATGCCCACAGGCCCATTAGATTTAAGGGACTCCTTACTGAGGTTGTCTAACCCCTAGTCATTCAAAACATCAAAAAGTGGAGGCCGGAGGGATGGCGCTGCGCGGGAAAGCCCTTTTTGGGTTGCGTCAGCAATTCAAACTAACCATCACAGCTGGTGCGCATCGCCTTGGATTTTGAGACAGTTTCTTGCTACGTAGACCAGGCTATCCTGCAATCCATAATCCTCTTGCCTCGGCCTTCCCATGTGGGATTATGCCACAATTTCAGCCTTTATACTGGAAATATATGAGACCCTGTTCATGTCTTTAATGGATTTTTTTGGTGCTAGGAGTGGAACCCAAGGCCCAAGTGCATGCTATGCAAATGCACTGTTGCCGAGCTGCTGGGCTGTGCTCCAGACTCTTAGCTTTGTTGTTGTTGTTGTTGTTGTTGTTATTGTTGTTGTTTGGATATAGTCTCACTGTGCAGCTCAGGCTTGTCTCGAACTCAGAAACCTGCAACCTCAGACTCTTGAGTTCCTAAGATCACAGGTGTGGGCCTCCCCACACTGGATCCTGGTGTGTTAACTTCTCTGTCACACCAGGAGAATGGGCCCTGTTCTTATTCTCCCATGAGCTCCTGGGTGTCTGGAATACAGTGGTTGCAGGCTGGTCCCTGCAGGGGTCCATAGAGGAAGATTGTAAGTCTCTGTTTGAAAGGCGTGTGTGTCCTGGTCCCATCTGGAGACGATCCCCTCTGTCTCAGAGTTGAGGCTCTCTGGCCTGGCTTTCCCTCCTCCAGTTGAGCTTCCTGGACAGTGTCTCCTAACGTCCTCTGTTTTCTTACAGACAAAGGCCCCAGTGAAGAACCGTGGTCAGAAGAGAGGCCGGCCGAAGGTGAGGCCTGCCTGTATCCCATGATTCCCTCTCCGTATCCACTCTAGCCCCAGAAAATTCCTCCCTTCTACTCCATCACCCTGAATTTATTTAGGTTGGGAGACCCATGTGAGGTGTACCAGGTGGGAGAAAGTTCTAGACTGTGTTATAACTGACAGGCATCCATCAGAATAAAGTTTTAGCTTAGACTTTTTTTTTTTTTGATTTTTTTTTTATTACGTATTTTCCTCAATTACATTTCCAATGCTATCCCAAAAGTCCCCCATACCCTCCTCCCATAACTTAGACTTATATACACATATCTAGCTGACTTCCATGAAGGAGTCTAAGTTCAGTTGGTTCCCTCATCTTCCTGAGCAAGATATTAGGCTTCAATATGTAAAACTAGCATTCTGTATAGAAGATACACTGAGAAAAATTGCATTTCCTCTCTCTCCTGAGCAAAAGACAGGGTATGTGGTAATCCTGTTTATTACTAGCATGTCTGCTCCGAGAATAAAACAGCCTCTTGTCAGAGATGAAGGTCACTTTGTACAACCCAGCTTGACATAGGTCAGATACCTGTAATTAGGAAGTGTTTACTGCCCCCTGGTGGCAGTGATGCAAATTACAGGCTTGCTTTGTACCCACTAACTAGGTATGCAAAAGCCAGAAAAGTACAGGCGTGGGTAGAGCTGCCTTTTTCTTTGTTCCGTTTAAAAGTCTCACCACAAGGTCATTTCTGATGCTTCCAGAGCTGGGGTGTAAGTGAAGCACCAAATTTCTGTACTCAGGAAATTCAGCACACTGCCTTTGCCTTCCAGAGAGCCCTGGTGATGTGATCCGGCCCCTACGGAAGCAGGTGGAGATGCTGTTCAACACAAAATATGGTGAGTACGGAAAGGGGCGGGCCTCTAGAACAGAGACAGAGACAGGGCTGGGAGTCACCTTCAGGATGGGTACACTTAACTAACTGGTCCATATAGTTCACCGTGGCAACAGCCTCCGGCCGAGAATCCCACCCTGCTGGCCTGTTGGTCCATACACTCTTCCTCCAGATCATTCCCCGGCTCGTGTGCTCTCAGTCAACCTTAGCTACAGGCCTTGCGGACAGCTGCAGGCCTTCCTGGAAATTCACAGCAAGAAATGGCTTTCTCCCCAATCCAGAAGAGTGGGGGTGTGACTCAGTGGTACAGTGTTTTCTTAGAACTCACCAGGGGCGGGGCTCAGAGGTTGAGAGCCCATTCATATAATCGTCTCGTGAGGGGTAGAGATGGAGCTCAGTGGTAGAGCCCCTGCCTAGAATCCCCCAGTGAGGAGCTGGGGGCGTGGCTCAGTGGTAGAGCCCCTGCCTAGAATCCCCCAGTGAGGAGCTGGGGGCGTGGCTCAGTGGTAGAGCCCCTGCCTAGAATCCCCCAGGGAGGGGCTGGGGGCGTGGCTCAGTGGTAGAGCCCCTGCCTAGAATCCCCCAGGGAGGGGCTGGGGGCGTGGCTCAGTGGTAGAGCCCCTGCCTAGAATCCCCCAGGGAGGGGCTGGGGATGTGGCTCAGTGGTAGAGCCCCTGCCTAGAATCCCCCAGGGAGGGGCTGGGGGCGTGGCTCTGCAGTGAAGTGCTTGTTTAGCGCATATAATGCCCTGGATTCCATTCCTAGCCCTGCAGTAAAATAATGAAGAGTCCAGGAAAGAGGACAAGATGAAAGAAGCCTGCTTTCTTTGACTCCTTGAATTTGCCATGTGCTGGCTTTTCACACTGTCTCTCATCCTGTCTTTACATGGCCCTTGTACCCTAAGATCCGTTTTACAATGAGGAAATAAGAAGTTGCCTGCAGCCATGATTAGGCTACTGTCTTAGTCAGGGTTTCTATTCCTGCACAAACATCATGAGCAAGAAGCAAGTTGGGGAGGAAAGGGTTTATTCAGCTTACACTTCCATACTGCTGTTCATCACCAAAGGAAGTCAGGACTGGAACTCAAGCAGGTCAGAAAGCAGGAGCTGATGCAGAGGCCATGGAGGGATGTTCTTTACTGGCTTGCCTCCCCTGGCTTGCTCAGCCTGCTGTCTTATAGAACCAAGACTACCAGCCCAGAGATGGCACCACCCACAAGGGGCCTTTCCCCCTTGATCACTAATTGAGAAAATGCCTTACAGTTAGATCTCATGGAGACATCTCCTCAACTGAAGCTCCTTTCTCTGTGATAACTCCAGCTGTGTCAAGTTGACACAAAACTAGCCAGTACAGCTACTCAGGGGCAGAGTACCTTTAGACATGGCTCGTCCTAGGTCTGGCATGCCAATGGGGCTGTGTTTTGAAGCTCAGGGGTTTTGAAGGCAGTAGTGGGGGGAGGGGAGAGCAGCAGTCACCTCCCAGCAATACTTGGGCTTCTATGCTCTGAAGGCTTGAGTGAAGAGCAGCTTTGGGGTTCACATTCCTGGGCTGTACGCCTCCAGACACAGCAGGACTCATTCTGCCTGCCGACTACATGTGTTTTTCTCTCCTCTGGCAAGTCGATTGGGTTCAGCTGAGCGCTGTCTCTAAAGCCCTGCCACCTGCAGCTTGCACAGAGAGATGGGGGCAGGCATGGGGGTCCCAGGTGGCCTTACGGCAGCCGTGTATTCGCAGCCAAAGCCATTGGTACCTCAGAGCCGGTCAAGGTGCCCTACTCCAAGTTCCTGATGCACCCGGAGGAGCTGTTCGTACTGGGACTGCCTGAAGGCATCTCTCTTCGGAGACCCAACTGCTTTGGGATTGCCAAGCTGCGGAAGATTCTGGAAGCGAGCAACAGCATCCAGTTTGTCATCAAGAGGTAAGGTCTGGGCTGGGTGTTCCAGGCTAGCCAAGGATACATAGTAAGCTCCTGTCTCAAAACACAACAGAAATTTAAAAGGAGCGTGGGCTTGAAGGTGGGGCTGGAGAGATGACTCAGCTGTGAAGGCGTTTGTCCTTTAGCTCGATGGACCTGAGGGGTGGTCTTTGGATTAGTGGTTCTCAGCCTGTGGGTAACAACCCCACAGGCATGGTTAGGGGTGGGGTAGGAAGATGAAGGGGTGGGAGTTCCAAAAGACCCTTTCACAGAGGTTGCCTAAGATGGTGGAAAAGCACAGATATTTACGTTATGATTTGTAATAATAGCAAAATTGCGAAGTTGCAGTGAACATAATGTTATGGTCACCACCACAACATCAGGGACTGTATTAAAGGGTCACAGCATTAGGAAAGTTGAGAACCACTGCCTCAGATCCAAACTGTGGAAGAAGAGAACTAACTCTCGAAAATTGTCTTCTAACCTTGACATATGCGTCATGGCCTGCATGTGACACACACCCACACACACAGACACACACACAAACACAAAATAAATAAATAAATATAACCAATAAAGGGCTGGTGAGATAGTGTCTCAGGGTTTTACTGCTGTGAACAGACAACGTTTAAATGGGACTGGCTTACAGGTTCAGATTTCAGTCTCTTATCATCAAGGTGGGAGCATGGCAGTGTCCAGGCAGGCATGGTGCAGGAGGAGCTGAGAGTTCTGCATCTTCATTTGAAGGTTGCTGGCAGAATACTCACTTCCAGGAAGCTAGGACTAGGGTATGAAAGCACATGCCCACTGTGACACACCTACTCCAACAAGGCCACGCCTCCTAATAGTGCCACTTCCTGGGTCAAACATATACTAACCACAAATGGCTTGGCAGGTGAAGGTGCTTGCCTCCAGGCCTGATGACTTGAATTCAGTCCCTGGGCCCACATAGTAGAAGGAGACTCTGACCTCCACATGTGAGCTATGGCCATCATGTACATGCACTCCCATACAATCTTTTTTTTTTTTAAGTAAGTTAAAAGAAGAAGGACCAGCCAGAACCACGAGGGGCACCATCAGCACCTCGAAATAGCTCCAAGATGGCAAAAACTTCTTTCCTTTTTCATTTACTATGGTTTTGATTTTGCTGTATTTGGGTTTGTGGGCTTTTGTTTTGTTTTGTTTTTAAGATAGGATCGTGCTTTCTATTTCTAGCTCAGGATACTCTGGAAATCACTGTGTAGCTCAGGCTGACCCAAGTGATCTTCCTGCCTCAGCCTCCTAAAGGCTCTGGAATTATAGATGCAAGCCACCGTGGCCTGCTGACTCTAAACTAAATTAGAACTGGGTGCGGCGGTTTCTAACTATATAGCAGCAAGAGGGAGGCTGAGGCAGGAGGATGCAGAGTGGCAGCGACCCCACAATGCAGCTTCTCATGCTGCAGTGACCCCCAGCCATAAAATTATTTTCATTGCTACTTCATAACTGGAACGTTGTTGCTGTTATGAATCACGATGTACACATCTGTGTTTTCCAGTGGTCTCAGGTGACCCCCCACCCCTCCTGCAGATGTTGCGACCCACAGGTTCACAATACCTCCTCTCAGCAACAAAAACAAAACAGGAGAGATGCTCTAGAGGTGGCTCAGTCACTAAAACAGCACCCTGGGGAGCTGAGTTCAAATCCCCGTGCCCAAAGTTATGGTACTTTTACAGTACCGGTAACCCCCCAGTTCCACACATCATTTCCCACACATACATGCTGTGTGTTCCAATGCTAGGCAGTAGGGATTGGATGAAGCCCAAAACAGGGCATCAGCCAGCCCAGGATTTGGAGAAATTCTCAGAGCGCAGAGCTGTTAACAGCTCCAATCTCCAGAATGGCTCCTCCAGTCTGGCAAGGACCATAATTCTATGTTGGTCATGGATAGGAAAGCCCATTGCACAGATCTGTACACTGAGGCCCAGAGGTGCAGACTACACAGCCCTGGAGTGCTTGGAAAGACCTCACAAATGGCACTGGTTATGTTTTCTAGACCCGAACTGCTCACTGACGGTGTCAAAGAACCTGTTCTGGACACTCAAGGTACCTGGGCATGGGGGAGACACAGGTGGGTGTGGGAGGGCATCAAGTCTTTGCCATATCCCCTCCTGATGCCCCTGTCCTATCCCCCACCCTAGGCATTTCCCCACTGCCCCTGTCGGGTTTGCCCCCTCGATGCCACCTGGGACCCCAGGTGCTCCCTCCTCACCTGCCTTCTCTCCCCACCCCACCCCCAGAGAGGGACTCCTGGGACCGTCTTGTGGACGAGACCCCGAAGAGACAGGGCCTTCAAGGTAAGTTTAGACCCATATAAGTTTAGGCATTCCAGAGTCATGACCTTGTCTAGTTTTCGGGGGGGAGGGGCAGCAGTGGAAGTGGAAAGAGGCTGGACCCCACCCATGGGCTCCAGGGTATCCAACTGGGCACTAGGGCCAGACTATAGTCTGGTGTTAGAGTCTGGCTGTCAGTAGGCATAGGACTCCAGTGCTGTCTGTTCTGTCTGGTACTAGCAATGCTATCTATCTATAGTCATTCATCAGCCCAGCTCTCTTGGGTTTTTGTTTTGTTTTAACAAAATCTCAATCATTCTATTTTACCAATGATGACCTGGGAGCCAGATGCTGAGGTGAAAGCCTGCTAGCTCAGAGAGGCAAAGGAAGCACCCAGCTGGCCTTCGTCCTCAGCTCACATCCCAGCAAGAGTCCCCTCTCTCACACCTTCTCAAAAGACCTCCTTAAAGGGTCTGAAGAGATGGCTCAGTGGTTAAGAGCACTGACTGGTTTTCTGGAGGACCTGAGTTCAAATCCCAGCTACCAGTTCCAGGGGATCTGAGACCCTCACACAGACACATATGCAGGCAAAACATCAGTGCACATAAAATAAGGGCTGGAGAGATGGCTCAGCGGTAAGAGCACTGACTGCTCTTCCAAAGGTCCTGAGTTCAATTCCCAGCAACCACATGGTGGCTCACAATTATCTGTAATGAGATCTGATGCCCTCTTCTGGTGTGTCTGAAGACAGCAACAGTATACTCACATACATAAATAAATCTTTAATTAAAATCTTTAATTAAAAAATTATTTTAAAACATGCACATAAAATCAAAATAAAGTATCGCTTCAGTGCACATAAAATAAAAATAAGTAAATAATTGTCTTTTTACTGCCTATGCCTCTATCAGTCCTCCTGACTCCCTCTTACTCTGTGGGTTTTTTCTTAATAATCCTATGTGCCGGGCGTGGTGGCGCACGCCTTTAATCCCAGCACTCGGGAGGCAGAGGCAGGCGGATTTCTGAGTTCGAGGCCAGCCTGGTCTACAAAGTGAGTGCCAGGACAGCCAGGGCTACACAGAGAAACCCTGTCTCGAAAAAAACAAAAAAAAAAAAAAAAAAATCCTATGTTATGTTCACTTCCTGTCAACTGATTGCTTGCTCTGCCTCTTGACCTATGGTTGACTTTATTTAGTCCTGTTTAGAATATTCAAGCAGGGGGACTTTTGGGATAGCATTGGAAATGTAATTGAGGAAAATATGTAATAAAAAAAAAACAGTGAAAAAAAAAAAAAGAATATTCAAGCAGAAAGTTGTTGGATTAAAAGTGTATGCTAAGGCTAGGCCACACCACCACAAATAATGAGTGTTTCCAGTCAATAACACAATCTCGGGGTTTGAGGTGTGATCAAATATCTTGCCACATAGTTCTTATTATTATGAAATTGGAGGAGCAGACAGTGGCCATGGAGAGCCAGAAAGGCAGGAAGGAAGGCAAGCAGTGGGACATGGGGAAATGCTATAGCAGGGCGTGTAGCTGGATCACGGAGCATGATCCTGGCAAGGAAGTCCCATCCTGATACCCTTGGCTTGAGAGGCTACCCAACATCCTGCTATAGGGATGCAGGGGAGAACCTAATATATCCTATGAGTGCGCTGCTTAGAGAGCTAGTAGGCGTGGCTAATGTGAATCCCAGGATGACCATCACCAAGTGACCCCTCCATGGTCGCCGCCATGCTTCTAAGGAGTTAAAAGAGGCAGCCATGGCCAATGCTGAAGGTAGAAGAGCTCACAGAGATAGGAACCAAATCCTGGGACTGGCTGCCAGTCACCTCAGCCCTCACTCCTCCCACATTCTACAGGGAGGGGAATTTGTGTATCTTTCCTCACCCTATGTAGATTCCTACAGCCAGACCTTAGCAGGCTGAGAATGTCACCAGGAGTGCATATGAAACACCAGAGGTCATTTCCTCTTCTCCTGCCATTCATACCCATTCTCTCCTAAGGCCAGGACAGGATGTAACCCCTCAGAGGTCAAGGATGCACTTGTGACATGCTAGTACATGGTGGTCCTACTACTTCAGAATGGTAGAATCCTTGCCTAGAGTCCTTCCCACCCTGTGAGGAAATATGGCAACAGAGCAAGAGCCCCTGCCTAGAATCCCCCAGTGAGGGGCTGGGGGCGTGGCTCAGTGGTAGAGCCCCTGCCTAGAATCCCCCAGTGAGGAGCTGGGGGCGTGGCTCAGTGGTAGAACTCCTGCCTAGAATCCCCCAGTGAGAGGCTGGGGCGTGGCTCAGTGGTAGAGCATTTCTAAGTGACCTGCAAGGCTCTGGGCTCTGTCTCTAGTACCACAAAATAATCAATAGCTCCTGGTGGGTTGGACACGCCTATTCTGCCCCTCTGTCTCCATGAGTTCTTGGAAGACTTCACTCTAACTCACACACGGCTGAGGACACAGAAACCTCCTCTCTAGTGTCTCGCCTCTGGGTTTATTCTTTGTTAGTTTTCAAATGTCAACAATTAGCTTAATTTTGTCTTGTTGCTGTTGTCACAACAGTATGAGTTCTTCCAGGAAATCAAAACACATACACACACACACACACACAGAGATTCTCATGAAGACTGGGTCTGAAGGACTCTGAGGGGCCCACTCCAAAGATCTGCTAATTGCCAGACAAGGAGTTCCCTGTAATTAGGAAGTCATTTTCCTGTAAAAGTCACCAAGTGCCTTTTAATGTAATAGCCTCTGTCCATAATTGTATTCACTTTGCAGAAAATTACAACACCAGACTCTCGCGGATCGACATCGCCAACACGCTTAGGGAACAAGTCCAAGACCTGTTTAACAAGAAATACGGTGAGTTACAGGCAGGGGTCAGGTGGAGGGAGAGGTGGGCAGCTTCCTGCCGGTGCCAACTTCATGCTTGGCAAGGAGGTTGATGTGTATTTTTAGGTATTTCTTCGCTTGTTTTTTTTTAAACGTATTTATTGTGTGGACAGGCATGTGTGAGGGGGCATACATTCCCCATCACCACTGTGGTCAGACATGAGAAGCTGCTTCCTTCCTTCCACCATGTGGGGCCTGGGAATCACATTCAGTGTGCCAGGTTTGATGGCAACCACCTTGGTGCGCCGAGGCATCCCACTAGCTCTCTCGTATTTCTTTTTTTTTTTTAAGATTTATTTATTTATTTATTTATTTATTATATGTAAGTACACTGCCGCTGTCTTCAGACACACCAGAAGAGGGCGTCACATCATTACGGATGGTTGTGAGCCACCATGTGGTTGCTGGGATTTGAACTCCGGACCTTTGGAAGAGCTAAGAGCTATCGGGTGCTCTTACCCACTGAGCCATCTCACCAGCCCTCTCTCGTATTTCTTGAGCATCTATTATGTGACAAGCACTGAGGGCGTGGGGTCACAGAAAACAGGCCCCGTGTGGGATGTGGTTGGTGCTGTGTTCCTGTAACCTCATCACTTGGCTGAGACAGAAGGATTGCTCTGAGTTCCAGGCCCGGCATGAACTACAGAGTAAGATTTTGTTCAGAGACAAATAGAGAACGTGTTTAGGTAGATGCTAGCTGATGAGGTGGCTCGCGGGGTATAGGTGTTGAGTGCCAAGCCTGATGACCAGAGTTCGATTCCTGGACCCCACGTAGTGAAAGGAGAAAGCCAACTTCTTCAATATCACCCTCTTGCTTCTACTGTATGCACTGAGGGATGTGCACACGCAGGTGCTCATGTGCACACACACACTCACACACACTCACATACACACACACTCACACACACACTCACATACACACACTCACACACACTCTCACATACACATACACACTCACTCACACTCTCACATACACACACACACTCACATACACACACACACACACTCACTCACACACACACACACACAAATAAAGATGTCATTTAAAACTCTTTAATAGAGGCTGGGGTGTGGCTCCATTGATAAACTGCTTGCTGAGCATGTGTGGAGCCCTGGGCTCCATCCTTGACACCACATAAACTGGGTATGATGGCAGACGCCTGTCGTCATGACACTCAGGAGATAGAGGCAGGTGGATCAGAAGTTTAAAACCATTGGGCATGGTGGAGCACGCCTTTAATCCCAGCACTCGGGAGACAGAGGCATGCGGATTTCTGAGTTCAAGGCCAGCCTGGTCTACAGCGTGAGTTCCAGGACAGCCAGTGCTACACAGAGAAACCCTGTCTCGAAAAACCAAAAAAAAAAAAAAAAAAAAAGTTCAAAACCAGCTGGGAGATGGTGGCACACACCCTTTTTTATTTTTTTATTTTCATACATACATTGCATATGCATACACTGCAGCTGTCTTCAGAACACTAGAAGAGGGCATCGAATCCCATTACAGATGGTTGTGAGTCATCATGTGGCTACTGGGAATTGAACTCAAGACCTCTGGAAGAGCAGGCAGTGCTCCTAACTGCTGTGCCATCTCTCCAGCCCCTAATGGTGCACACCTTTAATCAAGAAGGAAGAAAGGAAGGAATTCAAAGCCATCCTCAGCTACATAGTATGTTGGAAGTCAGCCTAAGCTACATGAGACCCTGTCTCAAACAAAACAAACAAAACTTAAGAATTGCTGGTGAGGGTGAGGGGCTGGAGAGACTGCTCTCCCGGAGGTCCTGAGTTCAACTCCCAGCAACCACACGGTGGCTCACGACCATCTCTGATGGGATCTGATGCCATCTGGTGTGTCTGAAGACAGTGACAGTGCACTCACATAAATAAATAATTCTTCTTTTAAAAAGAGAGACATTCCGGTGAGGATGGAGAGATAGCTCAGCCATTAGCATTGGCTTCCTTTGGTTTTCATCATCTGAGTGGTGGCTTACAACCATTTGTAACTCTTGTCTCAGGGGAACTGGTGTCCCTTTCTGGACTCTGAAATCACCAGGCCATGCACATGGTGCACAGACATACAGGCAGACCAAAGACCCATCACATTTAATTAATTAATTAATTAATTAATTAAAAGACTTTGTACGTAGAGGAGCTAGGCATATGCCTTTGATCCCAAAACTAAGAGGCAGAGGCTGGTAGATCTCTGTTTGAGGCTAGCCTGGTCTACATAGGAAGTCCCAGGCCAGCCAAGGCTACATAATAAGACCCTGTCTCAGAAGAAATGGAGAGAAAGGAAAAGGGGAAGGGACCTGAGACCAGGTAGACAGTGGTCCCTGGGATCCCGTCAGCACCCTGGCTGCCTTTGCCTACCTTCCTCCCTGCTGGGTGGAGCACTCACACTCCGAAGACTGAGCCTGAATCTGAATACCTCAGGCCGGGGAAGAGCTGATGTTTCCATCTGGGAGGCCCAGTGGTACAGCCTAGAGGCTGAGAAACATTGAGCATTGCCTTAACCCAGTATCAGGAGCCATGTATTCGAGGCCCATCCAGCGGGGATTCCCACCAGCAACTCTGCACAGTACACATCTTATTAATCTCCAAGTCCTACTCACGTACAACTTCTCCCATCTTCCACAAAGGTCCTCAGCACCTCTGGGAGAGAAGCCCCCAGACTCCTCCTGCCCAGTCTGTTCTACCTCTTGCTCCTGACTGGTACAACTGCCTTTCTCCTATGCAGGTGAAGCTCTGGGCATCAAATACCCAGTGCAGGTGCCCTACAAGCGAATCAAAAGCAACCCAGGCTCGGTAATCATTGAAGGCCTACCCCCCGGGATCCCATTCCGCAAACCCTGCACCTTTGGCTCCCAGAACCTGGAAAGGATTCTCTCTGTGGCTGACAAGATCAAGTTCACGGTCACCAGGTATTTCATGAGGAAGAGTTCAGACTAGCCTGGCTGGGATTGGGAGCCGGCTCCAGAAGTTCCTACAGTAGGGGTGTTGGAGAGGGACTCCAGCTAGCCAGTCGTGCTAAATGACTTACTCTGTGTTTGGTGAAAAAAAAAAAACTTTGCTCAAAAAGGCAACAAAGAAAAGTAGACTGATGAAGGAAGATTCTGGAAGGCGACCTTTGGCATGCATGTGTGCACATAAACAAGAGTACTTCTCTCCCCCACCCCCAGTGCACATGCTCACACGGTACAGATCCCAAAACAGGCCTCTCATCCCAGCACGCAGGAAGCAGAGGCGGGAAGGTTATGGGTTAACCTTCATAACCCATAAAGTTATGCCCGGCCTTCATAATTAGACCCTTTCTTTAAAACAAAAACAAAAGCTAGGGTAGTGGCCTGGTTGGTTTCATGGCGTGTCTAGGACACACGAAGCCCTGAGTTCCATCCCCAGCTCCTCATAAACCAGGAGTAGTGGTGCATACCTGTAACCTCAGCGCTCAGGAGGTAGAAGCAGGAGGAACAGACGTTCAGAGTCAGCCTTGGCTAGGACATCAGGATTCAAGGCTAGGCTGGGCTCCCTGAGACCCTCTCTCAAAGAGTCAAACATTAAATGCTAGTGTCTGAAAAGGACCCTGGGCTTTTGTTACCAATCCCTTGGCAAGCTAGTATCATCATCTACCTGGTGGTAACCTTGTCCCCATCCCTTTCCCCTGAAACTCACTTCTGTTTCCCTTCCAGGCCATTCCAAGGACTTATCCCAAAGCCTGGTAAGTGGTACTTCTGGGGGTTTGGGAGGTACTTGGTATTAGGGGTGGGGGGTTGTGCACAGTTCCGGAAACTTAAAACCTTCATGGCAGACACCTGCCTGGCTCAGACGCAGGACCAGGGTATTACCCTGCTGTTCCTACAACTCTCATTGCGTCTGCCTCGGGTTGATGGAGAAAGACTGCAGCATCCCTGGTCTTAAGACCCAGAGAGCCAGTTGAGATAACATTGGAACCTCGGGCTTCACCCACTCAGAGGTTGCAGCTGTGCCAGGGTCCCCATGACCTCCGGGAGACCTGGCTAACTCAGGGAATGGGGGAAATTGATGGCAAATGTATTTGGATGTTGTCATAGGGTACAGGGGGCTTGGTGGTAATATGTGAGGCATTGGGGAGCTAGGAAGATAACATAGTCTATAAAGTATTTGCTGTGCAAACAAGAGGACCTGAGTTTGATCCCAGGAACCCACATTAAAAAATATCTGTGTAGGGGTGGATGGGATACTGGGGGGTGGGGGGGTGGGGAGAGAAAACACAGCTGTGCTTTGTGGTGCAGTTTGTAATCCTGTGTGGAGGAGGTGGAGCTTTGCAAATTGCTAGTGCTCACTGAGCAGCTTGCCTGGTCTATTCAGCAAGTTAGCTCCAGGCCAGTGAGAGACAGTCTCAAACGAACAAAAGAAAAAAAGCTGAGCATAGTGGCCCACCTGGGAGGCAGAATTTGAGGTTTGCCTGGTCTACGAAATGAATTCTAGGACAGCCTGGCGCTACACAGGGAAACATTGTTTCAAAAAACAAAAGCTAGAGAGCTCCTCTAGAATCCCCAGTGAAAGGCTGGTGAGTAGCTCAGTGGTAGAGCCCCTGCCTAGAATCCCCCAGGGAGGGGCTGGGGGCGTGGCTAAATCAAGCTTGCTAAGATTACGTGTATTTCACCAAGCCTGGTTTATAAGGTACTGGGACAGGAACCAGGGCTTTATGCACTCTAGACAAGAACCTATCAAATCAGGTATATCCTTAGCCCCCAAGACCCCATCTTGAAAAAAAAAATGTAAACAAAACAAACAAAAGAAGCCCCTGGCCTCATTTTTACCTGCTGCAGCAGCTAACTGGGTGGACTCTAGGATCCTGGTGCCCAGTGTGGAGAGAGCCCTGGGTGGGACCAGAGGCTGAGCCAGAGCTGGCAGTCAGACCGTGAGGGAAATGAGTACTTCCTCAGGAAGGAAGCTGGGGACAAGGCTGTACTTGTGAACACAGAGGGCTGCCTTTCCACCAGTGAGAGATCCAGAAAGTCCCTGCTTTGGGACTGACCCTGGCTCCGCCTGTCTTCCCTCCACCTCTCACCCCAGCTCTTGAGTTAGTTTGTAAATGTGGGCCTCTTGGACCCTGGCTGATGATAGCCTAAAGTCAGACCCTAGCCAGTGACCACCCCTGACACAAGTGACTGTCTAAGCTGATGTCACTGCTGGGTACTTTCTGCTCCTGTCCCTCTGGGGTCCAGGAAGTATGGCTAGACCTCCAGCCTCGGTAGGAACCCAGTATATAAGTCAGCCAATCCCCCTACAGCCCCCATGGCTCTCCCTGGCCTCCAAACGCGCTCGTTTTGGGGACAGCGTCCTGATATGTATCCCAGTCTGGCCTCAAAGTTGTGGCCTTCCTGCCTCAGTTTCCAGAGCCAACCACAGTAGTGGGCCACCACTCTGGGATCGGTTACCTTCTCCCAGGAGGAAACATAGACTCAAGAGAGTTGAAGGAAATTTCTCGAAGTCACAGAGCATTTGCCTAGCCTGGCTGAGATTTGAAAGGAAAAGACTTCCCTACTTGCAAGAGCTAAGTTGTACCTTAATGTGCTAAATCTGTTTCTGCTGAGTGTCTCTCTGTCGCCCCCTCCTGACCACTAGGTGCAATGACATGGGTCCTATGGTCCTATCTGTAACCTCCCTTTTTACAAACTCCCAGTTTAAATTGGTTTATTTACTTGATGGATAGGGTTTGATATTAGGATTTATTACTTATGTTCGTTATGTTTTTCTAGACAGGGTTTTTCTTTGTAACCCTGGCTTTCTTGGAACTTGTTCTGTTTATCAGACTGGTCTTGAACTTACAAAGATCTGCTTGTCTCTGGCTCCAGAGTACTAGGATTAAAGTCATGAGCCACTAGCATCTGGTTTTAGAATTTTGTGTGTGTGTGTGTGTGAGAGAGAGAGAGAGAGAGAGAGAGAGTGAGTGTGTGTGCATGAGTGGGGGGGGAGTGTGCCTCTGTGTGTGTGTATGCGTGTGTGTGTGTGTGTGTGTGTGTGTGTGTGTGTGTGTGTGTGTGTGTGTGTTTATGTACAGAGGCCAGAGAGCAACCCTAGATGTTGGTCCCGTGGAGCTGCCCTATTAAATGTATTATTATTTTATTTTATATTATTTTTTAAAGATAATATCTCTTACTGGCCTGAAGCTAGGCTGACCAGGTAGTCCCAGGTATCCTCCTGTATCTGCCTCTCTGGTGATGGGATTACACTATCGTTCATAACTTTTAATTGAGAGGGGGTGGGAGAGGTAGGGAAAAGAACTGTTTGTGAGTGCAATGCCTTTAGAGACCAGAAGATGTCACCAGATCCCCTGCTGCTGGAGTTTCAGTTTTGAGCTGCCTGGCACAGGCCCTGAGAACTAAACTCAGGTCCTCTCAAAGAACAGTGAGCATTCTAAACCACTGAGCCATCTCTCCAGCCCTAAGCCTTGCTTTAAAAAAAAAAAATTGCTACATAGTGTGTGTGTGTGTGTGTGTGTGTACACACCCAGGTCTTCAACCTGGCAGGTTGGTGTCTTTACCATCTGAGCTACTTGGCTGGCTTCAGGCCCTGCTTTTACAGAGGATGTGGGGCTCAGATCTTATGTTTTCGAGCTAAACCCACTCAGCTTTTGTCTGTTGTGGTTGTTGCTGCTGTGTTTGGGCAGGGGGTTATTTATCTGTTTGTTTCACCTGCACGTGTTTATGCGCACCGAGTGTGCCTGGTGTCTGTGGAGGTCAGAGAACTAGAGATGTAGATGGTTGTAAAGCCACAATGAATGCTGAGAACCGAACCTTGTTCTTTTGCAACCATCACTCTTAAACCACTGAGCCATCTCTCTACCCCCACCCCAACCACAGTTTCTTCTTTTAAAAAAAAATTATTTATCTATTTATGTATTTAATGTATTCGAGTACACTGTAGCTGTCTTCAGACACACCAGAAGAGGGCATCAGATCCCATTTCAGATTATTAGAGCCACCATGTGGTTGCTGAGAATTGAACTCAGGGGCTCTGGAAAAACAAGTCGGTGCTCTTAACTGCTGAGCCCTTTATCTCTCCAGTCCCCCAGTTTCTTCCTTGAAAAAGAAAAAGGTTCTTTTTTGTGAAGTAGACCAGGCCAACCTGGAACTTGGTGGAGTTTAGCTGAGAATCATCTTGGTCTCCCGAGTGCTGGGATTAAAGGCGTGCACCACCATGCCGGGCTGCTGAGAATCATCTTAAATTTAGGATCCCTTGTCTCCACCTCCTGGTGCTGGGATTGCGGATGTGTGCTATACTCTATCAAACTAGTCCACTCTTGTCTGAGGGTTTCTGTTGCTCTGATAAACACTATGATCAGAACCACCTTAGAGCAGGAAGGGGTTGTTTCAGCGTTTAATTCCTAGGTCACACTCCATCACTGAAGGAAGGCAGGGCAGGAACCTGGAGGAACACTGGTTACTGCCTTTACAACCCCTACACACACACCCGCCCTGCTGGCTCAGCCTGCTTTTGAATATACCTCACAACTACCTGCTGGGCATGGCTCCACCCACAGTGGGGCTGGGCCCTCCCCATCAATCACTAATTAAGAAAATGCCCACAGGTCTTCTGATGGAGGTGTTGTCTCATTTGAGTTAGTTTATGTCAAAGAAAGGTGATGGGACCAGGTGCAGTCCCTTGTGCCTGGAAGGTCCCTGTGGGGAACATAATCCTAGAGGAATCACTGGAACAATGTGGATGCTGAGGAAAGGGTTAATAAAAGTATTGTGGAGAGAGAAGAGGAAGGCAAGGCCTGTATGCACACATGAGCAGCGTGCACAGTTGAAATCCTCCAAAAATGGGTGCAAATTAGTCTCGGCAAGTGCACACAGTGGTGACCTGCAAGTGGGTGAAGTTGCTCTCTGCAGTGACAAGCCAGACTGGCATCTGGAGGCAAGGGTAGCTCCCAGCCTAGGGAGGTGACATTTGCCAGGCTGAGTGAAGAGACAGCCACAAAGTGGACTTCCGGATCTTGTGTTTCTTTCGTTTTGGTTGTTTGAAACAAAATGTCTCAGGTATCCCAGGCTGGACTTGAACTCTTGACTCTCCAGCCTCTGCTCTGCTTCCAAAGTGCTGGCATTGTAAGTGTGCGCACCATGCCATTTTGTGCAGTGCTGGGGATGAAACCCAGGGCTTCGTGCATGCTAGGCAAGTGCTCTACCGATAGAATTACATCCCTAGCCAGCTTGAGTTCTTTATTTCTGTCTGTCTGTCTGTCTGTCTGTCTTTTGTTGTTTGTTTTTTCATTTGAGACAGAGTTTCTCTGTGTAACCCAGACGATCACAGAACTTGCTCTGTAGACCAGGCTGGCTTTGAACTTACAGAGATCCACCTGCCTCTGCCTCTCAAGTGCTGGGACTAAAGGGTGTGAGCCATCACTGCCCAGCTCTGGCTGTCTTTGACAATGTGTCACTATGTAGCCCTTGAATTTACAATCTTCTAGCCTTGAGTTTACAATCTTCCCTACCTGGTAATTAGGATCACAGAGCCAGTCCACCAGGTTTGATGTGGTTTAGGTTTTATGTTCAGGGCTCAGAGTTTTGTCTTCCAAATGATGTCAGATTTGAATGTTCCAGTGGTAGCTATGGTGACCAGCTTCCACAGGCAGGTAGGTGGCCTACAGAAAGTAAAGCTGGAGCCAAGAACAGAACAAGGAAGGTCTACAGAAGGCTGAGCCAGGGAGGCGGGAGGGGGGATTAAGATCTAGAAGGGGTGGGGTGGCTGATGAGGAAGGTGGTTAAAAAAAAAGTTTGAAAATAATCTGAAGGCCTGGGGCAGGGGAGAAGCTTTGTACGTAGTGAGCTCCCTGTGACTAGAGGCATTCAAGCTGAGGTTAGGTAGTCACTTAGAAAAGAGAATATTCTTACGTGGCTTGCTGCAAAGGAGGATGGGAAGAACCGTCCCCACGGCACAATACCTGACAGAATCCTCCTCCCTCGGCTGCCCACTTATGACTTTCAAACAGCCAGTCATTCTCCCCTGCAGGATCTAATGATGTACCTCTGCCTCCCAGCCTCTGGGAGTAGTAGTTCAAGGCCAGCTTCCGCAACATAGTAAGTTTGAGGCTGGCCTGGCCTGAATCCTAGGGACCTGAGAGATGGCTCAGAGGTGGCTCCCAGTTGCCCATGACTCCAGTGCCAGAGGATCAGATGCCCACTTCTAGCCACCATAAGCTCCCACAGACACTTGGCACACACAGACACATATCAGGAGCCTCACTGATAATAGAGTACAGCTTCAGTGCACTGTCAGGGAAAAGTAGGGTCCCCACAGGTAGAGCAGAGCTGCCAGCTTCCTGTGTGACTCCAGCAAGCCCCGTTCTCCAGCAAGCCCCGTTCAGCTCTTTTGAGCATCAAGGCCAGACAGGTCTCAGCCAGAGGCCCAGAGGGCTGGCTGGTTCTGCAGCCTGGATTAGATCTTACAGATGAGGTCTGGCAGGTCTTTGTGCTGGCTCCCTGCTGCCCAGAAACCTGAGCACCCCAGGGAGCTATAGCCACATTCCCAACAGTCCCAGTTTCTAGGACACCCCACAATCGACTTCCCAATTCAAGTTCAGTTTTTGAGAAACTGTTATGGCAAATGAAGCCCCTACCCCCACCCCGTGGGAATTCACTCCAATCATACAGAGAGCAAGGGGGAAAATATTAATCTCTGTAATAATATTGTATTCCCAAAGGGAAAGCATCCCAGGACAGACATCTCTTGTGGCTTTATGGAGGCCAAGCTATCCCCGCGCTGTCTTTCGCCCGCTTTTGTCTTTGAGTTGCTTTCAGGTTCCCACCCTTGAATTACACCTTGGGCAATTAGCTGTGTTTTACAGAGACAGAAACTGCAATTTTTAGACATTTCCAAGCAAATGAAGAGGTTTACGGTGTAAAAATATTGTCACACTTACCTCAAGACAGATCACAGTAGCTAGCTAGCTGCTAACCAAGGTCAGTCACCCTGCCTGCCCAGCAGAATCAGGCTTATCCTGGTGAGAGGCTCATGGCTAAGTCAACAGCTGTCAACCAGGGCCTTCTCTGAACTGCCTGGCAGAGGCAGTGGTCCTGCAGCTAAATTTTACTTGTGTATATATTTTTTTTTCTTTTAAATTTATTTATGTATTTATTTTAAATAAGAGAGTGTTCTGTCAGTAGATATGCCTACATGCCAGGTGAAATCACATCCCATTACGGATGGTTGTGAGCTACCATGTGGTTGCTGGGAATTGAATTCAGGATCTCTGGAAGAGCAGCTGGTATTCTTAACCACAGAGCCATCTCTCCAGCCCTCCCTCTTTCTTTCTCTTTCTTTCTTTCTTTCTTTCTTTCTTTCTTTCTTTCTTTCTTTCTTTCTTTCTTTTCCTTTGGTGTTTTGGCTTTGTGGGTTATGTTTTGAGGTTGTTTTTTTTTGTTTGTTTGGTTGGGGTTTTTTTGGTTTTTTTGGGTTTTTTTGGTTTTTGTTTTTTTTTTTTTTTGAGACAGGGTTTCTCTGTGTAGCCCTGGCTGTCCTGGAACTCACCCTGTAGGCCAGGCTGGCCTCAAACTCAGAGATGTGCCTGCCTTTCTGTCTCCTGGGTTTAAAGGTGTGCACCACCACCACCACCACCACTGCCTGCCAAACTTACTATGTTCTAAACTTTTCCCACAATGATTTACCTGAGGAAAGTGGCTATTCCATGTCTCTAGCATTGTCTGAAGCCCAGTTTGGAATGCGCAGGGGAGGGGACAGGCCTGCCGGCCACATCTAGGTAGCAAAATACCCGGTTGATGGTGCCGAGGGCCTCTCAGTGCTGTCTCCTGTCACCTCAAAAGTAAGGACAGGGAACCTGACATAGGCCAGGGCACCAGTCTGGGGTTGCTGTTGATAATCAGAGAGCAAGGAAGGAGGCATTAGAGGAACAGGAAGTCTCTTTTGCCCCTTTAGGATCTAACTTTGCCATTTCTGAGCTGTGCTATTAGATAAGTTAACTATGCTCTTCGATTTTGGATAAGGTAACTTACTATGATCTTAGATAAGTTAATTGAGTCTGTAATCTTGGGTAAGTTAGCTCACTGTGTATGATCATAGGTAAGTTAACTTACTATCTCTAGTCTTGGATAAGCCTACCTTAACAATCTACAGTTTTAGGTAGGTTGACTTACTACCTCTCTGCCTTTCTGCATTCTATTTCCCAAGGCCTGAGGAATATCTCCCTGGCCCCAGGCCTCCAGTCCCTGCCTTCTTCCTTCTCTACCCTTCTAGCTCTGTCTTGGTCTTCAGAACTCAAAATAATACTGTCCTTTCTTGGCACCTAAAGATGCTACAATCCCAGCGTCAGCCACACTTCCTCCTTCCCAGTCATTACCTGTGCTGCTTTCTGTCAGTTTGGCTCTGGTGATGACTGCCTTTCTGTCTTCCTGTGATGCACTGGCCTCTGCCAGGGTTGGGCAGGAAAGTCTCTGGGCAGATGCCCCGCTGCTGGGCCCAGATCTAGGGCTATGCTTCTCTTTTTATTTCAAAAGGAGTCATGGAGCCAAGTGTCTGGGAAGCCCTGACCTGTCTATGGAGACTCAGCCAGAGCCACTGTAGCCTACCCTACCCCTGGATGGAATAAAGATCGCAAGTCCTAGCAGGGCATAGTGGCCCATGACTTTAGTGCAGGTGTTCAAGAGGCAGAGACAGGCATTATCTACAGAGTGAGTTCTAGGACAGCCAGGGCTACATAGAGAAACCCTGTCTCAAAAAAGATCAAACAAAAGATTTCATGTCCTGCACCCCATGTTCTCAGGATCATTAAAAAAAAGAAGAAGAAAAGAAAAAAAGAGGCTCTGCCACCCATGAGGTTGAGGGAGCCTCAGACTTTTCAATAAGATTCCAGAAACCCTTTCGTAAGTGTATGAAGCAGAGGGACTTGGGATGGCTAAGTCAGCAAAGCCATAGAGAAAAGGACCAGACGTGACGGCATCCACTTACACTCCCAGCTCCCAGGGAGAAACAAGTGGATACGCAGTGCAGCCTGCCTAGCCTGCTTGGCCAGTTCCAAATGAGAGACTCTCTCAAAAAAGTAAGCGTCCTGAGGGAGGGCTTCATTGATATAAAGGTGTAAATACACACACACACACACACACACACACACACAGAGTTAACCTCTGAAAGCCACCCAAGTCCATAAGAGCAGCCGATACCTTCATCTGAGTCAGTGTGACATCGGCCCATGAGAACAGTAGGGGTGGGCAAAGGTGGGACTCGGGCTCTGATTACTGGACAGGGTGTTGAGGAAAGCTTAGGTGACAGGGTAATTAGTGGGGATGGGAACACCTCAGCCAGACTATTGGCTGCTTTGTGGGTTCTTTTTCATCCTTCGTCTTCCACCCTTTCAACATCCTAACATTGTGGGGGGGAGGGGGAGAGAGAGAGAGAGAGAGAGAGAGAGAGAGAGAGAGAGAGATCATCTAATAAAGTCAGGGGCAGGAAAGGGACCTGATATCTTTAGACTACTTCCGGCTGATCAGGAGTGTAGATTTCCTTGGGGGCAGGTTTGACCCATCAGGATATCTAATTTCCTCTTGTTTCTTCTTTGTGCACGGCTACTTAATCAACAGCAACCAACCAAGAGCCCACCAACAGCAACCTACTCTCTCGGGGACCCTAGCATTTATATCCTCTAAAAAGTCACCAGATTTTCAAACATCACATGCTTACCAGAAACCATCCGCAGCTGACAAAACATTGCCCCTGCCAGAGCACTAGACAAATCACAATCAGCCACTATGGATATTCTGAAGCAGTCTCATCTCCCACACGTGGGACTAAATAAAAACACATTCTTACAATATTTCTGCATTTTTTTTTTTTTAAAGAAACCAAAATTCTCACTACAGGACATGAAGCTGGAAAAACCACCAGACCAAGGAGACTGCAACAGGACACCTGGCAGCCAGGTCAGAAGGGTCCCAGGGGCGCAGACACAGGGGTCTCTGTCTGTGCCGCTGTTTGAACAAATTATGAGCTAAGCATGGTGGCACACATCTGCAGTCCCTAGCACTCGGCAGTCCAGACAAGATCAGGCCACCTTTTGAGATCATCTTTGGCTATATACTGAATTTGAAACTCAAGTAGTGAGGTATTTGAGACTCTGGCTCAAAACAAACTAAGTGGATGGAAGGAAGGAAGGAAAGAAAGAAGGAAGGAAGGAAGGGAAGGGTGGAAGGAAGGAAAAGAAAGAAGATGGAGAGAGACTTAAAGAAAAATAAACACCCTGGGCTTGGCTCAGCTAGAGGCACGGGACTCCAAACTGGACAACCTGAGTTCAATCCCTGGGACCCTCATGGTCTATAAGACGAAACAGACCCCCGCAGGTTGTCCTCCGAGTCTAGCGCGGTGGCACACATGTCATTCAGCACACAGGAGGCAGAGGTAGGTGGCTCTCTGTGAGTTCCAGGCCAGCCAAGTGCAGCAAACTGGAGAATAGCCAGAGTTACTTGATGCGGCTCTGTCTGAGAGACAAGCCTGGTGACGCACGCCTGTAATGCACGCTGGGAAGGCAGAGGCAGGCGGGCCTCTGAGAGTTCAAGGCCAGTCTGATCCACAGAGTTCCAGGTCAGCCAAGGCTACACAGAGAAACATAAACAAAAAATAAAAACCCTAGCAGTTGTCTTTTGCCTGCCTGGTCCACATGCATGGATATATGCACACAAACAAAATAAATTAACTAAACAACAACAAGAACTTCCCGGGGGAACACGCCCAGCACCAGGAAAGCTGAGGCAGGAGGCTCATGGGATTGAGGCCCAGCTGGAAAACAACACAGTGAATTTGAACTTGGCAGTGCTTGTTCTTAGTTCTTGTATTTAATCGTGCTAGCCATAAAAGGGAGGTAGTGTGCAAGCTGTAGGCGGGAAGAAGGATATGGTTTTTTGTCCCCTGTAACTTGCTGACCCTCCTTACCACAAATACTCTTGAGAGTAGCCCCTGATGGGCGTGGTGGCGCACGCCTTTAATCCCAGCGCTTGGGAGGCAGAGGCAGGCGGATTTCTGAGTTCGAGACCAGCCTGGTCTACAAAGTGAGTTCCAGGACAGCCAGAGATACACAGAAAAACCCTGTCTCAAAAAACCAAAAAAGAAAAAAAAAAAGAAAGAAAAAGAAAGAGAGTAGCCGCTGTTTCCTGCAGGAGGCAGAGCCTGTTCCACTTAGGTGGGGAAAGGCCCAAGTCATTCAAGGCCCTTGAACCTCACCTGAGATTGGGCAGTGTAGCAGCCCCAGCCTGGCTCCCAAACCAGGTGTGTTGGTCCCGTGTAAACATCTGGCTGATTTCATATGCCAGGCCTCTGTGTGTGTGTGTGTGTGTGTGCCCGAGTACGTGCATGCGGGCATATTCCTTAAGACTAACATGGTGGACTTGAAAGAGTAAGATGACAGCTTCTAAGGTGGAGAGCCCCTCAGAAAAGAGACCAAAAACCAGGATGTGCCAAGCTGCAGTGTCTGTAACACAAGCACTGTGGAGGCCAAGGGTCTCAGATAACAACAGCAAAAAATAGTGGGAATGGGGTAGGGCCAAGATATAGCCCAGTTGGTAGAACGATTGACTTGCATGAAGGCCTGGATTCAGTTCCCAGCATTCAGGAAGCTAAGGCAGGAGGGTCATCAAGAGGTCAAGGTCATCCTTGGCTACATAGTGAGTTCAAGACCAGCCTGGGCTATATTCAAACAGGACTTCCTCACCCCATCCCAAAAGAGGACCTGTGCAGCCAGGTGGCGTGCCAGCAGAGGCAGACGGTGTCTATGAATTTGAAGATTGCCTGGTTTACAAAGTGAGTCCAGCTGGGCAGTGATGGCTCACATCTATAATCCTGGCACTTGGGAGGCAGAGGCAGGCGGATTTCTGAGTTGGAGGCCAGCCTGATCTACAGAGTGAGTTCCAGGACAGCCAGGGCTACATAGATAAACCCTGTCTGAGAGAGAGAGAGAGAGAGAGAGAGAGAGAGAGAGAGAGATGCTTTTCGGATTTAAGGGGAACTGATTTCAGGTATCTAAGAAATGAAACACACAAAATAGAATTTCTTGAGGTGACAGGAAATTTGAACAGTGGATGGTAAGAATTTTTTGGTAGTTCTCAGCTATTGTGTATGGATATGTGTGTGTGTGTGGGCATGGGTGCATGTGTGCGGGTCAGAGGACAACCTCATAGGCCAGCTCCAGGGGACCCATCGCCTTCCTCTGGCCTCTTCAGGCACTGCACACATAGGATGTGTATATAAATAAATATGATCTAAACTAGGCATGAACACCTTTAAACCCAGCACTGGGAAGCAGAGGCAAACAGACAGACAGACAGATACATACATACATACATACATACATAGAAAAGAAACGAAGTACAGACTCTCTATCCAGGGGCAACCCTGTCACTTCAAAAATCATCTTTTAAAACAAAGTGAGCTGAATAATTGTAACTCAGTGGCCCGAGCAGGACACGGTGGAACATCCCCCTAACCCCAACACTCAGAAGACCTATCATAGGACGGTTGTGTACAAGGCCAGCACAGGCAGCAGCATAAGACCCTGTCTTGGAGAAATGAAACCATGAATACAGAACAAAAAAGCAAGGGTTGCAGTCTCCTGGGTGATGCCTGGTGTCACCTCCTGAGCGTCCCACATATCACACTTGATCCTGGGTTATGACTGACTGCCCCTGGTGGTCCTGCTTGGGTGCTGTATGCCTGGGCTATAATGGGGGTGCTGCTTTGGAAATTCAGGTGGATGGAAAGATGAATGGGTGGGCAGATGGATGAATGGGGGGTGAGGGAGGGGGTGGGTGTGTCCACGGATGAATGGGAGCAGAAGTGAACAAGTATGTGGATGGTATAGTGACTTATGAGAGCATAGCAGCTATACTAGAGAAGGCAGTCCTGCAGAGGCTACACAGCAGGCCGTTGTCTCCCTACAGACGAGGATGATGCCAACAGGCTGGGGGAGAAAGTGATCCTCCGAGAGCAGGTGAAGGAGCTCTTCAATGAGAAATACGGTCAGTGCTCCCAAGTGGCCAGGGTGGGTGTACAGGGTAGCGCTTATGACCCTGATGGCTAATGACATGTGTATTGGTTACTTTTTTCTAATTGCTATACTCAAGGAAAGAAGGGTTTACAGATCTATAGACCATAGTTCAGGAAAGTGAGGTCCGGGTCATATCACATCTGTAATCAGGAAGCAGAGAGATGGGTGCTGGTGCCCAGGTCACTCTGTCCAGTTCATTCACTTCTGGACTGGATCCAGCCTTGGCGATGGTGCCACCCACATGTACAGTAGGTCCATGTCAGTCAAGGCAATCTAGAGAGTTGTTCACAGATCTGCCCCGCGGTATGTCTTCTGGGTAATTCCAGAATCTGCTGGTGGTCAGTACTGACCATCAGAGCAGACCTGGGTGATGTTGCTGTCCCTGGGGAGGGATGCTGCAGAGTTGGGCTGTCAGAGTCATAATCCTCTCCCCAGAGTGTCTCACCCTTTGACACGGGCCATCTTTCTCTGACTCTGACCCCGTGTCCTTCAGGTGAGGCCCTGGGACTGAATCGGCCTGTGCTGGTCCCTTACAAACTGATCCGGGACAGCCCAGATGCCGTGGAGGTGAAGGGCCTCCCTGATGACATCCCCTTCCGGAACCCCAACACCTATGACATCCATCGGCTGGAGAAGATCCTGAAGGCCAGGGAGCATGTGCGGATGGTCATCATCAACCAGCTCCAGTGAGTGCCGTGGGGACAGCAGGGTGAGCAGGGTGGGAGGGTCCCCCAGTGCTGCAGGACACGAGTCAGCAGGTCAGCAGCGGTCTGTCGGAGACAGGATCCTGAGTCAGAAGATCAACTCCAAATTTAGTTGTTGTTTTAAGACAGCATCTCACATAGTCCAGACTAGCCTGGAATACACTATGTAGCTGAGGTTGACCTTGAACTCCTAATATCCCAGCCTCTACATCCCAAGTGCTGGGAAAGAGGTTCAGGGATCTCGTGCCCTGGCCACTTGACCCGGGTTTTGGTTGGAGCTTATGCACACACAGTGGAAGGAGCTGCCTACCTCATGAGAGCAAAGAGCGGAGAGAGACATGAGGAAGCAAGTGTACCACGGAGGATGTTTCACATGACCTATCCTTCCCACTAAGCCCCTCCTCTAAAAAGTCTGACACCCCCAATAATGTGCCAGGCTGAGGACCACACATTTAACACGTGGACCACTGAGCCACACTTAGGTTATAAAACTATAGCTGGAACTGACCTGGCTGTAGCCACCGCAGCTGGCATCTTGGCTATGGAGCGATGATGTCTCTATCCCATGGAGCAGATGGGGAAGGGAAACCTAACTTCAGCCTGGCTTCTATCTTTTTCAGACCCTTTGCGGAAGTCTGCAATGACCCCAAGGTGCCAGGTGAGTGAGAGGCAGGAGAGACCAGCCTACTCCCTCATGGGGACTATTCTATTGCCTTCAAAAAAAAAAAAAATCTTAAATAAACAAAGATATGCTAGAAGTGTGGGGCCCTCCATCTAGGGCCAGCCCTGCTCCCACATCAGTCTAAAAGTCATCCTTTAAAACAAAGTGAGCTAAGCTGTACGTAGCGCAGTGGCACACAGCACATGGTACATCTGGTTCCATCCCCAGCACCAAGCAGGACATAGGGGACATCCCTCTAATCTCAACACTCACAAGACTGACACAGGATG
Source organism: Mus caroli (assembly GCF_978045245.1). Taxonomy (NCBI): domain Eukaryota; kingdom Metazoa; phylum Chordata; class Mammalia; order Rodentia; family Muridae; genus Mus; species Mus caroli. The sequence continues at coordinate 138,541,634 of NW_028227259.1, read as the reverse complement.
CTTATGTTCAAGGCCAGCACAGACAGTGGTGTGAGACCCCCTGTCTTAGAGAAATTAAACATGAATACCAAACAAAAAAGTTAGTATTCCTAGATGATGCCCCATGTCCCCTGAGTGTCCCACATGTCACACGTGTTTCTCAGGTTATGACTGATATGGCTGTTTTATTGTTAGCGTGAGTGGGTTGCTCTAAGCCTGGGCTATAATGGGGGTGCTGCTTTAGAAATTCAGTTGAATGGAAAGATGAATGGTTGGGCAGATGTGTGAGTGGGGGTGAGGGAGGGGGTGGGTATGTCCAGGGATGAATGGGAGCAGAAGGGAGCAAGTATGTGGATGGTGTAGTGACTTGTGAGAGCACAGCAGCTATACTAGAGAAGGCAGTCCTGCAGAGGCTACACAGCAGGCCATTGTCTCCCTACAGAGGAGGATGACTCTAACAAGCTTGGGAAGAAGGTGATCCTCCGAGAGCAGGTGAAGGAGCTCTTCAATGAGAAATACGGTCAGTGCTCCCAAGTGGCCAGTGCTCCCAAGTGGCCAGGGTGGGTCTACAGGGTAGCACTCGTGACCCCAGTGGTGGATAGCATGTGTGTTGGTTACTTTTTTCTAATTGCTGTACCCAACTTAAGGAAAGAAGGGTTTACAGATCTATAGACCATAAGTCAGGAAAGTGAGGTCCGGGGTCATATCACATCTGTAATCAGGAAGCAGAGAGATGGGTGCTGGTGCCCAGGTCACTCTGTCCAGTTCATTCACTTCTGGACTGGATCCAGCCTTGGCGATGGTGCCACCCACATGTACAGTAGGTCCATGTCAGTCAAGGCAATCTAGAGAGTTGTTCACAGATCTGCCCCGCGGTATGTCTTCTGGGTAATTCCAGAATCTGCTGGTGGTCAGTACTGACCATCAGAGCAGACCTGGGTGATGTTGCTGTCCCTGGGGAGGGATGCTGCAGAGTTGGGCTGTCAGAGTCATAATCCTCTCCCCAGAGTGTCTCACCCTTTGACACGGGCCATCTTTCTCTGACTCTGACCCCGTGTCCTTCAGGTGAGGCCCTGGGACTGAATCGGCCTGTGCTGGTCCCTTACAAACTGATCCGGGACAGCCCAGATGCCGTGGAGGTGAAGGGCCTCCCTGATGACATCCCCTTCCGGAACCCCAACACCTATGACATCCATCGGCTGGAGAAGATCCTGAAGGCCAGGGAGCATGTGCGGATGGTCATCATCAACCAGCTCCAGTGAGTGCCGTGGGGACAGCAGGGTGAGCAGGGTGGGAGGGTCCCCCAGTGCTGCAGGACACGAGTCAGCAGGTCAGCAGCGGTCTGTCGGAGACAGGATCCTGAGTCAGAAGATCAACTCCAAATTTAGTTGTTGTATTAAGACAGCATCTCAAGCCGGGCGTGGTGGCGCACGCCTTTAATCCCAGCACTCGGGAGGCAGAGGCAGGCGGATTTCTGAGTTCGAGGCCAGCCTGGTCTACAAAGTGAGCTCCAGGACAGCCAGAGCTATAAAGAGAAACCCTGTCTCGAAAAACAAAAACAAAAAAAAAAAAAAAAAAAAAAAAAGACAGCATCTCACGTAGTCCAGGCTGGCCTGGAACACACTATGTGACTGAGGCTGATCTTAAACTTCTAGTATTCCAACTTCCATATCTCCATGCCTGGATTATAGGCATGAGCTAATGTATTCCTATAATCTCGGTAATGGTGAAACAGAAGCAGGAACACAGACAGGCCTTCGTCTATGGCACCACTGTCTCAAAAGAGTTCCAGGGATCTTGTGCCCTGGTCACTTGAGCTGGGAGCATATGTATGGTGAGCTGCTTGCTTCATGAGAGCCAGAGAGCAGAGAGAGACCAGAGGAATCAGCTCGTACTAGCATCCCCATGAGGACATCCGTCCCACCAAGCCTACCACCCTGTTAATGTGCCAGAGGAGCGCACATTTAACACATGAACCAGTGAGCTGTGCTTAGGGTGTAAAGCTATAGCTTGAACTGTAACCAAAGTTGACCTTCCTATAGTCAGAAGCAGCAGATGAGGAGGGGAAACCTAATTGCGGCCTGGCTTCTGTCTTTTTCAGACCTTTTGGGGACGTCTGCAACAATGCCAAGGTGCCAGGTAAGTGAGAAAGACAGTAGAAGCCAGCCTTCAGCCCCATGGGGACTAGTCTAATGCTTTCAAAGAAAAAAAAAAGAAAGAAAGAAAGAAAGAAAGAAAGAAGAAAAGAAAAGAAAAAGCACAGACAGGCAGGACCTTGGCATGGTTCAGTGTATAAAGGTGCTTGCTACTAAACCTGATGACCTGAGTTCAATCCCTAGGACCTTCATGATGGAGAGAGGGCCAACCACTCCTGCAAGTTGGCTGCACACACACACACACACACACACACACACATATATATATATATATATATATATATATATATATATATACATACATACATATATATGTGTATATATATTCATGTGCCATATATATGTAAATAATTTTTAAAAACATAGGTAAGGCTGGCGTGTGGATTAGTTGGGAGAGAATGTGCAAAGTCCTATTAAGATTCCCCAGTACCGTGTAAATCAGCTATCGTGGCACACAAACCTATAATCCCAGTACTCAGGAGGTGAAAGGCTGGAGGATCAGGAGTCAAGGCCAGGTTCAGCTGCACAGTGACTTGGAGGCCAGCCTAGGCTACATGAGACCTGCCTCAACAAACCAAGCCAAAATATTTGGGTAGGAAATGGGTAGCAGAACAGATACTGAGGGTTTTTTAAGGTCTTGGGTTGGCAGCCATACTGAAAACTAAATGTTCTGGGTGAGGCCATGAAAATAGAAGTGGGTGAGGAGTATTTTATCAGCAAGACAAGTAGATGAATAGAAGCCAGAAGTGGGACAGCTGGCCTTTAGACCTGCTTAGGAAGTAAGACTAGACAAGTGAGGCTCAGCCACTGAGCCTAGGATGCTAGGCCCAGGGCATTGAAAGAATAAAGCTGTAACTCAGAGGTAGGTAGAGCCCCTGCCCAGAATCCCGCAGGGAGGGGCTGGGGGCGTGGCTCAGTGGTAGAGCACTGGCCTAGAATCCTCCAATCAGGGGGTGTGGGTGTGGCTCAATGTACACAAAACCCTGGTTTCTTAGGACATCAAAATGAGTAAAACACTAAAAATCTAAAAGCCGGGACTTTCTCCCGGGAGCTCAGGAGGCCGGCACAGGGTGGCCCCTAGCATCAGCCCTCAGCAACTGTTTCTTCCACCAGCCAAAGACAACATTCCCAAGCGCAAGAGAAAGAGGGTCTCTGAAGGCAACTCAGTCTCCTCCTCTTCCTCCTCTTCATCTTCGTCCTCCAACCCAGAGTCTGTGGCATCCACCAACCAGATCTCCCTCGTGGTAAAGTCACGCGGATCCGAACTTCACCCTAATTCTGTGTGGCCTTTGCCCCTTCCTCGGGCAGGGCCATCCACAGCTCCAGGAACTGGGAGGCACTGGGCTCTGAGAGGGACTCAGCCAACCACAGAGGGGCAGGCACATCCACTCGTTTTGCCCACAAGATAGACGGAGGGTCCGCGCAATCAGCGCAGTGCTTGAAGTGCGGGTATCACCTGCGATGTGTATAAATGAGGTCAGCAGGAGCCAGAGGGGGAAGGTCACGTGACAGAACTCAACCTCCATCATCTGTCGGCCACATTGCTTGCTTTGGCCCTTTCCTGATTCAGAGGAACTCATGTAAAAAAAAACAAAAACAAACAAAAAAACCCACCCAGGGTGTGGTGTCTTACATCCTCGGTCCCAGTAGTGGAAGGGGGAAGATCGGCAGTTCAAGGCTTTCTGGGGCAATATGGAGACTCTGTCTCAAAAGAAAACTGGCAAAACGGAGGCAGAGGGTGTGGCTTAGTCAGCAGGGTACTTGCTTTGCATGCGAAGCCCTGGGTTCTATTCGCAGCACCACATAAACTGGACCTGGTGCTACACGCCTGGGATCCTAACACTGGAGAGGTAGAGTCAGGAGAATCAGAAGTTCAAGGTTAGCCTCAGCTACATAGAAAGTTTGAGGCTAGCCTGGGCTACATGAGACTGCTTCGAGAAAAAGGAATGAAGGAAAGAAAAGCTGTTTTGTTGTTGTTTTTTGTTTTTGTTTCTTTCATTTTTTTCTATCATTGACTCCCTCCCTTCACCCCAGGAGGTGAGATAGTGTCTGTGGGGTGAGACTGTGTGAATCATGGTTTCCACTCATGCTGACGCAGCCCTCAATGGTGTCTAAACCATGTATTGAACACAGGTGGGGACAATCAGTACATTCCACCTGTGTGACCTCGGGCAGGTCTCTTTCCCTCTCTGGGCCTCAGTGGCTGCATAATAAGTACCATTTGAATTCATCCTCAAAGAAAGCGTGCTAATTATTCTGGGAGTTCCTCCGTGTCACCTGGAGTCCTAACGTGGTCCCTCTGTCCCCTCCCCCCCTCTCTCTAGCAGTGGCCAGTGTACATGGTGGACTATTCCGGACTAAACGTGCAGCTTCCGGGCCCCCTTGATTATTAGACCTCAGAGCCGAATCAGGACCTCAACTCAAAAGACTAAAGGAAAATGTAATTTATGTACAAAGTATATTCGGATATGTATCAATGCCTTTTAGTTTTTCCAATGATTTTTACACTATATTCCTGCCGCCAAGGCCTTTTTAAATAAGTAAAGAAAATGAAAAAGAACAAAAGTGTCACTTTTTTTTCCCCTTTGATTATATGTTCACGATGGTGGTGTGGCCCAGTAAGTGGTGTGGTCCCATCCAGGGACTGAGTCAGACAAGACACCAGCTCAGGTGCCTGGCTCCACCATACCCAGGAGTCTCCTGTTCCTGAGTGTCAGGCTGTGGTGTCCAAGGATAGAAGTTATTTTCTTGACTGCCAAGGGACTGTGGCCACAAGAGGAGCCATGGGGTCCTTGGACGGCATGCGCAGTCATTGGTTCCACCCCAGTGCTGGGTGTGATGGTGAGCACCTGTAATTCCAGTGCCCATGGGGTGGAGACAAGAGGAGCCAGAGTTCCTGTTTGGAGCTGGGGAGATGGCTCAGTGGGGAGTCCTTCCTTTGTGAACGCGTTGATCTAACCTCTGAGTCTCAGTATCCACGTTAAAAGCTGAGCAGTGTGGTGGTAGACACCCATAATCCCGGCAATGGGAGGTTGGAACTGGAGGATCCCCAGAGCTTGCCGGCCTCCAAGTGAACTAGTGAGCTCTGGGGTCACCAAAGGATCCTGTCTCTAAAAGGAAGATGAAAAGGGAACCTTAGTGGGTGAAGGAGGCTCCTGCCAAAAAACCTAACAACCTGAGTCCGCTCCCAGGGACCACACGAAGGAAAAGAACACCAGCTCCTATGTGGGAACGGAGCACACACCAGGTGTGAGTTTTGCTTTGTTTTGGTTTGGATTTTTCTTTCCTTTTTGGGTGGGGCTGGGGGGGGGGGTTGTTCAAGACAAAAACTCTCTGTGTAGCCCTTGAACTCAAAACAGATCCATCTGCCTCTGCTTCCCAAGTGCTGGGATTAAAGGTGTGTGCCGGGCTGGCGAGATGTCTCAATGGGTAAGAGCACTGACTGCTCTTCCAAAGGTTCTGAGTTCAAATCCCAGCAACCACATGGTGGCTCACAACCACCCGTAATGAGATCTGACGGCCTCTTCTGGTGTGTCTGAAGACAGCTACAGTGTACTTTCATATATAATAAATAAATAAATCTTTTTTTTAAAAAAAGGTGTGGGCCACCACCACCTGGATTCTAAATGTGATTTTTTATTTTTATATATTTATTTATTTATTTTGGTTTTTTGAGACAGGGTTTTTCTGTGTAGTCCTGGCTGTCCTGGAACTCACTCTGTAGACCAGGCTGGCCTCGAACTCAGAAATCCGCCTGCCTCTGCCTCCCAAGTGCTGGGATTAAAGGCGTGTGTCACTACCACCAGTACAATCAATGCACACTCTCTTTTTTTTAATTACTAAATTATTTAATAAAAGTCCAGTCCTCATCCTTTGCCCTTATGCTTCTTGGCTCAATGGACCAAATGTCATCCCAGGGTTTACCTAAAGGCTAGTTAGTGCACAGTAAGCACACACTGTGGCCCAGAAGAAAAACCTCCACACCTCACGTGTACTATACAACTGCAGCTCCGTGGGACCTTTGTGAAGTGAAAACATATTCCTGAGAGCCAATTTGAGGTTTCCTCTTAATAGTATGGGACTGAGCAGTTTTTCAATAAGGAAATTAAACTGTCACTTTAATTCTAGACAACATAGGTAAGACCCTAGTCTTTAAGTTACATTTAACATTTAATGAAAACCTAATTAAATCAAGCATCCAATCCTGGGTCAACTTCATCTCCAAACTGTGACCAGTGATCCTTTTCTTTTAAATCTTTTTTTTTTTTTTTTTTTAAGATTTTTTTATTTACCGGGCGTGGTGGCGCACGCCTTTAATCCCAGCACTTGGGAGGCAGAGGCAGGCAGATTTCTGAGTTCCAGGCCAGCCTGGTCTACAGAGTGAGTTCCAGGACAGCCAAGTGATACAGAGAAACCCTGTCTCAGGGGGAAAAAAAAGATTTGTTTATTTATTTTATGTATATGAGTACACTGTAGTTGTACAGATAGCTGTGAGCCTTCATATGGTTGTTGGGAATTGGATTTTAGGACCTCTGTTCGCTCCGGTTAGCCCTGCTCACTCTGGCCCAAAGATTTATTATTATACATAGCTACACTGTAGCTGACTTCAAACACACCAGAAAAGGGTGTCAGATCTCATTATGGGTAATTGTGAGCCACCATGTGGTTGCTGCGATTTGAACTCAGGACCTTCAGAAGAACAGTCAGTGCTCTTACCTGCTGAGCCATCTCGTCAGCCCCTTTCCTTTAAATCTTACCTAGATGTTCATGCAGCAGAAAAGTGAGAAGGATCTATTACTGAGGGAGAGTAACAAGTAAAAATGTGTTTAAGACCTGTTATGAGTTTTCAATTTTCTTATACAAGTGAAGTAAAATTCAGCACCATAATTCTTGCCCTTCTGTTAAAAAGCTCACACACAATTTTTACCAAATATAACCACATACAATAAGCAGTTTCAGTTCAGTCTATCAAAAGGGTAATTCTCCGGGTCATTCCAACAAGTATCTTCTGATTGAGCCCAACTTGGAGAAACGAATATAGACAAAGCTTTACATGCTAATCACCAATGGCAGGTTCCTGTATTTAAAATCGACAGTTACAGTTTTCCCACACAAACCCCTTCCCCCCGCCCAGCAACCCCAGGTGCCACAGTTCCATGGCTTGCCAGTCTTAAGTAGTGTCTATGTGGTCAAGGTCTAGCTTTGCTCCAGTAGGTTTGCTTCTCCTGCACTTTTCTGACATGCAGAAGTCAAGTTTTGGCTGATCTATGTCCCAAGTTTCAAACCATCCGTTTTAAGTTTCTTTGTCTTATTCATAAAAGGGAAGAAGCAACTCTCCACCGCTCTGCATCTCCAAGGCTTTGGAAAATATATAATCTCTTCATAATGCCAGCCGGGCGTGGTGGCACACGCCTTTAATCCCAGCACTCGGGAGGCAGAGGCAGGCGGATTTCTGAGTTCGAGGCCAGCCTGGTCTACAAAGTGAGTTCCAGGACAGCCAGAGCTACACAGAGAAACCCTGTCTCAAAAAAACAAAAAAACAAAACAAAACAAAAAGATTCATAATGCCATCCTTGAGATGAAATTTCCATTTATTTTTATTTCTGTATATCTTATAGTACTGGCATGCAGCAACATTGTCTGTGTCAAAGAGTTCCTGCCCTTCCTCATCACTTACATCATCTTCACTCTTGAGGGGCTCTTCTTCCACCTGCCCATCTTCAGCTCCATCTTTCTCTTTCTCTTCCTCTTCCTCATCATCACAGTCTTCTTCATCTTCATCTCCATCTTCCTCAGAAGATGTATCCCCTGTTCCATCAACTTGCAGCACCAACGGAGCTTGCTGTTGAGCGGGCTGGGCTGCTGTCCAGCTGCAGGCATCTGTGCTTGTGCTGCTGTGGGTGCTGCCACTGTTGGTAGGAATGACCTGAGTCTTATTTCCTGTAAATAAGATTTGCTGTGTCTGGATGATGACACCCATCTGTAGTGACATCCCTCCAGGAAGTAGGGCTAGGACCTGCTGGATAACAGGCACTTGTTCTCCACCAGGCTGCATTTGTGGTTTAACTTGTTGTTGTAGAACAACTGACTGCTGAGGCTGAAAGATATACTGGGCACCATTGGCTGCTCTGACCACCTGAAGCAGCTGGCCTGAATTTGTTAGTATCTGTTGAACAGGAGTTAAGCCTGCAGGAAGTGCCAAGGTAGCAACTGTAGCAACAGCACTGGGAATATCTGATGCATTCATATGTTGTATCAATTTAGAATCCGAAACAGTAACTTGTGGTGCCATAGCTTGCTGTGATGCAGGAATAAGAACCTGTTGGGTCTGTGCTTGCTGAGGTTGTGCTCGCTGACGGTGGTGGAGATGCTGCTGCTGAACTTGCAACAAAAGCTGCTGTTCTTCCAAATGAAATCCGTCTACTGCCCTAGACTGCATTAGTTTATTCTCCCACAGTGATTTTAGTTCCATCAGAAACTGTTCCTCCACTCCATCATCCAGAAAAATGTCTCGAACATCATTAATAACATCTTCAATCACAGATCTATACAATTTAGGCGCGGTGTTTGCCGAGTTCACCATTTCCACACACAACACAAACCGGGGAACGAGATATAAATAAAAAAAGAAAGGAGAGAGAGAGAGAGAGAGAGAGAGAGAGAGAGGAAGGAAAAGAGAGAGAGAGAGAAAGAAAGAAAGAAAAAGAAAGAAAGAAAGAAAGAAAGAAAGAAAGAAAGAAAGAAAGAAAAGAAAAGAAAAGAAAAGAAAGAAAGAAAGAAAGAAAGAAAGAAAGAAAGAAAGAAAGAAAAGAAAAGAAAGAAAGAAAGAAAGAAAGAAAGAAAGAAAGAAAGAAAGAAAGAACTGAGACCCGGGGGGTGACCCAAGTCACCCACAAGAGTGGGGCAAAAATTTCTCAACAAATCCTATCCAGAAGGAGTAAGAAGCAGGAGACCAGGAGGAGGGGGGCACTCTTCCCACAGCTAAAAACCTTGAGAATCAATCGCCTAAAGAAAAAAATAATGAAAAAAAAAAAATCAGCCATGACCCCTTAGGGGGGTAGGGAGCGTCACCACCCACCGAGAGGGGAAACAAACACCAGTCACTGCTCCTGCACCACCACTGCCACCACCTGCTGCAGCTCCAGCAAAATCAATGCTCTTAACAGCTAAGCCTTCTCCTCAGGCCTAAAATTAGACTCACCACCACCACCACTGCCACCTAGCTTTTTTTTTTTTCCTGAAACCATATGTTAAAACAAAATGTCCTAGAAAGGAGAAATAATGCCGGGCAGTGGTGGCGCATGCCTTTAATCCCAGCACCTGTGAAGCAGAGGCAGGCAGATTTCTGAGTTCGAGGCTAGCCTGGTCTACAGAGTGAGTTCCAGGACAGCCAGGGCTATGCAGAGAAACCCTGTCTCAAATCACCCCCCACCCCACCCCCCAAAAAAAAAGAAAGAGAGAAAGCAGAAATACCATGTCATCTTTATGTCCACACTAGTAAATGCTGACTGTACTGGACTTCTTGACCCTCAGCCTCTACCAAAGCTCTCAGTGGAGATACACACACACACATAGCCCCAGACCTGTCACAGGAATGCTGCTTCTTCTTGTATCCCTTTCATGTCCCCTGTCCCTCTATCTTGTCTGAGCCTTACACGCTGGTTATTGGAAAGGAGAACAGGAAGACTCCAGGACCTGGCTCTGATTCTCCAGTCAGAATGAGTGCTCTGGCAAGGACAGACAGACAGACCAGTCCAGATACTTCTCCCAGGCCTGTAGGATGGCTCAGCTGGAAGAGAGGCCCTGTTCCAGACATCTGGATCAGCTTCCTCCTGGAAAGATGTTACAAGCCACAAAGTTGACACACCCCTGTGAACTGTCCCCTCCCTGCCCCCTCTGGCACCCAGCCACCACCACACATACCAGTCAGCTCCTAGCTGGCCTTCTTTTCCACACCACACTGGGACACTCACTCTCTTCTCTGTCTGGCTTCTCTGCATTTGGGTGGAGAGGCTCAATGGACAGGGTCTCATGTAGTCTAGGCTGACCTCAACTTCTTTTTTGAGGAGTGAGGGGTGGTTGGAGACAGGGTTTTCTCATGTAGCCCTGGCTGTCCTGGAACTCACTCTGTAGACCAGGCTGGCCTCGAACTCAGAAATCCACCTGCCTCTGCCTCCAAAGTGCTGTGATTAAAGGCGTGTGCCACCACTGCCCGGGCTGGCCTCAACTTCTTAAGTTGCTGAAGATGACCTTGAACTCAAGGTCTTCCAGTGTCTACCTCCCAAATGCTGGAGTTGCAGGCTTTCAGAACCCCACACTCATCCCTCTTTCTCCTCAAGCTCCAAGGCTCTATCATGGACCACCATCCTATTTACAGGGAACTAACTCCTCCAATGGGGATGGCTGGCCCATGGTGTACCTACAATCCCAGCTACCTAGAAGGCTGAGGCAGGAGGATCTTTAGTTGAAAACCTGATGAGCTCATTCCAAGACCCTGTGGCACCTGCCACCCGGCATTTGGGACCAAGGATAGAGGACCAATTCAAGGTCATTCTCCTTTATTTTTTCTTTTTCTTTTTAAGATTTATTTATTCTATGTGAGTACACTGTAGCTGTCCTAAGACACACCAGAAGAGGGCGTCAGACCCCATTACAGATGGTCATGAGCCACCATGTGGTTGCTGGGATTTGAACTCAGGACCTTCAGGGGAGCAGTCAGTGCTCTTACCCCCTGAGCCTTCTCTCCAGCCCCCAAGGTCATTCTCCTTTACATAGCAAGTTGGGAGGCTAGCCTGGGCTACATAAGACCCTTTCTCAGAAACAAAAACAGACTTTGGGCGTGGTGTATCTGTGGTGAGTTTGAGGCCAGCCTGGGCTACACAGAGAACCCATGCACTGGAAGAAAACAAAACAAAAACATGGGGCGGGGCAGACAGAAGGTCCAGCCCAGCCATTTCATTGTGTCCATTTGCAGCAGTGCCAAGCTTACTTCCCTGTACCCATGTCCCGTGGCTCACAACTGCCTGTAACTCCAGCCCAGCAGGTGACTGGACTGTACATTTCTACACACACACACACGCACGTACGCGCACACACACACACACACACACATGCACGCACGCACGCACGCACACACACACTTTAGGGTAATAAAAATAAATCTTTAAATGTAAAAAACCCCTTAGATCAACTCTAGATGCAGCACCAGGCAAAAATCTCTGAGTCTGGGAGCAGCCGAGACTTCATAGTGAGAACCCGCCTCAATAAACAAACCCTTTAAAGGAGGGCTTCAACCACCTACTCTACAACCCCCCCACCCCACCCCACCCCCGTGAGGAGCTGGGGCGTGGCTCAGGATACTATATAACCAAAGCCACATTTCCCCCACATTTCAAAACAGAAAAGAAAAAAATTAATTAATTAATTAATTTAAAAAAAAAAAAAAAGGAAAACAGCTCCCAGGATGTTTGTTCCTGTTACCTAAGTTAACTTCTCGGCACGATATTCCAGCTCCCCACCCCCACCCCCACCCCGACCCCCATCAGTCTTCTAGCTGAGCCTCATAGCCACCCTCTACCCATGGCTGGAACCTAGGTTTTTGGTTAGACAGAGCCTTGGGTACCTGGCGCCCTTATACTGGGAGCAGCCACTGGCGCCTGTCTGTGGTCTAGACACACCCACGCTACGACCCAAGGTAATTAGATCAGAGCAAGTGGGTGGAGCCTCTGGGTGGAGCCGGCGCTGGGAAACAGATCCGAAGGCTGTGAGCAGAATACAGAGTGCTGCAATTCAGTGGGTCTGGGCTCCCCACAGCTCCTGAATCAAAGCAAACCGGGCCAGGAGACTAGCTCAGGTGGTGGGGTGCTTTTGCCTAGCATGCAGCAAGCCCTAGATTCCACGGAGCACTGCATAAAAGTGGGCTCGGTGGGTGGGGCACATATAATCCCAATCCTGGAGAAGACAAGAGGATCGGGAGTGCAGGAGTGGGAGACCAGTGGGGTTACATGAGACCCTGTCTCAAAGCAAAAACCCAGATAGGGTTGTAGGTTATACCCAGTCTGGCCTCTAACTCATGTTGCTAAAGATGGCAGAGAGAGAGAGAGAGAGAGAGAGAGAGAGAGAGAGAGAGAGAGAGAGAGAGAGAGGAGGGAGGAAGGAGGGGGAAGGAGGGGAAGGCATGTGTGTTGAGACAGGGTTTCACTGTGTACCCCTGGCTGTCCTGGAAGTAGACCAGAGACCAGGTGGCCTCTTCCTTCCAAGTACTGCACTCCAAATGCTAGGATCAAAGGTGTACACCACCACTCGCCCATGAATTTTTTGATCCTCTTGCTTTGACCTCTCAAATCCTGGGATTACAGGCGTGTCTCCATGCCTGGCTTCATCTAAGAATTTGACTAACTGCGCCCTTCGGTTTCACCCACCTACCTGCTCCACTAAGCCCCTACCCCATCCTCACCCCCACCACCGCATCCCTAAGTCCTGGTCTCATGTCCCATCCATCACCCTACTTCCTGAGCTTTGGGAGCTCGGGCCCATCAAAGGTCAGCCCCACAGACCTGACCTTTGCTTGGTCTTCTGCCAGATCCCTCAGAATACCTTTCCTGCAGAAAGCTTCCAGATGCTATTTATGCAAGCGCTCAAGAATCCGAGCGTGCCGCACTTTGTAAAGCGATTTGCTTCAAAGTGCTCATTCTTTAATTAAACTTCATTTAACTGCCATCTGTCTCCGTTCAAAATGGCTTCGTGTTTTGCAACTAGAAACGAGAATTGTTGTTGGTTTTGTAAACACATTCCCCCCACCCATCCCAAAGAAAAAATCACAAAAAACACTTTCCAAAATAATAAATGAGGGATGTGGGTTTCTGCACTGCATTTCAAATGTCCTAATTGCCTGGGGGTGTGTGCTGGTGGCTGTCTAATCATCCTATATACAAATTCTTTGTAGAAAGATCTAGTATCAATGAAAAGATCTAGATTCTAGAAAATGCTAGAATTATATCTGACTGAAAACAGTAATAAAGCCATCATCAGCCAGAAGCGACACCAGGGTGAGGCCGGAGGGAAGACGAGTAGGGTGGCTGCTCACACCTGCTCCTCAAACCACACCTGCTTCTCTGGGTTCCCTCTCCGTGCAGGTGCACCCAGGGTACCAAGCAGATGAGGGTGGGCTTGTGTTCTTGGAGGCAGGAGCTTCCCTAAAATGTCTCTCTCTGTCTCTGTGCTTCTCTGTGTCTCTGCCTCCCCTCTCTTTGTATAGTTTTAATATTTCTCTATTTCTCTCTCTCTCTCTCTCTCTCTCTCTCTCTCACACACACACACACACTCATTCCTTAGTCCAGTGCTATAGAAGGCTGTCTTCCAAACATAATAGCAGACATCTTTATCAAGATAGCTTCGACTACTTACAAGTCATCTCCAAAATGGACTTGGTTGATTCCAAGGGCCGCTGATACTTATTCACAGTAGGAGGGAGTGGTGGGGATCATGGACCCCGCACCTGATTTCAGACAGCTGTATGCAATTCTGCCCTAGTTGCATGTGGCCCTTCTGTGTGGGAAGCCACATGTGCCGTTGCAGAGTGGCACAGGCTTCTGCTGGCCACCACGCATAAGTTTGGGCAAACGACCAATGCTTACTTATGCAATAAAGTTTTTTGCCAAAACACTGCCTGGCCCGGGCATGATAATGAGGCTCTGCAAAGTACTGAGAGAATAACCAATCAGATGTGAGACATGCAAATGAGGTATGATAATGAGGTACTGAGAGAATAACCAATCAGATGTGAGACATGCAAATGAGGTATGTTAATGAGGTTCTGTGAGATACTGAAAGTAGCCAATCAGATGAGGAACATGCAAATGAGGTATAGTGCATAACCAATCCGGGTGTAAGACACGCCTCTCCTAGGCCTATATAAGCAGCACCAGTTCTGGGCTTGGGGTCTCTTCGCCTCTACAATCAAGCTCTCCCAATAAACGTGTGCAGAAGGATCCTGTTGCAGCGTCGTTCTTGCTGGTCGAGTCGGACGCGCGCAAGACTTCTGTTCTTGGGCAGTGCTGAGAGACTGGAAGGTTAGCTGAAGCCAGGACTCTGTCCATGAAGCTGTAAGGATGTTATCATCCTCCCTGTCGGTACTGGGCTGAGACTTCAGTATTGTGGCTGCTTTGCCCCCACTCTTGTCAGTACCCCCTCATCACACTCTGTAGTTAAACCCAATAAACTCACTGGCTCTCACTCAAGATGGAACTCGAGTGGAATGGCACTTTGACTTGTCTCTCCCAAGTAAGGAAGGGTAGACTTGTGTCATGGAAATTATTAAAAATTCCTAGCCTGGAACTTCCATCCTGCCTTTGGATATTGAGTTCCTGGATAAGAAGCACACACAGCCTTATATTTTTACAATATTCCTTAATCATCACAAGAGCTTTGCAGATTACTACCCCCCATGCTGTTAGAATCTACTCTCCTATCGATTAACCGCAATAATTACTTACTATGTTTTATTCTGTGCTTCTCTTAGCTCCAATTGGGCAGCCCTCAGGGCCACGTTCTCCTTCATCTTCTCCTTCACGTTCTTCCTCCTCGTGCTCCCAAGCCCAGGGAATCTAAATTCCATCTATGTCTCTTCTGCCCAGCTATTGGTTGTTACAATTAACTGGGAACAGGGTCACAGGGGCTACTTGCTGACTCCAGATCTTGGGACAATAGACATTAAAACCTCATCAGACATGTGTCCACAACACCCAGGCTAGCCTCAGATTCATGACCCTTCTGCCTCAGCCTCCTGTGTGCTGGAATTAAAGACCTGGGCGACCTCCTATATTAAGGGATTCAAGCTTAATAATATCTACTGAGCCCCAAGGAGTTGGTCCCTTACTGAATTAGTTGCTTATCTTCTTGCTACAACAAAAGACCCCACACAAAACAACTCAAGGAAAGATTTGGTTTTGGCTCACAGTTTGAAGGTTCACCCTGTCATGGAGGGGAAGGTATGATGGGAGGGCCTAAGGCAGCTGGTCACATTGCATCCACAGTCACACGGGGACAAATGCTAGTGTTCAACTCCTTTATTTTATTTTATTGAGACAAAGTTTCCCTGTGGCTGTTCTGCAACTCACTCTGTAGATCAGGCTGGCCTCAAACTCAGAGATCCATCTGCCTCTGCCTCTGCCTCTGCCTCTGCCTCTGCCTCTGAAGTTTGCCACTATGGCCTGGCATTCAAATTTTCATTTTAATTCGACTCAGGATTCCAGACACCCAAGTTAGAGTAGGGCTTCTCACTTCAGTTAACCTAATCCAGACAGACTTGGTGATTCCAAATCCCATCAAGTTGATAAGATTAACCATGACACCTTATTTAAGCATTTAAATACGTATTTATGTATGGATGCTCTATGTGCATGTACACCTGCAGGCCAGAAGAGGGCAGCAGATCACATTATAAATGGTCATGAGCCACCATGTGGTTGCTGGGAATTGAACTCAGGACCTCTGGAAGAGCAGTCAGTGCTCTTAACCACTGAACCATCTCTCCCTGTGATGGTTTGAAATGCTTGGCCTAGGAAGTGACACTATTAGAAGGTATAGCTTTGTTGGAGTAGGTATGTCACTGCGGGCATGGGCTTTAAGACCTTCAACCTAACTGCCTGAAAGCCAATCTTCCTAGCTACCTTTGGAAGAAGTGAAACTCTCAGCTCCTCCAGCCTTAGGTCTGCCTGGATGCTGCCATGTTCCCACCTTGATAATAATGGACTGAACCTCTGAACCTATAAGCCAGCCCCAATTAAATGTTGTTCTTTATAAGAGTTGCCTTGGGCCGGGCACGGTGGCGCACATCTTTAATCCCAGCACTCGGGAGGCAGAGGCAGGCGGATTTCTGAGTTCGAGACCAGCCTGGTCTACAAAGTGAGTTCCAGAACAGCCAGGGCTATACAGGGAAACCCTGTCTTGAAAAACAAAATCAAAAAACAAACAAACAAAAAAAGAGTTGCCTTGGTCATGGTGTCTCTTCACAGCAATAAAATCCTTAACTAGGGACCAGAAAATCCTCACATACATCAGGTGATGCTATATGACCTTGCTCCTTAATTTAAAACTGTTGGTTGAATAAAAATGCCAACAGCCTATAGCTGGGCAGAGCAGCAGAATGGGATTCTGGTGTGTCTTAGGACAGCTACATCAATAAAATAAACAAATCTTTAAAAACAAGCAAATAACCAGGCAGTGGTGGCACACTTTAAACCCAGCACTTCAGAGGCAGAGGCAGAGGCAGAGGCAGAGGCAGAGGCAGAGGCAGAGGCAGGTGGATCTCTGTGGGTCTGAGGCAAGCCTGGTCTACAGAGTGTGACAGTGGAGCTACACAGAGAAATCCTGTCTCAAAAATGGAAGAAAGAAAGAAAGGAAGAAAAGAAAAGAAAAGAAAAGAAAAGAAAGGAAAAGAAAGAGGGAGGGAGGGAGGGAGGGAAGGTGGGAGGGAGGGAGGGAGGGAGGGAGGGAGGGAGGGAGGGAGGGAGGGAGGGAGGGAGGGAGGGAGGGAGGGAAGACAGAACAAGAAGGAAGACCAGGAACTGGAAGTGCTTATAAGCCTGATACCTGCATTTGGATCCCCAGCACCAAAATAAAAGCAGGTGGGCAAGGCAGCCTGACTATAATCAAAGCACTGGAGAGGCAGAGACAGGTCACACCTGGGGCAAACTAGGTAACTAGATTAACCAGAATTAACAAATTCCAGGTTCCGCAAGAGTCTTTGCCTCAGTAAATAAAGTAAGCAGAGATAAGGTGTGAGACCCCGACTTAGAGCGTTTCTCCCTGGAAGGCAAAGCCCCTAGATGGTCCCCAAGCCTGTTTTTCCTGATCTCTAAAAATACAGCCAGAAAGAAGCTCTTTGTTCTCTATAGCCAGCAAAAAGCCTTTTTGTTTCTATACTCTACAGCCAGAGATGCCTGCCTTCCTGTGCGGAGGACACAGAGATAAAAATTCAGAAAGAACTCACTCCCCACTCCTGCCTTGTAAATTTCACCAAGGACACCCAGAAGAGAAGAACTCTCTTCCCAACTCCTCCCAACTCCTCAGCTAGCTGTTAAAAGCCCCCTACTGTCACTGCTCAGGGTCAAATTACCCTGCCCTGCACAGCAGAGGGACTTCGTCCTCAGCTAGCTGATAATAAAACCTCTTGCAGTTTGCATCAGGTGTGGTTTTCTCTGGACACTGAGTGGAGGCCCAGCTTCGGGGGTCTTACATGTGGGGGCTCGTCCGCCGGGACTTGTGGCCTACCCCAGTTCTCAGAGACCCCACTTGGAGGTAGGATCCTATCTTTGTCTAAATTTTTGTCTATATGTTTGTCTGCCAGCTGTGTTTGAATTCGGTATTCTCGGTTTGCAGTCGTCCATGCTCGTGTCCCTGTCAGGGATGAGGGGTGGGTTACTGACAGATGTGTCAGGAGTAACCGGCTGCCACCCTGGGAGATGTCCCAGGAGGTCTGATGGAGCTCTAGGGACACCTGGAGATTTCCCATCGGGGTGCCAAGTGAGAGTGTGCTCACTCACTGCCTTCTGTTGGTCTCAGTTATTGTAATCTTTTTGTGTGTATATATTGTTTGTTTCCCTGTATGAGACTCTGAGGATGGGACAGACTATTAGCACTCCCCTTGGACTGACTCTTGAGCATTGGGCTGAAATTAAGACTAGGGCTCACGCCGGGCGTGGTGGCGCACGCCTTTAATCCCAGCACTTGGGAGGCAGAGGCAGGCGGATTTCTGAGTTCGAGGCCAGCCTGGTCTACAAAGTGAGTTCCAGGACAGCCAGGGCTACACAGAGAAACCCTGTCTCGAAAAACCAAAAAAAAAAAAAAAAAAAAAAAAAAAAAAAAAGACTAGGGCTCACAATCTGTCTGTGGATGTCAGAAAGAAATTTTGGAGAACTTTCTGCTCTACGGAATGGCCAACTTTTGATGTTGGTTGGCCACCAGAGGGCACTCTTGATTTGATTGTGATTTCTGCTGTTAAAGATAATGTTATGCAGAAGAGACTAGGGTCTCAACCAGATCAAGTGCCCTGCATTCTCATCTGAAAAAATTTAGCGCAGGACCCCCCATCCTGGTTGAAGCCTTGGGTTCAAAAGAACAAGCCGGGCTCCTGAGTCCTAGCCCTCTGCCACCCAGAGGGAAAAAAAAAAACTAAAATAAAAACGGTGGGGACTGAACCGCAGCCCTTGGCTCCTCCCAGGATCTATCCAGAGATAGAAGAACCTCCAGAATGGCATAACACCCCACCCCCAAATCCCCAACTGGTCCCCTCCCAGATCTCTCAACAGGGTGCCGCTGGAGACACAGGGGAGGGACCAGCTGCTAAAACCTGAGGCCCAAGAGAGCTCAGAGCCCAGAGGGACCAGACTCTACCACCACACTGCCTTTATGTACTTATGACCCTCCTCCTCCTGGACAACTGCAGCCCCTTCAGTACTGGCCTTTTTCCTCCTCTGATCTCTATAATTAGAAGACAAATCACACCCCCATCTCTGAAAACCCCTCTAGCCTTACTAATCTAATAGAATCTCTCATGTTCTCTCATCAGCCCACTTGGAATGATTGTCAGCAGCTTTTACAGGTTCTTTTCACCACAGAGGAGAAGAAAAGGATTCTGCTGAGGCAAGAAAGAGTGTGCTGGGGGTCAATGGACTACCAACACAACTTCGGAATGAAATAGATGCAGGCTTCCCTCTGACATATCCTGACTGGGACCCTAACAGGCCTGAAGGTAGGGAGCGGTTGACAGTTTTCCGCCGGGCTCTGGTAGCAAGACTAAGAGGAGCTGACAGGTGCCCCACCAATTTGGCCAAGGTAAGAGAGATCCTACAAGGGGAAAAGGAGCCCCTAACAGTGTGTTTAGAGTGCCTCTTAGAAGCATACAGGCGTTAAACTACCTTTGACCCTATGTCAGAGGGCCAACAGGCAATAGTAGCCATGGCAGTCAGCTTCTGACATGACATCAGGAGAAGGTTACAGCGTCTAGAGGGTCTGCAAACATTATCTTTGCAAGATCTGGTTAAGGAGGCAGAGAAAGTGTACCATAAGAGAGAAACTAGAAAAGAAAAAAGGAGAAAGAGAAAAGAGAGAGGCTGAGGCAAGAGAAAGTAGACGAGATAAAAGGCAAGAAAGAAATTTAACTAAGATATTGGCTACATTCGCAGGTGATAAGGAAGTTTATAAAAAAGGTAGAGGAAGTAGGCAGAGAGGAAGTAGGCAGACAGGGTACCTGGGCAACACAGGGCCGAGAAGACCTCAGACCTCCAGAAGACATTCACAAACACCTCTAGATAAGTACCAATGTGCATACTTTAAAGAAAAGGGACACTGGGCAAGAGACTGCCCCCAAAAAGAGACAGATACCAGACCACCCAAGGTCCTTACCCTAGAAGATGATGACTAGGGGAGACGGGGCTCAGGCCCCCTCCCTGAGCCTAGGGTAACCCTCACTGTGGAGGAGACCCCCACGGATTTCCTTGTTGATACCGGAGCAGAGTTTTCAGTCCTGAAAGAGTCACTGGAGAAATTGAAGAACAAGAAAACCGTAGTAATCGGGGCTACTGGTCAGAAACCATACTCCTGGACCACTGATAGGAAAGTTGATTTGGGAAGAAGCCAAGTAACTCACTCCTTCCTTGTCATTCCTGAATGCCCCACCCCATTGTTGGGGAGAGACTATCAAAATTAAAAGCCCAAATAAACTTCGCTTCGGAAGGAACTTCAGTCTCTTGGCAAGCCCCTATCTCTATAATTTTAGCTTTAAAATTAGAAGAAGAATATAGATTACATGAGCCTCAAGCCCCATCGAGAAAAGTACTAGAAGGGACCTGGTTAGAGAGATATCCTCGAGCCTGGGCAGAGACTGGGGGTATGAGAGAGACAAAGAGGGTGCCCCCCATCGTTGTGACACTGAAAACTGGTGCGACTCCTACTGGGGTACGACAATACCCCATGAACAAAGAGGCCCAAGAGGGCATCAGACCTCACATTCAAAGGCTCATAGAACTAGGTGTTTTGGTCCCTTGTCAGTCTCCCTGGAATACTCCATTGCTACCAGTTAAAAAGCCAGGCACTAATGATTATCGGCCAGTACAAGACTTAAAAAAAGTAAACAAAAGAGTAGGAGATATTCATCCTACTGTCCCTAACCCCTACAATCTACTCAGTTCTCTCCCCCTGACAGACAATGGTATATGGTACTGGACCTGAAGGACGCATTCTTCTGCCTAAAACTACATCCCATGAGTCAGGATTCAAGAACTCTCCTACTCTTTGATAAGGCCCTCCACCGGGACATGGCACCATTCAGGTCAGAAAACCCCCAAATTTCTCTCCTTCAGTATGTTGATAACCTGCTTCTTGCTGCCACCACCGAGCAAGAGGTCAGACTGGGAACTGAGAAATTACTGGCAGAATTGAGCGAGTTGGGATACAAGGCATCTGCTAAGAAAGCACAGCTTTGCCAGACAGAAGTAACGTATTTGGGTTATACTCTCAGGGGAGGGAAACGATGGCTGACAGAAGCTCAGAAAAAGACTGTGACTCAAATCCCCATCCCAACAACCTCAAAGCAGGTGAGGGAATTTCTGGGCATGGCTGGGTTTTGTAAGCTCTGGATCCCAGGCTTTGCCACCCTGGCAGCCACACTCTACCCCCTTACTAAAGAGACTAGGACTTTCTCATGGACCCCATACACCAGGAGGCCTTTAAAGAGATTAAAAAGGCCTTGCTTAGTGCACCAGCCCTAGCCCTGCTGGACCTGACTAAGCCTGTCACTCTCTATGTAGACGAAAGAGCAAAAATAGTGAGAGGGGTACTGACCCAAGCTCTGGGGCCATAGAAACAACCTGTGGCCTACTTGTCAAAAAAACAAAAACAAAAACAAAACAAAAACACTGGCTATCATACATTGCCCTGGTCACCAGAAAGGCCTTGATGCCATAGCGAAAGGAAATCAGATGGCTGACCTGTCTGCCAAACAGCCAGCCCAAGGAGCTATGATTTTCATAGCTAGAGAAAAAAAAATAAAGAACTTAAGGACCATTATGAACTCAAAGACATAGGCTTTGATTATGCTCCAGACGATCAGGAACTAACAGGCAAAATACCTGAGATATGTAGGTATACTCCCCAGGGAGTGGCTAAGACCCAAGATGGTTGCTCGGTCCTGCCCACCAAAGAAGGACAAATATGTAGCCAATCTACACCGGCTCACGCACTTAGAAACTAAGAAGCTCAAAGAAATTGTTAAGAACTCAAGCTACTATGTTATAAAACTGTCCAACGTTGCCAGGAGATTGTTAATAAATGCCAAGCCTGTGCCCTCACCAATGCTGGGCACCACAAGAACGCCCCCAGAAGGCGGCTAAGAAGTGACCAGCCAGGGGCATACTAGAAAGTAAATTTTACTAAAGTTAAACCAGCCAAGTACGGTAATAAATATCTATTAGGTTTTATAGACACTTTTTCAGGGTGGGTCAAAGCCTTCCCCACTAAGAAGGAGACCACCAATGTCGTGGCAAAGAAGATATTAGAGGAAATTTTCCCAAGATTTGGCATCCCTGAGGTACTTTCATCAGACAATGGCCCCTCCTTCGTTGCCCAGGTAAGCCAAGGGTTAGCCAGACAATTGGGGATAGATTAGAAGTTACATTGTGTTTATAGACCCCAGAGTTCAGAACAGGTAGAGAAGATAAATAGAACATTAAAAGAAATCTTAACTAAATTGGCTTTAGAGACCGGCGGAAAAGATTGGACAGCTCTCCTTCCCTTCGCCTTGTTCCAAGTACAGAACACCCCAGGGAAATTTAAACTTACACCCTTTGAACTCCTCCGTGGGGGACTGCCCCCCTTAACAGAAGCAGGGGGAATGTTTGACCTTGATGTTCCTTTTTTTCCCCAACCCCTGCTAGCTCACTTAAAGGCCCTAGAACTGGTCAGAAAAGACGCCTGGGAATTGCTGAAAAAAAAAAAAAAACAACATACAAACCAGGAATGACCGTGGTGCCACATAAATTTCAAATAGGGGATCCTGTCCTGGTCCAGCGCCACGGTTCCAGCAACCTTGAACCCAGATGGAAAGGACCCTACCTGGTGCTTCTGACAAACCCCCGCTGCTCCTCAAGCATGCGCCCAGCTCCCCCTCCAGGCCCTGGCCACTGGCCAGGCCTTGCTCACACTCACCAGGCACAGCACAAGAACCTCTTCCCTCCCTCCTACCACTGACAAGAGATTCTCTAGTCTCATTCGAGGGGCTTCTGAGGCTCTCAATGTTACAAATCCTAAAGCTTCGACCTCATGTTGGCCTTATTTGACAGCTGGGCCAGAGGTTTAATTTCCCTAGGTCTAAGATTAGAACTATGTACTAGAAGGAGTGGGGAATGTGAGACCCCGACTTAGAGCGTTTCTCCCTGGAAGGTAAAGCCCCTAGATGGTCCCCAAGCCTGTTTTTCCTGATCTCTAAAAATACAGCCAGAAAGAAGCTCTTTGTTCTCTATAGCCAGCAAAAAGCCTTTTTGTTTCTATACTTTACAACCGGAGATGCCTGCCTTCCTGTGCCGAGGACACAGAGATAAAAATTCAGAAAGAACTCACTCCCCACTCCTGCCTTGTAAATTTCACCAAGAACACCTGGAAGAGAAGAACTCTATTCCCAACTCCTCCCCAACTCTCCTCCCAACTCCTCCCAACTCTCCTCCCAATTCCTCCCAACTCCTCCCAACTCCTCCCAACTCCTCCCAACTCCTCCCAACTCTCCTCCCAATTCCTCCCAACTCCTCCCAACTCCTCCCAACTCCTCCCAACTCCTCCCAACTCTCCTCCCAATTCCTCCCAATTCCTCCCAACTCCTCCCAACTCTCCTCCCAACTCCTCCCAACTCCTCCCAACTCCTCCCAACTCCTCCCAACTCTCCTCCCAACTCCTCCCAACTCTCCTCCCAACTCCTCCCAACTCTCCTCCCAATTCCTTCCAACTCCTCCCAACTCCTCCCAATTCCTCAGCTAGCTGTTAAAAGCCCCCTACTGTCACCGCTCAGGGTGGAACTCCCCTGCCCTGCACAATGGAGGGACTTCATCCTCAGCTAGCTGATAATAAAACCTCTTGCAGTTTGCATCAGGTGTGGTTTTCTTTCGGGACACTGGGGTGCTGGCCAGCTCATCCCGGGACTTGAGCGGAGGCCCAGCTTCGGGGGTCTTACAAAGGGAAGGCACCATTCAACAACTTCTGGCCTCCGCAAACACACATGTAAATGATTCTCACACACACATCTCACACACAAACACACACACACACATACATATGAGAATGCTTAGCGGGCTCTTTTGTCTGACAATATCACCAACCACCAGATAGAGACGTGCCTCCAACAGCGCCACCTGTCGGCAGCCTGTACAGGGCCCTTAGCAATGTCAGGCACAGCTGGGCAAGGCTTTGGAGTAGATGATTCCTTGTACGAAGTGGAGTTGAAGGCCTAGAGAGATGACTCAGAGATTAAGCGCCCTTGCTGCTCATGTAGAGGACCTGAGTTCTAGTCTCAGCTCCCACATCAGGTGATTCACAAACACCTTGGGACCCAACACCTTCTTCTGGCCTCCTCTCTACATCTGCACACATGTACACACACATGCAGACAGGTACATGTGAATAAAAATAAAAGGAAGGGCTGGGCGGGGTGGCGCACGCCTTTAATCCCAGCACTCGGGAGGCAGAGGCAGGCGGATTTCTGAGTTCGAGGCCAGCCTGGTCTACAAAGTGAGTGCCAGGACAGCCAGGGCTACACAGAGAAACCCTGTCTCGAAAAACCAAAAAAATAAATAAATAAATAAAATAAAATAAAATAAAATAAAATAAAATAAAAGGAAGTAGAGGCCGGGCAGTGATGGCGCACACCTTTAATCCCAGCACTCAGGAGGCAGAAGCAGGCAGATTCCTGAGTTCAAGGCCGGCCTGGTCTACAAAGTGAGTTCTAGGACAGCCAGGGCTATACAGAGAAACCCTATCTCAAAAATCAAAAAAAAAAAAAAAAAAAATTCTGTCTGGATGGATGGTAGAAACACCGTTGATGTGGGAGATCTGTCTCCTGCAAGTCTGCCTCTTACCAGCTCAGGAAGGAAACAGGCTTCATCCCCTCCCAGGGCTTGGAGCAGACATCCCTACAGAAGTGCTGGGTTGGTCCATGACTGTTAACCCACTACTAGGAAGGTAGAAGTAGAAAGATTGGGAACTAAAGGTCAGCTTTGTGTACATATGGAGTTTGAGGCCAGCCTGGGCTACCTGAGACCTGTCTCAAAAAAAAAAAAAAAAACAACAAAAATAAATAAAAATAGGGACTATACAAAGACAGGCCTGTGTCACTAAGCCTGGCTAACAACTCACTCTTGGTAGGAATTCTGATCTGGGATTTAATGACTTGAGCATGACAGAGGCAGAGGCAGGTGGATCTCTGTGAGTTTAAGACCAGCCAAGATGACACAGTAAGGCCCTGTTTCAAAAGCAAAATAAAATAAAAATAAAAAATAATAACGATTTTAGGGGCCGGTTAGATGTTCCGGCAGGTGACAGTGCTTGCTATTAAGTCTGATGACCTGAACTGAATCCCCCGGATCCACATGGCAGAAAGAAAACCAGCTCTTTTTGAGTTGTCCTGTGACCTCCATACATACAACATATGGATACTGCACAGAGAATAATATAAATAAAATACTATAATCTAAAACATTTTAACAATAAAGGCAAAGAAGGGAAGCAGAGCCTGGAGGTGCATGCTGGTAACCCCACCCTCGGGAGGCGGAGACAACTGGATCCACATTAGCTCAAGATGAGCAAGCCCTACATGGCAGATTCCAGACCGGCCATGGTTCCATAGAGTGAAGCCAGCCCTCAGAAAAATGAAAGTTAAATAAAAAAGGGAGTAAGGGATTGGCGAGATGGCTCAGCAGTTAAGCACTCGGTGGTGGTGAAAAGGACCCAGGTTCAGCTCTCAGTACCCACGTGGTTGATCGCAACCATCCATAATTCTTAGACCAGGGAATCTGATACCCTCTCTGACCTCTGACCTCCCCTGGTACCAGGCATGTATGTGGTGCACATACCTGCAAGTAAGCAAAACACTCATACACCTAAAAGAAATAAATTTTTTTTTTAATTTCAGATAATGCCGGGTAGTGGTGGTGCATGCCTGTAGTCCCAGCACTTGGAAGGCAGAGGTAGGTGGATTTCTGAGTTCGAGGCCAGCCTGGTCTACAGAGTAAGTTCCAGGACAGCCAGGGCTATACAGAGAAACCCTGTTTCAAAAACAAACAAACAAACAAACAAAACAGAGAGAGAGAGAAAGAGAGAGAGAGAGAGATTAGAGAGAGAGAGAGATCCTATCTCAACCCTCCCCCCAAAATATTATATTAAAAAATGAGATGGGTTGTTGGATAAAGGGGCTTACTGTAGATGCTGGTGTCCTGAGTTTGACCCCTGGGACCTGTGTGGTAAAGAGAAAGAACTGACTCTTGCAAGTTTCCCTTTTAGGTCCACCAACAAAGAAAGCACAGAAGTAAAATGCTGTGCGGGCACACACATTTTTTAAAAGGAAGGATTTATTTATTTTATGTATATGAGTTCACTGTAGCCATCTTCAGACACACCAGAAGAGGGCATCGGATCCCATTATGGATGGTTGTGAGCCACCATGCGGTTGCTGGGAATTGAACTTGGTACCCCTGGAAGAACAGTTGGTGTTCTTAACCACTGAGCCATCTCTCCAGCCCTACATGCACACTTTTTTTTTTTTAAAGATTTATTTATTTATTATATGTAAGTACACTGTAGTTGTCTTCAGACACTCCAGAAGAGGGCATCAGATTTCGTTACGGATGGTTGTGAGCCACCATGTGGTTGCTGGGATTTGAACTCTGGACCTTCAGAAGAGCAGCTCTTAACCCCATAATTTCAACTAGGGGTTTGGGAAGGAGGAAGAAGCAGCCTCTCCCCCACCTTTGAATGGTGAAGGGGAAGAGGCAGAAGAAAGCAAAGCAACCACATAAAATTCTGAAAATTTTCCTCCCATGATTCCCCTGGACCTTTCTTTGCTGCTCAAATATTTCAGCGCAGAGCCTCAAGCCCTGCCCGGGTGGAGATGAAGCAGTTCAGGCTCCGGCTCTGAGATGCTGAGAGATGGTGGAGGAAGCTACATGGTCAGCAGACAAGAAAGCTCTGGCTGCAGAAGCGGAAATAGGAGCAGAGAGGCTGGGACATAAGACCATTGCCACCCAGTCCCAGGCTGCAGAACAGCCCCACACAGGGGAGGGGGCTCCAAGAAGGCTCTGAGGAGCCAAGATCGACTGACTCAAGACAGGCCAAGTGGCGCATCATCAGCTACAATGTGGGTGTGGTGTGTTTGCGTGCATATATGTATATGTGTGTGTTTGTGGGAGGTGGGTTCGCACGTATACATGTGTGGGTGTGGAGGTCTGGGGTCATCCTTCTGTATCCTTCCTCCGCAGTCATCTATCGTGTTTGTTAGGTTTTGTTTATAGATTTGTGCTTGCTATTTATTTGTGCATTTGTGGGTGTGCCCTTTCTCATACATGCCCAAAGAAGTCTAAAGAGGGCTTTGAATCCCCTACCGCTAGAGTTAGAGGAGGTTGTGAGCCATCCGCTATAGGTTCCGGGAAATGAACTCTGGTCTTCTATATGGGCAGGAAATGTATTTAACCACTGAGCCATCTTTCCAGCCCTTTAGTGGTTGGTTGATTGGTTTGTTTGGTTTGGTTTTTCGAGAAACTTTCTCTGTGTTGCCCAGGCTGTCCTGTAATTTGAACGCACAGAGATTGGCCTGCCTCTGGCTTCCAAGTGCTGCGATTAAAGGTGAGCGACCTCATCGACTTGCTTGTAGTAGTTTTTGACCCAGGTGTCTCACTGACCTGGGGCTGGCCGAGGAGTCCCAGGGACACTTCCACTGTCACCTATCCAACCCTGGGTTACGACCACACGTCACCACTCCTTGCTTTTGACATTGGCACTCGGGATCAAATTCAAGCCCCAAGCTTACAAGACAGTACTGTACTGCTTTGAGCCATGCCCCCAGTCAGGGTCTCAGTATGTAGCCATGGCTGTCCTGGAACTCACTCTGTAGACCAGGATGTCCTGGAACTCAGAGATCCTCTAGCCTCTGCCTCCCAAGTGCTGGGATTAAAGGCATGCACCTCCACTCCTGGCTGCTTATTTTTAATTAAAAAAAAAAAAATTATTGGTGGAGTTGGAGAGAGGCCTTAACAGTTAAGAGCACTTACTGTTCTTACTGAAGATCAGGGTTTGTCTCCAGTATCTACATCAGAAGCCCAGCTCCAGGGAGTCGAATGCCCTCATCTCAGAACTGAGATGTCCCCTATGGTGGTTTTAATCAGAGGTCACTAGAGAAGCCCACATGCCCAAAGTGGGTGTTTATACAGAGTCTCCATGAGATGGCAGCAGTTCTTCATATACATGGAAAATTGATTTACTCAAATTTTTAATTATTTTTTTTTCTGGCAACTAAGGCTGTTTATACACACTTCAACTTTGCCTGCCTTGAAATAATACCTATCATTTAAAAGTATTGAAACTGGACAGACACGGTGATGTATGTCTGCTATCTTGGGGTGAAGATGAAGGTCATCGCCAGTGCTACATGAAACCCTGTGTCTGAGGGTAATATGTACAGGCTGTCGAGATGGATAGGTGGACGAATGAGCTTGCTGCCTGGTCCCATGAGCTGGGTTAGATCCCTGGGACCCACATGGCAGAAGGAAAGGACCAGTTCCCATGGGCTGTCCTCTGATCTCCGCATGTGCACCATGGTACACACACACCTGCTCCAACACACAAACGTGTAAGTAGATGTTAAAAACTGATTAAGGGCCGGGCGTGGTGGCACACGCCTTTAATCCCAGCACTTGGGAGGCAGAGGCAGGTGAATTTCTGATTTCGAGGCCAGCCTGGTCTACAAAGTGAGTTCCAGGACAGCCAGAACTACACAGAGAAACCCTGTCTCAAAAAACAAACAAACAAACAAAAAAACTGATAAAGGAAGGCAGGGGAGCATTGGCCTCTGTCTCTCACAAGTTAGGTGCACACAACACAGAGAAAGTTTGTTTGTTTCTTTTTTTTTTTTAGGATTTATTTATTATTATAAATAAGTACACTGTTACTGTCTTCAGATACACCAGAAGAGGGCATCAGATCTCATTACAGATGGTTGTAAGCCACCATGTGGTTGCTGGGATTTGAACTCAGGACCTTCAGAAGAAGAGCGGTCAGTGCTCTTACCCACTGAGCCATCTCTCCAACCCCTCTCGGGTCATTTCTAAGTTAAAAACTCAACTGCTATCCCCACTACTGGGAAGACTGTTGCATTTGCTGCCCTGTTGAATAAAATGAAGCAAGCAGGGTGTGGTTTTCTCCTGAAAGTGTTTCATGCTTGGGGACTGATGAAGTTTGTCCTATTTTCCTCTCTCAGGCTGGCTGTCCTGATCTTTTTTTTTTCCAGTAATTTATTATTTAGTGCCACGTACATTTTTCTTTTTTTTTTTTTTTAAGATTTATTTATTTATTATATGTGAGTACACTGTAGCTGTCTTCAGACACTCCGGAAGAGTGCTTTAGATCTTGTTACAGATGGTTGTGAGCCACCATGTGGTTGCTGGGATTTGAACTCAGGACCTTCGGAAGAGCAGTCGGTGCTCTTAACCACTGAGCCATCTCACCAGCCCGCCACGTACATTTTTCATGTGTGCCCTCACATGCCGTCATGTCTGTGCATGTCATGTGGCATGCATGTGGAAGTCAGAAGACAACTTGCATGAGTTGACTCTCTCCTTCCACCATGGGGGCTCCTGGGGTCGCCAGACTTGGCAGCAATCGCCTTTACCCTCGGAGCCATCCCTCCTTCGCTCGTCTCTATTGTCTTCGGATTGATATTCATCTTCGCTTACACCCGGAGGAAACCAATCAGCAAATGGCCAGCGTTACAGGATTGAGAACCAAATACAGAGTAGGTGGCCCTGACACTGGAGAAGGGTTTCAGCCTGGGAGCCAAGGGCTGAGAAGATTAAACAGCTGTGCAGGGGCTCCCCTCTGATTGGTAAGGTTGTCACCTGAACTTTCTGAGCAGTTTTGTTTCGCAACAAGGTCTCATATAGCCGAGTGACCTTGAACTTCTGATCCTCTGGCCTCCATCTGCTGAGTGCTAGGATAACAGACAGGTACAGCCAAGCCTAGCTCTGTTTGTTTTTTGTTTTTTGTTTTGTTTTGTTTTGTTTTCTTGGTTTTTTCAAGACAGGGTTTCTCTGTATAGATCTGGCTGTCCTGGAGCTCAGAAATCCGGCTGCCTCTGCCTCCCGAGTGCTGGGATTAAAGGCATGCACCACCATGCCCGGTTTAGCTCTGTTTTTAAATGTGTGTGTGTGTGTGTGTGTGTGTGGTGTGCATATGTGTATGTGTGTATATGTTTGTGTATGTGTGCATATGTGTGCGTATGTGTGTATGTGGGTTTGTGTGCATGTGTGTGTGTGTGTACGTACCTGCCACAGTAGGCATGTGGGAAGTGAAGATCACAGGCGTCAACTGCAGGAGTCAGTTCTTTCCTGTTGTCTTGGATCTCAGACTCAGACTCGCAGGTTTTTCTGCGAGCTCTTCACTGGATGAACCATCTCACCTGCTCTGGACTGCTTCTCCAGACAGAGACTTGCACTACAGCCCAGGGAGTCTGGAATTCACTGTGTAGCTCAGACTGGCTTTACACACTGGTATACCTACCTCCTCCTCCTCAGCCGCCTGGCTGTTGGGCTTCATTAGTAAGAGTCCATAGAGCACTCTCTGGCCTCTCTCTCTCTCTCTCTTCATGTGTTCCCAGTCGGTCTTTTCCCTTCTTTCTCTCTTCCCTCTCTTTCTGTCCCTCTTTGTCCCCTGTCTTTCCCACAATCCCTTCTCATCCCCTCTTCTCAGGCCTCCAAATAAAATTCATTTTATTAAAAAAAAAAAAAAAAGACTTCACAGCACCTGTGTGGTGATTGATGGTGGTGCACCCTGTTTGTCCCAGCACTCAGGAGGCAGAGGCAGGCAGAGCTCTTGTGGGAAGCCACAAACGCCATTACAAGATGGCGCTGGTTTCAGTAAGCCGATGCCCATGAATATGGGTAAACAACCAATGTGCGCATGTGCCATAGAGTTTTTTGCTGAGTCACTGCCTGGCCCGAGGCATATTAATGAGCTAGTGGTAGCATAACCAATCAGGTATGGACATGTCACTCCTAGGCCTATATAAGCAGCGCCATTTCTGGGGCTCGGGGTCTTTCGCCTACGCAGTCCATGCTCTCCCAATAAACGTGTTGCAGAAGGATCCTGTTGTGGCGTCTTACTTGCTGGCAAGTGGGCATCCACAAGCTCTGTGAGTTCAAGGCCAGCTTAATCTATAGGGTGAGTTCCAGGACAGCCAAAGCCTCATAGAGAACCCTGTCTCGAACCAACGGGGAAGAGAGTGTTTCACAGGAACCTTTGCATTTATTTATTGGGCAGAGGCACACATGTCTTTGCGCTGGTGTAGAGATCAGAGGACAACCTCCAGGAGTCGAGTCTCTCTTTTGACCATGTGGGTTGAGGGGCTTGAACTCCCACTCCCCAGGCTTGGCAGCAAGCACTTTTATCCGATGAGCCAGCTCACTGGCCCCATGGCATCACTTCAAGCCAGCCTCTTTGCAGACTGACTCAACATTGAAAGTGGTTTGCTGGTGAGCTATAATTTGCTAGGTCTTTAATTTAATATAATTAAGGCACTCCTGAAATCCGTACCTCTGCAACAGAAGTCGCCGAGGTGACTCCTCAGGGACGTGACTGCCCTAGCTCTCTTCTGTCTTGTGTGTCTCTGCCCTAAAGTGGTGCCAAAAATAACAGTTATACTCTGGGCTGCTGCTGCTTTCCTGCACTTTCATTTTAATTTTTAAAAAATGGAACTGTCTGGTTTTTTTTCTTAATCTTTAGATTCATTTTCTTATTATTCTGTGTGTATGAGTATTCTGTGTGCCACGTGCATGTGTTGTGCCATGTGCGTGCTGGGAAGCAAACCTGGGTCCTCTGAAAGAGCTGTAAGTGTTCTGTTTTTGTTTTGTTTTTCTGTTTTTCTACACGGGGTTTCTCTATGCAGCCCTGCTGTCCTAGACTGCTCTCTACAGACCAAGCTGGTCTCGAACTCACAGAGTTCCACCTGCCTCTACCTCCTAAGTGTTGAGATTAAAGGCGTATAACACCTCCTCCCAACTTTACACCTTTTAAAATTAATGTTTATTTAGTGCGCTCGCGCACGTGTGTGTGTGTGTGTGTGTGTGTGTGTGTGCGCGCGCGTGTAAGAGAGAGAGGGAGAACACACAAGTGTGCCATGGTACATACATGAAGGTCAGAAGACAACTTTCAGAAGCTGTTTGTCTCCTTCCACAGCGGGTTCTGGGGCTATGAACCCACATCATGAGACTGGCATGGCAAATCCCTTTACCTACGAGGTCATTTTGCAGGTGCCTTTTCAAATTAAATTGTGTGTGTGTGTGTGTGTGTGCAGGGCCTGGTATCTCATGCCTTTCCAGCACTTGGGAGGCAGAGGCAGGAGAATCTCTATGAATTCTAGGGCTAAATAGTGAGACCTTGTAACAAGCAAACAAACAAACAAACAAACAAACAAACAAACAACACTTTTTTGTGTGTGTGTGAAGATACTGGAAGCTGAACTCAAGTTCTTGGTAACAGCCCTGGATCCGTGAACTACATCCATCCTTAGCCTAAACATGATCATTTTTTACCATATATTCTTCCTTTTATGAAGACCTCAAGCGTGATCTACCACTGCTACACTGACAGCCCATCTCAACCACTTTAAAAATATCTTTACAGCTGGGCGGTGGTGGCGCACGCCTTTAATCCCAGCACTTGGGAGGCAGAGGCAGGCAGATTTCTGAGTTCGAGGCCAGCCTGGTCTATAAAGTGAGTTCCGGACAGCCAGGGCTACACAGAGAAACCCTGTCTCGAAAAAAACAAAAACAAAACAAAAAAAAAACAAAACAAAAAAAGAAAAAAAGAAAAAAAATCTTTACATAGCCAGGGCTACACAGAGAAGCCCTATCTCAAAAAAACAAAACCAAGCCGGGCGTGGTGGCGCACGCCTTTAATCCTAGCACTCGGGAGGCAGAGGCAGGCGGATTTCTGAGTTCGAGGCCAGCCTGGTCTACAAAGTGAGTTCCAGGACAGCCAGGGCTATACAGAAAAACCCTGTCTCGAAAAACCAAAAAAAAAAAAAAAAAAAAAAAAAACAAAACAAAACCAGTCAACCAACCAACCAACCAGAAACTCCCACATCTTTAGTTTGTATAGTGTGGGGGGTGTATGCATGTTCAGATGTGTGAGTGAGGGTCTCTGCCCCCTCTCCACTCCACTGTAGGAACTACACACACACACAGCTTTCACATGGGTGCCAGGGCTTGAACTAGGAACTAGGGTCCTCACATGTAGCCTTCCCCAGCCTTGAGTAGGCTGGCTCAGATCTTGCTGCCACTGTGAATGAGACCACCTCCAGTGGAGCCTTCTGACTTAGATGGCTTTATTGTTCTGTCATCTGCCAGCTGCTCTTCTCCAAGAAGCCTGCCGCTATAGCTGAGAGGCTGAACCTGTCTTCCTGAGATATTCCTGAGATAGCCGACAACCTGTGGACTTGGTGACCTAATGCTAACAGCTCTGACAGACTAGTGCTAACAACTTAGCAACAAAGCATCAAGAAGCTGGTGTGGCAGGGGATGGGCCTCCCCCCTTTATAAGCCCAGACTCTTAGTGGCCATGATTGGAAATCTGTCTTGGTTACTTCTCGCCATTCTCTCCCATTCAGGAACCCAGTTAGTGTGGCCACAGGCAGCTACACTCATATTTACTCAGAACCTGCTTTCCTGACTGTGCCACCTCCTAGCCCCCATCTTACCCACTTCCAAGCATGGCTCTTTACGGTTAAGTGTGGGGCTGGAGCTGTAACTCAGTGGAAGCCCTGGGTTTCACCCCGGTACCAAAGAAAGAAAGAAAAGTGGGGTGTTTAAAATATTCACAACGTTGTGCGAGAGATCCCCACAAAACTTTTCATTTTGCAAAACCAAAACTGAGTCTCCGCTGAGCCAGCCCTCCTTCCCTCAGCCCGCATCAATGCCACTCTCTCTCCTGTGTGAATGCAGCTCTGCACGCTCCCACCACAAGTACAATTCCACTGCATTTGTTTTCCTATACACACACAAAAAAATTTTAAACCATAATTATGCTGAATCAAATTCATTTTTTTTTTTTTTGGTTTTTTTTTGTTTGTTTGTTTTCGAGACAGGGTTTCTCTGTATAGCTCTGGCTGTCCTGGAACTCACTTTGTAGACCAGGCTGGCCTCGAACTCAGAAATCTGCCTGCCTATGCCTCCCGAGTGCTGGGATTAAAGGCATGCGCCACCACGCCCGGCTGAATCAAAATGAATCAAATTCATAACCAAAGTTAGGTGTGATGACACCTGATTGCCAACCTAGCAGGAAAGGTCTTTTCTCTTTCTTTCTTTCTTTCTTTCTTTCTTTCTTTCTTTCTTTCTTTCTTTCTTTCTTTCTTTCTTTTCTGAGACAGGATTCTCTGTGTGTAACCCTGGCTGTTTTGGAACTCTGTAGACCAGGCTGGCCTTGAACTCACAGAGATCTGTCTGTCTCTGTCTCCCCAGTGCTGGGATTAAAGGTGTACGCCACCACTCCTGACCCAGTACTCAGGATTCTGAGAATTTTGAGTTCTGGGCCGATCCTGGCCACATAGTGAGATCTTGTCAATAAATATATAAATCTAAAAAATAAAATTTACAATAAAAAAGCCACACATCTAAAAACTTTGACCTTAAAAATAGATACTTAAATATGATCACTTGAACACTCAGGTGTATATGTATACATGAGCACACAGAAACACATGTGTATCATACATATGATCATACTCTAAAACTTACTCACAAATATCCACATATACCTGCATACATGCATCTCTGCACACAGTATGTACACCCTACCCTACTCTATGGGAGCAGCCCATTAAGAACCTGGCTCTCGCCTGCCTCTGGGGGACTCGGGTGTACTCGGTGTAACTGCCTGTATCTTTCTCTGTATGTGTGTGTGTGCATGCGTGTGTGCACTCACATATCCAACCATATACTTACACACTCTTGAACATATATGGATATATAATCATATATGCCATATGTGCAAACACACAGTCCCTTATGCACATACACACAAACTTGTTGTATGTTTCAATGTAGAAGGTCTTCCACAGGCTCACCCAAATACACATTTCCTTGTGTACGCACACAGACATGCAGACTCAGACATGACATTTCAACTCAGAAGGTTCTACAGGCTCATGGCTTTTCTGTTTTGCTTTGTTTTCCCCAGTTGATTGTGGTTTTCTTTTCTTTTCTTTTCTTTTCTCTTCTCTTCTCTTCTCTTCTCTTCTCTTCTCTTCTCTTCTCTTCTCTTCTCTTCTTTTCTTTTCTTTTCTTTTCTTTTCTTTTCTTTTCTTTTCTCTCTCTCTCTCTCTCTCTCTCTCTCTCTCTCTCTCTCTCTCTCTCTCTCTCTCTCTGTGTATGTTCGAGACAGGATTTCTCTGTGTAGCCCTGGCTGTCCTAGAACTCACTCTGTAGACCAGGCTGACCTCAAACTCAGAAATCCGCCTGCCTCTGCCTCCCGAGTGCTGGGATTAAAGGCGTGGCCATCACGCCCGGCTCAGAGGACATCTTTAGGGAGCAGTTTCTTCTTGCCTTCCACCCTGGTGAGGCAGATTTGTCTCTGCCCCTCTGTGTATTCCAGGCCACCAAATCTGAGGGCATCCAGGAGTGTCTCCTCTCCTACCTGAAGGTAGGAGTGTTCTGATGTCAGTTGCTTGTCAACACATTCACTTTTAATGGCCTTGGGGACTAAAGTCAGCTCATCAGGCTTGTGTGCCAAGCCCTATTACCTGCTAAACCATCTCGTCGGTTCTTATTTTGTGTTTCTGAGATAGGATCTCACTTAGCCCAGGCTGACTTTGAACTCACAATGTAGCCCAAAGCTGGTCTTAAACTCCTGATCTTCCTGCCTCATCCTCCCAAAATCTGGGATGACAGGCATGTACCATCAAGCCTGGCTCATTTACAACTGATGTTGGGACCAATTCTAACCAAGAAGTCACCAAAGAACTGTTTTGCCAAGCTGCTGCGGGAGGTATGTCATTAGATAAACAGAATAGAAAGACGACCTGTGCAGAGGTTAGCAGAGGTGGCTAGGCGATATTTCTCTTCTGAGATTTAAATTCTCTTTTTTAGAAACTGTACATGGGGGGGGGGGGGCTGGAGAGATGGCTCGGTGGTTAAGAGCACCGACTGCTCTTCTGGAGGTCCTGAGTTCAATTCCCAGCAACCACATGGTGGCTTACAACCATCTGTAATGGGATCAGATACACTCTTCTGGTGTGTCTGAAGACAGCACCAGTGTGCTCATATACATAAATAAATAAATAAATAAATAAATAAATAAATAAATAAATCTTTAAAAAGAAAAGAAACTGTACATGACAGCACAAGCCTGAACCCCTAAGTTGGAGATAGAGGCAGGAGGAACAGGAAGGAGTTCAAGTCACCTTCAGTGGAATGATATATTTGAGGCTATCCTGGACTCCATGACAGTGTGTGTCTAAAAAACAAAATAGGGGGCTGGAGAGATGTCTCAGTGGTTAAGAGGAACTTACTGCTCTTAAAGAGGACCTAAGTTTAGGTTTCTAGCACCTACATGACCCTTCACAACCATCTATGGCTCTAGTTCCAGGAGATTTGATGTCCTTTCTGGCTCCTGAGGGCACCAGGTGTGCATGGTGCACACCGACTTTTACACAAACATTCTTATACGTTTTGAAAAAAATAAAAATAAACCCAAATAAGGTGGGAGGGGAGCTTAGCTGCCAGGCCTGACTGGAGTCCATCCATGGGACCTCAGAGGTGGGGAGAACCAACTCCTGAAAGGCGTCCTCTGGTCTACGCGCACACACACACACACACACATGTACGCGAACACACTCATGAACTCTCTCACACACACACACTCATACACTTAAAGAGAGACAGATACACACACACTCACACTCATATGCTTAAAGAGAGACAGATACACAC
The DNA here is from genome assembly GCF_978045245.1 of Mus caroli. Taxonomy (NCBI): domain Eukaryota; kingdom Metazoa; phylum Chordata; class Mammalia; order Rodentia; family Muridae; genus Mus; species Mus caroli. Next base: position 138,505,267 of record NW_028227259.1, on the reverse strand, counting down.
ATACTCACACACACTTGTGCCCTTAGAGACAGATACACAATCACACACTACACAGACACAAAGACACACTAGCATTCACACACACAAAGGCACACTCACACACTCATATACTTAAAGAGAGACAGATACACAGAGTCACACATACACAGACACGGTCACACACACAAGGCACACACACACAATGTAATTTTAAAAATCAAAATAAACAAATTAAATGAAAGTCTCTCTGTTTGGACAGAGGGTACCCACAGAGTGGTTTCTCACAACACAAGGTCAAGCTGAAACTGGACACGAAACCAGATGTGAAAGAACACAGTGGGAGCTGGGGTGGGGCCTCACAGTGTGTGCACAGCAAGCACAGGCCTGAGGTTCATCCCCAGAGCTGTACAACACAACAAAACAAAACAAAAAAACCAGTACTTTAGAGATCAAAACCTAGGGTGCAGGTGTGGGAGGAGGAGGCCCCCCGGGGCTCAGGGCTGAGGCCTGGGAAAATCCCAAAGCCGATTCTTGTTCTGCCGGTTTACCTCAGAGGGGTTTGTCTCAGCCCGCCTGCCTCTCTAATGCTCTCTTCGCTTCCCCTGCCAAGTTGGCAATAGGTCAAGAAAGGTTAGAGCTGGATGGAACAAGAGAGCAGGTGCCCTTGGCAACAGCAACAGAAGCCAGCTGAAAAATGTCCTATACGTACTCCATTTTGGAGACCACATGGCTTTCTTTTTTCTTCTTTTCTGTTTTTTGGGGTCTTTTGATTTTTGTTCTTTGTTTGTTTGTTTGTTTATGGCTGGCTTGGTTTGGTGTCTAGTTTTTAGAGACAGGGTTTCTTTGTGTAGCCTTGGCTGTGCTAGAACTAGCTCTGTAGAGCACACTGGCCTGGAACTCAAAGAGATCTTCCTGCTTCAACCTCCTGAGTGCTGGGATTAAAGGCATGAGCCGGGCTGGTGAGAAGGCTCAGCAGTTAAGAGCACCGACTGTTCTTCCAAAGGTCCTGAGTTCAAATCCCAGCAACCACATGGTGGCTCAAAACCATCCATAACAAAATCTGATGCTCTCTTCTGGAGTGTCTGAAGACAGCTATAGTGTACTTACATATAATAAGCAAATAAATAAATAAATAAATATTTTTTAAAAAAGAAAAAAAAGGCATGAGCCACCACTGCCCAGAAACACACACCCCACCCACCTCCCCCAGGTTCTTTTGTGTAACTGTGAAACTCACTTTGTAGACCAGTGTGGCCTCAAACTCTACCTACCTCTGCCTCCTGGTGAAGTCCTCCATGCCAGGCCCCCTTCTTCTCCTCCTCTTCCTTCTCCTTCTTTTAGATAAGATAGGGTTGGATGCTATTGCAGTTCTTCCAGGAACAGTGCACCCCTTTGGGGGTTTCTAATGATGGTTTTAAAAATAAAAATTAGGGGCTGGTGAGATGGCTCAGTGGGTAAGAGCACCTGATTGCTCTTCCAAAGGTCCAGAGTTCAAATCCCAGCAACCACATGGTGGCTCACAACCACCCGTAACGAGATCTGGCGCCCTCTTCTGGAGTGTCTGAAGACAGCTACAGTGTACTTACATATAATAAATAAATCTTTAAAAAAAAAATTAGTTTAAAAAAAAAAAAGATAAGGTCAAGGGCTGGTGAGAAGGCTCAGGGAGTAAGAGCACTGACTGCTCTCCCGAAGGTCCTGAGTTCAAATCCCAGCAACCACATGGTGGCTCACAACCATCCGTAACGAGATCTGACACCCTTTTCTGGAGTGTCTGAAGACAGCTGCAGTGTACTTACATGTAATAAATAAATAAATCTTTAAAAGAAAGATAAGATAGGGTCTCATGCAGTCCAAGGTGATTTGCTATGTAGCCAAAGAACACCTTGACTTTCCGAGCCTCCCACTTCCACTTCCTGAATCCCATCATTCCAGGCTTGTGTCACTACGTCTGGTGACAGTGATGGAATGGATCAGTAAGTTAAGACGCTTGCTGCCAACCCCGAGGATCTGAGTTTAGTCCCCAGGAACCACATGGTGGAAGAGGAGAACCATCTCTTTCAAGTTGTTCTCTGACCTCCACACAGACAAGCTGTGGCATGTGTATGCCCACACAAACGAAATAAGTAGCTGTAATAATAACAACAGTCGTCATAGTAACAACAACAACAATAATAACAGCCACAGTGGGAACCTAACCATCTTACTCCTCCTCAAAACGAAAGTCCCAGAGATGAGTGAGTGACTGAAGGGTCTTACTGTCTTACTGTCTGCTTCATTTTATTCTCTCTGAATCAAGGTGTTCATTTATTTGTTTGTTTTTTCAGGACAGGGTTTCTCTGTGGAGCCTTGGCTATCCTGGAACTCGCTCTGTAGACCAGGCTGGCCTTGAACTCACAGAGATCCACCTGCCTCTGTCTCTCAAGTGCTGGGATTAAAGTCTCTGCCGCCATCACTGCCCGGTCCTCAAGCTTTTCCTATGTAGCTCAGGCTGGTCTCCAGGTTGCATCAATCCTTCCTGATAGTGGTGCCCCTCCAGGCCTGACTACTCTCGACTCTTAGAGCATCCCTGTCCAGAACCTCAAAAGACAACTGATGTCCCTAAACCCCCAGCTGTCTTTGGTCCAGGGAACAGCAGACCTCCCTGAGAGATCGCCCCATGATGAGATCATACCCAAGAAGAAGTACTCACCTCATGGGAACAGACTTGACCCCTCAAGCAATAAAGACGTCTTCAGAAGCCGCGCAGAATGACAGCTGATACAATAATAACTACTTAATTACATGTAGCTCTCACACCAGCTCAATGCTTTCTGTTTAAGCCTAAAGCTCATATTGGTACCCCAAAAGTGGATTGGGGGGAGGGCACTGGCTCTTTTGTCTATACTTTCCAACATGGGATCTCTTTTCTCTGCTTTTCACAATCTTTCCGTTTCTTCCTCCTCCTCTCTCCCTCTCTCTATTTTTTGTTTATTTATTTTGTGTATATGTATGTGCACACACATACCATAGCGCTTCTGCAGGGCTGAGAGGGACAGCTGGAAGGGGGTGCATCTCTCCTTCTATTTGTGGGTCCCAGGGATTGAACTTAAGCTGTCCATCTTGGCTGCAAGCACCTTTACTCACTGACCCATCTCCATAGCTCTTATTTTTACTTCTCAGACACGATTTCCTGTAGCCCAGGCTAGCCTTGGACTTGTGGCTCAGGATGACTTTGAATGTTTAAATCATCCTGCACCGAGCTACCTCTATCACGGTGCTGAGAATGGAACCCAAGATATTGTATGAGCTAGGCTAGGCAACCTCTATTGACTTCGGTCATAGAGAACCAGCTACACTCTTCTGCGCTGTGTACTTAGCTCCAGGGTAGAAACCATGGCTGGCTGCCCTGCTGGTGTGAGGCCAGCATGGGGCTGAGTGTAAAGTCAGCAACCAGGGCTTCCTGGGTTGCTAAGTGACATATGCAAATGGAGCCTTATCTGAGGCTTCTTTAGGGACTGTCCCTGATTTTTATAGCATTCTTTTTGTTTGTTTTTGTTTTTTAAGACTGGGTTTCTTTGTGTAGCTGTGGCCGTCCTGAAACTCACTCTGTAGGCCATGCTAACCTCGAATTCAGAGATCTGCCTGCCTCTGCCTCTTGAGTATGAGCCACCACCATCAAGCCTTCTTGAAGTGGGAGAACAGGCTAGCTAATCTTCTCCACCTCTCCTTTCCATCCTTGCTATGCAATTGATCTGGATATTTTGATCCAATAAGCCAGGGCTAGAGATGTGGCTCAGTCGGTGGAGTGCTTAGCTAGCATGCATGAAGGCCTGGGTGTGAGTATCAGCACTGGATAAACCTGGTGTGGTGGAGCAAGCCTAACACTAACCCTAACACTAGGAGGTACAAGAGGCAAGAGGGTCAGAAATTCAAAGTCATCCAGGGTTACATAGCAAGTTTGAGGATAGGCTGGGCTACATGAGACCCTGTCATGACTATTGTCAATAATCAACTTGGTAGAGCCTAGAGTTACCTGGAAAATATCTAAAATCATCTGGCAGAGGAGTCTCTGGGCATGCCTGTAGGGGATTATCTTGGTTATATCAAAGGGTCTTAGGACTCTCACTATGGAACTCACAGAGATTCACTTTCCTGTGCCTCTGGACTTGTATGATTCATTCATACACCAACCACCACAAGGGAGGAGCCACTTTAACTGTGGGCAGGCCTGTTCCCTGGGGAGCAGACCCTGGGCTGTATAAATGGAGTAAGGCTCCTGAGCAGCAACATCAGTTCCTCTGCTATTATACCATTCTAGGCACAGGCAAAAAAAAAATAGGTCAGTTCTAGGTCAAAGACAAAGGAGAAGGCGAGGCTACTCGGAGGAAGTAGGTCACTGGACCTTTTGTCCTTAGGGACTGTTTATTTATTTATTTTTGTACGTTTTTTGTTTGTTTGTTTGTTTGTTTGTCTGTTTGGTTTGGTTTGGTTTTTTGAGACAGGATTCCTCACTTTGTAGACCAGGCTGGCCTCAAACTCAGAAATCCGCCTGCCTCTACCTCCCAAGTGCTGGGATCAAAGGCGTGCGTCACCACGCCCGGCTTGTACTTTTTTTTTTTAAGTTTAATTTTATTTCATGTTCATTGTTTTTTCTCTTGGACTGCATGGACATCTGTGTGAAGGTGTCAGAAGCCCTATAACTGGAGCTCCAGACAGTTGTGAGGTGCCGTGGGGGTGTTTGGAATTGAACTCAGGTCCTCTGGAAGTGCTCTTAACCACTGGAGATTGTATTTCTCACAGGTCTCTTCCTGCCATTTATTTCTGCTTCCTGGTGGGCATGAAGTGAGCCCCTCTGCCTCACCACAGGCACAGGAACGGTGGAGCCTGCTGACAACGGACTGAACGTTCTGAGATGATAAGGCAGCATAAGTCTTCCTCCGATATTCTGTGATAATGATAGAGCAGTGGGAATGCATGGACAACTGAAGCCAGGAGGCCCTCAGGTCCCTCCTCCCACCCTCAAAAAGTGTGGTTGCTTCCTCAGAAAGATTAATAATAGTACATTTATCTGTACTGACCTGTCTGTCTGTCTGTCTGTCTGTCTGTCTGTCTGTCTGTCTCTCTCTCTCTCTCTCTCACACACACACACACACACACACACACACACACCAGGCTGGGGAAAAACCCAGAGCCTTGCACATGTGGGGCAAATGCTCTGTTCTTTTTGTTTGTTTGTTTTTTGAGACAGGGTTTCTCTGTGTAGCCCTGGCTGTCCTGGAACTCACTTTGTAGACCAGGCTGACCTAGAACTCAGAAATCCACCTGCCTCTGCCTCCAAATGCTCTGTTCTTGAGTCACAGCCCCTCCATAGGGGATTGTGAGGAGTGCATTTCAAAACAGGGTTTCTCTGAATAGTCCTGGATGTCTTGGAACTCATTCTGTAGACCAGGCTGGCCTCAAACTCAGTGATCCACCTGCCTCTGCCTCCTGAGGGCTAAGATTAAAGGCATATGTGACCATTGCCCGGCAACTTATTTTTATTTTATGTGTATACATGTTTTATCTGCGGGTGTGCATGTGTGCCACCTGGTGCCCGCAGATCCAGAAGAGGATTCCAAACCCCTGGAAGGGGCATTACAGATATTTATGGTCCTCTGTGCAAGGGCTGGAAACTAACTCTGGTCCTCAGCAACAACCACAAGAGCTGGTAACCAACCCCAAGTTTGCCAGTTTTAAAGGTCAAACCCAGATAAGTGTGTGTGTGTGTGTGTGTGTGTGTGTGTGTGTGTGGTGAGACATACTTTTAATACTCATACTTGGGTGACAGATACAGGAAGATCTCTGGATTTGAGATCAACCTGGTCTACAGAGTGAGTTCCAGGACATCCAGGGCTACACAGAGAAACCCTGTCTCAAAAAAAAAAAAAAAAAAAAAAAAAAAAAAAAAAACCAGCACTAGAGACAGGACAGTAGAGACAGGCAGATCTCTCTGAGTTCGAGGTTATCCTGGTCTACATAGCAAGTTTCAGACCAGCCAGGGCTACACAGCTGAATCTCGCTAATCAGTTTTTTGTCAACTTGACACAAACATAAGACATCTGAGAAGAAGGAATCCCAGCTTTGGAATCTGGATTTGCCTTTACTGGATTGACCTGTGTGTGGGGCATTTTCTTAATTACAAATGATGGATGTGGGAGTGCCCAGCTTCTGTGGGCAGTGCCACCTCTAATCAGATGGTCTTGGGTGGTATAAGAAAGTAGGTTGGGGCTGGAGAGATGGCTCAGCAGTTGAAAGCACTGACTGATCTTCCAGAGGTCCTGAGTTCAATTCCCAGCAACCACATGGTGGCTCCCAACCGTCTGCAATGAGATCTGGTAACTTCTGAAGACAGTGACAGCGTACTCATATACACAAAATAAATAATTCTTTAGAAAGAAAGCAAGAAAGCAGGTTGAAGACAGGTATAGTGGTGCACACCTTTAATCCCAGCACTCAGGAGAAAGAAGCAGGAAAATCTCTAAGTTTGAGGCCAGCCTATTCTACAAAGTGAGTTCCAGGACAGCCAGAGCTATGTTGAGAAACCCTGTCTCAGAAACAAGAAGAGAAAGAGAAAGGAAAGGAAAGGAAAAGATCAGAAACCAAAGCCGCCTGAGCAAGCCTTGAACATCAGGCTGGTAAGCAGCATCCCTCTGTGCACTCAGCTGCAGCTCTCTGATTTCCCTCCACGATGAACTGTGGCCAGAATGTGCAAGCCAAACAACCCCCTCCTCCCTGGTAGCTTTTGGTCATGATCTTTATCACAGCAATAGAAAACACACTAAGACAGAGACCTTATCTAGGGGGGCAAAAAAAAGGCAGCTTGGTTGGGCCTCTCTGAGTGGGTGATGTAATCCTGCTTGGAAGTAGAGGCTGGAACGACAGGCATCCCGACTAACGTGTCTGCCCCAAACTTCTTGGCTGGCACTGAAGGACCATTGTGATCCAGGCCAGGCTCCTTCTCTAGACTGACTCGCACCTGCTCCTAGATCTGGGAGAATTCATGGTGACTATGAATAATAGCTATATCTAGCACGTGGGGTATCTTTCTTCTGTTTCCTGTGGGCTGTGGCACTTCCTCGACCGTATAGGCTCTTCTATGTGTGTGCACGCATGCGTGTGGCATATGCATGTGGACACACGTACACTCTACCATGTGGGTGTGTGGAGGCCAAAGGCTGGTGACAGGTGTGTTCCTTAATTGCATCTTCACAATTTTTTGTTTTGTTTTGTTTTTGAGATGAGGTCTTACTAGGTAGCCCTGGACTGCCCGGAACTAGCTGTGTAGATCAGGCTGGTCTCAAACTCACAGAAACTGGCTTGGTTCTGCCTCCTGAGTGCTGGGATTAAAGGTGTGCACCACCATACTCAGCTTCACCTTAAAATTTATTTGTTGCCTGGCGGTGGTGGCACAGGCCTTTAATCCCAGCACTGGGGAGGCAGAGACAGGCAGATCTCTGATCTACAGAGTTCCAGGACAGACAGCCAGGGCTTCACAGAGAATCCCTGGCTTCTCACTGTCTCGAAAAAAAAAAAAGTAAAACATTGTTTAATTTATGGTGTGTGTGTGTGCGCACGTGCGTACATGCTATGGGCATGCTTGTAAAGGTCAGAGACAACTTCATGGAATTAATTCTCTCTTTCCACCTTTATGTAGGTCCTGGGAATCGCCCTCTGCTTGCCAGGGCTTTTGTAGCAGGAGGCTTTACCTGCTGAGCCAGCCTGCCAGCCCACCACATTATTATTACTGTTGTTGTTGCTTGTTGTCGTCATTTTTGTTTCAAGGCAGGGTTTCTCTGTGTAGCCATGGTTGTTCTGGGCTTGCTCTGTAGACCAGGTTGGCCTGGAATTCAGTGAGATCCACCTGCCTCTGCCTCCAGAGTGCTGGGATTAAAGTTGTTCACTTTTCTTTTTTTTTTTTCTTTTCTTTTTTTTTTTTTTTGAATGGAGTCCCTAAACCTGGAGATTGCCAGGGAACCCCAGAAACACATACACAGACACAGACACACACACACACACACACACACACACAGGTTATTCTTGCATAAAATCATTGCCTTCCAGCCTCCCCTTTTTCTTTATTTTATGTATATGAGTACACTGTAGCTGTCTTCAGAAACACCAGAAGAGGGCATCAGATCTCATTACAGATGGTTGTGAGCCACTATGTGGTTGCTGGGAATTGAATTCAGTACTCCTGGAAGAGCGGTCGGTGTTCTTAACCACTGAGCCATCGCTCCAGCCCCTCTCCCCTTCTTCTTTAATGGCCAGTTGCAAGGTTTCCATCAAGGCTCAGCTCACACCAGGCGAGATGCTGTGCGTCTGTAACCCAGCATTTGAGATACAGATGCTGATGATGCTGAGTTCCCAGCCAGGAGTGTACACTGTTTGGTTCTCTCTGTCCACCATGTGGGTCCTGGCACTGAACTCAAGTCACCAGGCTCCATGGCAGGTGCCGTTACTCACTGAGTTAACTTACTGGTTCAGCCTGGGCAACTTAAAAAGATACTGATTAAAAACACAACACAAGCAAACAAACAAACAAAAAACAGACTAAAATGTACCTTTTCCCTGGCCTCTGTATTCTTCTCCTCCTTAAGGCCCCTTTGTTGGCCAGTGAGTACATATGTGTGTAGTGTATGTGGGTAACGTGTGAGCTGTCTGTGGCCTTGTGAATGAGGAGACTACAAGATTGCCTGCTTTTACCATTCGCTACCTTGTTTACTGACACAGAGCTTCTACAGAACCTGGATCTTTGATCTTCCCAGACAGCCAGCAATTCTGAGAGGTCCTCTGGTTTTCACCCCAGACCTGCGGGGCTGATATGCTAGGTACTCACAAGGCCACACCCAGCTTTTTAAGTGGATTTTTTTTCTTTTTTTTACCTCCTGTTTGCATAGTAAGAGCTCTCACCCACTCTCTTCCCCCCAGCCCCCTCTTCCTCCTTCTCTTTGTGTGGATCTCCCAATGCAGCCCTAGCTCGTCTCAAATTCTATCCTGCCTTAGTCTCCTAAGTCCTTAGGTTACAGACCTGGGCCACCACAGCTGGCTTACCCATGAAATATGAGTACAGCCCATCTGAAAGGAGGCCAGCTATAGATCAAAGAAGGGACTGTAGCTACCAAATTAATTAATTTATCAGTGAATTAATGAACTTTAAGACAGGGTCATATATCCCGGGCTGACCTTGGAACGGTTTTGTAACTGTATTTCTGATTCTCCTGCTTCTACTTTTTTTTTATTTTTTTTTATTTTTTTATTTTGCTATTTTCGAGACAGGGTTTTTCTGTGTAGCCCTGCCTGTTCTGGAACTCACTCTGTAGACCAGGCTGGCCTCAAACTCAAAAATCCACTTGCCTCTGCCTCCCGAGTGCTGGGATTAAAGGTGTGCGCCACCACGCCCGGCTCTGCTTCTACTTTTGAGCGTTGGGAATAAAAGTATACATTAGCACTTCCTGTTGTGTGGTGCTCGGGATGGAATATGTAATATGAAGATGTAGCGGGCAGAGGCTGGGGAGGCGTGGCTTAGGAAGAGGCGTGGTTTAGCTGGCAGAGTGTTAGCTGAGCATATGTAAAGCCCTGGTTCTCTCTGGTGGTCCACACCTATAATGGTGGTATTTTAGAACTGGAAGCAGAAGCCGGGCGGTGGTGGCACACACCTTTAATCCCAGCACTTGGGAGGCAGAGGCAGGCGGATTTCTGAGTTCAAGGCCAGCCTGGTTTACAAAGTGAGTTCCAGGACAGCCAGGGCTACACAGAAACCCTGTCTCAAAAAACCTAAATAAATAAACAGAATCGGAGAATCAGAAGATCAAAGTTAAAAAAAAGAAAAAAAGAAAAGAAAAAAAAAAGCCAGGTGGCCAGGGCTATACAGAGAAACCCTGTCTCGAAAAACAAAACAAACAAAAAACAAACAAACAAAAATATCTTCAGCTACAGGGTGAGTTGAAGAAGGTCAGCATGGGCAACATGAGACGTGTTTCAAAAACGAAGAGAAAACAAGGACTGGTAGCTCCCAAAACAGCTTAAAAAAAAAAAAAAGCCACAAAAACAAGGGCTGATGAGATTGCTTCTCAGTCTCCCTATTTCTGGGACCCTTTAATACAATTCCTCATGTGACTCCCCAACCATACAACTATATTGCTGCTACTTCATAACTGTAATTTGGAGAGCTTCGACCCACAGGCTGAGAAGCACTGGCCTTACTTGGTAAACTTGCTTGTCAGACAATCTCCTGAAGACCTGACTTCGACCCCTCAAATCCACGAAAGGGGGTACGGGGGGGGGGGGGGCGGGGGAGGGAGACATCTATGGTGATATCTGCAATCCCAGCACTCCTGTGGCAGAGACAGAAGAACCACTTAGAAGCTCTCAGCAACTAGCCTAGAGTCGGGAGCTCTGCAAAAACAAGAGAGACCATACCTCAGCAAGGTGAAGGGAGAGGACGCCAGAGAGTGGACCTCTGACCTCCACATAGTGTACCATGGCATGCTGGCACACACACACACACACCAATAATGAGAAGTAAAACGAATGAACGAGCCTCAGCTATGCTCAGTAGGTAAAGGTACTTGCTGCCAAGACTGACAAGCTGAGTTTCAATCCCAAGACCCACATGGTGGGAGGAGAAAAACAATGCCTTCATATTCAGGTAGTGGTACACATGTGTGCTCGCGCTCTCCCTCTCTCTCTCTCACACACACACACACACAATACACTCACACGCATACACACCACATGCATTCTCTCACACCCACATATATATACAACACACACACAACACATACATACTTTCTCACACACATATACACCCCCCACACACACACACACACACAAGCTGGATAAATGTAAAAGAATTTGCTCTAAGATGTGGGGCCTGGAATGATTTCTCAGTGATTAAAAGTACACACTGTTCTTTTGTTTGCTTGCTTTTTTTCCAGACAGGGTTTCTCTGTGTAGCCCTGGCTGTCCTGGAACTCAGTCTGTAGACCAGGCTGGCCTCCACCTCACAGATCTGCTGCCTCTGGATTAAAGGCATGCACCACCACTGCCTGACTGGTTTTGTTGTTTGGTTTTGTTTTTTTTGTCTTGTTTGTTTTAAGATGGGATATCTCCTTGTTCCCAGGCAGCCGCCTCTACAGAGATCAGATTACAAGTGTGTACCACTAAGTTAGGCTAAAAGTCATAAACTGGTGCATTTACCAGATACAGGTCATAATAGCTTCAGGTATCAGGTACAGTGAGCCGGAAATCTCTGCTAGACTTGATGCTAATCTTCTAGCGATTTTAGCCTTAGGGTTGGCAAAGTTTTAAAGTATGTTAAACTTAGAGATACAACCTGGACCTTATCTATTAGAATTTAGGTCGTATAGGAAAGTTCAGGTAACTGGCCCAAGATAAAGGGCCTGGATATAGCCCAAGATAATTCTGGCTGCAGACCTACATTATTCTGTCTCTACCACACTCTATGGCAGTCTGTGGCATATCTAGACGGCTGCAAGTCCCTAAGAGGTTCAGTTCACATTGCCCAGGCTGATCACCCTTGTTAACAAGGTAGAGCTGTCTCTGCCTGCCACGAGGGAGATAGATCTTTTCTCCGAAGGGGAGGCAAGTCATGCCTCAGGACCAGCAAGATGGCTCCGTGGGTAAAGGTGCTTGCTGCTAAGTCTTAAGATCTGAGTTTTATTTCCCAGGACGAATGTGATGGAAGGAGAGAACTGACCTTCACTCAGCAATGTGTACACAATAAATCAATGCAATTTAAAAACAAAAAGAAAAGGAAAAAAGAAAAAGCCAAAACCGACCAACCAACCAACCAAACAAACAAACAAAAGTTTAGCAGGGCAATGGTGGTGCACACCTTTGATCCCAGCACTTGGGAGGCAGAGGCAGGCGGATTTCTAAGTTCGAGGCCAGCCTGGTCTACAGAGTGAGTTCCAGGACAGCCAGGACTACACAGAGAAACCCTGTTTCAAACAAAAAACAAAAACAAAGAACAACAAAAGCAAAAGAATGTGGAGGTGTACACCTGTAGACAGGTGCGACCTGAAGGCGAGAGGATCAGGAGTTCAAGGGCAGTCACAGCTACATTGTGAATTTCAGGACAGCCTGGGCTACATGAGATATCTGTCTTTTGTTATTTTGTTTGAGACAAGGTCTCATTACATGTAGTTCTGGCTAGCCTGGCACTTGCTATGTAGACCAGGTTGGCCCTGAACTCACAGATAGTAACAGAGATCTACCCGCCTGTTTCCTTAGTGTTGGGCAAAAGGCATTTGCTGCTGGCTGGTGAGTGATGGCACAGACTTTAATCCCAGCACTCAGTAGGCAGGGGCAGGAAGATCTTTGTGAGTTTCAGTCCAGCCTGGTCTATAGAGTGAATTCTAGGATAGCCAGGGCTACAGAGAGAACTTCTGTCTTTTTTTTTTTTTTTTTTTTTTTTTTGGTTTTTCGAGACAGGGTTTCTCTTTATAGCTCTGGCTGTCCTGGAGCTCACTTTGTAGACCAGGCTGACCTCGAACTCAGAAATCCGCCTGCCTCTGCCTCCCGAGTGCTGGGATTAAAGGCGTGCGCCACCACGCCCGGCGAGAACTTCTGTCTTAAAACACCAAACCAACCAACCAAACTAAAACCAAAACTCCCCCAAACCGACTGTGTCAGCTATACTTTATTTATAATAATGAGTAATGTAGCTGTCATCTGAACTGAACTTCTGCCTCTGGATGTGTCTCTGTGTGAGTGGTGTGTCTCTGTGTGAGTGGTGTGTCTCTGTGTGAGTGGTGTGTCTCTGTGTGAGTGGTGTGTCTCTGTGTGAGTGGTTGTGTCTCTGTGTGAGTGGTTGTGTCTCTGTGTGAGTGGTGTGTCTCTGTGTGAGTGGTTGTGTCTCTGTGTGAGTGGTGTGTCTCTGTGTGAGTGGTTGTGTCTCTGTGTGAGTGGTGTGTCTCTGTGTAAGTGGTGTGTCTCTGTGTGAGTGGTTGTGTCTCTGTGTGAGTGGTGTGTCTCTGTGTGAGTGGTTGTGTTAAGCTAATTGCAGTCCTTGCTTAGGGTGCTCAGCCCCGAAGAGATGGCTCAGTTGGGAAGGCGCTTGCTCTCCAAGTGGGAAGAGTTTTTCCCCAGAACCTACATAAAAAGAAAACAACAACAACAAAAACCCAACCAATCAAACAAACAAAAACTGCCTTTGATAAGAGTTCTTTGTAATCTCGGGGTGGGGGAGACAGAGACAGACAGATCCCTGGGACTCGATGGCTAGCCAGCCAAGCCTGGTTAGTGAGCTCCAGGCTAATGAGAGTCCCTGTCTCAAACACAAACAAGATTAGCCAGGAATGGTGGGACTTGTTTGTTTGTTTGTTTGTTTCTCTATGTAGCCCTTGACCACTGTCCAGGAATTCCATGTGTAGGCTAGGTTGGCTTGGAACTCAGAGATCCACTGTCTGTGTCTCCCGAGTGCAGGGATTATAGGCATGTGCAATCAGTATGTCTATTATCTCAGCACTTGGAAAGCTGAGGCGGGTAGATCTCTGTGAGCTCAAGGCCAGCCTATACTACTTAGTGAGTTCTAGGACAGACAGACTGCATAGTAAGACTCTGTCTCAAAAAATCAAGCCAATATAAGATACAATTTGCGAAACACATGAAAACTCAAGAAGAACGAAGACCAAGCCGGGCGTGGTGGCGCACGCCTTTAATCCCAGCACTCGGGAGGCAGAGGCAGGCGGATTTCTGAGTTCGAGGCCAGCCTGGTCTACAAAGTGAGTTCCAGGACAGCCAGGGCTACACAGAGAAACCCTGTCTCGAAAAACCAAAAAAAAAAAAAAAAAAAAAGAAGAAGAACGAAGACCAAAGTGTGGACACTTTTGCCCCTTCTTAGGATTGGGAACAAAACACCCATGGAAGGAGACAAAGTTTGGAGCTGAGACAAAAGGATGGACCATCTAGAGACTGCCATATCCAGGGATCCATCCCATAATCAGCCTCCAAACGCTGACACGATTGCATACACTAGCAAGATTTTGCTGAAAGGACCCTGATATAGCTGTCTCTTGTGAGTCTATGCCGGGGCCTAGCAAACACAGAAGTGGATGCTCACAGTCAGCTATTGGATGGATCACAGGGCCCCCAGTGGAGGAGCTCGAGAAAGTACCCAAGGAGCTAAAGGGATCTGCAACCCTATAGGTGGAACAACATTATGAACTAACCAGTACCCTGGTGCTCTTGACTCTAGCTGCATATTTATCAAAAGATGGCCTAGTCAGTCATCACTGGAAAGAGAGGCCCACTGGACATGAAAACTTTATATGCCCCAGTACAGGGGAACGCCAGGGTCAAAAAGTGGGAGTGGGTGGATAGGGGTGTGGGGGGGAGGGTATGGGGGACTTTTGGGATAGCATTGGAAATGTAAATGAGGAAAATACCTAATAAAAAATATTAAAAAAAAAATCAAGCCAAGCCAAACCAAACAAAGTCAAGGTACGTAGCATCTAAGGAACAATTCTGGAGGTTGATCGTTGCCAGGGGGTCTGAAGCTCTCTTTAGCTCTCCAAGGGTACCAAAGTACACATGTGATACACACACATACATTCAAGCGAAATACATAAAAGAAAGATATACATAAAAGAAAAGAAATCTAAATATATACAAAAGAAAAAAATCTAATTTTGTTTTTTGCTTTTTTGGGTTTTTTTTTTTTTTTCTGAGACAGGGTTTCTCTGTGTAGTCCTGGCTGTCCTGGAACTCACTCTATAGGCCAGACTGGCCTCGAACTAGAAATTCACCCTCTGCCTCTGCTAGAAATTCACCCTCTGCCTCTGCCTCTGCCTCCCAAGTGCTGGAATTAAAGGTGTGAGCCACCACGCCCAGCCTATCTAATTTCTTATTATATTTTCTTTGTGCAAGACTACTTAACAGTGACTAACCAATAGCAACCAACAACAACCAACAGCCCCTCTCCCCCCTGCAACTCTAGCATTTATATCCCCTCTGAAACATTCCTAGAATTCCAAATGTCACACAGTCACAGAAACTCTCTGCTGCTGGCAAAATCACACCCCACCCCCACCCCCAGCAGGACACAAATTGTAGTCAGCTGCTGAGAAGCAGTCCTGTATCCCTACAATTTAGGATTAAAATGAAAAACCTATTCTGTTTGGTTTTTTTTTTTTTTTTTTTTTTTTTTTTTTTTTGGTTTTTCGAGACAGGGTTTCTCTGTATAGCCCAGCCAGGGAACTCACTTTGTAGACCAGGCTGGCCTCGAACTCAGAAATCCGCCTGCCTCTGCCTCCCGAGTGCTGGGATTAAAGGCGTGCGCCACCACGCCCGGCCTGTTTGTTTTTTATATTTATTTATTTATTTATTTATTTTTAATATTTGTTGGATTTTCTTTTTTGGTCATGGTGTTTTGTTTTGTTTTAATTTATTATATGTAAGTACACTGTAGCTGTTTTCAGACACACCAGAAGAGGGCATTAGATCTCATTATGGATGGTTATGAGCCACCACATGGTTGCTAGGATTTGAATTCAGGACCTTTGGAAGAACAGTCAGTGCTCTTAACAGCTGAGCCATCTCTCCAGCCCTGAAAATCTATTCTTATAGTATTTCAGTATTTGTAAGAAAACTAAAATTCAAAACTTCTCACTATACCTACTTTAGCCCCAAAAAGTTCTGCTTGGTTCAGAGTAGCTTGAGGCAGAGCCCAGGGCTTGTTGTGACCCTGGATAGGATTCTTTTCTTTGTCCAGAGAATCCAGACTAGGAGTGACATCTGCCCTCTGGTCATACAGTAATTGTCTCCCTTATCAGTCCTAGCCTGGAAGTCTTGCTTTCTTCAGTGTTTGCCTTCAAGGAATGCTTGTTTCCTAGAAAATGGCTTCCAGGTCAAGTGTGCAGAAGCAGCATCTCTGGCCAAGGTAAAGTGTAGTAAGAACCCTGGTTCTGGCTTTTATTATTTTGCATATGTATGTGGTAGGCATGTGTGTGTGTGTCCTTGAGCTTGAGTGTTCACGTACGTATATGCATATGGAGGCCAGAGGTAACACCAAGAATCTTTGATTGCTTACAACCTATTTATTGATGCAGGCTCTACCAATTGAATCCAGGGTTTGCCAAATCAGCTAGCTTGCTCAGGGAATTCTGTTACAGAGATCCACCTGCCTCTCTCTGCCTCCTGAGTCCTGAGGTTAAGGGCATCCACTGCCAACACCACCATCTGACTTGAACCTTGTTTGTTTGTTTGCTTGTTTGTTTAAGAGACAGGGTTTCTCTGTGTAGTCCTGGCTGTTCTAGAACTTGCTGTGTAGACCAGGCTGGCCTCGAACTCAGAGACTTGCCTGCCTCCCAAGCACTGGGAATTAAAGGTGGGCACTATCACTGTCCAGCTGAGAGCTTTTTCTTTGTTTTTCTTTTCTTTTTTTCTTCCTTCCTTCCCTTTTTTTTTTTTTTTTCCTTTGAGGCAGGGTTTCTCTGTGTAGCCCTGGCTGTCCTGGAATTCACTCTGTAGACCAGGTTGGCCTCGAACACAGAAATCTGCCTGCCGGCCTCTGCCTCCCAAGTGCTGGGATTAAAGGCGTGAGCCACCAAGGGCCAGCAATGCTTTTTCTCTAAATGAAAAATTTCAAGTTAATTGAAAAGCCAGCCATGATGGGTAAACATCTTCAATCCTACACATTAGGGAGACTGAGGTAGGAGGAGCAAATGTTTAAAGTTTTCTTGGGCTGCCGGATGTGGTGGCTCACGCCTTTAATCCCAGCACTCGGGAGGCAGAGGCAGAGGCAGGAGGATTTCTGAGTTGAAGGCCAGCCTGGTCTACAGAGTGAGTTCCAGGACAGCCATGGGCTATACAGAGAAACCCTGTCTCAAAAAACCAAAAAAAAAAAAAAAAAGTTTTCCTGGGCTACAAAGTTGAATTTGAGACTAACCTGTGAGATTTAGTGAGATCCTGCCTCAAAAGAACATGCTAATGATGGACTGAGATAGCCCAGGTGGTGGATTAAATGATGGACTGAGATAGCCCAGGTTGTGGATTGATTGATTGCTTTGCCTAACATACTGGAGGCCCTGGGTTCAATCTCTAAAGCTAAAATAAAAAAAAATTTTTTTCTAAGATCTACCAAAAGGTGTCTTCTATGAAACTGTGAGGGGAAAAAATGGTATCTTTACCATTTCAGTAAGCAAAGATTACAGTCATAGTCATGATGTTTGCATAATGAAGATGAAATTGTTTGAACTTTGAGAGTTGAAGACCTAACAGAAATCGTGTTTAGATTGTAGGCAGTTTTGACTTGTCAGGAAGCACTGGGCACCTGTGGAGACTTCAGACCTGGCACTGGGCACACTGCTTATCCCAGAACTCAGAGGCTAGATCAGGCTACAGAGTGAGACCCATTTCAAAGCCAAAACAGACCAATGACATCTATGGAACAAGTCCTCTCCTGAGAGGATTAAGACCGTCTAAGAGATGAAAACCATTTAATGCAGTAAGAGATGGTTACAGAGGAACGAGTCTGGACTGGAAAATACAAGGGTTACTGACAGGCACTGCCTGTGCACAAAGAAGCTCCAGTACACTCCAGCAGTGAAAAAAGTTGGCCAAAGATCAAGGTTGCCAGCCGAAGCCAGTCTTTCCCTGTCGTGAAAGGAGGCAGGAGGGTGTGGACAACTGAGTGTTTTGAGTGATATTCATATAGATGTTATGATATATTGTTATGAATGGTTTATCAACATTGTTGCTACTGTTCCTGAATACAAGGTCGCATGTATCCCTGTTTGACTTCAGAGTCTCTGTATAGCAGGGGACAAAGTTGAACTTGTCTTCCTGCCTCCATCACCCATGGGCTGGGATTATAGATATGTGGTACCCTTTATGTTTCATGCAGTACATGTATGTATGTATGTATGTATGTAGTGCTGAAGGTAGGGGTCTGTGCATGTTGGCAAGCACACTACCTGCTAAGCTACATCCTGGCCCCAGAATATTGTTTTAGTATCACTGTGTTATTTTTAATCTTTTATATCTAATTAAAACAAAAACCTTTGTATTGTTTTCTTTCTTTGTTGTTTTGAGAAACATGGTCTTATCTCCTAGCCCTGGCTGACATGAATTCCCTACTTGGACAGTCTCTTCTCCAGCTTATATCCTCCCAAGTGTTGGAATGTCAGGTGTCCCTCCCACGACCTTGCAGAACTTTCGTCCTAAGCATATGTAGGGAAACAAGTTTGGAGTGACTTAATTTCAGGCATTCATCTTAGAACGTAGCCCCTGCTGCAAAGGAGTAGGACTCCTGTTTCGGTCTTGTGGAATCTGGTTAAATATTCCAAAGAGCAGTGAAATCCGGGTGCAAAGAGCAAGTTGTTCTTTTGACAACTTAATGAATAGCCCTGGACAGAGTCGACAAGAGTTGAGTCACAATCGGATTAGGAAAGGAAACGAAGGGTGTAAATATTGTTAGGGAAAATCGTAATAAAAACCAAAAACGTAGGCGGCTTCTGTAATCAGATTGCTTCCCAGGAATCCTTAAAGACTCCGTGGAGTGCAAAGAAATCCAACATGGAGATTGTAGATGAGGCTTTGTGGGTGCGGTTTCATACAAGAAAGTCGACCAGAGAACGCCAATCCTTGAACCCGAATTCAAAGGCAGGGTTTTGGAACTACATCAAAAGAGTGGCTTGCACGGAAAGTTTTCCAGCAAGCGACAAAGAGGCTGGGAGGCTGGAAAAAGCCTTGTGGCCGCCACCTACCGAGAAGCAACGGGTGGGGGAGGGCGCCCGAATATTCGGCCGACATAAGCGGTGGGAAGAAAAAAAAAAAAGAAAAAAACAAACGAACAAACACCACAAATTCATCCAATTCTGTCCTTTGCATTAACAGCTAAGTTCTTCAGACACGGGCTTTTTTAACTTTTGCATTTAACTTTGATGAACAGTTAGTTGATACTCTTCGAAAGTCATTGATCTTATGAAGTAGTTGAGAAAAATAAATATAATGGCCGGAGGAGGGGCTTTAAGTTTACTTTCTTTGTAGCTGTGGGAACGATCAGGATTTCTTCAATTCTCCTTCTAAATGTGGAGCTGTGTAAAGACTCGAAGAGAGAAGAAATGGAAATCACGAGTTCCTCACCCCCTCCCATCCGTTGCCTGTCCCAAGTTTGGGCAAGTCCACTCTGGTTGCTTCTAAAGCCAGCTTTGAAAACATTGAGTTCTTTGTGTCCCGGAGTTGGGGGTACCTCCCTCTGCAAAACAGGCGACAGGCCAGCCCCGGGGCTCCCCTGGCCTTTGCAATGTCCCCAACTTTGCAATTTGCAAAGGGATGTTGGTAGCAAAGAGTTATTTAAGTGGAAGTTGTGGCCTGCTGGAGAAGGAAGGTGTGGGGGGGCACTAAGTTCTAGGTCTCACCCCACTCCCCTCCCCCATCCCGGCGGCCGCGCAGGCCCCAGGTGCAGCCATGTTCTCGCTCCCACCACCCGCGCGCTTCCATTGACAGTCCAAGCCGGAGAGGGCCGGGCGCCGCGGCGCTTCGCCTCGGCCTAGAGGGGGGCGGTGGGGAGCTCGCAAGGCTGTCTGGGAGTTATAGTTCGGGGTACCCACCCGTTGCGTAGGTGAGCGCGGGTTCAGAACTACAACTCCCGGTGGGCGGTGCTGCTTGTGCGCACGCGCAGCGGCACCTTCGAGGAACAAAAAAAAAAAAAAAAAAAGGCAAAAAAAAAAAAAAAAAGGGGAAAAAAAAAGGAGGAGGAGGGTGAGAGAGAAGCTGGGAGAGCAGAGAAAAGGGGGCACCGGCGGCCCCCCCCCGCTTCCCTGCACGCGCTTTGCCGCCCGCCTGCCGCGGTTACCCCTGGGCTTCGTCCCTCTGTTTCCCCCCCCGGCGTCTGGCGACCCAGCGTGGAGCGAGGCCCCGCCGGGGGCGGCCATGCGGCGGTGACAGGAGCACGGCCGAGACGCACGGGCCCCCCTCGCCCTCTCACCTCCACCCCGTTCGCCAGCTCGCCGAGGCCCCTCCGGCCTACACTCGCTTGCTGTCCGCATCCCCCCCTCCCCGACCCTCCCCGGCTGCTCTTCGGGTGAGTCCCTGTCGCCTCAGATCGTCCCCTTTCCCTCGAGTGTCCCCTCCGTCGTCCCCCCTCTGCCTCGGGGTGCCATGGCGAACAGGGGCGTCTTTATTCGACACTCTGCCCCCGTCGGGAGCGTGTGCACCGACTCGGGCGTGAGAGTTGGGGTCGCTTGGCGCGCTGCGAGTGGCAAGGGGACAACTTCGGGGTGAGGAAGCGGACGCGCTGTGACCCCCCCCAAAGTCCACTCTACTTGGGGGCCTTGGCAGCGGACGCGACGCGGCTTTTTGGGGGGGATGGGGCGGCTGGTGGTGGGGGGAGACGACAGTTGCACGCGCACACCCGTGGTGCGTGGGGGAGGACTCGCGGCGCTCCGCGCCTGCGTACATTGTATCCAGACGCGTGGACGGTGGTCGGGGGACTGGGTTGGGGGGTGTTTGAGAGGGATGGTCTCGCGCGAGCAGCCCCCCGCGCGTGAACGAGCGGACGAGTGAGCGTACCCCGGCGGGGCCGCGCAGCCCTGCTCCTTCGCTCCTGATTGGCTGGGAGGGCTCGCTCGGGGCCGCGCGGGCGCGCGCGGGCGCGGGGTGCCACGGCCTCTCCTGAGCCCCGTGGGGTCGCACTCGGGTTCGCTGTTTGTGTGTGTGTATATGTGTGTGTGTGTGTGTCGGGTTCGCTATGTGAGCGTGTGTGTGTCCGTGTCGGTGTGTCCAGGGCTTGCGGAGCTTAAGGCAGCAGGCTGCGTGCGATTGGCCGCAGGGCACCGTGGGGGCGGGGCGTCGGTGCCTGGTAACTGCGGTGGGGGCCTCCGGCAGGGGGGCAGGAGCCACCAGGCTCGGAATCCAGTGCCCGCCCTGGCTGTCCGGTGCTCCGCCCTGCTCCCAGGTGGAGCCCAGCGGTGGGCTTTGTCCGGAGCTGGTTGCTTGCAGGTCCCGCGGGGCCAGGACTTTTTTTTTGGGGGGGGGGTAGGGAGGAGGAGATGGAAATAAACACAATGACCGGAAGGAAGACTTTAGCCTTGAGGCTATGAAAATATTCAGTCTGGCTTGGGCAAGCACTCAGCCGTCGGGGTTCAGAGAAGGAATGGGGGAAAAAAAAGTTTACTCCTGCACCTCCATTTTTTTTCTCTATTTTGCTTTTTTTTTTTTTTTTTTTTTTTTTGAGGTGCGGGAAATCTTAGTATGTCTCTCTGGCTGCTCTCGAACTCCTTAGCTAGAGCAGGCTGATCTGGAATGCACAGAGATCCGCCTGCTTCTGCCTCGCAGGCGTTGGGGTTAAAGACCAAGTGCAACAGAGTCTCGCCCAAGTTTTCCTTAATTAAAAAAAAAAAGTAAAAACTTTAAGTAGGATGTTTTGTATCTCAGGCTGGCCTGGAACTCGCTTTGTAGTGAAGGCTTCCCTGGAGCTTCTGATCTCTCCTGTCTTCATCTGCTAAGTGCTGGGATCGCAGGTCTGGCTCCGAAATTCTTGGGCCTCTTAGTACATTCCCTCCCTGCCGCCCACATCGCAGCTCCCTTTAGCACACCCCCTCCCTGCCTTATGGCTTTGTGCTCCTTGGCTGCTGAGAGTGCAGATCTGAGATGGTGCTGGTGGAGTGCCCGCCGATTTGGGGAACAGGGGATGAGGTGCAAGGCCGGGTATCTTCCGGCTGCTGTGCTGGCTGGCTCCCAGCCTGCCTGGTTTCCGGGGCAAAGTTAGTTTGTAAATAAGGGGGTGCAATGTAAATAAGTTGCAGGTACAGTACCCACAAACATCTAGCTTGGGATGTGGGGTGGTTGGTATTTCCTATAGCAGGTTTTTCTTTCTTTTTTCTTTTTCTTTTTTTTTGAGAGTTGCCTCAGGCTCCTTTGTTGCTTGCTTCCTGGGAATCTTGCCTCACACCCTGGAGGCACAGAAAACTTTCTGTCCACAGTCATTTCTGTAAGGCCTTTCTTTTATGTTAGGGAGGGGGGGGTCACCAGTTGTTTCTGGTTTTATCCTGTTCAAATCTGGAAACCCACCCACTTCTGAATTGCTTGTTAGCCTTGGGTCATCCTTAGGCAGGGGGTTGCTAAAATCCATGCCTACCATTTTGGGAGTAACCCAGGGCCTAGTGCTTGTTAGGTAAGTAGTGTACCTAACAAAGCTCCCAGTTCCCTGAGGATTCTAGGTTGGCCCTTTCACTCTTCAGTCAGCTTTCACCCTTCACCTCCCGCCCCATTACTTTTTGAAATAGTTTTACTAAGTTGTACAGGTTGGCTTTGAACCCCCTCTGTAGCCCAGGTCCTCTTTGAATTTGGTAATTTCCCTGTCTCCTCTCAATTGCTTGTACAGCTGGGATGGTGAACCTCTGGGGAGGGAGGGAGGGAGGTTCTGCCTTTGTTCCTTTGTGTTTAGGTGGTAAACTCTGGTTTGGTCCTGTTCAAGTCTGCAGGCCCTCTGCCAGGAGTCTGCAGTATAGTGCGGTGGCAGCTGGGTTTGGTTGTGGTTTTTTTTTTTTTTTTTGGTTTTTCGAGACAGGGTTTCTCTGTGTAGTCCTGGCTGTCCTAGAACTCACTTTGTAGACCAGGCTGACCTCGAACTCAGAAATCCACCTGCCTCTGCCTCCCAAGTGCTGGGATTAAAGGTGTGCGCCACCATGTCTGGCAACAGCTGGGTTTGAATCCTTTCATTGGCAGGTGTGCTCCTTAAACACATCAGGAAACTCCATTTGTGGACCAGACCAGCTCTATAGTAGTCAGGTACGCACTGTCTGTGGCAGGGGCCTCAAGACTTCATCTGGGAGCCACTGGTTCTCCATCCCAGCTCTGCTTCTGAGGCAGATTGTTGACATCATCACAGGCCCCTGGGCTCTGCAGGTCTGGATTGGGGCTTGACTGTGTCTTGAATTGTGTGTAACCCAGGTAGGCCTGTAAGTTACAGTCGCCCTGCCTCCGTGTGCTGAGGGCTTAGATGATTTCTTACTTAGATGACTTATTTAAAAACAGGATCCAACCCAAAAGACATGGGAGTGTTTACTCTAGTTGGGAACTTCTAAAAAGTCAATCATAACTGCAAAATCCACCTCCAGTTTGAAAAGTGGCTGTGGGTTCAAGTGCTGAGTTAATTTTGAAATATAAGTGACAATGACAGTCTTTCCACCTAAATGCATGATTTCAGTAGGGGCACAGTTTCCCCTCCATTCCTTTCCCCTCCCTCCCCTCGTTCACAGAGCTGGGGCACACACCCCACCTGGGCAGTGCTCAGAAGTCAGTTGTTACAGTGTGTCTTCTCCCCTCTGGAGCCTAGGGATGGGGTTAGAGCCCTGAGTGTGGCACTTGCCTTGCCTGCTGTGACAGGCCGGTCCTGATAACTTCTTGCTTTTCTGTGCTTGGAGGTTTTCCTCCTGTCTGGAAGTCCCCCAGCGCAGCTCTGCCAACGTTTTTCCTGCAACCTTTGCCTGTTTCTGCACAACTAATCTGCATATTACCATTTGGGCCAGTGAGAAAGTGAGCATAGGTGACACAGATTATTGAAGGTTTCCTTGGCTGTGACCCGACTAAAAACAATATAGGCTGGGTGCGGCAGCTCACTCCTTCAGTCCCAGTAAGTAAACCAGGAGGCCAGCCTGGTCTACATATCAAGTTTCAGGAAAGCCAAGGCTACATAAGGAGACCCTGTCTCAAAACCAAGCCAGGATGGCTGTTTATGCATCACTTGGCTGAGAGCCCACATATGTACCAGAACTATCTATAGTGCTAGAGCGTCTAACCCAGGGCAGTGCTTGCCCACAAAGCTGCATCCCGTTATTGAGGCCTTTTAAAACATTGGTTTCCTCAAGCTTTGTGTTTTTGAGAGCCAGACTTCTTCATGGTTTTGGTACTGGGGTTTGAATGAGGGCCTCAGCTCATTCCAAGAACTCTGCTGTGAGTCTCGCCCCAGCCCCCCACCAGTGGGTGCAGTAAGCTGGAGCTCTTCCTGCGTAGACAGTATCTCACCGTGTAGCCTTGGCTGGCCCTCCCAGAGCTCACTATAGAACAGGCGGCCTTTGGGCTCCTTTAGAGATCCAGTGAACACCTGGCCTCAGTATTAAGACTTTGTTCTTGCATTGTCTACTGTTGAGCATCACTCCATAGGTTACTTTGTAACTCTTAAATGACATTATTTCATTTGCAGTTTTTGACTTTAAGGATGGCAGCATAAGCTGTATGGCCATGGAAGAAAAAGGGCAGCAAGCTTGAACTACAGCATTCCTAGCTTCCCCAAGGTTTCTCTGTCATCCTGGCTGCCCTGCCCTCCTATCTGTAGACCTTGAACTCAGAGTTCTGCCTGCCTCTGTCTCCTGAGTGCTGGAATTAAAGGCATGTGTACCCCAATATTTAAGTGTTTTTTGGGGGGTGGTGTTGGTGGGAGAATTTACATGGATCTGGGCAAATCACTTTCTAGCATAGAAGTACCATGTTTTTGCCCCTTTTCAAATAAGCCCCAGCCAGCTGTTTTCTGAAGTGTTGATCTGGGTCCTCAAACTTGCCAGAGGCTCGCTCACCCACTGAGTGTCAACACTAACTCCTAGCCTCAGAATCTACTGGTGCAGTCTTCTGTTGTTCCTTTCCTTCCTTGAAAATTTAACTTGTAGACTGTCCATACAGACATAGAAAGTGAGGTTCAGTTCAACCACACACTTACAAATGATATTCCCAGAGAAACGGGGTTGGCTCAGTCGTTAATGTGCTTGCTCTTCAGCACCCCCATAGGAAAGTCAGCTGCAGCAGTGCCAGCCAGTCTGAGACCCAAGTGGGGACAGCAGCATCCCTGAGGCTGGCTGCATACCCACTCTAGCTGAGTCCCCCAATTCCAGGTTCAGTGAGAGACTGTCTCAGAAACAGGAGGAACTGTAGTGGCAGATCTCTGGCCTCCACACAATGACACATTCACCACACATTCAGAAGGATGCAGTGACTAAGGGACTGCCTAGTTTTAGCTTCCATATTGCAGAGTGCATTCACAACAAAGACATCTTAGTGGTGGCTAAGTATACAGCTAAACATTGAAAGCCTGTGTAGGGCTGGAGAGATGGCTCAGCAGTTGAGGGCGCTTGCTGTTTTTCCTGAGGATCCGTTTCTGTTCCCAGCACCCATGTTGGGCTCACAGCTCACTCTAGTTCTGGGTTGTCTGGTCCCCTCTTCTGGCCTCTTCAGGTTCTGAATCTCGTGCATACACACATAGACACATAAATTTACGCATAAATAAAAATCTGAAAAAGGAGAAATTCAACTCTGTCCCTTAAGCTATTTAAGAGCTGGGCGGTGGGAGGCAGAGGCAGGCAGATCTCCTGAGTTCAAGGCCAGCCTGGTCTGCAGAATGAGTTCCAGGACAAACAGGGCTACACAGAGAAACCCTCTCTCAAAAAAATCAAAACAAAAAAGAAACCATGTAAGATACATGTTAAGCATAAAAACTAAAATTAAAAAAGCAAAAGAAATGGAAAGAAATATACCACCATGCACACTAGTCACAGAAAAGCTGAAATGACCATTAACTTACAAAGTAAGACTTGGAAAAAGCTGTGCTGTGCTGTTTAGATATAAGAAGAGGCACGTCGTGATCAAAGATGAGTTCAGAAGGAAGCTCACAACACTTAAAAATGTGTACTTGATGACAGAGCTCCACAGTTCACGGGTGCTGGGACCCAAACTCTGTACTTCTAGAAAAACAGCAAGTGCACTTAACTGCTGAGCCCTCTCTCCAGCCCCTGGGGATTGCGCCTAGGGCTGTGTGCTAGGCATGGGCTCTGCCACTGAGCCTCATCGCTAGATCTCAGAACAAGTCCCAGGTTTATAATTTTTTAGGAACTAGGCATTTGGAATGCTGCGAGCCAATCCCTGTGCACCTCAGAGCATGGTGTCAGCCGGATGCTTGGCCTAGTTCGTTTTTCTGCTTCATCAGTAAATAGGTTATTTTATTTAGTGCAGGGGTAAGGCAAGCAGCTGGCTGGGAGCTGAGCTACTTTTAATGTCTTAGGTTTCTGTTTGGACTTTGTGTATAGGTAAATAGACACCTATAATGTACTTTATCCTTTGTTTCCTTTACACTAATGTACAAAGTACTGAGCCACATTCTCCTAACAGCCCTGTGGGTAAGGGTCTGTACATAGGCTATTGCTATTCACTGGGCTACCGAAAGATCACCTGCCTGTGGTTCATCAAACGTGGAAGACTTTAAGATTTGGAGTAAGGTCAAGGGACACAGTCTTGGTGTGTTGGCAGAGCAGGCTCCTGTTCAGAATTCTGGACTGTGGAGCTGCGGAGATGGTGAATTGCTTGCTATTGTAAGCACGAGGACCTGAGGTAGATCATGGACACATACTTAAGAGATTTGCAGGTGGGTGTGTTTCTAATTCCATGGCTGGGAGAAGTGGGGATGGTGGATTCCTGCGGCTCCCTGACCAGCCGCCATGACCTGTAAGCTCCAGGCCAAGGGGATCCAGCCTCACAAAACACAGTGGGCACTTTTGGAACATCATGGAAGATGGATCATTGGCTTCCTGTATGTGTTGCTTGAGGCTGGCCTTGAACCTCTTGCCTCACCTCCCCAGTGCTGGGACTACAGATGTGTGCTACCACAGTGCTTCCCTGGTTCTCCTAGACAGGCAGGGGCTCCTGTTTGAGTCTTAGAACTTTTTGAACAATCTGCCTCCTGGCTCTCGCTTCCCCTGGCCTTGAAGCAGAGCTGCTGTTCTGTGTTCTGCTCTCCACACCCCTTTGCCTGATTTTGTTTATGTGACCACTGTATAGATTTAAATAGGTGTATAAACATTTACTGATAACAAATCATGAGTATATTTTAAACAATTTTTGGTGTTCATATAATTTTACCTTTTATTAAAGATGGGACCTGCCGGGTGTAGTGGTGTGTACCTTTAATCTAATCCCAGCACTTCTCGAAACTAGGGCAGGCCAGATCTCTTAGTTCGAGGTTAGTTTGGTCTACATAGTGAGTTCCAGGTCAGCCCTGGCTGTCAAGTGAGACTTTTGTCTGGATTCCCCTGCCACACTCACTCCCATTTAAAAAGGGTTCTGTGTTTAAGCAGCAGAGCCCATCTCAGGGCTGCAGTGTCTTCAGGGCTTGGAGGTAGGGTGGGAGGAATGTAGGATTTCCGAGCAGTTCGTGAATGTTTTATTTTATTTTATTTTATTGGTTTTTCAAGACAGGGTTTCTCTGTATAGCCCTGGCTGTCCTGGAACTCACTCTGTAGACCAGGCTGGCCTCGAACTCAGAAATCCGCCTGCCTCTGCCTCCCGAGTGCTGGGATTAAAGGCGTGTGCCACCACGCCCGGCCGAATGTTTTATTTTTAAGACAGGTTCTCAACTGACATCTGGACTGGTCATGTTGTGGCTGCTCTCAGACCCACTGCCACCTCCTGTTCTAGCACCCTCAAATTCCACACTGCCTTCCACATTCTGGCTTCTGAGTTCTGTGCTCTTTGGCTGGAACTTTGTACATAGCTGAAAAATTTCTGCTCCTCTGCCTCCACCTCCCAAGAGCTGGTGTTTCAGGTGTGTACACTCAACTCAGTTTGTGGGGTTTGGGGGATCACACCTCTCTTATGCTAGGTAAGCTCTCTGTTGACTAACCTCCATCTCCAACCCTCGACTTTTCGAGGAGCATTGGAGTCATTTTACAGGACGTGTGTCGACTTGGATTTGTCCATTTCTTGCTCATGGTTTGGCCCAGGTGAAGTGTTGGTGGTGAGCTCTGTGGAGGGATGAGGGCTGTCTCCTTGTCTGGAGCCAGTGCTCTCATTCTCATTAGGTTCACACAGAGGGTCTCCTGTTCCACTTGGTGAAGGGACAGATAGTACTCGGGGACAAAACGAGTTTTGGCCTTTTTCCTTTCTTTGCAATTTCGACTCTCTGCAAATTATAAAAAAGGCTGCACATTTTGAGGTGATTAGGGATTACATAGATTTAAATATTACAATGTATTAAATATTACATTAATATTATTGTCTTAAATCCCTGAAAACTTTTTTTGAAACTATAAGTAATATGGATAATGACATTAGGAAAATATTTAACATGGTAACAGGTTTTTCAGAGTGTGTAGAGTCTGAAAGGCCTTGGGAAGCTGAGGGGGTCTGGTCAGTTGGGTGCATCTGGATCCCTCATGGAAGAGTTCTGGGCTGGGGTGTAGCTTGGTGGCCCCGAGCCACACCAGATCCCTCTTGCTGTTCTTGGTTGCGGTGCACAGTGTGTTTACTAATTGTATGAGGCAGATGTCAGCCTTCTATAATAAACGTCAAGATTCCAAGAGAAACCAACAGCATCAGTAAACTGCCTTAAACACACCTAAAAATATAAATTCAAAGCCACATTTTTAAAAATAATTACTGGGCTGGTAAGATAGCTCAGTGGGTAAGAGCACTGACTGCTCTTCCAAAGGTCCTGAGTTCAAATCCCAGCAACCACATGGTGGATCACAACCACCGATAATGAGATCTGACGCCCTCTTCTGATGCATCTGAAGTCAGCTACAGTGTACTTATGTATAATAATAAATAAATCTGTGGGCCTCAGCAAGCAGGGACTGAGTGAGTGGAGTTGACCGGAGCAAGCAGAGGTCCTAGTGAATTCCCAACAACCACATGAAGGCTCACAACCATCTGTACAGTTACAGTGTATTCACATACATAAAATAAATAAATAAATCTTTAAAAAAATAACCACTAAGTGGACATGGATCAAATGGAAGTATGTCTCTAAACTGTTAAGTGGTTGTTGGCATTTGGGGTGGTTACGAGCAGGCGCCTTCGGGTCAGTGCTGGTAACTGTAGGCAGAACCCTGGGTATCTACTACACACCTTCCAAGTTACAGAGGAAGGCCTGGCAGCCCGAGTGGTGCTAGGGTCTAGCATTTCACAGTGGAGAGTTGAGCTCACTGCAGTGTGGCTGAACTTGCTAGGATGTCATCGGACTTAACTGTTAATTTTTATATTGCAGGCATCTTTTTAGAACAAAGGGAACGACACTTTAGAAGATGGATATTAATATTGAATATTAACCATTTTGAAATATCTTTTATAAAATTAAAAGTCTCTTGAAGTTTTTCCTTAGAATTAAGTGGTAGATGAAGTTATGCAAGATTTTTGTTTGTTTTTTGTTTTGTTTTGTTTTGTTTTTCCAGACAGGGTTTCTCTGTGTAGCCCTGGCTGTCCTGGAACTCATTGTGTAGACCAGACTGGCCTCCAACTCAGAGATCTGCCTGCTTTGCCTCCGGAGTGCTGGGATTAATATACCAGCCGTGGGTCTGAGTACTCTCAGTGTTAACCCTTGAGCTGACTCTCCACTCTGTTTGTTAGGATGATGCCAGTGTATGGAGGCGTTTAGCAGCTCTCTCCCTTTGGCTCACTAAAAATCTTCTCTTTCCTGTCTCAGTGCCATCATATCTAACACTGAGGATCAATAAATTGAAGCAAAACTGTAATCAGGAAAAATGATGCAGGACTGAGCACTGGCTTGTTTTGAGGTGCAGCAGGGCAGAGCTCTGAGGACATGGAGGAACCCGACTCCTGCTACTGATTGCCAACAGACACAGAAGCAGCTTTGAGAAAATGCCTGGTGTCTGCTTTCAGAGAAGAGAGGAGGCACCTCATCTATTAGGCAGTAGCCATCTGGGGCTGAGACAGCAACAGCACACTGAAACTCCTAATGCAGAGTTAACAATCATAGCAGGGAAGGAAAGATTACAGCACACGGTAATGTGAAAAAGGAGGTAGGAGAAGAAAGGGAAGGAAGATGCAGCCGGGCAGGACACTGCGGCAGGTGTCCCTAACTCCTGACCTAGTGTGTGTAATTTGTGTTTGCTGCATGAGAAGAGCCAGGAACGAGCACTAGGTAGCTTCCAGGATGCTTGGCCTGGAGTTGCAGGATGTGGGCTCCACAGTAGGCTGGGCGGGGACTCTCTCTGTATCCAGCACTTGCTTAGCCGCCCTGGCCTCCACCCTGGTCCCCCGCTCATGTAACTTCTGTGTGCCTTAATAATGGCCACAAAGCTTAAGAGTGCTGCCTGGCTGTGCCGGGGAAGCTTCAGGGGCCTCTGTGAAAAGGAGAAAGTTTCTCGTCAACTCAGAATGAAAGTCTGACTACAGGAGGAGCAGCTCTGTCATTCTGGCAATTGAACTGATGAAGGAGGAGGTGGGAACCCACACCGTGTGTTTGTGGCTCTAACGAATGCCAATGCCATGGGCACAGTGTCGGACAGGGGCCTGGTGCAGATGGAGAAGGCACTGAGCTGCCGGTGGAGGACATGACCCTGGGCCCTGGTGCATGGCTGTGGTGGCCAGGCCAGGTGTCTGTCACCCCAGTAAGGACTGCTGCAGAGGTGACAGGCACTGGCTATGTTTTGTGCACAGTGGTAGAAGTGTGTCAGAGCAAGCTTGCAACCCACCCAAGGCCAGTCTTCATTTCCATGACAATGAGTAAGTGTCCTAAGGGTGAGTACAAGGAGAACATCCCACTTGGCTGTCACCCCAGTGCCTTGTGATAATTGCTGTGTTTGCCTCACTGAGCCTCGTTTACAAAGAAACTTTGTCCTAGGTGTGTGAACAGGAACAAACCAGGATCTGCAGGGTTGGGCCCTGTCCCCAGGGATGGCGATGACAAGGATGATCCTGGCCTGCTCTTCCATCCCTTTGTCTTTTGTTTTTTTTTTTTTTTTTTCCTGGTTTTTCGAGACAGGGTTTCAGTGTGTAGCCCTGGCTGTGTCCTGGCACTCACTTTGTAGACCAGGCTGGCCTCGAACTCAGAAATCCGCCTGCCTCTGCCTCCCGAGTGCTGGGATTAAAGGCGTGCGCCACCACGCCCGGCTCCATCCCTTTGTCATGAGAGCACTTTGCCTTAGGAGAACGGTCCAGTGTGCAGTGGGCTGGTGCTGATCACAGCTTGTCCTGAGTGATGGATCTATTGTGGCTTAGCCTCTGAAACTGGCTAGGCTCCTGAGAAATAGAGGCTCTTTGCCGTAGGATCACAGTAGAAGCACTGCCAAGTTTGATGCCTGAGCCTGTTGGATATGCTTTGTGTGGGAATGGGGAGTACAGACTGTGTGTGTGTGTGCGCGCGCGCGTGTGTGTGTGTGTGTGTGTGTGTGTGTGTGTGTGTGTGTGTTTTAATGGTTTTTCAAGACGTGGTTTCTCTGTGTAACCCTGGAACTCACTGTTCCAAAGTTATATCCAAGACTAAGCTGGCCTCAAACTCAAAGAGATCTGCCTGCCTCTGCTTTTGCCTCCTGAGAGCTGAAATCAAAGGTGTGCATGTTTTCTGTTCTTGAACCTAGCTGTACATGGAGTCCATGCAACCTAGAGAAATTAAGTGGTAAAACTGTTTATATACTTGTTGGAAATTTATAACCTTAAAAGGCCTAATAATTCATATGGTTATCTGGATGATAGATGGGTAGATAGATAGATAGAAGAAAAGAAAGGTTAGAGAGTTGGCTCAGTGGTTAAGAGAACTTGTTCTAGAAGACCCACATTTTGGCTAACAAAATGTCTGTAATTCCAGTTCCAGGGTACCTGATGCCCTTTCTGTGGGTACATAATACATAGACACACAAGCAGGCAAAACGCTAGCTGGTTGTAGTGGCACACACCTTTAATCCCAGCATTTGGGAGGCAGAGGCAGGCAGATTTCTGAGTTCAAGGCCAACCTGGTATACAGAGTGAGTTCTAGGACAGCTAGGACTACACAGAGAAACCCTGTCTCGAAAACCAAAAAAAAAAAAAAAAAAAAAAAAAAGCACTGTGCTCTAGGAGAGAACCCAGGTTCCATCCACATTGCCCTCATGGGGGCTCACAAATCATCTGTAACTGTAGTTCCACGGGATCTGATGTCCTCTTCTGACCTCTGTAGGCACCAGGTGTGCTGTGGTACACACTCATAAAATAAATCTAAAACAAACAAAAAAACAAACAAAATACCTAAAACCAAAAATTAAGACATTTTTCCTGTAGAGAGGCGCCTAGGGGAGAGGCGGAGCTTGGTGAGTGTCCTTGCAGTGCCATTCTCCAGCACAAACCTACACCCAAGGGAAGGTAGAGCCCAGTACTAGGTGTGGGAACTGCCTACCGTACTCTTGTTTTGAGTGTTTGGGGTAAGGGGTTCAGAATCAGAACATAATAAATTCATTACCACCTTAGTTTGGCATCAACTCTTATAAAAGAAAATGTTGAATCGGGGCTGGCCTACAGTTTCAGAGGTCAGTCCATCATCAGCAAGGCAGGAGCATGGCAGTCCACAGGCAGACATGGGGCTGGAGGAGGAGCTGAAGGTTCTCCATCATGATCCACAGAGCCAAGAGGAGACTAGGTGCAACTCGAGCAGTAGGTGACCTCAAAGCCTACACAATGACATTCTTCCTCCAGCAAGGCCACACCTCCTAATAATGTCACTCCCCATGGGCCAAGCAGTCAAACACATGACTCTGTGGGTGCATACCCATGCAGACCACCGCCACTGGTCAGGTAGGAGAGCCCTCAGGTGAGATTAAAGGGTGATGGAGGAGCCTTGATGGTGGGTCATGCAAAGACTTCGTCCGGCTGCAGTGATTCCAGGAGGAAGCTGGTTTTTTCATGCTTCAAGTTATAAATAACTTTACAAAACAAGGTAATCGGCACATATAGATAAACGATAAACAAATGCATAAATATAGACAATGCGCACGAACCACCTGCTGGCTCTGGAGATCTTTTTATTTCTAGAGACCTGCAAGTATTACTTCAGGCTTGAACAAATTACAAATTTTTAGGGGTAAGAGACCATAAATGTGACAAGGGATCAGTGGATGGGGGGAAAGTTAGAAGAAAT
This sequence comes from Mus caroli, assembly GCF_978045245.1. Classification (NCBI taxonomy): domain Eukaryota; kingdom Metazoa; phylum Chordata; class Mammalia; order Rodentia; family Muridae; genus Mus; species Mus caroli. Next base: position 138,472,410 of record NW_028227259.1, on the reverse strand, counting down.
GTAGTTCAGCACAGAGGTAAAAATGACAAGTGACAAGATGTCAGGTGACTCCAGGGGATAAAGTGACATTTACTGTACAGTGAACCAGAACCTGACGCAGGATCTCACTCTAGCCCAGGCTGGCCTCAGCCTCACAGATCTCCCTGCCTCTGCCTCCTGCACATGTGGCTCCTGGCTGAAGCTGAGTCTTCCCGGGAGAAGGAGGCTGCAGAGTCTGTAGATCTGACCACTGAGTTTCCCCAGATACACTAGCCCATAGCAGAGAGGCCCTGGGAGGGGCCGACACGGAGGGACTAGATACAGAGTAAGGCTGTAGAAAGCAAAGACGAAGCACCTTAGGATACACAGAGGTGAGTGTGGGCTGATCTTCAGAGCTACCTCTGGGGACTCCTCAGTGGAAGGCACCATCTGATGACTCCAGAAGAGATGAAATGTCTTCAGTGTGCAGAACAGACGTAACCATTAGACTAAAGTCTCTGTTCCAGTGAAAATCCCCACAAAAAGAACTTTTAGCGAACAAAACCAGTTTGTCACTGGAAGGAAATTCTGAAGGGTTAATGGCAGGCAGAGGGAATATCTGAAATGCACGAATAAGCAAAGAAGGGCTGGAGAGATGATGGCTCAGCGTTTACGAGCACTGACTGCTATTGCAGAGGACCTGGGTTCAATTTCCGGCACCCACATGACAGCTCACAACTGTCTGTAACTATAGTTCCAGGGGATTTCATACTGTCTTCTGGCTACTACAGGCACCGGGCACATATGGTGTACATACATGGTTACATGCAGGTAAAACACTTGTAAATAAATAAATAATGAACGAAGCAAATAGATTGTCAATAAGATGGTTCAGCGGGTAAAGCCCCTTAACCACCAAGCCTGGCAACTCGAATTAGGTCGCTCGGAGCCACACAGTGGAAGGCGAAAACATTTCTGCAAATTATCCTCGGACTTCCACATATCCACTGTGGCACATCCCTAGCCTTCCACTAAATAAACAAATAGTAGAACTGAACATAAAGACAAAAACCAGAACTAACTAATGGAGGTGATAACATTACCATAACAGTTTCCAGAATTAAAGGGAAGAACGGGGTTGGGAAAGATTGACAGCAGATGCAAATAGCATTGCCACCAGCAGATGTTGGACGTCATCGATGCTTATGATGGGGGAGGATCTAAAGTAAAGATGCTTCAGAAAGAAAGCAGCTCTCCTAAACACTGGCAAGTCTGATGGCCTTAATGCGTCGAGACATTCCTGGTGTGGGTGATGATTTATCAGCTATGAATATGTCCGTCCGGACTCTCTGTTTCAGTTCTGAGAATTTTTAAATGTTGAAGTAGGGGCTGGTGGTTAAGAGGGCTTAACTGCTCTTGCACAGAACCTTACTGGGTGGCTCACACCTGCCAGTAACTCCGTCTTTGTTTGTTTGTTTGTTATTGAGACAGGGTTTCTCTGTGTAGCCCTGGCTGTCCTGGAACTCACTCTGTAGACCAGGCTGGCCTTGAACTCAGAAATCTGCCCGCCTCTGCCTTCCAAGTGCTGGGATTAAAGGCGTGTGCCACCACGCCCATCTTTAGGGGCTCTGGTGACCTCTTCTAAATTCTTCAGGTACCCTTCCAACAGGTGCAGATAGATACACAGAAACAACACAGGAACATACATGCACACAATAAAATATGTTAAAATACTTGTACTGGCTGTTAAGAACTTTGTGACATTGTTAGACTGCTTTGCATGTAGGTAGGTAGGTAGGTTCTTTGAGAACATGACAATCCACTAGTCCCAGAGACAATATCACTACCCTGAGGTAGCTCTGAGCTCCATGCCCAGTCTGTTGGGCTCGTGGCATTTTGACACTGTCCACTGACACAGGACTTGAAGCTGAATCTGTGATCTCTTCTCATGTAACCTGTGGAGATGGACAGTGAAGACACTGGCTTATTGGCTGAGTGCCCTCGCTGCCCCACTTGTCTCACTAGTCCTGTTACCTGGCTGTCCCAGAATTGTCTGTAGCCCAGGCTGGCCTGGACCTCAGATCCACCTGCCTCTGCCTCCCAAGTGCTGGGAATAAAGACTGGCACAACCACTGCCCTGTGGAAGAGCTGACCCTTTGCTTTCATCTTAGCTTAGATGTAATTTAACACGTGTCTGCTGGCTCCCGCACTGGAGGACACCTCCCTTTGTTTCTCTACTGCAGACTCTCTGCAGTGGATGATGGTTGTCTCCCCTTTGCCTACACCTACCTCCTCAGATGCATGCATCCTGGGGAGCCAGACCCCGAGCTGACCCCTCGCCCCCAGGAATTGGAGGTCTGATGAGCTTGCTGTTCTTGTGAGCTCTCACTTCATCTTTCTGCTCTACTATACTGGTGCTGGAATTGAATCCGAGGACTCCGACTGAAGGGTTTAATGAAAGCCCAGAAGTTGCTGCTTGGCTCAGTCCCCTTGTGTACAAAAGATACACCTGGGTACAGTCCTGGCCTCGGCAGCTTCTGGGAAAAGATGGGGAGGGACACAGTCATCAGGTGACGGGGCTTTGTAAATGGCTGCAGAGGAAGACTGCTCAGGAGATCAGGCCAGTGAGGTACGAGTCTTCCCGCTCCCCAGGCCTGGCTGACCCCTGCCTCCACAGTCAGCAGCACCTTCCTTCCCTTCAAGGACTGACCCTCCACAGTAGTTCCACCAGTGAAATCAGGCTGCAGGTGGTAGGTGAGACCTGGGGGCTGTTGGCAGGGTGTTATTTGTCTCCCATTAGACAAAAAATAAATATATTCTTTGAGAATTTCATACTTGTTTGTCCTTATATATAATGAGTGTTGATTTTGCCCCTCTCCTTTCTTTTCTTTCTTTTTCTTTTTGAGACAGAGTCTCACCATGTAGCCCTGGCTGGCCTGGGACTTGCTCACAGGGATCTGCCTGCCTTTTTCTCCCGGAGTTCTGGGATTAAAGGCTTTCCGGTTTCCTAAAGCACATCAAGGTGACTTTAGGGCAGGTTTATGACAAGTGAGTCTTGAAGCCAGCAGTAGATTCAAAAAAAATTAATCCCACTTTTTTGTTCCAATTCCAGTTGGGGCCGCATGGCTTTGACAGAGCCCTGCATGTGTAAAATGAGAACATCACTTATATATTTATTTATCCCCCTTGCTGGGAGGTTTAAAGAAAAAGAAATAATGAGCTTTCAGAAATACTGGTGAGATATTGTAGGTGAATGTGATTATGGAAAAATTATTATTAATAATAATCTTTCTATATCCCACAGTTACACAGGTTTATCCAAGAGAAAAGGAGACAGCACAGGCTTTGCTGTGTGCTCTCAGTTTGCTGGCTTGTGACTATCTCCTCCTCCGGCTCCAGTCATGAGGGGGGCCTTGTTTTACAGACAATTTGTGTTTGTAAATGTGGTGGTGGTGGGCGCTGTGTGTGCCGTGGTTTTCAGTACAAAGCTTTCCTCCTAAGTGGGTATAAGTGGGTACCCGGTGGTACCCGAGTCTAGATTACCTTGGTTCCCCAAGGTTGAGGTAGGCTTGGTCAGACGCCTAGCAGGGGCCAGTCTTCCTCTAGGAGTGAGGGAAGGATTTTCCTGTGTTCTGAAAACCATTGTGGGAGCTCACAGCTTTGCAAGTGCTCCTCTGGAGTCCTAGGTCTCACACACAGGGAGGTTAGAACCACAGGATTTCAGTCACCCTTCCTTAAGTTCATGCTATGAGAAACATTGTTTAAAATAGAATCTATTTAAGTTGAGAGGAATAATGTTAACAGGCATATCATTTACATACTTTTTATAGAAAAGCAATTTTGTAGCGTATTTGGTTTAGGTTTTACCTCAGACTGTCTCCGTGTGCCTCCCTGTTGCATGCCAGTGGAGTGTCTGTGTGATGTCTTTGTTTTTGCTGCTAAATTAACTTTGGCAAAATAGTATAAAAATTTCAGCTTCCAGCCAGGCGTGGTGGCACACGCCTTTAATCCCAGCACTCCAGAGGCAGAGGCAGGCGGATTTCTGAGTTCGAGGCCAGCCTGGTCTACAGAGTGAGTTCCAGGACAGTCAGGGCTACACAGAGAAACCCTGTCTTGAAAACCAAAAAAAAAAAAAAAAAAATTTAGCTTCGTCTGTTCTCCAAGGGTTGGGTTCTCTGACATTTCTATTCACATTATTCTCCACCTGAGGGTGTTTTTGTTTGAGGTTGGTTGGTTGGTTGGTTGGTTGGTTGGTTGGTTTGAGACAGGATTTCTCTGTGTAGCCCTAGCTGTCCTGGAACTCACTCTGTAGAACAGGTCGGCCTCGACCTCCGAGATCTAATCTGCCTCTGCCTCTCTGCCTCTGCCTCTGCCTGCCAGTGGTGTTAAAGCCACCTGAGTTTTATTCCTTTCTGTCAGCCTCTCCCTTCTGCTCCCACTTCGCAGCCATTCTACTTTAGTCCCTGGATTTGAGCCCTCCAGGCGTGCCCCGGGACTAGAGTCACGTGGGCTTTGCCCTTTCGCGGTAGTTCTTTCATTTGCAGTACTCCCAAATATGACAGCATGCGTGATGTCTTAGTTACGTCTCGATGGCTATGAAAAGCACCGAGGCAGCTTATAAAGGAAAGCATTTAATTTGGGGCTAACAGTTCCAGAGGTTTAGAGTGCATGACCATCATGGCAGGGAGCATGCGGGCAGGCAGGCGGGCAGGCATGTGGACAGGGGCGTGGGCAGGCAGGCAGAGTATGGGGTGCTGGGAATTTGCACTTGCTACACAGGCATGAGGCAGAGAGAGCTAGCTAATTGAGAATGACTTGGGCTTTTGAAATCTCAAAGCCCACCCCCAAAGACATCTCCTCCAGCAAGGCCACACCACCTCCTCCTTAAACAGTTCCATCCACTGGGGACCAAGCATTCAAATGTAAGAGCCAGTGGGGGCCATTTGTATTCAGACCACCACAGATGAGACTCTCCTTCCCCTTTTTTCCTTTGGAGACAGTGTCATTAGCCCAGACAGGCCTTGCGTTTACATTGTCCAAGGATGCCATTGAACCTCCTGCCCCTGCCTCTTAGTGGTGCGACCACAGGTGTGCACAAGGCAGGCTGGAACCCAGGCCTTCATTCAGGTCAGGAAAGCACTCTCGCAACAGAGCCACGCCTCCAGCCCAATGTCCTGCTTGTAAAGACGCAGTGCCGACCACTGTTGGACTGTTAGAATGCCATGAATCTGAGAGCACAAATCATATCGCAGTCCCAGAAGTGCAGTGGCTGGACTACATAATTCTCTTTTGAGTTTAATTTTTTTTTTTTTTTAAGGAATTGTTATCCAAAGCAGCAGTGCAGCAGTTTGAAGCTTTCTAACTCTCTTCACATCTTTTCTAGCTGTTACTATCTTACGTTTTTGTTGTTTGAAATTCCTATGTGCCGTCTTGTTAATACCATAGAACCAAAAACTATGCCTGAAGAGAGTGTGTGTTAGGAGTCATAGGTACCACCCAGGGCCCTGCAGCCTCTTCCTTAGAGAAGAAGCTTGGCTCGGCCACAGTAACGCCACCTGCTCTTTCTGTGGGTGCACACAGGGGAGAGGCAGAAGTTTGTGGCTTGCCTGTGAATTGGATCACGAAGTGTGACTGCTCTCCCTGGAGAGGATGTCACTGGGTCTGGGTGCCATCTGGGTTTAGTTGGGGTGTGATGCTGAGCTAATTTTACAGAAATGACACGCCACGGGAAGTTGAGCACATATCTTAAAGAAAGCTATGAAACTATAAATGACGTGGGCCGGGACGCATAGAGCACCGGCCACGGTGGGTCTTCTACATTCACCTCCCTGTGTTTTCCTCATGCAGGAATCATGGCCCAAGTAGCGATGTCTGCCTTGCCTGCCGAAGATGAGGAGTCTTCAGAGAGCAGGATGGTGGTGACCTTCCTCATGTCTGCCCTGGAGTCCATGGTGAGATTCTGTGGCTCTGCCGGTAGTTTCTGTGAAACATTAACTAAACGGATTAATTATTACTCCTTTCCTAGATGCTGGGATTGAGCCATCACTGTGTCTCGTGTGGTAGACCAGCGCTCTCCCACTGTCTCCCTGGGGCCTATTATTATTTTGAGGCCATCTGACCTTGCACTGTCTGATCCTTTTTGTCTCAGTCTCCAGAATGTTAGGATTACAGCAGGCGAGCACTCTTGTAGCTGAGCTGCATCCTCCCAGTCCCACGATTTCAGCTTTGGAGTCATACTTTCCAACCAGCTTCTATAGAAGGTTGCTGTGCTGGGACTCAGGCCAGGCGTGGTCCAGCATTGTGCTCTGCACCCTGCACACCCCCAGCCCTCAGGTTCTTCAGGAGGTTTAATTCCATCAGAAAGCTTTCGTAAAGTCAGTCGGGGGTAGGAGGGTCTTTTTAGTATTCTAGCACACTTTGGGCTATATAATGAGACCCTGTCGTAATATACCAAGAAAAACTCCAAAGAAGCCAAACACTTAGGCGTGGAATTGCCTTATGAGTGGGCTTCAGATCTGCTCTTAGGTGGTGGCACGAATTCCTCGGGCTCCTAGACCACCTAGCAGTGCCTCACTATGACTACAGTTTCAGTCGTCCCCAGTACAGCACCCCTCCCCTGCCAGCTCTTCCTGGCAGCAGAGGCAGCTGACCCTTGGGACGCTGCCCTTCCTAAGGCCTCACAAAGTGCACGTCTGCAAATCTGAGTTTGTATCTTGAGGAATCTTACCTTGTGTGTGTGTGTTCTTGCTTTCATTCTTTGTTTTGTTTTGTTTTTTCAAGACAAGGTTTCTCTGTATAGCCCTGGCTGTCCTGGAAGTCACTTTGTAGACCAGGCTGGCCTCGAACTCAGAAATCCTCCTGCCTCTGCCTCCCGAGTGCTGGGATTAAAGGAGTGCGCCACCACCGCCCAGCGCTTTCATTCTTCCTGTACGTTGTTTTTGTTGTTTTGATTTTGTTTGCCCCCCAGCCCCTTTAGAACTAGGTACAGCATCTACTTTCACTTAATTTAAAGATGTAAATGACTGAAAAAAAAAATCTGTCATCACTGGTACAGAAACATGCCTTTAATCCCAGCACTCGGGAGGCAGAGGCAGAGGCAGGCGGAGACAGGGTTTCTCTGTGTAGCCCTGGCTGTCCCGGAACTCACTTTGTAGACCAGGCTGGCCTCGAATTCAGAAATCTGCCTGCCTCTGCCTTCCAAGTGCTGGGATTAAAGGCATGCGCCACCATGCCAGGCATTAAGACACTTTTTAAGTGTTAGGTTTTTAGATCTATCTAGAAAGAATCAGTGCTTTTAAATAGCTATACATAGTGTAATGTTGTCTGTTTTTGTTTCAGTGTAAAGAGCTGGCCAAGTCCAAGGCTGAGGTGGCCTGCATTGCTGTGTATGAGACGGACGTGTTTGTTGTTGGAACCGAAAGAGGGCGTGCTTTTGTCAATACCAGAAAAGATTTCCAAAAAGATTTTGTGAAGTATTGTAAGTGGGGTGTTTTTATTTTTATTTTGTAGTTTGCAAAATTTAAATACAATTATTTTTAGATACGGCATCTCAAGCTTCCTAAGAATGAATTACACCTGAAAAAAGACCGAGGATGTGACGTGTGTATTTGTGGGGGTGGGGAAGTGGGTCAAGACAAGCCACTGACTTGGTCATGGAGGAGGAGGTGTGAGCTGGGTGCTGGTGGGGGCTGTCTGTGGGGGACACAAGGAACTGAACAACTTTGTAAGACAAAAGACCAAGTTGCAGGGACTCAGGCTGTGAGAACCACGAGGCTCCAGGCTTGTTAAAGGAACACTGGCTTGGGGTTTTTATAGGGCAATTTGGTCTCTCCCCTTGCCCCTACGGGTCCTGGTTAGACACCAGCCTCCAAACCTTCCTGCTGTTTCTCTTGGAGGTTTTCTGGGAACAAGCATCCAGCATCTCAGGGCCTGCTCACCTGTGGTCCTTTAGCCCTTCTTCATTTCTCCCTCCCTGCTGTTAGGGGCAGGTGATGACCTCTAGCTGCTTCACGGTAGAATCTGTGTGTACAGGTCCAAGAGAAAGAGCACTCTCATGATGTGGCTCCTGGGGCTGGTTCAGGGTGCTATGGCAACATTGTGGTAGGTACCACAAAGATGGAGGTTTCAAGGGCTCTATCTTCAGGACCAGCTATAGAAATGTAGTGGAGAAGAGAATGCTAGAGGCTACTACAGTAGCCTAGCTGGGGTGATTGTTCCCAGGAAAGTCCCGTATGTGGTGAGCAGTCAGTCTGAGTGATGAGTCCCGGGTCTGATTTCATGCACTCCGGTAGCTGTTGGCGTGGCTAACGCCACAGGGTATAGATAGCTTCTCCAGAAGGAGAAGGAAGACAGTTCTCCGTTTGCAAACAGAAGCAGGCCTCTGTCTTTAGCCTGCAGGTAGGCACTGCGGTGTTGAATTGGGCTGTGGTCATGATGTCCTGTTATCTGAGTAGCATTTTTCTTATCGAGAAGAAAATCACTAGAGAGGAATAGTTGCCTAAATAATAGCTCACATGGATTAAAGCCTGATGCCCAGGGAGTGGGAGCCCTTACACTGTTAAAGGAACGCTCCAGCCATCCTCCGAGCCTGTGCTTTCCTCCGTGGGCCAGAGCTGCCACTTCATGGGTTTACTTCAAAGGCCACCACATAAGGATCTGGTCCTCAGGGCTCCTATGGGCTTGAGAAATGTCTGTCTCAAAGGCCGTACTTGATCATGGCTTGGCATGAAATCATGGGACATTTTCCTCTGTATTGACCCTCTTCTTTGTAAGCTAGACCTGGTTAGAGTCACCAGGTGGGGTCTCTGTGGCCTCTCTGAACAAGAGGACAGTATATACATATTTGCTCATTCATTCACTCATTGTTATTTTGAGACAGGGTTTTTCCTGTTGTAGCCTTGTTTGTCCTAGAACTCACTCTGTAGACCAGGTTGGCCTCGAACTCAGAGATCTACCTGCCCTTGCCTTCTGAGTCAAAGGCGTGAGCCATGCCCCCAACCTCAGCTGTGACTCCCCAGTTTTTGGACATTTTGAGAGATGCCCTAGTCCTGGGGACCTACTTAACTATGGAAGGCAAGAGGGGAAATGTCCTCTCTTTTGATCTCTCTGACAGAATTAGCATAGCCTCTGACACCTAGAAGGTCACTCATGCCCATCTGGTTCTTGTAACCACTGTGCCATAGTTAGATAAAGCTTGGACAAAATGAAGCAGATAAGCTTTGCTCCTGTAAGCCAGTCCTTGTAATAGTTACTGAGAGTAGACCAATAATTCCTTGATTTAAGCAGAAGTTATCAGTGTATTGAACTTTGACCTTTTGCATACCTGATAGAACTTGCATACCTGGAGCCATCTTGTGAGACAAATCACACTTACAAATAAACAGTCAGCAAGCCCAGCTAGGATGCTCTTTTATGGGTCGGTACAGCTGATGGGTTTGGAAGATGTTCTGTGGTACTGCCTTAATAAAGAACCGTGGAGGGCTGGTGAGATGGCTCAGTGGGTAAGAGCACCCGACTGCTCTTCCGAAGGTCCAGAGTTCAAATCCCAGCAACCACATGGTGGCTCACAACCATCCGCAACGAGATCTGGCGCCCTCTTCTGGAGTGTCTGAAGACAGCTACAGTGTACTTACATATAATAAATAAAAGAACCGTGGAAGCCCAGCTACATAGCTGATAAGTCAGGAATACCTGTGTGCCTGCTGTTAAACTGGGGTGCTCGCTCGGCATGTTCCGGGGAAAGCTCCGAGAACACCAAGGCCATCTTTATTTGGTACTTTGAGTGATGTAGCCATCTTTATGTTTTGAATGCGTGTAAGAAACAGATACACTAAAGGCATTGCTCCTCAGTCAAACTGAACCTAGTGGGTTGTACCAAATAGGAGATTTGCCATGGAGTCCAGTGCCAGCTGGCTGGACCCACGGCTGACTGTGCTCCTTATACCTGGGATAGGTTTTCCCAGGGGAGTCTCATCAGCTGCTGCGTCTTGGACTGGGAACCGGGATTGATGAGCTTTCCTTTCAGAATCTTTAACTTTTATAAGGTTAGGGTTAGGGTTAGAACACCAGAGAGAAGGTAGAGAGGGTTTTTTGTTTGATTTGTGAGGTCTTTCTGTGTATCCCTGGCTGGCCTGGAACCGACTCTGTAGACTAGGGTAGCCCAATCTCCCCAGGGTTAAAGGCATGAGCTCCATGCCCAGGCATTAGAGAGCTATGTGTTATGTGCTACAGTGTTATATCAGTAAGTATGTGAACCCTGTGGACAGGGTCAGGGGATGCATGCGAACGGTGCTGTGCCAAGGCTAGGGCAGCAGCAGCAGCCACTGCGTCTATGCTAAATCACACTCAGACAAAGCAAAACCATAAAACCTGTCTGTAAGATCCAAGCTCGAGGGGCCCGAGGGTCAGCAGTGCTCGCAGATAGCCTTGTTTAGTTAATTCATTTAACTCCGTACTGTTCCTTCTTCTGTAAGGAAGTTCTGTCTTCTTCCTTCTTACCTCTTTAGCCAGTCTCATTGTGCAGGCTTTGAACTCTGTTCCTGCCATCTTGGCCTCCAGAGCATTTTTAGTCCTTCTGGGGTTGGGGCTGGCAGTGTCTCAATGCTAGGGCACCTGGGTATTATACAGGGAATTCTGTGTCCATATCCCTAGGACAGAAAGGATGCTGCATTCCACCCGTGTCCATACTTACAATCTTGGTATCTTGATTTTTTTTCTGGTAAAATTTAAACCCTTGTTATATGTTAGTTCATTTATTTATGTAGACAGGGTCTCATATGTGACCTCAGACTTGCTTTGCAGCAAAGGAGGACCTTGAGTTCTCGGTTCCCTTGGAGGTTGAACCCCGAGTTCCGTGCATGATTGGCAAGCACAGCTGAGCTCCGTGCCTAGCCCTGGTGTCTTGAGCTACAGTCTCCTGTGGCACCCTTGGATGACTGCCAAACCGCCTTTTTTTTTTTTTTAAAGATTTATTTTTATTTTATGTATGTGAGTTTTTGTGTCTCCCCATGTGTCTATGGACCACATGTGTGCACTGCCCACAGAGGTCAGAAGAGGGCAGTGAATTCTTTGGAATGGGAATTCCAGAGAGTCTTGGGCCTTCCTGTGGGTGCTGGCAGTGCTCTTAGCTGTTGCACAGTCTCTCCAGCCCCTGACCTCCAATTCCTGATCTTCCTGGCTCTCCCTCCCCAGTGCTGGGATTGCAGGTGTAAGCTTCTCACCTAGCTAAGTGTTTATTGTTAAAAAGTTCCTTTATGGGCTAGTGAGATGGCTCAGTGGGTAAGAGCACCCGACGGCTCTTCCGAAGGTCCAGAGTTCAAATCCCAGCAACCACATGGTGGCTCACAACCATCTGTAACAAGTTCTGGCGCCCTCTTCTGGAGTGTCTGAAGACAGCTACAGTGTACAGTGTAATAAATAAATAAATCTTTAAAAAAAAAAAAAGTTCCTTTATTCCTTTTCCCCTTGAGATTGTGTAACAAATTTGTTAGATTTATAGTGTCTGGGCAGGGTGGGTCATGTCTGTATACCCAGACTAAGGCACAGGACTCCTGAGAGTTCAAGACCAGGGGTGGCTAGATTGGCGTTTGAGGGAAGCTGGGCGATTAGTGCGGCAGAAGAGGAGGAAGCTGGAGGAGAAACATAGAAAAGTATCCTTACTAAGGGCCAAGCAGGTACTGACCAGCCAGCTCTCTAGGAAGAAGGACCCTCCACTGCATAACTGCCCCCAGCAGACAGCCTGTGGCCATGTCTATGGGGCATTTTCTTGATGGATGCTTAATATGGGAGGGCTCAGCCTACTGTGGGTAAGCCCTGCTCCTCCATGGTCTCTGCTGTGGCCTGCCTTGGGGATGTACTGTCTGTCACCCGAGAGCCAATACATTCTCTCCTGCCATAAAGGTGTTTATTGTAGCAACAGAGAAGCAGACTAGGACGGTGGATCTTAGCCTTGGTTTCACTGACTGTTTTACAGGTGTTGAAGAAGAAGAAAAGGCCGCCGAGATGCATAAGATGAAATCTACCGCCCAGGCCAATCGGATGAGTGTGGATGCTGTAGAAATTGAAACACTCAGAAAAACGGTGGAGGACTATTTCTGTTTTTGCTATGGTAAAAACACAGCACTTTAAAATTGGAGAAAAATACCTTATAAACTGGCATTTTCTTCTCTATAAAATTGTGTTTGTATGAATACACGTATGTATTTGTAGATGTGAGAGCTTTTGTGTGAAGGTCAGGACAACTTTGTGGAGTTGGGTCACCTTCCTGCTGGCGTGGGTTCTGGGAGTTGAACTGGCTGTTCTGTGGACAGAGTCTCTCCCACTGGGCCGGCCCTGGCCATTGTATGTTTCCTAAATGTGTAGATTTTATAAATGATTTGACAGGCATACTGTTTTACAAATTGAATAGGTTAATTTGTAAATTTAAGGAATTAAGTCAAAGAACTCAGAAATAAGTACAATGTAATTAATTAATCAATTATTGTTACCATTAGTGGGTAGGCATGATGGTATGTGAGTAGATCTCCCAGTTTCAGGTCAATCTGGTCTGCATAGTAAGAGCTTATCTCAGAAGACAAGAAAAAAAACAACAAATTCTAGTGTGTGTGGGGGGGTGGGGGGGTGGGGAGGTGGGGAGGAGTTAGCGTGCTTGCCCGGGGAGGTCAGAGGACAGCTCCATGGAGTCTGCTCTCCTACTTTAAGTGAGTTCTGGATTCAAACTCAGGCAACAAGGCTCTCCTGGCCAGGGCCTTTACCCTGTGAGCCACCCCCTGGCCTAAGAGTTACTGTTTTGGCGTTGATGCTTATCTTCAGGTCTCCACTGTGTCTGCTTTAGTCCTGTTGTAGGGTACAACAGAGCACCCTTTGTAATTATATATATAAAACAAATAAATATACAAATTATATAAGAGATCATCATTATAACCCAGGACCCCACTAAGAAGTGGCTTGACAAATGAAGTGCACCCCTCCTCAGCTCGTTGTTGTTATCCTAAGAGAGGGTCTCGCTAATCCTCAGGCAGGCTTTGAACTTTCTCTGATCCTCCTGCCTCAGCCTCCCACTTAGCTGGCCTTATAGATACACCATGCTGGCTAGACTGAGGTCTGTTGTGTACTTTGTATTTGACCCTTTGGACAGATTCCAGGTTCAGGAATGAGCTGATGTGGGACTCAAATGTTAATGTTTAAAGTGCTATTTGAAATACTATGTTAAGATAATGTTGAAGTCAGATATTATGACAATAGTCAGAATGCTTCAGTAAGCTCTTTTTATTTTGTTGCTGTTTTTATTTTTCCAGACAGGGCCTCACTATGTAGCCCTGGCTGTCCTGGACCTCATTCTGTAGACCAGGCTGGCCTCGAACTCAGAGATCTGCCTGCCTCTGCCTCCTGAGTGCTGGGATTAAAGGTAGTCCACACCACCACGATCTGCTTGTGATAAGATCTTGATGGGTTAGTTAGGTTAGTATATATGTCTGTGGTGCAAGTGTGTGTGTGTGTGTGTGTGTGTGTGGTATACCGTACCTGCTGTGTGCATTTGGAGCTCTTGTGTCTTTGGAATTGCTCTCTACCTTATTTATTTATTTATTTATTTATTTATTTATTTATTTAATGTACTTATTGTGATTGTACACATCTCGTGTGCCTGTATCCATGCATCACACAGTGTTATATGTGGAGATAAGAGGTTGGACAACTTGCAGAACTTGGTTATCTATTTCTACTATGTGGGTTCTGGGAATTGAACTCAGGTCCTTAGGCCTGGCAGCAAGCCCCTCTCACCTGCTTCACCATCTTGTCAGCTTTCCCTTACTGATTTTTTTAAATTAAAATTTTAAAGGAATTTTATTTGTATGACTTGTTTTGCCTGCATATTTGTCTGTGTTTGTCTGTGTACCATGTGTGTGCCTGTTGTTTGTGGAGGCCAGCAGAGTATGCTGGATCCCTTGGAACACACCTTACAGATAGTAGTGAGCTGCAGTGTGGGTGCTGGGGATCCAGCACAGGTCCTCTGGAAGAGCAGTGCTCTTAGTCACTGAGCCCATCCCCACATCCCCTTCTCACTTTTTGAGACAGGTCTTCTTTCTGACCCTGGAGCCCACTGATCGGCTAGGCTGGTAGCCAGGGAACCCTAGGATTTTTTTTCTTTCTCAACAGTGAGATTATAGTTACGAGTCCACACTGCCCCGAAGTTTATGTGGGTGTGGGAGACCTAAAATCGCATCCTCGTTAGATTACAATGGCTTTACGGATAGAGTTGGAGTCTTCCCAGCTGCGGGGATTCAGTTTTCAGTGTGAGCACGCGTGGGTCATGCTAATTCTATGATCCTCCCACAGGGAAAGCTTTAGGCAAATCCACAGTGGTCCCTGTGCCGTACGAGAAGATGCTGCGCGACCAGTCGGCTGTGGTGGTGCAGGGGCTTCCCGAGGGGGTCGCCTTCAAGCACCCCGAACATTACGACCTCGCAACCTTGAAGTGGATTTTGGAGAACAAGGCAGGGATTTCCTTCATCATTAAGAGGTGAGGTGCTTCCTCCCGTGTTGCCCGTCACAGATTGTTCATGTGTGTTCACCAGATCTGCACAGTTCTGTGTAATGCAGACACTGTTATGCTAGTCTTGAGTGTTCATCACGTTTCCTGTTTCCTTTCCATGCAGACCTTTTCTCGAGCCGAAGAAACACCTCGGTGAGTGTGTTACCTTGCTCTGGAGTTGGTGGGCTGGGTCCCCTTGCTCCGCGGTGGCGGGCTGAGTTTCTGAGTCAGGGTTGGTGAAAAGCCCGTGGCAGCTTCCTGAGGTGAATACTCCCCGTGGTGTTTGATGTTTCCGTCCACTCTGTCTTCTTCTCCCTGGTCCTAAGAATGACTTGGTTGACCTCAGGCCACTGGAATGGCAGAGCAGTGCTGAACACAGGAGTGTGTTCTGGACACCTTTGAGTTTAGATGTTAATGGCTATCAAGTGACCATGACCAAAATATGGCAGCCATATGTAAGAGCAGCCCAGGTCTTTGGAGGTTGAGGGTGATAGCAGCAGAACTTCCTCTAGGGTGACTTTGCCATTCCATGCCACTAAGACAGGTCAAGGCGAGGTAGTGGTACCCTCACAGCCATGTCTACCTGGCATGCATGCCCCTGGAGTTACAGCTGCGACCTGAACAGGGGCTTTTGTAGGAGCAGCGTACTCTCTTCACTCCTGAAGCTTGGCTCTGGAGTCCGCCCACCCCACTCTTGACTTTTTTTTTTTTTCCGAGACAGGGTTTCTCTGTATAGCCCCGGCTGTCCTGGAATTCTCTTTGTAGACCAGCTTGGCCTCGAACTCAGAAATCCGCCTGCCTCTGCCTCCCAAGTGCTGGGATTAAAGGTGTGCGCCACCACGCCCGGCTGATTTTTTTTTGTTTTAAGATTTTATTTATTCTGTATATATGAGTATACTGTAGCTGTCTTCAGACACACCAGAAGAGGGCATCAGATCCCATTACAGATGTTTGTGAGCCACCATGTGGTTGCTGGGAATTGAACTCTGGACCTTTGGAAGAGCAGTCACTGCTCTTAACTGCTGAGCCATCTCTCCAGCCCCAACTTGAAATGTTTTAAAGGTGATCCTCGGTACCATAGGAGTCCTTTCTACTACATAAAGATGGAAGGGAAAAGACAAATGGATCCGAGTTTGTGAATACACACGAGCGCGCGCGCACACACACATACACATGCACACACCTTTTTTTTCTGGGAAAAGATCCGGGGTAGTCAGCTTGGCCTTGGACTGACTGGAAGCTCAGGCGGCCGCAATGCCTCATCTTCCTGCCAGGCACGTGTAACCACATGTGACTTACACATGTTTTCTGTAAATGAAAAAAAATTAAATTAATTTAAATTTATCCATTTTAAGTGCAGAATACATTGTTTTTAGTAACTGTACGATGTTGGGGGACACACAGCTAGTGGGAGAGTCGTGGCTCAGTGTGGGAGGCTGAGTTCAGGCTCCAGCAATGGAAAAGCAGCGGCTGGTTGCTTCTCGTTTGGTTATTTTGAGCCAGAGTGGCCTCAAAGTCACACACTTCCAGCCTTGTCCCTGGCACTGGGATTGTAGGTGGCACCACGTGTCGGGGGCTCAGTGGGCGGTCTCCGTGATTTGCTTTTCTCCTGTAGCTGCTTGTGTCCTGGATCTTCTCTGACAGGCTGATTCCTTGGAGCTCACTCAACACTCACGATGCTGTAGTACAAAAAAAACCCCATTAACTAGCCTTGGGATGTGGACGCTCGCCTTGCTTGTGTCCCTCTCCCAGTGTTAAAGGTGTCCTGGTTTTGGGTGTCTAGTCTTTAATTTCCAGTGGTGCTAGGAGTGGAGCCCAGCGTGTCAGTGCCAGTCAGACGCTCCACTGCCCGCCACCGCCAGCCCAGTCTATTTTGAGTTTGTGCCCCACAGAATGTAGAGGCTTAAATTTGTCTTTGCATCTAGGTCTCCGTGAGAAGCGTGCTCTCTGCGTTGTCTTGGAAACTTTGCTGGAGTCAGCTGACCCTGACTCTATTTCTGTGTTTTCTTCACAGCGATGTGAGGGTGGAGACAGCGGTGTCCCTCTTCCTTTCTTGCCAGTGTCCCTTTTGTCACTTACCTTTTGGTCTGGCTAGGGTAATTACAAATAAGATCAAATACAGTGGCCGTAGTGCACGTCACCTTGAGGTCCATGTTAGGTCCTCTCCACGACTGTCCTCCATGTTAGGTTAGGCGAGCGTTCCTTTGCCTGCTCAGTGGGAAGGCAGCAAGTGTGTGGCTCATTTTAAAGATTGCGAGAAAAGCAGGGTTGTGGCACAGCCCTGGACTCCCAGCACTTTCGTAGCTGAAGCAGGAGGATGGAAAACGTGAGGCCAGTCCAGGCTACACAAAGAAAAAAAATTCACATTAAGTCACAGAAGTGGCACAGACAGGCTGCAGGACAGACAGCTCAGCAGGTAAAGGACACGTGTGCTACCAGGCCCGATGACCCCAGCTCCATCCCTGGGACTGAAGTGGGAGTGTGCATGGGTAAGGGCAGGGCCTTTGCTGTGAGATGGAAGGCAGAGGCAGGCAAGTCTGGAAGCTGGAGGGACAACTAGTCTTGACTACACAGACCAGCAGAAAAAAAAAAAAAAATACAAGAGAGTCTGCCTCAGTAAGGTGTCCTGAGCCCCTGACAGGCGCGGTGGGTGGTTGCTGGTCCTGGGGTGGGGGATGTTGGTCATAGTTTGTTAGTTGCCATGCTCAAAGAAGAAACAAAAGGGAAGAAATTAGGTTCAGGGGTCTCTCTCCCCTTTATCCTTTCTCTCCTATCTAGTGTTAGGAGTGAAACCATGGGGGGGAGGGAAGGGTGGGAGAAAAAAAGGACCCACAACGAATCAAAGACCAGCTGCAGGGTCTTGCTGCCTGGGTGGCCTGGGCCTTTTGCTATAGACCAGGCTGTTCCCAGACTCAGGGCAGGCCTCCCGCTCTTCCCCGCTGTGCTCCACACAGGCTGCTTGAGTCCAGGTTGCGATCTAGATGTAACCCAGACACGTTTGCTCATTCTTGTGGTGAGGGACATTTGGGCTGTATAGATTCTTGGCTCTTAAGTGAAGGGCTGTGTAGATTGGTTACAGGTTTAACCTCAACAGCACCCCTCCACAGTGCCGGTGATACAAGCCAGGGGCCTTGCACATGCTAGGCTATGCAAAGGTGAGACAGGGTTTTGCCGTGTAGTCAAGACTGGCCTTGAACTGTCTCAGTATCCTTAATGCCTGGATTCCCTATATACCTCCAAGGCTGGTGAGACAGTCCTTTTAGTTGCAGTATAATTCAACAGTTTACAGTGCACCACAGATTGGACGACTGATGATTATCTACTTGAGAGCATTTCTATCATATCTAACAGAGCCTCCACACGACGCATAGCTACTGACCTCCAATAGGGGTCAAATTTACATCAGCTTCTTACCTTATGCCACTCAAATGCTTTATTTCTGTTGCCAGCTTACTGGCAGAAATAAGTTTTTTCTGTGAAATGAAAACTGGATGAGTGAGTTCAGGACTGTTTATGCTTGCTCATCCCGAGACGTTTCTTCTCCGGGTCCCCCCAACCTCATCCTGAATCCCTCACGAGCCGGGGCATGGTATCATGAGCCCTAGAATCCTGACACGGTGGGATGAGAGAATGTGGAGTTGACGGACAGCCAGGGCTACACAGAGAAACCCTGTGTCAAAAACCAAAAACCAGAAAAACAGACAAGCAAACTGACAAGAACACCAACAAATGTCATTGAACCTGAATGTCCTTTGCTTTGTAGGTGGTCGAGTGCTGGCGGCCGAGGCTGAGAGGTCCATGCTGTCTCCTGGTGGAAGGTAAGCCATCCGTCCCCATACTGTTGTGACCCTGCCCCAGAGTTACTAAAAGCAGAAGGCTGAGGGCCACATCCAGAAGTGCAGGGTGCAGCACTTGGCTGCAAAAGTGTCAATTTTGGTTTTGTTTTAGAAATATCCTTACTTTGTAGTAGCCGAGGCTAGCCTTGTTTTGGGATACTCGTGCCCCAGCCTCCTAAGAGCTGGAGGCACAGGCGTGATGGGCACGGGAGTGTGGGCTTCAGCTCTGCAGCTGTGCACAGAGCCCTGGGTAGTCGAGGCTGGATGTCGGGGGAGCTGTTGACAGCTGTGCAGGTGCTTCTCACAGACGCACCCCATGACCCACATTTCTTCCTCCTTTCAGTTGTGGCCCCATCAAAGTGAAAACTGAACCCACAGAAGATTCTGGTATGTACTAGTACTCTTAGAAGCTATTATAAAAGAAAGGCATTTTCCTTAGTTAAGAAGGTTACAGTTTGAGTGGTTAGTTATCGAGTCACGTGCTGAGCAGACCTGGCTTCTGACGAGCTTCCTGCCTCAGCCTCGCTACTGCTCAGATTAAAGGTGGGACTATACTCAGTTTCACTTAGGAGGGGCCCCTAAGGGTTTCTTTATAATCAGTTAATTTTGTGCATGTGCCTGTGTGTAAATATATGGTATATTCCTATGTTGGGGTGGGAATGGGGTAGGAGGTTGTGTGCCTGTGCCTGCTCTGAGGAGGCCATCCACTGTCTTCTACTCTAACTCTTCCTCAGAATGCAGGCCTCGAGCCTGAAAGCTCAGTGATCTGTCTCTTGTTTCTGCTTCCCTCCGAGCTGGGCTGCAGGTATTGGGAGGCTTGGTTCACTTGTGATGGGAGTTCTGAGATACAAGCTCTGATGCTCAGGATTGTGGGGCAAAGATGGCTAACCACTGAGCTAGCTCTCTCAAGCTCCCTCGCTGGGGTCGCCGTTGTCGTTTCCTCACGGGGATGATGCTGAACGTTTCTTTCATGAACTTGCCAGTGTGTGTGTGTGTGTGTGTGTGTGTGTGTGTGTGTGTGTGTGTGTGTGAGAGAGAGAGAGAGACAGACAGACAGACAGACAGACAGACAAAGACAGAGAGGGAAGAGAGTGTGCATGCGTGGCGTGGTGTGCATGTTGGCATCAGACAACCTCATGTGCTGGTCTGAGCATGTGGCTACTGCAAAAGCTGGGCTGTCTGACCTTTGAGGGCCCAGGAATTCTCTGCCTCCCATCTTGCTGTAGAGATAGAGAGGTTTACAGACATGCACCACCTTGGCCCGCCTCACTTGGGTCCTGGGAGTTCAGACTGCAGTTCTAGGCTGTGTGGCAAGTGTTTGACCCAGGGAGCCACTTTCCCAGATCCTGTTTTCTCTCTTAACTGTGCTTACTGTTTGGTTTTTTTCCATTGTTGAAAGTTCTGCCTATATTTTGGATACAAGTCAGAAATATGGTCTTGCAGATGTTTCTTACAGCCTCTGATTGGTTTTATATTGTCTTTGAATCTTAAACAAATTTTAGTTTCTGTATTTTCAAGGTTGTGGAGTTTTTTTAAAAAAGATTTTAAAACATTTAAAAAAAATATTTATTTATTTATTTTATGGATATAAGTACTTTGTAGCTGTCTTCAGACACACCAGAAGAGGGCATCAGAACCCATTATAGATGTTTGTGAGCCACCATGTGGGTGCTGGGAATTGAACTCAGGGACCTCTGGAAGTCAGTGCTCTTAACTGCTGAGCCATGTCTCCAGCTCCCATTTCAAAACATTTTTTTACTCTTTAATTATCATTTTTTTCCTCCCTCCCTCCCTCCCTCCCTTGGTGGCAGGGTTTCTCCGCCGTATAGTCCTTGCTGCCCTGGAATACATTATGTAGCCCAGGCTGACCCTGGCCTTGCCTTTTCTTCTGAAAGTGCTGGGATTAAAGGTGTGCGCTACCTTGTCTGCCTTAGTTCATTTAACATTTGTATATTTGAGATTATAATGTAATTACATCATTTCTTCCTACCTTGTCCTTTGTCTAAACCCTTCAAGATATCCTGTTGTGCTCTCTCTACATTTCATGGCCTCTTTGTTCAACGTTGTCTCACACTCACACTTCAGTCTGTAAAGTTTAACACTCTATGGTTTTTTAAAAGATCTATTTATTGATTGATTGATTAATTGATTGATTGTATATGAGTACACTGTAGCTGTTTTCAGACACACCAGAAGAGGGCATCAGATCTCATTACAGATGGTTGTGAGCCACCATGTGGTTGCTGGGAGTTGAACTCAGGACCCCTGGAAGAGCACTCGGTGCTCTTAACCACTGAACCATCTCTCCAGCCCCCAAATAAAGGAATTTTTAAAGTTGGGATGGTGGCCCATGTTTTTGATCCCAAGTATTTGAGAGACTGAAGCAGACAGATCTCTGAGTTCCAGGCCAGCTTGGTCTATAGAGAAAGTTCTAGGACAGCCACCACAACACAGTAAAACTGTCTCAAAAGGGGAACAAAGTTGTATGTATTTGTCTCTGTATGTGTGTGTGGTTTTAAGTCCAGTGCAGTGCCAGAAGAGGGCATCAAAATTCCCTGGAGCTATAGTTACAAGGATTTGTGAGGCCAGGCAGTGGTGGCGCACGCCTTTAATCCCAGCACTTGGGAGGCAGAGGCAGGTGGATTTCTGAGTTTGAGGCCAGCCTGGTCTACAGAGTGAGTTCCAGCACAGCCAGGGCTACACAGAGAAATCCTGTCCCCAAAACAGACAAAACCAAAAAAACAAACCCAAGCATTTGTGAGCTGCCAAGGTGGGTGCGAGTGAGGGACTGAACCCAGGTCCAGTCCATACGTTCTCCCTGTAGCCATTTCCATTCACAGATGTCATTACAGTTTTTCTTGTCCCTCCTGCACAGGACCACCCCCATTCTCCCGCCCCTTTGTAGTTTACTGTTGTTGTGAGACAGTATGGCTCTGTGACTGGGTGTCCTGTAGCTCAGGCGGTTAGTTCTTCCTCGGCCTCCTTCCCAGGTGCTGTAGGTATCTCTCAGAACCAGGTACAAGGGTTTCTTTTTCTTTTTAACCGAGGAATTATTTGTCTAACCTAACATCAGTAAAGATTTGCAGTTAGGTTTCTTCTGGAGGGTTTATAGTGTTGGCTTTTAGCGTTTGATCTGTGATTGGTGGTGACGCTGGGGCTAGGCCTGTCCCTAGGTAAGAGTCTAAATCTTTCAGCTTGTGTGGGCGTGTTCAAGGCCTTCCTTCTGTGATGAGTCACGGAGTCTTTGCCAGGTAGTGTAGTTTTACTCCATCGAGAGCAGGGGTCCCTCTCTCCCACAGGCACCCTGTTTTAAAGTGACCTTCATCTGTTCAGACAGAGCAAGGTGAGGCAGCCACACTTCTTCCCTCCTTCTTACCTTTTCCCATAGAGCTGATTGAATTTTGCTGTGGAGCCTATGCAGGTTGGTTGGGTCTGTCTGTCTGTCTGTCTGCTTGCCTGTCAGTTGCTGAAACCGTGCCATGGTTTGGGTTGCAGATGACCTCGTTGAGCATCCACCTAATGAACGTTTGCCCTTTCAGAGTCTTTAAAGTGTGTGAGGCCTTGAGTGCACAGTGCCCTGGAGCTGTGACACACCGGAGACTGTCACTTGTTTTGTAGGCATTTCTCTGGAAATGGCCGCTGTGACAGTGAAGGAGGAGTCAGAAGACCCTGATTACTATCAGTATAACATTCAAGGTAACAATGTTTCATGCAGTCTCTGTTCCTGACACTCTGTGGCAGTTAAGGCTCTCTGAGCAAGTTCAGACTCTGCCATGGTGCCTGTTCCTGGTTCCCATTTCAGTCGGGAGGACGTGAGCTGGAGCTCATCTTCACCTGTACGGTTGTCGGGGTCATCTTAGTAATTTCATCTTGGCATGGTAGCACATGCTTGTATTCTCAGCACTCGGGAGGCCACGGCCAGCCAGATATATATATATATATATATACAGGAAAATCCCACCTCAAACAGACAGGCACTTTAGTGGCTACTTCAGTGTCTCTGATTTTTGAATTTTCCACAAAGTTCTGGATTGCCCTTGCCCGGTAGACTTGATTTTCCTTAAAGTAATAAGCCTTATTGGACATGGAGTCTTTTACAAATACCTGGAATAATTTTTTATGGTCCTTTAGTGAGCAGATATCTGTGTACATTTACCGCTGAGTGTCAGTGACACTCATTAAAAAAGACAACACACAACCTAGTGCACATGCATTGAAGTGAAGGCACTTTCACTCCATCACTGCTGGGCATCGAACTTGGTTCATGAGGCTTGGCAGCAAGTGCCTTCATTCCCTGCCCTGTCTTGCTAGGCCCACTTATGTCGCTTGCAGTTAGTTTTGAACAGTTTGTTTATTCTTTGTGCTGCTAGCACTAAAGCTGAGATGAGGATGGGTTTCATGTTTTTAGAGTTCAATGTTGCAGAACAGCTTGGTTGTCTGTGCCTTACTGGTGTGAACATCAAGTTAACAGGTAGACTGATCTTTACATCAGATAGCCCTAAGTCTCCCCCCCTCCCTTCCCACACTAGGAAGGTTACATTTTCTTTATTTGGTGTTTTTTGAAACAGGTCTCTATTGTGTAGCTCTGGCTGTCCTGGTACTCTTTGTGTAGACCAGGCTGGCCTCAAACTGGCAGAGATCTATCTACACACCTCTGCCTCCTGAGTGCTGGGTTCAAGGCTTGCACCACCACTCCTAAACCTGATTCTCATTAGTATGTAGTCGTCGCCCAGAACGCTAGTTTGCTTGGCTCGGGTTAAGGTGTCCTGGATCTCAGGCCTCAAGCTCCTGATGCATTTCACGGTGACTTTTAGCTTCTGTCCGTCCTCCTGCTTCCACCTCCTGAGCATTTAGTTTGGCCTTTGTTGCCCTCATCAAACTACTTGTTTCTTTACTTAAGCTGCGTGTTCAGCTGACTGTTCCCCAGGCGAGTAGAGCAGTGCCTTGTGGGTATTTCCTTCTTTCTTTCTTTCTTTCTTTCTTTCTTTCTTTCTTTCTTTCTTTCTTTCTTTCTTTCTTCCTTCCTTCCTTCCTTCCTTCCTTCCTTCCTTCCTTCCTTTCTTCCTTCCTTTCTTTCTTTCTCTCTCTCTCTCTCTCTCCCTTCCTTCCTTCCTTCCTTCCTTCCTTCCTTCCTTCCTTCCTTCCTTTCTTCCCTTCTCCGTCTGACTTTCTTTCTTCCACAGTCCCCTTTTTGTTTTAGAGATTGAACCCAGGGCTTTGAGCTGTTTGGGCAGGTAGGCGTTGTGTCCCTGCCTGTGCCACACCACAGCCTACAGTGTCTCTCCTCATGACATGCCCCTTGCTTGTACAGTTGGTCAGTGTCTTTGTGAAATGCCCTATGTCCTCCTACAGGCTTGTCAGTCACAGCATTCCTCAACCCGAGGGCTCTGCTCCCTTTCACAAGGGTCACCTAAGACCATCATAAAACACAGATATTTAAGATAATTCTTTTTTTTTTTCTCCCAGAGCTGAGGACCAAACCCAGGGCCTTGTGCTTGCTAGGCAAGCGCTCTACTACTGAGCTAAATCCCCAACCCCGATAATTCTTAACAGTAGCAAAGTTACAGTTAAGGAACTAGCAATAAATTTTTTTTTTTTGGTTGGGGAGGTCACCATACCATGAGGAACTGTCTTAAAGGGTTGCAGCGTTAGGAAGGCTGAGAAACACTGGTTTAGGGTGTTCTTTGTGTCGTATTCAAGGATCGCGCTTTGGGCTCCTACCTTGTTTTGTTATGGCTATGTGGCTTTGCTCTGAGCCCAGCTTCTGAAACTCAGGCTTCCCCTTATTCTTCCGAGGGCTGATACTACAGGCTGTGGGCGTTGCTAATTGCTTTATGTTAAGAAGTAGCCTTTGAAAGTAGTGCTTTGTCTCTTTAAATGATTAATTACCAGAAGGCTTGTTTAGAGTAGTGGGTGGTGCTCAGCTGGTGCAGGGAGCCCTGGCTCGAATCCCCAGCACCAGGCAGACTGGCTGAGGCCGAGCACACCTGCATTCAGCGCTCTGAAGGTGGAGGCAGCAAGACCAGAGCTGTGGGCCAGCCTGGACTCCATCTCATTGTCTCACACGTGTACTGCACGTGTACTGTGAACTGGGTTGCCGAGAGCTGTGCCTTTGGGGTGCCTGGTACCCATGCTGCATGTCCCCCAGTGAAGTGACTTTCATTCCACCATCTTCATCCATGTGTGTATCTCCCTTGAACCATGACCCTGTGGCTCTGTTTTTTTGTCTCTTTTCCCTTTGTGTACCCGAACCCCCTTCGTCTCTCCCATGTAAAACCCCTTCTGTTTTCATGGGTGTTCAAAGTATTTCCACTAATGAAAACACTTGTTAGTGTAATGAAAAGCAATCTGGGCCAGGAGTCCATTGGTCCTGCCTGGTGGTTTGTCGTGTGCTTCTGTGGTGGCTGACACCACTCACTGATCGTGTGTGTCATTTGGAAAGCCTGAGGGAAGGCGAAGCTTTGCATCTTTCTTAAGTAATGCCTGTAAAGGAAGAAGCAAGCACTAGGCATGCGCGTGCAGCCAGCATTGGGCTCCCTCTGAACCCCTCAGAGCCTCCATTGCAGACATGGCACAGTTTCCATACCATCCAGTCATCCCCAGTAACCGCGTGCGTAGACCTCCACCCAACACGCCTTTCCCCATCAACCAAGGCCATTGACTAACATCATCTTTTTGCCTGTTTTTATTTCTCAAAAAGGCCATCATTCCATACACCTCACCCAGATATGCACTGATATGACCAACCTGTGCTTTGAAATTCCTTTTGAAGCTTATCTTTGTATCCCAAAGCAGGCCCTTCTGAAACTGCTGATGTTGATGAAAAGCTCCCCCTTTCGAAGGCTTTGCAAGGTATCGCCCTTCCACTTGTGCTCCCCCACGTCCTGTCGTAGTTAATGTCTCTTTATATTGGACAGACTGTTTGAGTAATTATAACTATATTACTTTTCCAAATGGAAAAGGAAAAAAATGTATTGGCCTTTTTTTTTTTTTTTTTTTTAAAAAAAAACATAAATGAACTTCACAAGCAAAATTTTTCAAAAACCAATTTTCCCTTTTGTGAATCTAGTAATGAATCTCGAAATGGGTACATGACACACTTTCCCATTGAAGGTAAAGTACACTTTATACCTTTATCAGCATAGTCAGGTCGTTACTGTTGGGTTAGCAGTGTGGATAGTGATAAGGCCGCCGCGATGCTTAGCTTTGGGAAGGATTGCAAACTATCTCTTGTAAATCCTTGTGCTTCTGAGATGACTCTTCGGGTCACTTTTGCGCTGTGCTCCCAGACTTGATCATACCCGTTAGTGGTGGCTTTTCCGTTGTCTCCTCTGGCTTTGATCTCAGTAGGTTGATTTTCTTTCTCATTACTGTCTATTGTAAATAGTTGTGCCTGTCATTTCTGTAGTTTTTACTAGAGCAGAGGCTCACTCAGGGTTCATAGTGCGCATGACCGGCTTTCCTGCCTGCCCTCAGTTTCCTGGCCACGCCCGTCGGGGGATGGCCACGCCCCCTTCTCGTGTTTTGGCTTCACATCTGTTTTGACATTATATAGTCAAAGAATTAACAGCTCCTTAAATGCCAAATTTAAGGTAAAAAAGGAGGAGTGTGTGGAGGAAGCACAAAGTGCTGCCCTTAGCTTTGAGAGGGCGCCCACGCTAGAGTGAGTGGAAGGCCGTCAGCATGGCGGACCAGAGCACGGCACCACAGCAACTCTGACTTACGCTTGGCACCATGAGAGCCCTTGCACTGAACGTGTCCCTTAGGAGTAAGTGAGCTGAGCACAGTTGTCAGGAGACCTGCTGCCCACCCCTCCATGACTCCTCTGTCCTGGCAGGTGACGAAGGTGTTTTCCCTCTTTTCCTTGTCCCAGCCTTGACACTTAGAGATTGGTGCACTTGGGGGCGGCTGTGCCCCGGATCCTAAGTGGCCGGTCCTCTGGCGTCTTGGCTGGTGGCCTTCGCGCTGTGCCTGGTCCCCTTGCTCTAGTAGGCTGCACTGCTGTCCCTGGCTGCCTGACCGACAGGAGGCTGGATGCGTGCCCCATGTTCAGAAGTAGGCACGTTATTTCCTGCGCTAAAATGTGTTTGCAACTAAAAATAGTCTCTAAAGTTCCAAGTAACACGTAAGGTGTTTAAAGTACAGCTGTGATTAGATCATGTGATAGTGTATGTGGCTTCTACCAATGGAGAAGGGGGAGCATTCCTCAAACAGCAACCCCGGAGGTAGCTTCTTTTTTTGACATGCCTTAGGTCTCTAGGCAAAGAAAGGGCTTCTTCTGATTTGGTGTCTTTGATTGTGAGCCATTGGCAGACGCATGTACCTAGGCTGTGACTGCTTCTCAGATCCCAGCATCCCTCAGCAAGGTGGCATGTGGCGACAGTGACCAGTACCAAATCCCAGCTCTGCCTATAGTGTTGTTCTGGGTGTTTGTACTTCCAGACGTTTTCAGCTTCCAAATAGAAGAGTTATTTTTCTGAGTTAGAAAACATTGTTTGATTTTATTACTGAGTTAAAAAAAATCTTTTTGTTATAATAAATTATGTGGTCACTAGTTCTTTTTTTATTGTTAGATTTTATTATTATTATTATTAATTTTTTTTTTTACTGCTTTAGTATATACTCTTCATTTTCTTTTTAGGAAGCCATCACTCCTCAGAAGGCAACGAGGGAACGGAAGTGGAAGTGCCAGCAGAAGGTTAGGAAAGGAGGGACTTAGATTTCTCAGCATCTGTTGCTCTTCAGATGGTAAACCCCCGACACCTACTCTTCAGAGATGAGATGGTGGTGTGCGGGCCTTCATGGCCCGCACTCTCCTTTTTAGGGAGCAGGCATTGGTGCCTGTCACTGTGCTCATGGGCACTGGGCCTGGCTGCCCCCGTCCATGAGGCTCTTGCTGAGGCAGATGAGCGGCTGTCCCACTGCTGTCCCTGTCCCACTGCTGTCCCTGTCGTCTTGGAAGTGCACTGAGGATAGAGAGCGCCTGCTTTTCTCACTATTCTAGAGTTAAAAGGATCCTGGTTGTTTTCTGTTGAACTATAAAGTGTCCTATCTGCCATCCCCAGTTTGTTTGTAGGGCAACAGATACACTTTGGCTGAGAAGATTTCTGTCTTCTTAGCGCTGTCATACCCACAGTTGCCTCAGGGATGGCTGCTGCTCTGCTGGCCTGGGAGCCCTCCTCATCACCGGGCCCTCAGCTGAGGGGCCTGATTGATTGCACAGCACGTGGGAGCCCTCACTGCTGCGGCTGGAGTAGCTCACAGAGGGCCTGTAGTCCTCCAAGGAGGTAGCTGCAAGGCGGCTGGCTCTTGCTTCAGATTCTGTATTCCTCTCCTTAGCTGCTGTTTATAGAGCACGTGGAGGTGGGGATTTATCCTGCAACTTTGCATTTCTTCTATCTGTTGTTTGGTTTTATTTAAGAAATGAGGAATTCGACCTTTTGCCGCCTTCTAGTGGGGGCAGGGGTGATCCTAACAAAGTCACGGGCTGATCTTCGTACACTCAGTTGCAGAAGTAGCTAGGCTTTCTAGTAGGAATCTGTTTCTCTCAGAAATGTTGATCGTCTGGCCGGGTGTAGTAGCGCACACCTGTTATCCCAGCACTTGGGAGGCTCGGGCAGGAGGATCACCCATGAGTTTGAGGCCAGCCTGGGCTACATGGTGAGTGCCAGGCCAGCCCAGGCTACATAGTGAGACCCTGTCTCAGAACAATAAAGCATAAAAAGAAATACTTGAGATACTCTTCATATGTGACTGATTTTTGTGGTGAACTCACTAGGGTGTTAGAAAGGTGATGGGGCGGTCCTCTGTGGTAGGTCTTAGGTGGGCAGGCTGCTGTCAGCAGGCCTTGGCATAGGACCTGCGTGGTTCATCTAGCACCCAGACTGCTTCACAGTTTCACGAGTCTGTCAACACGTACTAGGTCTCGGGAGACTTGTTTCTGACAAAATTCTTGCTGTTGTGTTCCAGTGTTAACAGCTGAGCGCCCTTGGGTTCTCTCTGCTCTCTATTCCTGTACTGACAGCAGTGGCCGCCGCTGCCTTTGGTTCATCTCTCAGCCTTTGCAGAATAAAAGAGCTAATGAGCTAACAAGAGTGCCTGCCCAGCACTAACCTCTCTTTCTGTGGCTGTGCGTTTTTGTGTAATAACATGAGCCTCAGTGGAAGGACCCTGCAGATTGAACGAGTCAGCAGCAGCCGTGCATGCCGTCACTGGTTTCCCTTGTTGCAAAGGTCTCCTCTGCAAAATGTTATGGTGGTTTCATTTAACTGTGTAAACCACTGCTAGGATGCCTGGAAGGCGAGAGGCCAGGGTCCAAAGTAGAAAGCAGGTCTCACTGTTCTAACTGGCATCCTCCAGTCAGAGCAAGGAAACAGTTATGACTTTGCTGTGGCTGCATTCCCCGCAAGAGCCTGGGGCTCTTGAGGCCACCGACGCAGGTAATGTGGTGATCATCTTAACACTTTCCAGGATTCTCTACCTTTGTTTTCTTTCATCCCCAGTTATAATCAAGGGTCAAATATTCTTAAAGAACATGAAATGAATTCAGACACCAGCTGCATTTTATTGTAGGCTGCTTTTGGAGTCCCAGTAAGTGTTGGCGCACACGGATATGCTGAATAATGAATGTCATTTTAGAATTTTATTTTTTTCAAGATTCTACTCAACATGTCCCTTCAGAAACCAGTGAGGACCCCGAAGTTGAGGTGACCATTGAAGGTTAGTCACTTAAGCCTTGACGCCACGAGTTCCCTTCTGGTCATGAGCATATACGTCATAGTCACATTGAGTATGCGTCTCATCCATCCTGAAGGAAGCTGGGGACAGAGCAGCCCACGCCCCAGCAGGGCTCCCCGGTTGCTCTGGGCGTCCTGGGTGACAGCTATGCAGAAGTAATTGAGGGAAAAAAAAAATCCAAATTTAGATCCACAGATCCACACAGAGAGGCAGATTCCAGGATCTTTTGGGTTATGGTACAAGAACTAAAGCTGGAGCCCCCTGAATCTCAGTCTGAAAAGGGGAGGACAAGGCAGCCCACGACGGCCTCAATCTCTTAGGCTCCAGCCATCCTCCTGCCTCAGTTGCCCAAGTAACTGAGACTATAGGCATATGCCATCATACTTGGTCAGTAACCACTCCCCCCGACTCTCAGTACACTATTTACACTATTTGTTTTTTGAAAATGTTTGGAAGTAATGGTTACAAATATTTTAATTTTTAAAATAATCACCGTTAGCTAAGTTTTCTTACCCCTAGTTGATTTTTTTCCTTTTGTTTTGTTTTGAGAAGGGGTCTCACTGTGCATCCCTGCCTGGCCCGGAACTTATTGTGTAGACCAGGCTGGCCTAGAACTCACAGAGATCCTCTTGCCTCTGCCTCCAGAGTGCTGAGGTTAAAGGCCTTTAATATTTTTAACTGTTTTTCCCAGTAGTGTCTCACTCTGAGGCCAGGCTGACCTTGAACTCTAAGATGTGCCTGCCTCTTGTCAAGGGCTGGATTAAAGGCGCACCTGTCATTCAAGTCCTTCCCTTTAATCCCAGGGTCGCCCTGCAGCCACTCTGCCCTTCATCTGATGGTGGTGGCAGTCCATCGCTGAAGGGTGATTTACAGACACGTGTGTTTGTGTGGGTGCTGCCAAGTACAGGTGCATTGTGATAACAGACCTTTGATCCAAAGCCCGTACCCCTGCCCCAGCCCCACACATCCGGGAGGGAGTGCTTCTTTCCCGGCCGCAGCATAACTTTCCTTGGATTGGGAGCTTGGGTGTGCTCTGTCTCCCTCTCTCTGTCTCTCTGTCCCTGTCCCTTGTGTGTCTGTAGTATTGAAGATGTGAGCTGCTTGATGCCTCTGACCTGACAGAAGAAATCTCCTCATATTCCATGTGCTGCTGTCAGCCAATGAATCCATAGATTTGTCTTTCTCTGTAACGTGATTTTATTAACCTGAAAGCTGTTTTGAATTTTTCCTGGTCAGTTGAAGAATTGACATTTTGTCACCTTTAGTTAAGAACCTATTAAGGGCTGGCAAGGTGGCTCAGCTGGTCAAGGCACTTGTCACCAAGCCTGATGACCTGAGGTTCCATCCCCAGGACCCCCATAGCAGAGGAGACCCAGCTCCTGCTCCCCACATCCCACAGGCAAGAAGCTCCTGGCCCTCTCCAAACACGGACAGTAAATGAATGAATGAGTGAAGTACACATTTTAAAATGGAAAAGCCCTAATGAACTTGTAGAAACCTCTGAGCCTGTGAACCAGCCTTGTTCCTTAGGCAGAAGTGAGAAAAGTGGGTGCTTTTTTGAATTGTAGAAATAAAACCTTGGATAAGATACAGAGCCAACTTGGGTTTTCAGTTTTTGGATTTGGAGTTTGTTTGTTTTTTTCCTAGTATTTTGAGACATGGTTTCTCTGTGTAACCCTGTTTGTCCTGGAATTTGCTGGCCTGCGCTAGCATCTGCCTTCTGAGTGCTGGGATTAAAGGTCTGCATTGCCACCATCTGGTGCTTTTTTTTTTTTTTTTTTTTGAGACAAGTTCTCTTTCTGTAGCTCTGGATGTTCTGAAACTTGATATGTAGACCAGGCTGGCTCAGACTCATACAGATCCACTCACTGGCTTCTGCCCCCTGGTTTCTGGGATTAAAGGTGTGTGCCACTGTACCTGGCGCCACATTGGTACAGTGGCTAGATTAAGATTGCAAAGTAAATCTTGTCTTTTAGTATTGAAACCACATAAACAAACCGAAGGGGATGGAAAAAGGTCCCTGCTGTCATGGATGAAACCCTTTTAAGAGGAAAGGCTGGGGCTACAGAGGTGACTTGGCAGTCGGTGCTGACAACCTTCTGTAATTTCTCTTCCAGAGAGCCAGTGTCTTCCTCTGGACTGCGGGGACACGAGGCTTGCATGTGGTGCACATACAATTGTGAGACCAACATGCACATAAAATAACGACATCTTTTTAAACAATAAAGGAAAAGCATGGCTAGAGAAGATGCTTGGGCAGGGTGTGCTTCTGCTGTGTAGGAAGGGCTCAGAACAGCGGGCGCCCCTGCTACCGGGAAACGGGTTTCCCATCGTTATCTTTCTACATTTCCAATATAGTTTAGAAAAAAGAAGAAATAAGGAAAAGAAAACAGCCTTGTTTGGATTTTACAGTGTGGTCTCCGGGCTCTTGTTTGTGGCAATCCTGTGACTAGAGGCAGCCCTTAGCAGCTCACAGCTGACGTGAACAACCCAGGTCTGGGAAGCTTTGGAGCTATCAGACTGTGCAGGCCTCAGTTTCATAAACATTGAGGAAATGTTTGGGGTTAGGTTGGAAGGCCACTTCCTTTGCCATGTGCAGTGAAGGTGTAGGACATTTGTCGCACATACTCTAAGCCCCAGCATTGCTGTGCAATGACTAGAGGCTACGCTTAGCTTGGTCTGTTTTATCTTGTTTTGTGAGGTCTCTTTAGGTAATAAAGAGATGCCTTTGAAAAGCTGTTTCCTTTTAACACAGTTGCCTTTACCCGCCCTGACCTCAAACCAATTGAGCACATTGAGTCATTTGCATATGTTCCTGTGTGCCCCGCCTCTGATCTTGACTTTGGACTTTTCTTTTTCTTTTTTTTTTTTTTGGTTTTTCGAGACAGGGTTTCTCTGTGTAGCCCTGGCTGTCCTGGAACTCACTCTGTAGACCAGGCTGGCCTCGAACTCAGAAATCCGCCTGCCTCTGCCTCCCAAGTGCTGGGATTAAAGGCGTGCGCCACCACGCCCGGCTTGGACTTTTCTTGAAGTTGCTTTCGAGTGAATTTGTTTTCCAATTCATGTTGTGTTTCCATGGATGAACTCCCTTGGAATTTTTTTCTGTTATTTTTTTTCTTTAAAGCCACACAAATTTTTCTGCATGCTTGTGGTCCATCTGGTCTCTTGTTCACTGCGCACCGACACACGTTACTGCAGAACTGTGTGTGCCACCCACTGGAATGGGGTCAGGTTAGTCCTTACTATTAGCCCTGCTAAACAACCACTTGGTTACATACAGGTGAGAGCTGGATGAGTTACACAGCATTCTTCAGCTCTGTGGTGTCATTAGGAAGCTTAGGGTTGACAGTCGGGAGGGAGTCATGGTCCAGGGATGGCTTTTTTTTCTTTTTTCTTTTTTTTGAAATTAATGCTGAGGGTATTGGCTGCTTCAGATGACGGAAGCCTGCAGCACTCCCGCTAACATAGGAGCCTTACGTGCACCTGGTGAGGCTCCTGCCCGCTAGATTACTTTGCCTGGAGCAGCAACAGCTCATACCCATTACCTTGACCCTACAGGGCCACTGTGAAGCAGACTGGAGAGCAGGTGGTGCAGGAAGGAGGCCCAGCCTTGGGCAGGGAGGGTGGAAGCCATTGAGGTAGCTGTTGAGTTTGTTGGTACTTGACTGGTCAGCATTTGTAGTGCTTTAAACAGCTCATGCATAGCCAGACAGGACCCAGTGCAAAGTGACAGGTTACGGGATAGGCTCTAAAGGGAAGGGACAGGGATGCGACACCGCCCAGCAGCCTGACAGGGACTTTGTGAACAGTTGCCTTACCGCTGAGCCACGCCTCCAGCCCCATGTTGTATTTGTTGCTGTACCTTCATGTCTCACAGGAGAGTGCACCCAGACTATGTTTTAAATCATTTTGCAGTTTTTGTTAGCGTTAATTGTATTAAATACTCTTAGACTTTTTAATGTTCATGTCTGATTGATTATCTTCATAAACTATCAGCATATTTTGTGCCCGTACCCTACCCAACCCCCCATCAGGGTTTCTCTGTAGCTTTGGCTGCCCTGAAACTCACAGAGATCCTCCTGCCTCTGCCTCCCAAGGGCTGAGATTAAAGACATGCACCACCCCCACCCATCTGTCTTGTATGCTTAAATGGATTTCAACTGAGGTGGGCTTTTGTTTTTTATGTTTTGTTCGTTAAGTCAGGGTCTCTCTCTTCTCTCTACATAATTTTGGCTGTCCTAGAACTCATTTTGTTGACTAGGCTGGCTTTGAACTCATAGATCTTCTGTCTCTGCCTCCCAAGGGCTGGGATTAAAGGTGTGAGCTACTATACCCAGCCTAAGAAGTGACGCCTTGACACAGAAGAAAATCTACCTGCCTGTTTTCCCTCAGCCTGGGTTTGAACAGACCATCTTTTTGTTTGTTTGTTTTGTTTTTGTTTTTCGAGGCAGGGGTTCTCTGTATAGCCCTGGCTGTCCTGGAACTCACTTTGTAGACCAGGCTGGCCTCGAACTCAGAAATCCACCTGCCTCTGCCTTCCAAGTGCTGGGATTAAAGGTGTGAACCACCACGCCTGGCTTTTTTTTTTTTTTTTTTTTTGCAGACCATCTTTTGAGGGGCGTAGGAGAAAGAGTTAACCCAGAGTCAACTGGAGTCAGAGCCACTGCCTGGCCTCTCTCTGTTTCCTTTTTCTTTTTCAAAAAATGAGACAGTGTCTAATGTGGCCCAGGTTGGCCTTGAACTTTGCATCTGTCTTTGTGCTGGGATCACAGGTGTGTGCCCCGACACCTAGTTTTCCTCTCTGTGGAATCCCAGACTGGCCTCAAACGTGACATCTTTCTCTCAGATGCTGGCTGGGATTACCAGCTTTGGCCACCACACCTGGCTTCAGTTTGTTTGACTTTTTAAAAAAAGTTGGTTTGAGAGTAACAATTACACCTTCAAATAATTCGCTTAATATTTTGTTGTATTTGAATGGTCATTTCTGATAGCCATTGTCCCTAACTAGTAATTTCTATTCTGTACTATTGATTTTTCTTATATTGGGTCACAAGGCCCAAGATGGCTTTGAACTTGGTGTGCAGCTGAGGAAGACCTTGAGTTTTCCATCTTCCTGCTTACACCTTTTTTCTTTTTCCTTTCTAAGACAAAGTCTCATTGTATAGGCCTGACTGGCCTAGAACTGACCTGTCTCTGCCTTCCAAGTGCTAGGATTAAGGTACACCACCACACCTGACAACTTACACTCTGTCTTTAAAGATTCTGTGAGCTCCATTTGCAGATGTTAGAGCTGACAGCTTAGGGGTGGGTCGTGACCTCGCTTTGCCGGCGGCTGTGGTTCCATGGGCCAGGAATCCCCTGCTTCAGTGTGGGGGTGCATTGAGAGAGTGAACATGAACTTCACACATACTGCCCTGTGTGTACCTGGGCTTGAATCCTGAAAGGTATTTGTACACGGTCCTATGTTGAGGGAGTCAACATCTCTGTTTCCTTCTTTGTGGAAACGTTGTGCTATTGAAAAGATTTACAGAGCCAGCTTGGTGGTGCATTCGGCAGTCCTGGCACTTAGGAAACTGAGGCAGGAGGATCCTAAGTCCAAAGCCGCCTTATCTCAAGTCACAGCAACAACAAAAGGCTGGTGCTTTAGTGGGAGAGCACAAGGCCACGGAGTCAGGCCCCAAAAGAAACAAATAGTAAACTAAAAGAAAAAAAATCCTAAACTAACAGAAAAAAAGTGCAGGTTTGGCTTAGGCCGCCCCTGCCCCTCCCCAACGCCCTTGTTTGCGGCCATGGAGTGGTTTGTGAGTTTATTCTTTGATTAGGCCTTCATTCTTTTTCTATAACACGCTTGCACTGTTATAGTGAAGTAGTTGCCTCCATTAAAACCTTTTTCCTCCAAACCCTTGAAGCCCAGCATAACTCTAGCCATGAAAATTCTTAGGGGAGAAACTGGTCAGAGGGGATGAGCAGCTGCCCTGGCCAGTGCAGCGGGCAGTGGTGCAGCGTGGAGCTGCAGCTGCAGCGAGGGAGCATAGGAAGTCCTCGTGAGTGGCCAGAGCTGCCCTCAAACCTGCGCTGACACCCAGCAGCTGGTTCCCCCAGTAACGAAGGTTTTCTTTCTCAAGATGATGACTATTCTCCACCCACCAAGAGGCTAAAGAGCAGCGAGCCGCCCCCGCCCCCGCCCGTCGTCCAGGAGCCCGCCAACGCTGGCAAGCGCAAAGTGAGGGAGTTCAACTTTGGTAAGTGTCTGCAGCAGGGAGGGCAGTGACATCAGAGACAGTGACATCAGAGGCTGGTGGGTGGGTCTGTAGCCATGGGGGGGAGACTGCATTTGGTGCCCCCCCCCCTCTGGTTATCCTTCAAAGCAGTAAAACCTTCATTTTACAAGGAAGTGCCTTGGTTTTCAGTATTAACTCTGTTGCCCATGTATTCTAAGGGACTGAGTAAATACAGGGGTGTTAGATTTCTATCCATAGTTTGAAATTGTCTTTGTTTTGTTCCAGTTGAGAGAGATGTAGGCCAGTGCTCTGCTAGTTGGAGTTTGTGTGTATGTGAGTTTAATTTTTTTAGCATTCTGTGGAAGTTGCAGCCACCTCCCAATAAAGCCTTGCCTTTCCACAGCTAACAGGCTTCAGGGGGTGTCCCAGAGGGCCTGTGTAGGCCTCTTCTTTTTTTTTTTTTTTTCCTGCTGTTTTGTAGTACCTAATTGGACCAGTTTTTTCTGATTGCCTATCTTCACAAGTTTAAAAGCTCCAAAGAGGCGGGCTGGGTACTGTTCTAAAAACAAGTTTCAAATATCCTTCAGTCTCCAGTTGTTCCCAAGAAACACAGAAAAAGGAAAGACCCTTGGGGAGGCAGGAAAAAACCCCCGACTGAGGTGGGCTGATAGATAGGTTGTCTGCTCTAGAGAGCACAGAGTGCCAAGCTGCCCTGTTTACTGAAAATGGTTCCCTCTCATTTTCAGAGAAATGGAACGCGCGCATCACTGACCTACGGAAACAAGTTGAAGAGTTGTTCGAAAGAAAATATGGTATGTCTGCAGCAGCCACCCAGTCAGGTCACTGCTCAGAGTGGGCTGGCCGGCCTGCCAGGGAGCTAGGCCTTCCTCACATCTGTCCCCTATACATGTAGGCCGTCTTAGAAACAGTTTCCGGATTATCAGTAAGTGGAAGCAGCGTGCGCACGCGCGCACACACACACACACACACACACACAAACACACACCACTTCGTCACTTCGTGCTTTTGAGGCAGAGTCTCACTGTATAGTTTTGATTGCCAGAACTTGCTGTGAGTACCAGCCTGGCGTCCAGCAGCTCACAGAGATGCACTTCCGCTGCCTCCAGAGGGTGTGGCTTAAGGCGTGTGCCATCATGGCTAGCTCGGATGCATACTCACAGATCTACACTCTATTGATCTTGGCTCTTGGAACTTCTAAAAAACATTTATTTTCATATTAGATGTATGAGTGTTCAGGGTGCATCCACGTAGGTTCTGTGCGCCTTGTGCAGAGGTGGCTGTAAACTGCAGTGCCTCCTGGGACTGAAGCTCTGCAGAAGCAACAGTGTTTGACCATTGTGTCATGCCTTCAGCCCCCATGGTCCCTTAACTGTGGCTGAACTCTTCAGTGAAAGTCTAGAGTTAAAATGTAATAAACTTGTTAAATGTTTCATATTTTCCTCCCACCTTGTGTTCAGGCATTAGCTTGTGCTTTTTTTTTTTTTTTTCTCTTTTCTTTTAAGATGTATTTATTATATGTGAGTACACTGTAACTGACTTCAGACACACCAGAAGAAGGCATCGGTTGTGAACCACTATGTAGTTGCTTGGGATTTGAACTCAGGACCTCTGGAAGAGCAGTCAGTTATCTTAACTGCTGAGCCATCTCTCCAGCCCTAGCTTATGCTTTTTTTTTTTTTAATTTTTAATATTTTTTTATTACGTATTTTCCTCAATTACATTTCCAATGCTATCCCAAAAGTCCCCCATACTCCCCCACCCCCCACTTCCCTACCCACCCATTCCCATTCTTTTGGCCCTGGCATTCCCCTGTACTGGGGCATATAAAGTTTGAAAGTCCATTGGGCCTCTCTTTCCAGTGATGGCCGACTAGGCCATCTTTCGATACATATGCAGCTAGAGACAAGAGCTCCGGGGTACTGGTTAGTTCATCATGTTGTTCCCCTTATAGGGTTGCAGATCCCTTTAGCTCCTTGGGTACTTTCTCTAGCTTCTCCATTGGGGGCCCTGTGTTCCATCCTATAGATTACTGTGTGCATCCTCTTCTGTGTTTGCTAGGCCCCAGCATAGTCTCACAAGAGACAGCTATATCTGGGTCCTTTCAGCAAAATCTTGCTAGTGTATGTAATGGTGTCAGCGTTTGGAAGCTGATTATGGGATGGATCCCTGGATATTGCAGTCTCTTGATGGTCCATCCTTTCATCACAGCTCCAAACTTTGTCTCTGTAACTCCTTTCATGGGTGTTTTGTTCCCAATTCTAAGAAGGGGCATAGTGTCCACACTTTGGTCTTCATTCTTCTTGAGTTTCATGCGTTTAGCAAATTGTATCTTATATCTTGGGTATCCTAAGTTTTGGGCTAATATAGCTTATGCTTTTAATTCACTCATTTCAAAGCAGGGAAAGCAGGTGGTTCATGTAGAAATAGCGAGGTACAGCAGGCAGGTCATAGCTAGGCCAGGGTTCCATGTCTGTCTTTGTGCTCCCCGCCTCCTGCTCTGAGTGGGCAGGAGGTTAGAGCCTGTCCTGAGGATCTGCTAAGAGAGCAGTCCCTGCAGATTCCACCTGGTGCAGTGGCCGTGCTTGTTCTTTGTTTTTTCATGTTGTAATTAGCCGGGTTCTGAGCTAGAGATGTCTAGTGTGACAGGAGTTCTCTCGATCTGTGCTCCACAGCAGTGTAAGATGAAAGGTTCCAGAGACTGACATTTATTGGATTGTTTGGTTTGCTTGAGGCAGTCTCACCATAGAGACCAGGGAACTCCCAGAGCTCCTCCTGTCTCTGCCTCCTGAGTGATGGAATCACCACCATAGCCACCAACCAAGAATCTTTTGTATATAAGGAAGTAATTGTGAGTCAACTGCTGTGAAATTGTCATAACAATCCTATTTTATACACTGAAAGCAACCTCAGTGGTAATTGGCTCACAGGAGGAATTCTAACTGTTACGTAGACTTGGTATTTGTGTTAGGGGGTCAGCAAAGTTTCTGCTCTGTCCCTGTCCACTGCTAACATGTACGGCGTGAGAAGCACTGATGCAGAACACCAGCCGACAGTGGTGCTGGTGGGACGGGGACATGCTGTATTTGGTGACCCTGCACACAGCCCTGAGGACATGGTCTACGACTCCTGCATTATTTTACCCTTGGGTAAAGAATTGGCTGTTATCATGAATGGTACAGATGAAGAATGTTTTCCATCTCATTATATGAAAGAAATCCTTTTAGGAGTTCGTAGATAACAAATGCTTATGCTGTAAAACCTCGGTGGTTCTGAGTTTGTAGTACACATACTGCCCACTGTGGTTAACTTCTGTAGACAAAGCAGCGTTGCGTATCGCCTGTCATTCTGTTGTGGAGTTCCACAGAGCCTTGTCTTGTAACGACTGTCCTTTTCTCTTTTCATCCTAAAGCTCAAGCTATCAAAGCCAAAGGTCCGGTGACGATCCCATACCCTCTTTTCCAGTCCCATGTTGAAGATCTTTATGTAGAAGGGCTTCCTGAAGGGATTCCTTTTAGAAGGCCTTCGACGTACGGCATTCCTCGCCTGGAGAGGATATTGCTGGCCAAGGAAAGGATCCGTTTCGTGATTAAGAAGTAAGCCAGGCACTTGCATGGGGCTCTTGGCTGTTTGGGTTGGTACGGTTTTTTTGTTTGTTTTGTTTATTAACGCTGTCAAGTACTAATCACAGACTATGTAAAAGCGTGAGAGATTGCATATCTCTTTATCTTCAAACTTCCCTGTGTTTGTATGTGTGCATTTGTGACACATAGATACATGTGTGTGTGCTGGTATGTTTGTAGGCTTCAAGGTTAATATCACTCTTCCATTGCACTCTTTAGAGATGGGTCTCTCAGAGTTCCTGATTGAGCCAGTTTGTCTAGCCTGTATCACTACAGCAGGTGTCTCTGCCGTCTGAGACTTGACTTACAGGTGGGCTACTGCGTACCTGATGGTGGTTGACGGCAGAGGATCTGAGCCCTGGTCCTCCTGCTTACAGAGAGAACGCTCTGCTGAGCCATTCCTTCGACAGCCATTCTTCTACCTTAGAGTGTGTGCATGAATGTGTGTCAGACCAGGGCTGAGCTCCTGCCCACCTGATGTCACACCAAGAAAGATAGCCACAGTATCTGTGTGCTGCTCGGGTCTCCACCCTTTTGGCAAACCTCTATTTCTAAACTATTCACATCTCAGATCATAACAGTAGCAAATTTACAGTTATGAAGTAACAGCAATAATAATGTTAAGGTTGGGAGTCACCCCAACATGAGGAACTGTATTAAAGGGTTGTAGCATTAGGAAGGTTGAGAACCACTGCTCTAAATCTGGAAAATTGAAAGCACGTGAACATAAGATTGGAAAGTTAGGGGCTGGTGAGATGGCTTAGTGGGTAAGAGCACCCGACTGCTCTTCCGAAGGTCCAGAGTTCTAATCCCAGCAACCACATGGTGGCTCACAACCATCCGTAACAAGATCTGGCGCCCTCTTCTGGAGTGTCTGAAGACAGCTACAGTGTACTTATAATACATATAATAAATAAATAAATCTTTAAAAAAAAAAAAAGATTGGAAAGTTAAAATAAGCTAAGCTTGGAGGGAAGAATGAACAGGAGAGTGAGGCCAGTGGTACCCACCCTCCACGCTGAAGCAAGGATGGTGTCCTTCGCTCTTCCCTAAGCCAGTGCGGTTGTCGGAGGGGTGGTGTATGTGTGATGTGTTTGCTAGATAGTATCCTAGTTAGAGACTTCTGGCAGGTACTCACTGTTTAATTCTCTCCTTTCAGACATGAGCTTCTGAACTCAACACGAGAAGATTTACAGCTTGATAAACCAGCCTCGGGAGGTGGGTTTCTCGCCTCCAATTAGCCCATGTCTGTGTGCATGGGAATTGTGACCACTCGGTGCAGCCGCTGCCTCTTTAGTTTATTTTCCTCATAAAGAAAGAAACCTTTGGGGCTGGAGAGGTGGCTCAGCGGTTAAGAGCACTCGCTGCTCTTCCAAAGTTCAATTCCCAACAACCACATGGTGGCTCACGACCATCTGTATGGGATCTGACTCCATGGTGTGCATGGAAACAGCATTCACATACATAAAATAAATTCAAAAATAATCTTTGAAGAAAATAAGGAGTAGACCTTTGACTAGCAGCTGCTAGTTGTTACAGAACAAACACTCCGTAGTTATAGTACTCCGTAGAAGAGTATCAGAATTCTGTAATAGCCATGGATAGATGGGTAGGTTGTGCTCTAAAGCTAGCGCTATAAAACTTTTCTCTGTGATAAACACTGACCGAAAGGACGTGGGGAGGAGAGGCTTTACCTGACTTACACAGTCCATTACGGGGGAAGCCAAGGCGGGAAGCTGCAAGAGGAAACTGAAGCAGACTCTAGGAAGCAATGCTTCCTCTTGGTTTGCTCAGCTACCACTCACACTGTCTAGACCCACTTGTCTAGGGATGGCACCATCCACAGTGGGCTCCCACATCAATCGGCAGTCAAGAGAACGGCCCACATAGCCCAGCCATCCAGTACGATGTGAACGATCCTCCATTAAGATTCCCTCTTGCTGGGCATGTCTCGTTTTGTGTCCTGTCTACAGAAGCTGCGACACAGAGATAGGCAGAGCAACAGTGTGTTTCTGGGCAGACCTGCACACACATACATTGTACATGGTATTCTTGGCTGTGCCTGTAATCCATGCACTGGGGTACATGGTCTACTTGGTGAGTTCCGGCCAGCCAGGGCTCATGACATACTGTCTCAGAAGTAAATTAACTAAAAAGGGTAGTGTAAAGTCTGCATTTGTTAATTGGCTAAAGACTCATCAATTCTATCTAGTTCAGGACATAAAAAAGAAATTATAGTTTGTTTTGTATTCCTCGGGTGGAGTAGGAGGTGCCCCATGTAGACTAGTCAGTCTCTCCTGAAGTTTTAAGGTAACTTCTGTCAAACAAAGGGAGAAAACTTAACTTAGGGTATTGCCGTAGCATCTCACAACCCGAGGAAAAGCTGCTAACCCAGCGACTGTGTGCCTGTTCCCTACAGTGAAGGAAGAGTGGTACGCTCGGATCACCAAACTGAGGAAGATGGTGGACCAGCTCTTCTGCAAGAAATTTGGTAAGGAGGCTCCTCCCCCAAAGTAAACATTTCAGAGTACTTTTAAAAGACGCTGTATGTAGCTTCCTGTGGCCACATGAACTGGGTTCCTGAGTGGGAGGCCGGAGCTGTAAGAGAGGGAATGGCCGAGAGAGAAGAAACCAAAGTGCTGATCAAGGCCCAATGTTTACTAGCAGTCTGTGCTTACAAAGGGGGAAAGCCCATCTCCCACTGATCTACTCTTGATGCCTGTAGCCAGCCTGTAAGCAATTAGGCTGACAGCACTAGTTTGGCAGTAAGTCGCCAGTTTCTGGCTATCTTGGGAATTTCTCAGGAAGGCAGGTTCAGCCTCTCAGCAGGTAGCAGCATCTTGGAGTAGAGCAGCAGCAGATGACAGAACAATAGAACCATCAAGGTCAGAAGGCTCCACCCCAGATGGTCTCATTCACAGTGGCAGCAAGGTCTGAATCAGCCTGCTCAAGGCTGGGGGAGGCTACAATTTCTCCCTGAGTATATAATAAAAATTAGCTGGACTGGGGCATAAAATTTATTTATGCTCCATGGTCCTGCCTAGGAATTATGGTGGCTGGCGGCCGTGCCTGGCTTGGGACTTAGATTTTCTATGAACTATTCTTATACGTCAAGGAAGTTTGTGCAGCTTGCTTGTGTTTATTTTGCACAAACATGGCTCAGTGGTGTATTATTAATAAACCACGGCTTCTTGGCACACACCTCTATCTTAGATCGATAGAGTTCTGAAATCTCAGTGGCCCGTCGTTGGCTAACTGGCCCTCATAGTACACCTTATATCCAATCAGACCAAAGCCACAATATATACTCAATACATTTCTTCATATCGATGAATTTCTGCCACCTGCGTGTGCTGAAGACAGGCAGTAGGGCGATGACTGACCTGCTTGAAATACAAAGCAACAGGATAAAGGCTTCTTTGGGGAAGTCCAGGTACTTTATTCATTTGCAGATTAGCAACGATCATGCTCAAACTCTGGTCTCCCGGTGTGGGGGAAGGTGGCTTTGAGAATCAACAGCTATATATGTGAGTTTGTGTGTTGGGGGGGGGGGGGGTTGTCACTTGTGTGCAGATGTCCAGGGAAGCCAGAAGAGGGTGTAAGTCTCCTAGAAGTAGACTTACAGGCAGCCGTGAGCCACCTAGCCTGAACCTCTGTCCTCTGGAAGAGCAGCGAGTACTCTGAATTACTGAGCCATCTTTCCAGCCCCAGATGGTCTTGTATCTCTTTGTTTTGTTTTGTTGTTAAGAGTTGTTTTGTTTTAGGAATGCAATAAGATGATTCAACTTAACCCAATGTTTCCTTGCTTTTAGTAAAAACTAATTTTAAGAAGTTTTTTAAAAACACTTGAGTATTTTTTCTTTCATTTTTCTTTTTGCGCTGGGATGGATTGGGCCTCAAGCTCCCTAGACAAATGCTCTACTTCATACCAGCAAATGTTAGGCAAGTCTCTCCTGTGAGCCACACCCCAGCCCTGAATAGCTGCTTCCTGAAGTTTCATTATTCAGTGTAGGTATTTGACCATTTGGATTCCTTTCTCTTTGGGTCCAGCGAGAAGGACATCAGGGCCAGGCCATCTGCCTGCCCACTGTTTTCCTATAGTCACCATGTTTTAGGTTATCTTGGGTTTTAGTATTTATTTAGCTTTCAAGGTTTTTTTAGAAAGGGAAATTTTATTTTTCCACTCCCCAGATAGTGGCAGGAGGCAAACACCATCTCCCAGCAATTCCTAGTTGAGGCGGCCCATCCTCCTCACCCTTGTCAGCATTCCTAGCAGTAACCTTCCTTCCAGTCGTTGGGTATAAACCAACTAGGAAGCAGTAAAGACTCCTCTCCTGGTGTCCAGTCAGTGCTTCCCCTGGACACTTGGCAGCCTAGATCAAGTGATGGTGTGTGTTCATTTTGGGGGACATCCCCATTATGTCCTTGCATTTCCTGTGTAGGTGTGACATGTGGTTTTTGAGTGTCTTGGCTCCCGAGAATGTCACTGCCATTGGCTGTTGTTGGCTTTGTCCAGGAAGTGGCAAAAGGAAGAAAGGAAGGGGGAGGAAAAGGAGAAGTGGTTGGGAGAGAGGAGGCCAGGAGAGCGGAGGCCAGGAGAGCCTAGGTCAGCTGGGGGAGCCTAGGCCAGGAGAGCAGAGGTCAGCCTTTCAGGTATAGCTGAGGTAGCAAACTTGGGCTGGAATCTGAGTCTGTCAGGTATTTGGTCCCCAATACTATAAAATAATTTTTTTTCAAGACAGGGTTTTTCTGTGTAGCCCTGGCTATTATGGAACTCTTCCTGTAGAGCAGGCTGGCCTTAAACTCACAGGGATCCACCTGCCTCTGCTTCCTCAGTGTTGGGATCAAAAACTTGAGCTACCATTGCCCAGCTTAATTTTAGATATCCTTTAAGGAGAAAATAGATTAAGAGGTTTGAGACTGCAGTTAGAGTGCTTGCTTAACATACATACCCGGATTTTTCCACACCCAGCGGCCACCATCCAAAAGAAAAAAAAAAACTTTACTGGGCCCAGCGGCTAGCATTTTTGG
Source organism: Mus caroli (assembly GCF_978045245.1). Classification (NCBI taxonomy): domain Eukaryota; kingdom Metazoa; phylum Chordata; class Mammalia; order Rodentia; family Muridae; genus Mus; species Mus caroli. Next base: position 138,428,456 of record NW_028227259.1, on the reverse strand, counting down.
TAGCTCTAGAAACATGGCTGTTTGTGAACTGGTGAGAACTCAGAGGTATCGGTCCCCTTTGTTAGGTTTCTAAGGCAGGAGGGAACAAGATCTTGCTGAAATCCTCCAGGAGCTTGCTCCACATTCACCAGCATCCACTGCCTGTAACTGGCAGCTGTGCAGCCCTGCACACTCCTGTGTACAGTAGGGACAGCTCAGAAGTGGAGGTGGCCTGCCCAGCCCTGGCTTAGGAGCATTGGTTTTGGTAGGAAAAGGGCAGGACTTCTGGTCTGTGAGCATGGCATAGAGAAGGTGGCCTACTGTGTGAGTGGGCACTGGAGGGCTGAGACAGGACAACCAGAGCTCACTGGCTAGGAGGCAGTGTCCTTGAAGTTTTCTTTCCTTTTTGTCCCTGTTAAGACAGGGTCTCATTGCATTTGTAACCCAGGCTGCCCTCAGACTCAGAGCAGTCTCCCTGCCTCTACCTCTGCCTCTGTGTTGATATTGAAGGCCTTCCTGTGCCTCTGTACCCAGCCTTCAGCTCTTTACTGCTGTCAACTCAAATGTTCTCTTATAGGAAGCATGTTAAAATCAGGTTTAGATCCTATCTTATTTAACAGCTAAGACAGGTGTGGATCTGAGCTGTGGCCGTCTGCTAGTCCTCTCGACTGCTTTTACTGCTGTGGTGGGGATAGACTTTGTATGTGGATTTCCAAACACAGTCGAGCCCTTCAGATTTGGTGTTGCCGATATGAAGGAAGGAGTTAAGACAGAATGGGTCAGGATGATGGCTCCCTTGTTAAAGTGCTTGCCTCAAAGGCATGAGGCCCTGCATTTAATCTCCAGAACCCACGGTGATGAGAAGTGGACATGGTATTGCCCTTGTAGCGTCAGCAGTGGGGAGTGTAGACCAGAGGGTCCCCAGAGCTCGCTGGCCAGCCAGTCTAACCTATGTGGAAAGGACCAGGTTCGTCAGTGAGAGAACCTGTCTCAAAGACAGCTGACAGCTTCCAAGGACCTACACTCTATACTGACCTTCGTTTGTAACATATATGCACATGTGCACAGATGGACAGAGAAATTAGGACAAGAGACCTAAAGTATAAAAGGAACAGTCCGTCAGTAACGAAGCAGCTCGGGCTGCTTGTAAATCCTGTCTTGCCAGGCTACCAGGCTGCAGAATCTGCAGAGGTCAAATACAGGATCCAGGGGCTGACTGGCTGGCCTGCTGTCAGTCATTTCAATCTTCCCTTTCCCCTTTCCCTCTTTACCCCCTCCCCCCCTTCCTCCCTTCTTCCCTTTCTCCATTCACCCCTTCCCCCCTTCCCCCTTGATTGGCTGAAGTTTTAGACCAGAAATCAATAAATGCATTTAATGCTCCCCCTTCACTCACACACACACACACACACACACACACACACACACACACGGTTAATTGGTCCCACACTCTCTCTTTCTCCCCTACTTATCCCCCCCCCCCCCAAGTCCCTTTGGCCAGGCTAGCATGGAACTCTGTGTCCCCTACCTCAGCCTCCTGAGTGCTGGGGTTGTAGGCTTGTGCACACTGCTGGCTGCTTTGCAGTGTTTGAAGCTTTGCACTTGGGGGGTGTTCCTCCTACGTGACCCCTGCCTGCATCTGCTGACTTGTGCTCATTTCCACAGCCGAGGCCTTGGGAAGCACGGAAGCCAAGGCTGTACCGTACCAAAAATTTGAGGCCCATCCCAATGATCTCTATGTGGAAGGACTTCCAGAAAACATTCCTTTCCGAAGCCCCTCGTGGTATGGAATCCCAAGACTGGAAAAAATCATCCAAGTGGGCAATCGAATTAAATTTGTTATCAAGAGGTAAGATCTGTGAAATAGATTTAAAAAGGGTTTTTTTTTCCCCTGATAAAAGACCCATTTGATGAAGATGGATCTTTCTCTCCTTAGTGTCCCTCCGTCTATACGGTAAATGCAGTGTTTAATTCACATGAACTAATTGAGCAAGGGTTTCTCTGGGATAGTACCAAGATTTATAGAGTGGGGCTCAAGAACAGCTCTGTCTTGTGAGCCTAACACTTGTCTCAGGGCAGTGAGACGAGAGCATTAGGATGCAGGGTGGGCGGATGCTCCAAGGCTGGTCGCAAGTGTGTGTGGTCTGAAACAGGACTTTCCATCTGGGGACAGCAGTTGAGGAGGAAGGGAGTCGCTGGCACAGGCGGCAGGTGGAGGAAGGTGACACACAAGAGTGTGTGGTGGGCCGTGCTTGCGCTGGCTGCCTCCTGAAGGACGTGGGTGGTGTGTGCGCGGAGCGGACACAGAAGACTGACGTCACTTGCTCCCAAAGGAGTTTCCAGGGTTTCCTTCTGCCTTGTTATTTGGGGCAGTGTTTGGGGGTATCTGTCAGGATTGAGGTGTCTCAGATGTCCAATTCCTACAGGGCAGGAGGTGGCAGGCGTGACTGGTATACATTTATTTCTACAGAGACCCCATAATCCGCCTGAACGTTTGTAGCTTGCTGTTTCCAGGACAGCCACCAAAATGGTTCATGTCCTTGCACAAGAAGACAGAATGGGCCACACTAAAAACATAGTGACTGTGTATAGCTCTGTGGGAGGCCCCGACACTGCTCCTGAGAGCTCTGACCAATAATGTTGCTTATCCTTCCACAGACCAGAGCTGCTCACTCACAGCACAACTGAAGTGACTCAGCCACGGACAAACACACCAGGTATGGATGCGTGCAGTCCCTTCCTCCCTCCTCCCTTCTTTTCCTTGACTTAAATAATTAAATATCTTTAAAAAAAATCTTTCCATACTGGTGGGAACTGAGCGTAGTGCCTCACATTTGGCAAGAACTCTACCGCTGAGAGATGTCGCTGATGTTTTTTTCCTTGTTACTTTGAGATAGCCTTGCCCTGTCGCTCAGACAAACCTAGCGTTCACTTTGTAGCAGAGGCTGGCCTTGGACCTGTGATTCTCCTGCTTTGGCCTCTGAAATAGCTGAGGTCTGTAGACCAGGCTGGCCTCAAACTCAGACATCCCCTCCTACCTCTGTCTATCGAGTGCTGGGATCAAAGGCTTGTGCTGCCAAGGGACTTTTGATCCTAGCTCATCCCATTTTACCTGCCCAGGTGCCCCCAGTGCATTCTGTGTCAGGCCAAACAGTCAGGCTTTAATCTTTGTTTTGTGGGGCTTGTTCTCGCAGTGGCGAAACCCCTAACTAAGCTTGCAGACTGATGGAAAGCCCTTCAAGCTGTGGAGACAGAGTTCAGTGATAAGCTCATGTGCTGCTCTTCCGGAAACTGATATCCTGTCTCTGTGCCACACAGTTCACAGCTGTCTGTGACTCTAGTTCCAGGGAACCTGACGCCCTCTCTGACCTCTGTGGACTTCTATACTCATGTGTTCACACACACAACACACACACACACATACACACACACATTCAGGCACACAGACATGTATCAAATAGAATTATATGGAGAGAGAGAAATGTCCGTGGTGGAATTTGATGATTTGATGTAAGAAAACAAGTTTTTGTTTTTTTTTTAAATTTATTTATTTTATGTATATGAGTACACTGTAGCTGAACAGATGGTTGTGAGACTTCATGTGGTTGTTGGGAATTGAGTGTTTAGAACCTCTGCTCGCTCCAGCCCAAAGATTTAGTTAGGATTATACCTAAGCACATTGTAGCTGTCTTCAGATGTGCCAGAAGGGGGCGTTGCATCTCATTGCAGATGGTTGTGAGCCACCGTGTGGTTGCTGGTTTGAACTCAGGACCTTCAGAAGAGCAGTCAGTGCTCTTACCTGCTGAGCCATCTCACCAGCCCGGAAACAAGTCTTTATAAACAGCTAGTCATGCGCATGTGCCTACATAGTAACCCTAGTACACAGGGAGCTGGGCAGCCTGGGTTATAAACTGTCTGCCCCTTAAAGCAAGAGAGCATGAATCCCAGCTGTGCTTTGATAGTGGTTAATCATTCTGCTCTAACTTGGGGTACAACATGAGAGCTAATGTCACGGTGTGACCTGAGTCCTCTCCATCTCAGAGTTCCTCGGGCGATGGCGAAGGTGTGCCAGTGTGTCAGGATACAAGAAATTGAGAAGTGACATATTTTGTGTCCTTGTTTTGTTTTTGTGTTACTGATACATGGTAGACAACCTCTCTCTGCCGAGCTATGCCAGCCTGACCGTGCTTATTTCTGATTGGAAAGATGGTTTGTTGGTGAGGTTTTGGTTTGTGTGTGTTTCTAGGAACATGTGGTGATCGGGCAGCCACTGAGCAGCTCAGAGAAGCGCTGCCTGCTCTGTGAAGAAGGGGAGCCTGCTGGGGGAGCCCATGAGGTCACAGCAGGCTCTCGTGACCTTCAAGGAGGGCACTGGTTCTCTTTACCTGAGAAACGAATCTAAGTGTAAATTCTCTCTCCCTTAAGTTTTTCTGATACTTGAGAAGCTCAGAAAAGTCCCCAGAATTTTTAAACAAAGTTAAACAGTTAAATTAAATTAAGAGTATTATGTGACCTTCCCTGGGGAGCCTGTTTACTGTTCACCCCAGATACTGGAGTGGGGGGACAGCAGAGCACAGAATCCAGCCCAGGCTGGCGGTCAGCAAGTTTATTCTGTTGTATGGGATCACCAGGGAGGGGCTGCTAGTAAGTAGGGGTGACTCGGGGAGCCCCATCATTCAGGCCCCATCTGCAGCCAGCCTTATAGCACCCTCACTACAGTGCTTGGCAGGCCATGTGCAGGCAAGCACTAGGGGCTGAGCGAGTGGTGGGATCTTAGGTGAGGCTGCTCCTTTCCCCTCCCTGCCTGGTGGTCCTAGGCCATCTTGTTAGTGACGCATATAGCCAGTCACAGCTGGTCTGGGTTTGCGATGGCAAAAGCCACACTGTCTTGGGGAGCTAGCTCTGTAACAGTCCCGTGCCCCACTCCCACCCCCAATTTTCTGATGCTCCCTGGACCTTGGAGGGAATGGCACAGGTATCTGCTTATCTTCTGAGCATGGGGCCTTTGTATCATAGCAGCACTGCACCCTGGCAGTGGAACTGTCCACCAGTCTCACCATAACCACTTCATAAGAGGTTTCTTATGCCAGGAGTGGTGACCTCTTTTGTTCCAATACTTGGGAGGCAGAGGCAGGTGGATCTCTGTATTTGAGACTATGGTCTACATACTGAGTTCCAGGACAGGGTTACAAAGAGAAACACTTGTCTCATAAAACAAAACAAGCAAAATCCGTATCTGCTGTTTTGTGTTTATAGGCTGTTGAAGGACTTTCTCAGGCAACCATTAAAATCACAGGAGTTTCACAGCTGTGCCTGTCCCCTGCGTATCAGACTAGATGTGCTCACGCATACTCGGGCGCTTTGATTTTTGCTTAGGACAGGAACTCTAGCCTATACTGGCTGTAATCCTCCTCCTGAGTGCGCACATGCTGTTCTAAATTTGTAAAACCCTCAGATGTTACTTCACATAATGGAAACCCCCATTAGCCACACCTAGCTGTTAGCCACAGTTCAATGTGGGACCTCCTGGCTCCCTCTGTGGGCCTCACTTACAGGTTCCTGTGGCCAACACGGTAGAAACATGCCTGGAGCCGGGGTGACAGCTGCTGTGGTTTCAGGTGGCAACAGTCATGTCCACCATGGATGAGTTCATGGTGTCAGTCACAGGCAAGCGTCTCTTCTGAGTTGGGGGTTTGTGTGTCAGGCCTGTAAATAACAGGATTGGTTACATTTGGTTTTGCTTCTTTCCAGTGAAAGAAGATTGGAATGTCAGAATCACCAAGCTCCGAAAGCAAGTGGAAGAGATCTTTAATTTGAAGTTTGGTAAGTGAGCTATAGTGGTTCTGTCTCAGTTTGGCCATGTTCTGAATAAATTAGAAGTTCAGAGCCTAGTGAAGGAAGGCACCAGAGAACAAGCCTGAATTTTCTTCTGCTAGTCAGCTCACTCCTTAAACCAAGCTCCTGTGTTCGCTAGTGTCCCAGTGCGGGTGACAGGGAGGAGTTGGGGGGACCCTGAGAGTCACTGTGCGTCTCACCTGTGTGGCATGGGGGCCTCTTCACCTGCTTCTGCTTCCAGGGTAACTTGGGGTTTCTCAGGCTCAGTGAAGGTTTCATTGCTGCCATAGGAGCTCGTGGAGAAGGAAAGATGGCGGGAAGGGCCAGCATTGCTTTTGGAGGCTCTCAGCTCGGGCAGCCACGGGCTCACCAGGAAGACTTAGGCCTGCGGGCAGCAGGATAGCTAAACTGTCAGCCCCATGTTGTGTTTAGCGCCTCACTTCTGCCACGAACACATTTTGACTCATAACCTGGCTGTTGACTGCTCTGAAAATGTTTAAGTGTTCTTAAAAGTACTGTTTGAGCTGGAGAGATGACTGGGTGGCTGAGCGCACTGGCTGCTCTTGCCGAGTGTCGGCTTTAGGTTCTGAGCACCCCCACAGGACAGCTCCAGGTCAAGGGGAACTGACTCTGTCTGGCCTCTTTGGGGGCCAGGCATCCATAAAGTAATATTTATTTATTTGTTTTAAGAAAAAGGTTATTTTTTTTCTTTTTTTTTCCATATTTTTTTAATTGGGTATTTATTTCAATTACATTTCCAATGCTATCCCAAAAGTCCCCCACATACTCCCCCACCCGCTCCCCTACCCACCCACTCCCACTTCTTGGCCCTGGCGTTCCCCTGTACTGAGGCATATAAAGTTTGCAAGTCCAATGGGCCTCTCTTTCCACTGATGGCCAACTAGGCCATCTTCTGATTCATATGCAGCTAGAGACACGAGCTCCAGGGGTGTACTGGTTAGTTCATATTGTTGTTCCACCTATAGGATTGCAGATCCCTTTAGCTCCTTGGGTACTTTATCTAGCTCCTCCCTTGGGGGCCCTGTGATCCATCCAATAGCTGACTGTGAGCATCCACTTCTGTGTGAAAAAGGTTCTTTTTAAAGTACTGTCTGTTTTCTGGGTTTGGTGGCTCATGCCTCTAGTCCTAGCTCTTGCGATACTGAGGTGTAAAATGATCTTTTTTACTCTCCTGATGGAACTGTTGCCTCTGAAACTTACTGCCTCTGTCTGCTAATTTAGGCCCAGACCTGAAAGCTTCTAGCCTGCGTATAGTCTAATCTAGTCTCATCCTCTGAGACTTACTGGTGAATAAAGCTCACCCTTTCTCGCTCTTTCTGAGCTCTGAGTGGCTGATTCAACTCCTCTCTTCTGGCTCAAACTCCCCTCCAAGTTGATTGATGTAATCTGGCATCTCTCAGTTTTGCCAGAATTATTGTGCTTGGCCTCAAACTAACTCTGGCAGTCTGTTGTAATCTTCTGGCTCCCTCTCATTCTCTGGCTTGTTCTCTCTGCCACCTGTCTCTGTGAAACTCTCCTGGAAAAACTGCCTCCTTTTTCTCTCTCCACACTGCTCTCTTTCTTGTTTGTTTGTTTGTTTGCTTGGTTTTGGTTTTTTTCTAGACAGGGTTTCTCTGTGTAGCCCTAGCTGTCCTGGAACTCACTCTGTAGACCAGGCTGCCCTTGAACTCAGAAATCTGCCTGCCTCTGCCTCCCAAGTGCTGGGATTAAAGGTGTGTGCCACCACTGCCCGGCTTTTTCTTTTTTTCTTTTTTCTCTTTTTTCAAACCCTTGTGTCAAGGGCTGACTTTCAATAGATCGCAGCGAGGGAGCTGCTCTGCTACATGCGAAACCCTGACCCAGAAGCAGGTCGTCTACGAATGGTTTAGCATCAGGTTCCACACAAACCTGCGTTCAGCGTGACGGGCGAGAGGGCGGCCCCCTTTTCGGCTGCATCCCGTTTCCCGAGACGAACGGCTCTCCGCACCGGACCCCAGTCCCAATGCTAGTGTGGGGAGACACGGGGACGACGCAGGGACCCCGCCAAGCGGGGACAGACTTTTTTTTTTTTAATTTTTAATTTTTTTAATTCCTTTTTTAAGATTCTAGTTTTTTATTTTTAACTTTATTCATGTGTATGGGTATTTCGCCTACACGTATGCATGTGCACCACTTGTGTCTACTGTCTGTGGAGGTCTGAAAAGGGCATCAGGTGCCTGGAACTGGAGTTATGGGTGCTGGGAACGGAATCCCAGGTCCTCTACAAAAACAGCAAGTGCTCTTAATTTCCTGGCTGTCTCTCCAGGGCCAGCATTTTTTATTGTTTACTTCCACTCGCTTCAGACTAAGCTAGGTCTTAATAGTGAGTGGCTGTGTGGTTGGATTGTAAGGAAGCTAGCTTGATCTATTTGATTACAGATACAAACTGAAGTGTTCCCGTGTAAGTCTGCGCCCACAAGCTAGCTTCTCTTTGTCTTTCAGCTCAGGCTCTGGGCCTCACAGAGGCTGTGAAGGTGCCGTATCCTGTGTTCGAATCCAACCCGGAGTTTCTGTATGTGGAAGGGCTCCCCGAAGGGATTCCCTTCCGAAGCCCTACCTGGTTTGGGATTCCACGCCTCGAGAGGATTGTCCGTGGCAGCAATAAGATCAAGTTTGTTGTTAAAAAGTAAGTTATCTTTGTCCCCACAGCCATTTGCCATGGTCCCAGCTAAGCCAGTGGCTCTGTGAGTCCCTCATCCTGGGCCTGACTTCCTGAGTCGGAAAGAGTAGTGACTTCCATCCTGTGGGATTCTGTCACAGTGCAGGTTCAAACCACTGAGCTTTGCTGAGCTGGACATTAAACTCAGGGCCACACACAGGCTGGGCATCTGCTCGGCTGCTGAGGTTCCAGCTCCTCCCTGATGGATTCTAGGCAGGGCTTCTCTGACTGCACTGTGCCCAGCTCCTCACTGGTGAATTCTAGGCAGTCACAGTACCACTGAACCTCCTCCGGCCAAAGCCCAGGCTGTCTGCTGGGTTCCCCAGTTATTTCCTTTGCTGCAGATTCGGTGGCGGAAGGGTTTGGTCTGGTGTTGATTTGCTATTTTAAAAGCTGTTATGGGAGCTGGAGGGCTAACCGTCTTAGTTATTACTGTTTTATCCTGGGGAAGGAACACCACGACAAAGGCAACTGTTGTAAGAGAAAGCATTTAGCTGGGATCTTGCTTACAGTTTCAGCTGTTTAGTCATTATCACGAAAGCTGGGAGCATGGTAGCAGGCATGGCGCCGGAGACATATCTGATCCACAAGCAATGGGGCCCAATGTGGGCTTTTAAAACCCCAGTGCCCACCTCTGTGTACCAACAAGGTCACTCCTTTGGTGACTAAGCATTCCCTCTATGTGTCAATCCACGCTCATTCACTCACTGAATCCTTGTAGTAATATACGAGCTCATTACTCACACCACCACGTTCCACTCCCTGGCCCCGTGGGCTGTTAGCTGTAGTATAAATGCATAATGTAATTAGCCCAACTTCAAGAGTCCCCGTAGTCTGCACCCGTCTCAGCGCTGTTTAAAATTCCAAAGTAGAGAGTATCTTCTGAGACTCATGGCAACCCCTGTCGAATCACACGACAGATCATACACTCCCAACACCTCACAGCCTCACAGGATGTACATCACCATTCTGCAAGGGGGAGGGCGAAGATGAGGGCATACAAGAGCAAGGCCCGCACCCCGCATCGCCATGTCTGCTGTCAGAGCACTCTTCACATCTCTTAACTCCTTCCTGCCTTATCGACTGCAGTGCACTTCTCTCTCTCGGGCTGGTTCCACACTGGCCTGCAGCTTTGTCTGCGGGCATCCCCTCCACACTGGCATCTCCAGAGCAATCTAGGCTTCCCCTCTGGGGCTCCATGCAAGTCCTGACACACAGCGGACTTGGAGGGAAATTCCAAAACCCCTTCTTGTATCCTGACTCTAAATCAAGAACCATGTGGCTTCAGCTGCCGAGTTCTTCTTCAATTCCTTTTCACATTAGGAAGCTTGGAGGGGTGGGAGTGTCTTGCCCTGAGACCACCGCTCCTTTTTTCCACCTAGCGTTAATTTTTTATCTCAGTGAGCTCTGAACTTAGCTTCGTTACGTTTCCTGGTGACCTTTTCTCCCCAAACTGTGCACTTTGTCTCTTTGTGTGGCTTGCTCCTTTCCATTATGGGTAGGCATAGAGGGATTGCCAGTCACCAGGTGCACAGCCAGGGCTCCGATGACTGGAAATCTCCTCTGTTGTGCCATTCATCCAGGACTTAAGCTCAGACAGATTTTTTTCAGACAAGGGCAAAAATCAACCACATTCTTTGCCCAAATATTCCCAGAAGGCCCTCTAAGCCACAGCACTATTCTTCCCCTCTGACACCTCCTGAGCTGGGCCCACAGCTCACCTCGCCCTCACTACTGCCCTCCATACCCCTGCTAGGGTGGCCCACTAAGCCCTACTTAGAGCATCAACTGCTATCCTAGTCCAAAGTTGACATTGTGCCAGCAAGCAGCCTGGTTGGGCCTCTCAGCAGTACCCCACTTCTGGTACCAACTTGTTACTGTTCTTCTGCTATGAAGAGACACTAGACCAGGGCAATTCTTAGCATAGAAAGCATTTAATTGGAGCCTTGCTTATGGTTTCAGAGGCATATTCCATTATCAGCAGCAGTGGGGAGCATGGCTGGCATGATGCTGGAGAAGTAGCTGAGAGCTACATCCTGATCTGAAAGCAGAGAGAAACAGAGACAGACAGACACACTGTGCATTTAAAACAATGCCCATCCCCCTCCCACCTCATGGGTGACACAAGACCGACAACAAGGCCACACCTACTCCCACAAGTATCCCTTAATCCTTCTCAAATAGGGCCGCTCCTTGGTGCCAAGCATCCAAATATGTGAGCCTATGGTTGCCTTTGTAACTTAGCTGCTGCAGTGCTCAGGCTAACACTGGCTGCTCTTCTGAGGAGCTGAGCTCAGTTCTCAGTACCCACATGGCAGCTCACAACTCTCTCTCTTCAGTCCTGGGGACCCAACACCCTCTTCTGACCTCCATGGACACAGGCATGCATGTGATATACAGACAGACAAACAGACATATGTGCATGGAAATCATGAATACACATGTGTGTTTGGTGTTGAGAAGTCATTGGGCTGTGTGCGCTGTGTGGAGAGTGACACACTGTCTGTCCTTTCCAGGCCCGAGCTAGTTGTGTCCTATTTGCCTCCTGGGATGGCTAGCAAAATCAACACTAAAGGTAAGAGGCATGCCCGCCTCAGGGTGTGGAACGCATCACGGGCTCTTCCACTGTCCCATGTCACCCATGTCTGCATTGTCACTGCCGCTGCGGCCTTTGGTTTATTTCTTTTCTTTTTTCTGTTATCTTGCCGTTTTGTTGGAGGTTGCTGTCTGTGTCCTCCTGCTCGTTGGCACTTGTGTGGAGGGTCATGCTGCCCGTTTAATGCTTCTGGGCTCTTTGAAAAGAGCGCAACTGTAGGGCTTTAACGCTCCGCTGTTATAAGCGGCCCTTGGTATTTTTGAATGCAGCTTGCAAAGGTAACCTTGCAATTTGCCTTACAGCATTGCAGTCCCCAAAACGACCACGAAGCCCTGGGAGCAACTCCAAGGTTCCTGAAATTGAGGTCACTGTGGAAGGTGAGCTGTTCCACAGTCTTCTCTGGACCTGTGTTGTGTGCATGTGAGGGTTTATGTCTGGAAAGCACCTGTGAGAACGCTGAATGTCTCTCTGTGCTTGTGCGTGTTTCCGTTTCCAGGGCCTAGGCTGTGTTTTCTGTTACATGTACACAGTAACCTTGGTTTTCCTTTTTATTTTAACTAGGCCCCAACAACAGCAGTCCTCAGACCTCCGCGGTTCGAACTCCTACGCAGACCAATGGTTCAAATGTTCCCTTCAAGCCTCGAGGGAGAGAGTTTTCCTTTGGTAGGTAGAGAATTAACGTACTTTGTCAGCAAGCCAGCGTTTATCTTTGGTTGAGTCAGTGTGTTCAGGTTAAACATGCAGTGAGGGCCTCTGATACCCTCACCTTACCCTGTGCTGTGGGTGAGGCTCTTCCTATGGGCCATGTGCCAGAGTGCCTGAGGATTGTGAGTTGAGTCACTCGAGTGAACCCAGAGCCAGACCTGGCATGTGGCAGACGCTATAACCAGGCCAGGAGAGGTCCTTTGTTCTTCATTTCAGCATGGGTCACCTCTTTGTAGCCAGCGGATGCAGTCTAACAGTTTAGTTTAACTATATGGGTATTGGAGGGGCAGGCAAGCAGTCTTACTAAAAACCTGTGTGTTTATTATAGAGACTTAGGCTAATGTATCTGTACATGACCTGAAGGAGTAAAAGCTGGTGATATGCCACAGGACGATGGGCAAGGGAGAGAGAGAGAGAGAGAGAGAGAGAGAGAGAGAGAGAGAGAGAGAGAGAGAGAGAGAGAGAGAGAGAGAGAGAGAGAGAGAGAGAGAGGAAATGTGAAAGTTCAGGGCTTTTCCTCATCTGCCTTAGCTCTGAGTCAATGACAGGGATGCCCCGTAGATTTCTTCTAGCCTCCCTGGCACTGAGCTGGATGGGTTCTGGTCTAGTCTAGCCTGAATCTGCTTGCCTGCCCAGCCTCGGGGGCCTTACCTTCCATTGTAGCCTCAGCTCTGGCTCCTCCCTTTTTTGTGTCCTCTCCACCTGGGACCCCTCAGTAGGATGGGAAGTCCCTTATTATTCTCTCCTGCCAAGCTATAGGCTGATCATCTCTTTACTGACCAATCAGAAGGTGGTGGAGAACAGTGTCATATAAAATACTGAGTTAGCAAATGCTTCAATAATGATGATAAGGCCAACCTCCGACTACAGCCAGAGCTGGGCACAGAAGTCAGCATCTGAATACACAGTGCACAGGAAAGGGTCAAGGGGAAGGGAGAAAGGATTGCTCAGCTTTCACTGTGTATGCCCATAAAACGCCCTGACCCACAGCGCCCGCCTTACAGTAAAAGTGCTTGTCTGTCCTGAGCTTTGTAAAACTTCGAAAGAAAAAGATAAGATGAAACCAGGGACATTGGCGCACTCCTTTAATCTCAGCACTCAGGAGGCAGAGGCAGGCAGATCTCTGATTTCTAGGACAGCCTGGTCTACAAAGTGAGTTCCAGGACAGCCAGAGAAACCCTATTTTGAAAAACCTAAACAAACAACTTAAATCAAATGGTAGGCGACGAATCCCAGCCCTCACTCTGGGCAAGCCTTGCTGACTGGCTTTGTTCTTCACACAGAGGCCTGGAATGCTAAGATCACAGACCTGAAGCAGAAAGTGGAGAGCCTCTTCAATGAGAAGTGCGGTAGGTTTGTTGTGAAACCCGAACTGTGAAGTAGTTCCCTGAGAGGCCTGGTGTGAGAGTGTGACCTCTGCACGTCCATGGGGAAGTGTGGGCTGCAGCCTGCCATCCCTGCCCATTTCACTGAGGATCAAGAGTTCCCAGAGCATTCCCCAAATTAAAACAGATAGGACTTTTCCAATCAGTATGGACTTGTAGCTGCTGCAGAATGTTGGCAAATGCCTTTTCTAAGATGTGCCGTGTGTTACAGGGGAAGCGCTTGGCCTTAAGCAGGCTGTGAAAGTCCCGTTTGCGTTATTCGAGTCCTTCCCAGAAGACTTCTATGTGGAAGGCTTGCCCGAGGGGGTGCCCTTCCGAAGGCCGTCCACATTTGGCATTCCCAGGCTGGAGAAGATACTCCGGAACAAGGCCAAGATAAAGTTCATCATTAAAAAGTGAGAACCTTAGCTAGAGTGGCCATGCATGGGCTGGGGCGGCAGGCTTACCACAGTCTGAGTTGAAACGGCTCTTCTAGGGGCTATGTGACTGTAGGGGTAGACAGCCCAGCGGTCAAGAGTGCTTGCGGGACAACTGTGAGGACCTGAATCCTGAAGTCAGCTCCCACATAAGCTGAGATTAGTCGTGAACCTATAACCTTAGTGCTGGGCTTGCACCAAGACGGAAGGTTCATTGGGGCCTGCTGCCCAGGGGTGGGGGTGTGAGCTGAAGGTTCCAGGAAAGATCCAGTCTGAAAGAAAGGAGAGTAACGGTGGGCACGGCACCCTCTTCTGGCCTCTGTGCATCACAGGCATGTGCACTAGCACACGGCTACACACACCACAGGTGCTCTTCCTTTGTTTACTTACTGTTTGTGGAGAGGTGGTGGGCGTTGCTTGCACACTTGCTCTTCATGCATAACCCAGGCTGCGGGCGGGCATGTGTGTTTCCTGTTTCTGCACTTGCGTCTCCTACTGATTCTCAGGACATGCTGTCACCTTGGCATGAGGTGGAGTGACAGTGGCATGGCCAATAAGGGTCCAATGGCAGTGGGCGTCAGTGTGATTAGACTTCCTGGACACACTGCTCACGCACCGAGGTTCCTTCTGAGGGTTGCACGTGGTTTGCAGAGCTGCAGCCACGCTGCTGCATCGTCCATCCCTGGGTACCTCGCTCTGGGTTAACCAGCCCGTGCCTTTTTCCTCTTGCTTGTAGACCTGAGATGTTTGAGACGGCCATCAAAGAGAGCACCTCTTCCAAAAGCCCTCCAAGTGAGTATCCTTGGAAAGCCACACCCGTGGGAGTTTGGCTTTGGGGCGGGGTTAGTTCTGAAGCAGCTAAGGGTTCTGCTCCACATGAAGACACAACAGAGCGGGAAGATGGGCCCATCAGAAAGTCTGCCATCTTTAGTGTCTTACATCTTTAGTAAAAGCAGTGGGCGAGTACGGGCCCCATGGGCCCAGCAGCAGCCAGCTCATGGCTGACAGCGACTAGCAGCTCTGGGTTATTAGAGAAAATTTTGACTTATGTACATTTTGTCTAAACCCTAATCTTCAGTTTTCCTTTCAGGAAAGATAAACTCATCACCCAACGTTAATACTACTGCATCAGGTGTGGAAGACCTTAACATCATTCAGGTGACGATTCCAGGTATACTTTCTGCCTGCGCCGAGGAGTCTCTCAGACCCCAGAACCTGCTTCAGGGCTGGCCTGATGCTTTGTGGGCAGCTCATATTGTGGACTGTTGTCAGTCTCACCTGAGCCCACCTCTGTCAGTTTGGCTGCACAACTCCCCCTGAGCTCAGGCCCGCCTGCTACTGCTCGCTGTCCTTTAACAAGGCTGGGGAGATGGTTCAATAGTTGGGAGCACTTGTTCTTCCAGAGGACTCAGGTTTGAGTCCCAGCCCCCACACGGTGGCTCACAGCCACTTATAAGTGCACTTCCAAGGGACCTGGCACATTCTACTGCTACATTGGGCACACACATGGTACACAGACATATACAGGCAAAACACCCATGTGCATAAAGAAATCTTACAAAAGTAAAATCGTTTTTAGCTGGGCCACAGCAAGTACTTAGAAATTCTTTCCAGAAGACATGTGAGTTAGATGTTAAGTGTGCTCCCTGCTTTTCTCCCGTCTTTTAGATGACGATAATGAACGACTGTCCAAAGTTGAAAAGGCCAGGCAGCTGCGGGAGCAGGTCAACGACCTCTTCAGTCGGAAGTTTGGTAAGTTTGTAAGAATAGAGGACACTAAGGAAACAGGGCCACTCACTGCTCGGCTCTGTGTCTCCGCTTGTTTTGAAGATGAAGGTCGTCACACTGGCCCTGTGCTGTTTGTCTCGCTGCAGGTGAAGCTATTGGGATGGGCTTCCCTGTGAAGGTTCCCTACAGGAAGATCACCATCAACCCTGGCTGCGTGGTGGTCGATGGCATGCCCCCCGGGGTGTCCTTCAAAGCCCCCAGTTACCTGGAGATCAGCTCCATGAGAAGGATCTTAGACTCTGCGGAGTTTATCAAGTTCACTGTCATTAGGTGAGACGCTGTTGCTTAGTCAGTAGGACAAGGCTGGAGGCCTCACATCTAGGTCATATCCCAGAGTGCTGTTGTGTGGAGTCTGAACTGAAGCGTGTGGGCAGAGAGCAGGCAGAGACAGGTGGATCTCAGGGAGTTCCAGGATATCCAGAACTACACAGAGAAACCCCATACCCCAAAAAACATAGGTAACATTACATTGGCATGTGTACTATACATAGCACATACTACATGTGACTAATTACAAATAATTGATACATACATTGTGTATGACATGCATTAATAACAGAACAGGAGTCATTGTTACACAGTGTTACAGTCATTTCATGGACATCTTGTATGTCTCCTCCACAGGGTTACAAAATAGGCCATACGTGGCATAGATTAGCAAGTTAGGCAAATGTTCATGTAAAACAAAAGCCTTACATTATACAATTTGTTTTTCTCTTTAGACCATTTCCAGGACTTGTGATTAATAACCGTGAGTACAGCTTTCTTTTGTTTGTTTTGTTTCTGGGGATCTGGGAGTGCATGTGAGTGTGTCTGTGGGTGTTGGGTGTGGTGGGGCCTGCAGGATAACACCATTTGTCACCCATTATGTCACCCGTTCTCAGCACCCTGCCTGCTTGTGAAATTAGCATTGTTTGTCTCTTAGTGAGGAAATGGTGACTTGGGTGGGCTGAGACTGTTTTAAAGGGCTCACTATAAGCGAAACTCCTGCCTGGGTCAGGAAGCTGCGATTGCAGCTCTCTTCCCCTGACTCCATACACTAGAGCTCAGGGGACTGTAGGCCCCTAAACAGTATTAAAGTGCCAGGCACAGGGAGGGAAACAAGTAGTTCCAGTGCTTGGGAGGCAGAAGCAGGAGGATCAGGCTAATCAACACTGTCTGCTGTAAACAGTTTAAGGCCAGCCTGGGCCACAAGTGACCCTATCCTCAAAAGAAAGGGAGGGAGAGAGGGCTGGTGATGGCTCCGCTAGCAAAGCTTGCTGCCCACACCCAGCAAGCTGACTTCTGTCCCGGGGCTCACGTAACGGTGGAAGGTGAGAACCGAGCCCAGAGTTGTCCCCAGGCCTTCAGGTGCACACCGTGGCATGCGTGCTCACACAGACTTCACACACACTGTAATTAATTCTTTTGTTGAATTTTCCTTGCAAATTTCAGTTCATCTGTCTTTTTTAAAATTCAGGTCACTATGGGTGACCATAGATCACTGTGGGTGGCCTAGAACTCAAAGACACTCCCCTGCCTCTGCCTCCTAAGTCCCACATTAAAGATGTGCCACCATGGCCAGCACGTCTGTTCTGTGTATAGTTTTCATTTCCGAAGAATATTATGTCCAAGCCACTGCTTGTAGGTTCCTGTCTCTGATGCTGAGTTTTATTCTTGTCCTTGTGCAGGACTCTGGTTCCCGTGTGTGCTGACCACTGTGAAAGCCATGGTTCTGGTGGCATCTAGCCAGGACCACTGCTGTCCCCTCCTTTGGTGTTTGTCTCTACCCTTTCTTTTTTTTTTTTTTTTTTTTTTTTTTGGTTTTTTCGAGACAGGGTTTCTCTGTGTAGCCCTGGCTGTCCTGGCACTCACTTTGTAGACCAGGCTGGCCTCGAACTCAGAAATCCGCCTGCCTCTGCCTCCCAAGTGCTGGGATTAAAGGCATGTGCCACCACGCCCGGCTTGTCTCTACCCTTTCTTACTTATTAGCATGTGGGGTCCTGGGGTCCTCGGATCATTTCATGGTCAGTGGTTAGAAGACAGCTTGTCTCCTCGGTTCTCTCCTTCCGTCGTATGGGGCCCAGTGACTGAACTGTCTGTCAGGTTCTCAGGCAGGCACCTTTACCTGCTAAGCCTGTCTCTCTTCAGCTCCTGTACCAGAGGCACAGAGTTGAAACGTCGTCAGCATGGTCAGATGTCACGTGTGTTAGTAAGCCGTCTAAACTGTCCCCTTTCATTGCAGAGCTGGTTGATCAGAATGAGTCTGAAGGCCCTGTGATACAAGGTGAGAGGAGAGTCGTGGGGTACATACTACTTACATGGTTGCCCCAAGCCCGTGGCTCCTGCTGTACCTGCTTATAGTCACTGCATACACTTAGCTTTACAGAGACTTGAGCCGTGGGTCCCGAGTGGCAATTGTGAGCCACAGACCTTGTAAACCCGCGATCCCAGGTTATTCATGATGTCTTGGCGCTCATGACCAGTGAGAAGTCTGCCTGTGTAAGTGTGTGCTTACGCGGGGTGTGCACATGCGCATGCATCAGCAGCTGACGGGCTTGCACTGGAAAGATGGCTCATTGGTCCTGATCTTCCAGAGGACCCTGGTTCAATTCCCAGCACCCACGTAGCAGCCCACAACTGTCTTTTAACTCCGTCTCCAGGGCCTTCTAAGGCTCCAGACATGTGCACAGTACAGACACACATGCAGACAAAATAACCAAATAATTACAATAAAAAAGAAGTTGGCAGGCTGTTACTATCGTTGGGTGTTCTCCTTCCTCTTCCTCCTCCTCTGCTTCAAGGCTCTTTAAATAATAACTTTTGAAAACCATTCAATGACACTTGATATGTTTCTCTTTAGAATCAGCCGAGGCAAGCCAGTTGGAAGTCCCAGTAACAGAAGGTAAGAGCTGTGCTGTTGCCAGCGAACAGACTTAGAGTGACCGACACCTTGGGACAGTGTGGCTGTGCTCACTCTGATGCTCTGTGTCTTTGTTCTTAGTGAGTTGATTGGATTTTTTTTTTTAATATGTATGAGTGTTTTGCCTACTTATATATGTATGTAGTACCCAAGCCAGAAAAGGGCATCAGACCCCCAGAAATAAAAGTTACAGATGGTTGTGAACCTCTATGTGGGTGCTGGGAATTGAACTCATATTGGTCCTATGGAAGAGCAGCCAGTGCTCTTACTGCTGAGCCATCTCTCCAGCCCCAAATTGATAAGATTTCTACCATGAACACTGTCCAGTGAAGAAGGTAGACTTCCTCTCTGTTCTTCCTGTGTGGCTCTGGCTAAACTCTAGATCCCTATAGCATAGACAAGGCATAATGGTAAATACACCCAAAACAATATGGAATCTGTTACTTGGGAATCAGGCATGAGCTGGACATGGCTCAATAGAAGAACACTTGGCAGGCATTTATAAGGCCTAGATCCCATAACAAGAGCACTTTATGCAGAAGCCACATCGAAGGGCTTCGTGCAGATCTTAGCAGGTTCATATGGCTAGTCTTACTGGCAAGCAGGTTTGCACCAGTGGTGCAGCTCATCATTACGCCTTTGTTTCTTCTGTAGAAATTAAAGAGACAGATGGGAGTTCACAGATCAAGCAGGAGCCAGACCCCACGTGGTAGACCCCACGTGGCTCTCCAGGGTAAGAGCCTCGCCCTAGCTGCCCTTCATCCATGCCCACTTACAAGCTGATGAGCAGACACGCCCCTTCTGCTCTGGCTGTGAGATGAGGTCTCTTGTAAGTTCCAGGCCAGCCAGGCTCCGTGGTGAGACCCTGTCTGTCTGTCTGTCTTGGGGTGGGGTAGGGTAATACAGAGATAGTCTTCCTTTTTTTTATATAAATTTATTGTTTATTTATTATATATAAGTTCACTGTAGCTGTCTTCAGACACACCAGAAGAGGGCATCCGATCTCATTACGAGTGGTTGTGAGCCACCATGTGGTTGCTGGGATTTGAACTCAGGACCTTTGGAAGAGCAGTCAGTGCTCTTAACCGCTGAGCCACCTCTCCAGCCCAGAGGTAGTCTTCCTTAAAGGGACATGTTTGTTTTGAGTCTGTATGCCAAGGTTGCCTCCTCTCTGACTGACCTCTTTAGGCCGGTCATAAGCCCAGCCCCATCAGTTGCTGGCTTGCCACCAAGAGGTGGGCTGCAGTGACTCGCAAGTGAGGAGACTGCAGTCTGCTGTGATGGGCTTTGCCTGGCAGCCTCGGTGATGTGCCTGACTGTGTCAGATCACAGGCTTAGGCCTTGCCGTCTTTCACAAGTGCACTTGGGCCTGCACGTCTGTCAGATGGAACAGGGTGTGTGACAGGAGGTTGTCATGCCCCTGCCATCTGACTCACCCACTGCCTGCGTGTTTGTTCTCTCTGCAGTTCGTCCAGTGTCCAGCGTGCGTGGTGGAGGAGAGCCTTGGGACCCGTTCCTGCCAGCTCTGTAATATACTTGTATAACAGAAATACCTTCTATACAAACCTTCTTTTCTACTTTTAGATAGAAATGTCTACTTTCTCAGCAGTTCTGTGAATTGAGCTACACAGCGTGATGAGATGCGCGTGCCTGGTGGCTTGGGAACGCACTAGAAGGGTCTTGCAGCAGTGCTGAAAGAGGCGGGAATGGCAGGGACGACTCGTAGGGTTTCTTATGCATCGGGCAGAGCCTTGGGCTGTGGTGCGTGTTCCCATCAGTGAGAGGTTCCTACAGGGCATCTTGGCTTCCGCAGCAAAGGAAGTCCCTGTGCTGGTCAGTGCTTTAGTTTTTCTATTGAAGACCAGTTCCGTGGTCTTGCACTGGGCTGCCCCTCCTGCCAGGGGAGGGCTGCTGTCTGTGCGTGTGACCAAGCCTCTTCCTAAGCTCCATCACGATTCCTTTGTCCTCACTGCCATTCAGAGCAAAGCTGGCCAGCTCGCCTGACGGCCAGTGAGCAGCCAGTGCGTCCGTGCAGTGCAGCTGGAGAGGCTAGCCTTGGAGCCTCGTTCCAGTTACTTTACAGCAAGTAGATTTCTGGGTGTGTCCTGAAGGTCAGAGGTCAGAGGTCAGGTCTGCATGCTTGAGCAGGTGGATGATTCGGCCCTCCCTAACTGGGACCCACAGTGGCCTCTGGGGCTCTGGTCCGCAGCTCTGGGTCGAGTCAGGCTGGGCTGTGTGTCTGCCTGGTTGGTTAGTCTCTAACCACTTGTCTGGCCTCTGCCCCAGGGTGGGGAGTGAGGACATTGGTGTCCCGCCCTTGTGGGGTCCATGTGGGGGCTCACAGACGATGATAAGGTAACAGCTCTCAGCAGTTAGGCACGTGAGGGCACGGTTCTCGGTAGTCACCACGATGTTCACAATGGGAAATTATATCACACGGTAGCAGAGATAGGCATTTTATGTGTTCCTTATATTTTACCTCAAATTGTAGATATAGGGTAATAAATAAAATCCATCCATGCCTTTCACATGCAAACTCATTCTTTTCATGCTGTCTTCGTGAGCGCCTGGGGAGGTGGGACGGGTGTGGGCTGGTATGATGTTCACCTCAGTCCCTCACAGATTGGACACCCGTATTCCTGGTGTTTCTCAAGAAGTCACTGGTTTGTGGAGCTGGAGCTGTGCCCAGCCCCCACCGGCCTGCATCTTATGTGCATTGGAGACAGAGAAGAACTCTGAGGCCACAGCCACAGCACAGGGGAGTCCCTGAGTCCCTGCTGGAGGATGTGGAAGATGATGCCTGCCCAGGCTGCGGCCAGGGATCCCCTGGTAACATGATGCACAGGAGAGTCAGTCATCGGGCAGAAGCCTCCTCGGCTGAGATCTGTCAGGCAGTACTCAGTGACAGGGCGCAGAGGAGAAGGTGCAGCTCACCTGCTGCTCACCCGGGGCAGCCAGGAAGCAGAGGGAGAAACAAGGGGCATGCCCTGTTAGCATCCAACTTCTTCCCACCGGACCCTCCCCCACCCCACCCTACCCCACCCTCAACTTTTGGCATCTTCCAGTGATGCCAAGGCCAAGGTCAAGCTCTCATCCTGTGGGCCTTTGGGGACATCCCCACACCATGGCACGGGATAGAACTGCCCTGGGTCAGACATGGCTGTGTACAGGTGACAGCCGCCTGTACTAGGTAGGCTGGTAGGTGACAGCCGAGTGGAAAGGGTTATGGCCACCAGTAAAGCTTCCATAGCTGGGATGTGACTCAGTCACTAGGCTGCTGGTGTAGATGCACAGAAACCTGAGTTCTATGCAGTTACCCTGTCATCTACCCAAGTGCTCTGACACCTTATAGGTGGCCCCTCACCTGCCCCGCCCACGCTGGTATCTTGTGGTTTGGTTTTGAAGAAGGCCCGGTGCAGAAAGCTCGGCTGACACAATACCGATTGGTAAGGTGTTTCCTGTCATAGAGAGAACAAAAAAGCCTTGTATTTATTACCTTCAACTCGGCCGTGTCCAGGCAGCTCCTGGTGAGAGAGGGGCAGGGACCCACTTGTAGAATCTTCAGTGTCTCCAGCCAGAAGATTTACTATGTAGTGCCAGCCAACTGAAACTGCACCTAAATATTGTGGCTAATCTCTCCAGGTGAAGAGCTTCATAGAGGCCAGCAGATAGAGCCAAGCATTGGTTTGCAGGCCTGTGGTCCCAGTACTCAAGAGAGTGTAGGCAGGAGACCAAGGCCCAGATGTTGCCTGCGAAACAACAAAAATAATTCAACCGGTATGCTCTCAAAAGTTCAAGGTGAAAGCCAGTGCATGCCTGTTAGGAGACAGCGGCAGGAAAATCAGGAGTTCAAGGTCATCTTTGGCTACATAGTGAGTCCAAGGCTAGTCTGGGTTCCAGGAGACTCTCAGAAAACCAGTGACAGGAGAGATGCTTGAGCTGAGTAGAGTGGTAGAGGCGGCCTGTAATGCCAGCCCTCTGAGAGCAGGAGCAAAGGTCAATGACCCACACTCAGAACCAACCGCAGGATGTTGGAACCTTGATCCTTCAATAGCAGCTTCTGTCCTGGGGCGGAGGGGTAGGACGACAGTCTCCTGGGTTTGTGTGTGCACTGTAGTATGACCCAGTTCCTGATCCACACCCTCCCTAGTCATGTCATGTAGACCACCAGCCCTTGGTGTCTCAGCTGCCGTCCCTGGCCATCAGCAGTCTCCTGGCCTCCAATGAGAATACTGACTTCTTTTGTCCTCTGGGATAAGCATGCCCCGGAGTTAGCGTTGACGGCTGATAAGCTGTGAGCAGCTGTCTACTGTTCTGTCTGGAAGAGTGACCACAGGAGATGGAGAGACTTGAGGAGCAGGCTTAGGTTGGGGGAGGAAGCCTCAGCCAGCCTAATAAAACTTATACTCTGCAGTCTCAGCCATTGCTTCCGGTTTGTTTTTTAATGTGTATGAGAGTTATGCCTATGTAGACGTCTGCATGTATGTGCCAGGTGCCCACCAAAGCCAGTTCCATCAAGCTCCACCAAGGTAGAACTGGAACTTTAAATGGTTGTGAGCTGAGCTGCCATGTAGGTGCTGGGAATTGAACCCAGGTCCTTTGGAAGAGCAGCCAGTACTCTTACCCATGGAGCCATCTCTCCAGCCCTTTCTACCCACGTCTTCACCTCACCAGTCTCATTTCCTGCTGGGGATGGGGGCCAGGCCAGCACACCTACCCCACGTCATTAGTTTAAGACTCAGGGCTGAGTTCTGTGCCTAGGACCCACGTGGTGGCGAGAACTGACTCCCACACCAGTTGTCCTCTGACCACCACACTGTGGCTTGTGTGCCTTGCTCCCCTTCCCCCAGTCAGTGTGGAAAGAGAGAAGATCTGTTGGCTGGGGATATGACTCGACTCGGTTGTCAGAATGCTTGCAGAGCATAAACAGAACCCTGAGCTCCGGCATCACAAACCAGGCCTTTCAAATGTTACCATCCTAGAGTACGTGACTTAGCAGGGAGAGAGCAGATCTTGTCACGGGAGCTCATGGGGTGACAGGAAAGCAGGCGCCCGACACTTTTACAGGGGAGGGTGCCTGTCTAGCGTGCACAAAGCCCTGGATCTGCCCACAAACTAAGCGATCTTGGCTTTAAGCCAGCCTGGGAACAGGGAATCCAGACACACACACACACACACATATACATAGTCTATCCTTAGATCTGTTTTATATGTAATATTTAGGACCAGATAGGCTGGGAACAGGGAAGCCAGTCACACACACACTG
This sequence comes from Mus caroli, assembly GCF_978045245.1. Lineage (NCBI taxonomy): Eukaryota > Metazoa > Chordata > Mammalia > Rodentia > Muridae > Mus > Mus caroli. The sequence continues at coordinate 138,404,888 of NW_028227259.1, read as the reverse complement.
TCTATCTCAGATCTGTTTTATATGTAATATTTAGATATAATATTTAGGGCCAGAGAAGCTTATTAACTTGGCCCAGGGCACACAGTGTCAGTAGAACCCGCTGGCAAGTGTATCACGCCCCGCAGTGGTGGTGCATGTCTTTAATCCCCATACCCAGGAGGCAGAGGCAGGCAGATCTTGAGTTACAGAGCTGCCTGATCTACAGAAGTTCCGGGGCATCCTGGGCTACACAGAAAAACCCTGTCTCATCTGATAACAACAACCAACTCCTGTTGAGCGTTAACCCTTTCCATCACTTGCCCAATTCCAGTCAGCTGTCCTGTGGTTCGAGCTTGCCAATGGCCAACATTTGCCAGGCTTCAACCTCCACCTTATTTCCAATGCATAGCAGCCCATAAAGTGGGCAAAAACTGTTTTTACAGATGAGGAAACCGGCTCAGAGCTTTGAGTAAGATTGCTAAGGGACATGTTAGAATGGGGTCTGAGCTCCCAGGTGATCCTGGGAGTCAGGCTGCAAGGCAGAGTGCCTACAGCCAGGGTCTATTTACAGTGCCTGGAGGGGCCCTGAGAAGGGAGTCCCCAATGTTGGATCAGACGAGTGTCCTGAGGTGGACTTTCTCCAGCTACTGGGTGTTCTGAGGCCTCACATCCCAACCCCAGCAGAACCCATCCCATCCCGTGTTGCTGAGAAAGAGTCTCCAGGTAGTCAGAAGGTAGAGAAGGACATTTCTGTGAGCCTGCTCACCCTCACAGCCTCGCTCCACAGAGCCCAACTGGGAAACCCTGTCCATCTTCCCCAGGAGTTGGGGGGGGACCTGGGAAACCAGAAGGTTGCTGATCACTCAGGGAAGGGGAGGTATGTGGGGAAGGAGACAGAGGCAGGCGGCTCTCTGTGAGCTGGAGGCCAGCCTGGTCTACAGAACAGAACAAGACCCAGGACAGCCAGGGCTACATAAGACAGCCTGTGAAGGAGGAGGGGGAGGGGAGGAGGAGCAGAAAAGAAGAAGCAGCAAGAGGAGGGGTTTACATGAAATGTGCCAAGAGCTAAAGATGAAGGCAGGTTTGTTTTGATCTGAGGAAGCCCCAAGTTCCTTCTGATAGAAGGAAGGACCCTGAGGCCACTTCACTGTCCTCATCTCCGGCAGCAAGCTACTTTTCATGATGTCTTCCCAGTCTAGACTTGGGGGTTTCCTGGCTAAGGACATGGCCAGCCTGGCCTCTGGTCTAGGGGAAAGCCAAGTGTCTGGGCAGAGTGGGAGACAGGTCCCAGTCCTACAGCCAGAGCAGGAGGGCCTGCCACCTCTGCCTGGCCTAGCCTAGTGGGAAAAGCTCTTTTAGGGCTTATGCCGGCTGGCTCCCTGAGATTGTGCCCCCCCCCCATTCATTCATTTGTTCAGTCATTCATTCACATCACTCCAAGGCCAGTGATTAAAGAGTATGGGGCCTGAGAGGCTGGGAAGATGACTCAGTACTCAGAAGGGCTTACTGTTGCCCCAGAGGGCCTGAGTTCAGTTCCCAGCACCTGCCTGTGGCTCCAGGTCCAAGGAACCTGTTGTCCCTTTTTGGCCTCCATGGGTGCAAGCACACTGGTGGCATACATTCATATACACACACCTAAGTAAAAATAAATCTTTATTAATAAACAATATGGCTGGGCAGTGGTGGCAGAGCCTTTAATCCCAACACTTGGGAGGCAAGGGAAGGCAGCTCCAGTCCCAGGAGACTCAGTGCCCTCTCTGGCCTCTGAAGGCACCAGGTGTGCATGCAGTGTAAGAACACACTGGAAGACGGATGCTTATACACTAAGCAGCCATGGCGTTATAATACAGAGTGAGTAGTGGTGGACCCGATAAGGTTAAAAAATTATGTCTCCCCAAAACATCTTTTACCCACGGCTTCCTCTGCTTGTTTGTTCTCTGTATTTTGGGGGAGGCAGGAAGTTTGTTAGCCCTTTTATTCCCCAGCTCTGTGTGTGTGTGTGTGTGTGTGTGTGTGTGTGTGTGTGTGTGTGTGCTCACGTGCGTGCGAAGTCAAAAAAGGGTGTCTAATGTCCTGGAATGTACTGTGGGTAAGAACTTCAAGAACAGCATGCCCCCAAACACTGAGCTGTCTCAGGAGGAGTTTTGAACCGAGGACCTGGTACATGCCCTAGCACATGCTTTTCAACAAAACTACACTCCTCATCCTCAAAACACTTTAAAAAAACGGGGACTGGAAGATGGCTCAGCGGTTGCCTGACTCCAGGTCCCACACGGTGGAAGGGAAAAACGGACTGCCACTGCAAGTTGTCCTCTGATCCTGGTACACAGGACAACTTCCACCCCACCCTCACTCCCGCCAGAGAAATAAATATAGTTTCCAAAGTGTAAAAGCCCGAAAGGGGGCACACACTTGTTAATGCCAGCACCCGGGAAGGAAGAGGAGGCAGAGGATCTGGAGTTCAAGTTGGAGGACAGCCTGGGCTACAGGAGACCATCTCTAAAGACCAAAAGGTAAAATAAATAGTTCACAGGCACTAAAAATAAATCGTTTGCCCTGACAGGAAAGAATGAGAATAAAAGGGAAATTGACCCTGTTTATAGAGGTCATTGGAAGGTGAAACACTTAACAAAAGATAGCCACAGATTTCCTCTGTTTCTCATTGGGGAGGGGAGGGGGGGAAAGGGGAGGTCTCAGGAGGGCAGTGAGAAGGTGGCTGGCTGTGTGTGACCTCAGGCCACCGGACAGGCCCACTGTCTGCAGTTATGAAAGCACCCACAAGACGAGAAGGAAGTGCAAGGGGCCTGATGCAAGTCACCCTCGGAACTTTCCACAGTCTGTGCCTGCCGGGCCAGGTGCACAGCAAGCCTGGTAGTTTCACTGGACTTTCCAGACTATGCTGTTAGGGACTGAGTGTGGCCCAGATTTCAGTGGCCAGCATTGAAGAGCCAGCCTGAGTGCCAGCCAGGGCTACCAGGTCTACTACTGTTCTCAACTCCTTACTGTAGTAGAACTTACCCTCAGGGCTGGGTGTATCAATAGCCCCAGCCCCACCCCCACCCCATCCATCTGGAGACTGAGAGAGCAAGATTGAGAATTCCAGGCTAGCCTGAATAGCTTATCTTAGAATGACAAGAAAGGTCAGTGATGTAGCTGGGTGGTAGAGCACTTTGCGGGGGTAGAACACCAGAGACGGGCTAAAGATGTGGCTCAGAAGTAGAGGCTCTGTACTTTTAGACTCTCCAGACTTGCACCATAACCTGGCCCCACCCACTTTCTCTGGGTCCTCGCCAGAGTCATTATAAGGAGGTATAGCATTGTGCCAGTCAGATTGTAGACAGAAGAAGTCTTGAGACCTGTGACCGTGGTGACCTGGTAGCTTCTGAGCCACCCACTGGGGAACAGGAGACGGCAGAGGCACTGCCTTACCTCCCACCCCACCTCTGCTGCTTTAATGTTCTTTTCTTTTTTTAAGATTTATTTATTTATTTCATGTATGTACGTACACTGTCACTGTTTTCAGAAGAGGGCATCAGATCCCTATTACAGATGGTTGTGAGCCACCACGTGGTGGCTGGGAATTGAACTCAGGACCTCTGGAAGAGCAGTCAGTGCTCTTAACCACTGAGCCATCTCTCTAGCCCCTGCCACTTTATTTTTCTAAACAGAGTTTCTCTGTGTAGCCCAGGCTGTCCTGGAACTCACCTTGTAGACCAGGTTAGTCTCTAACTCAGAAAGCCAGATTGCCTCAGCCTCCAGAGTGCTGGGATTAAAGGCATGTGCCGCCACCACCACCAGGCTCAGCCCTGCCCCTTTTAAAACTGTGTTTCACTATATCTCTGGCTGGCCTGGAACTCACAGAGATTTGCCTGCCTCTGCCACACTAGGGAGATACACAATGTCCTCTGTCCATCTGCTTCCTTCTCTGTCTGCATAGTCAGTCCACCATAGTCACCACCATCAGTCCAGCCCAGGACCTAGGCTCACTCCTCCCAGGAAATCTGTCTAGTCAGCTCAGGGTGAGGCTGTGCAAGAGAGGCCTGCTGACTGCGGCTTTTTGTCTCTTCTCCTCCAGTGTTGGTGACATTAGAGTCCTCCTCCACTGCTGGAATTAAAGACACTTGTCACCATGGCTGGCTCCCAAGTTCCCTTCCAGGCTGAACTGTCTGAGGAGAAGTCAAATTCTTCTGTGAAGGGCTAGTCCACGGTCAGATGTTGTCTTTCCTATGTGGGTGTCTACTGATGTCTACACCTGTGCGCAGACATCATCTCTCCAGAGTGTTCTTGGTTTCCGAGACAGGGTCTACTGCTAACTTAAAACTCACCTGGAGACTAGGCTGGCTGGCCAGTGAGCCCCAGAGACCTCCTGACTCTACTTATTTAGTGTAGGATGAAAAGCACACACCAGAAGTTAGGCAGTGGTGGCGCATGCCTTTAACTACAGCACTCAGGAGGCAGAGGCAGGTGGATCTCTGAGTTTGGGCCAGCCTGGTCTACAGAGTGAGTTCCAGGACACAGGGCTACACAGAGAAACTCTATCTGGTAAAAAACAAAAAATAAAAAAGCACACACCTTCCAGGCTAAGGGAGGGCTCGGTGGCTACGACTGCTTCTCTCTCTTGCAGAGGGATCTAACTTCAGTACCAAACATCAATGTCTGCTAGTTCACAACTGCCTGTAACTGCATCTACACACACACACACACACACACACACACACACACACACACACACACACACACACACAGAGGATTCTGAGCTTTTATTTATTTATTTATTTATTTATTTATTCATTATATGTAAGTACACTGTCGCTGTCTTCAGACACTCCAGAAGAGGGAGTCAGATTTCGTTCCAGATGGTTGTGAGCCACCATGTGGTTGCTGGGATTTGAACTCTGGACCTTCGGAAGAACAGTCGGGTGCTCTTACCCACTGAGCCATCTCACCAGCCCTTTTCTTTATTTTTTTAAAAAAGTTTTTTTTTTTTAATGGCTTTTCGAGACAGGGTTTCTCTGTATAACTCTGGCTGTCCTGGAACTCACTTTGTAGACCAGGCTGGCCTCGAACTCAGAAATCCGCCTGCCTCTGCCTCCCAAGTGCTGGGATTAAAGGTGTGCGCCACCACGCCCGGCTTTTAAAAAAAGATTTATGTATTTATTTTATGTATGTGAGTATACTGTAGCTGTACAGATGGTTGTGAGCCTTCATGTGGTTGTTGGGAATTGAATTTAGGACCTCTGCTTGCTCAGGTTGCCCCCTCTCACTTCAGACAACTCTACTCTCTCAGTCAGTCCCTGCTTGCTCCGGCCCAAAGATTTACTTATACATACTTATACATACATTTACATAATACATAAGTCCACTGTTGCTGTCTTCAGACACACCAGAAGGGGGCATCGGATCTCATTGCAGACGGTTGTGAGCCACCATGTGGTTGCTGGGATTTGAACTCGGGACCTTCAGAAGAAGAGCAGTGAGTGCTCTTACCCACTGAGCCATCTCGCTGGCCCTAAGCTTTTCTTTAATGTAGGTTCTAGAAATAGAACTCAGGTCCTCAGGCTTGTATGCCAAGGACTTTATCTGCTGAGCCATGTCCAGTCCTGGTCCTGAAAAGACAGGGCTTCTAAAGGCAACCTCACGTAGGCCAGGCTATCTTCAAACTCATTATATAGCTGAAGCTGGCCTTGAACTCCCGATTCTCCTGCCTCTACCTCCCAAGGGCTGGGGTCACAGGCTTTTTTTTTTTTTTAAAGATTTATTTTATTAATATGAGTACACTGTAGCTGTCTTCAGACACACCAGAAGAGGGTATCAGATCCCATTACAGATGGTTGTGAGCCACCATGTGATTGCTGGGAATTGAACTCAGAACCTCTGGAAGAGCAGTCAGTGCTCTTAAGCACTGAGCCTTCTCTCCAGCCCCATGTTTTTTAGGAGTGTTTCAGAACTGTAGAGAGGTCCCAGTGCCTGGGGTGGGCCATGATGTAGGTTGGAACAGGTTTCTGTGCTTCAGGGCCCCTGGCTGCCCCACCACTCTGTTGAAGCTCAAAAATTTTCAGAAAGTGAAAGACTTAAGTCTAAGAGCCTCCTGGGCCTTCCCCGCCCTTACCCCACAAACAGCAGAAACCACTTCTTCTTTTTAGTGTATTTAAGGCCCAGCCCAGGCTATAGAGGGAAGTGTCCCTGTCACGGCCCAGCCATGGGGGATACCTTCATTCGCCATATCGCCCTGCTGGGCTTCGAGAAGCGCTTCGTCCCCAGCCAGCACTATGTGAGTAGCCTAAGAGTGCCCTGCAGGAGCGCATAGTGGGGACAGTGCTATCACTCTGCTGCTACCCAAAAAACACCTGGACCAGGGAAGGAGATGAGAGGAAGGGAGACCAGGGAAGGATGTGAGGGGGAAGGGGGACCCGGGGAGGATAAGGGAGGTGGGAGGCCAGGAAAGGATATGGAGAGAGGGAGACCAGGGGAAGGATGTGAGAGGGAGGGGGACCAGGGAAGGATATGGGGGGAGGGAGAACAGGGGAAGGATATGGGAGGAGGGGTCCAGGGGAGGCTATGATGGGGAGAGGGACCAAGGGAAGGATGTGGGGGGGGGGACCAGGGGAAGATGTACCTCCATGAGGACCTCTCAGGCACAGGGCTTTCTTATCCTTGGGCTTCAGGCTTCTCTTGGGTGTTCACAAAGGACCCTGCCATGGTGGGCAGATACCCCTGTGCATCGTCCCAGCTGCCTCCCTCTCTGTCTTCACACTGAGCCCCCAAGCATGCCAGAGCTCAACCACCCTCTGTCCAGTGCCTAGGACGAAGGCTCACTCCTCCCAGGAAACCTCCCTGTCTAGTCAGCTCTAGGAGTAGCCCTGCATGGCGGCCTGCGAGGCCTGGAAACTGTGGCTTTTTTTTCTCTCTTCTTCTATGATATTGGTTACATTTGAGTTTGGATCCCTAGTAGGGGACGATGTCTCCTGTTTGCCCTGGGGAGATGAGGTCGAAGAATATCTGCCCATATAGCTAGACTCTATCACTGGGTCTGCTCCACCCAAGGCAGGCGGGAGATGGTGCCGCCCAGCACTTGTAAGCTGTTTACCTGGGACCCTCAGCAGTAAGAGCTAAGTCTCCCCTCCCTCCTCTCCCCTTCTCTAAATATAAATGTTCTGAGTCATTCCACAACCAAAAGCCACACCAGAAGAAGGGACAGCGGTCACCCTGGGTGTTTCCTTCATGTCCTCCATCCCTCCTCTGGAGACAATCACAGGGGTATTTTTAGACAGAGTCTCACAATGTAACAAAACCCCCAAAGATTGCCTCACCACAACCCCTCAGCCTTCCATCCAAGGCTAAAAGGCAGCCCAGGGGCACAGCATGGCCCTCGTGGGTGCTGAGTGCCCCTCTCCGCTCTAATGCCCCTCAGGTGTACATGTTCCTGGTTAAGTGGCAGGACCTGTCGGAGAAGGTGGTCTACAGAAAATTCACCGAGATCTACGAGTTCCATGTGAGTGTTGGGGGAGGGCAGCTTTGCCTCTGCCTTTGTGGACCTCAAGCTCCGCATGTATCTGAAATCAGATTAGCCTGGGGATTTCCGAGGGCTACATAGTGAGACCCTGTCTCAAAATAAATAAATGAATGTGACAGGGACAGAGGAGATAACACACACACACACACACACACACACACACACACACACACACGGGGGTGGGTGGGTGGGAATGAGAATATTTCAATGGGACATTTGTGGACCCAATGGCTCCCCCTCCCGGTGAGTGTTATGAACTGCTCCAACTTAGATCTTTTAGAGTACCCCTTTTTTTCTTTCTCATGAATCTAAGACTGGCTTCAAACTCATTACACAACAAGGATGCCTTTGAACTCCTGATCCTCCTGCCTCACTTCCTGAGTGTGTGCACCCCACGTCCCATTTCTGCAATGCTCAGGGTGGAACCCAAGACTGCGTGCATGCTAGGCAATCTGTGCCACAGAGCCCAGCCCAGGTTTTCTTCTTCTATCTAGAAAATGCTGAAGGAGATGTTCCCCATCGAGGCCGGCGAGATCCACACAGAGAACAGAGTCATCCCACACCTCCCCGGTGAGAGCACGGCTTGAGCCCCTCAGCAGGGTCCCCTGCCCCAAGGGTTGGTCCTCCTCTGCTCTCCAAAACCCCTTCCCACACACTTTTGGACTTGTGTGAGTATGCTCATGGATCTCTGACTCCCCTACCCAGCACCCAGGTGGTTTGATGGGCAACGAGCCGCTGAGAGTCGCCAGGGCACGCTCACTGAGTACTTCAACGGCCTCATGGGACTGCCCGTGAAGATCTCCCGCTGCCCACACCTGCTGGACTTCTTCAAAGTGCGGCCTGATGACCTGAAACTGCCCACTGACAGCCAGTGCGTAGCCACCTCCCCCGGGGGAGGGACAGAATGCACAGTGGGTGAGGGAGCCCCAAGTTCAGAGAGGGTGAGGGACTGCCCCACAGACAGACAGTGCTCTAAACCTGTTCCCTGGCCAACACTGCATCTACACAGGCTCATGTCACCATGAGGCATTCAGGAGGGGTCAGAAGGGACAACCCCCTCCCGGAGCTCATGGGAGCCCCTCCCAGGCCAAGCATCTCTATCTTGCTGGCATAGAAGGCTAGCTTTGCCATCTCCCTTGGGTTTTGCAGTACACTGAGCTTGCTCTGTGTGCCCCCTCCTAAGCATGGCTGCATAGACAACCCCCTCATTTGTAAGACAATCTGTGTCCCCACCCCACCTCCACTCCCAGGGCTGGGCCAGTGGATTCCTTCTCTCTGCGGTGACCTCCCTTTCCCTGGTTCCTTTTTCTATTGGGAAGTCCTCCTGCAGGTGTAATCTGAAACCTTCCCTTCTGGTCTGCTCCACATTGCCTGTTCTTTCTCCAGGGCGAAGAAGCCAGAGACGTACCTGGTGCCCAAAGATGGCAAGAATAATGTAGCTGGTAAGAGGCTAGAGGTGCCCAGGGGTGGGGGAACCCAGGGGTGGGGGCACCCAGGGGCAGGGGAACACAGGTACTGTGAACAGGACATAAAGACCTGGAGTGTGGGGTTGTGCGGACAGAACACTGAGGAGGAGGAGCTATGGGGTCATGTTACCTTGGAGATTGGGGTTGTCCTCACCAGGGTAGTCCAAGGCAGGAGAATCAGGAGTTCAAAGTTATCCTTGGCTCGATACACTGAATTTGAAGCTATCCTGGGCTACATGAGACCCTGTCTCGAAAGACAAACAGGGCCAGGTGTAATGATGCCTTGAGTCTAGCGCCTGCATGAATTCCAGTCCAACCTGATCTACATAGTCAGTTCCAGGCCAGACCTACACTGTGAGACCCTGAAACAATACATTTGAAACCCACAGAGGCTGGGCTGGAGAGATGGTTCTCCAGTTAAGAGCACCAACTGCTCTTCCAAAAGTCCTGAGTTCAAATCCCAGCAACCACATGGTGGCTCACAACCATCCTAACAAGATCTGATCACCTCTTCTGGAGTGTCTGAAGACAGCTACAGTGTACTTATGTATAATAAATAAATAAATCTAAAAAAAAAAGCCACAGAGGCGCTCTGGGGACATGCTAACCTCATCTGCCATCATGAGCTTGGCTGATCTCCAGTTTGCAGTGTGGGACAACTCCCATGAGCCTGGAGCTGGGTAGCTGCTCATGTTTTCCTCGCTGTGCCCCCACGGGGTCAAAGGGGGGTGCCCTCCCTGCTGTGTCCATTCACCCTGCCCTCCCTCTGTGCAGATATCACAGGCCCCATCATCCTTCAGACCTATCGGGCCATCGCTGACTACGAGAAGAGTTCGGGAACAGAGATGACCGTGGCAACCGGAGACGTGGTGGACGTAGTGGAGAAAAGCCAGAGCGGTCAGCCCCACCCCCACCCGGTCTTTTTTTTTTTTTTTTTTTTTTTGCGGGGGGGAGCATATGTAGCCTTTGAGTTCATGCTGAGGCCCAGGTCACCTTCGGCCTCCATCTCAGACCTATCCCGTGCCTAGATTGCATTAAGGGGTGCTGTCCCACAGGCTCGAAGCAAAGTCCTCTGAGCTCGTGCTCAGGGGTGGGTTCTGAGTGTAGAGTTTGGGGACATTGGTGAGTGTGAGTACTGGGTGTCCTCACCACTGTCGGGGAGGAGGAAGGCGGCCAGGCGCCACCCTCACTTTCCTCTCTGTGCCTCCCCCCGCCCCCACCGCATAGGCTGGTGGTTTTGCCAGATGAAGACAAAGCGAGGTTGGGTCCCTGCATCCTATCTGGAGCCCCTTGACAGTCCCGACGAGGCAGAGGATCCGGATCCCAACTACGCAGGTGCTTCCTGCCCTCTGAGGCAATAGGGGTTGTGGGGTGAGGGAGAGAAAGGGGGCTCTCCCATTATTTTCAGCTTGGAGGCCTGGGTAGATTGTGATGGTGTTGGTCAGGAAAGTAGAGGCAGAGCAGAGGGGCACAGAGAAGGCAGCCAGGACCGTGTGAGCAATGTGGAGTCTGGTACCAGGGTGGGGGAGGGGAACAGAAAACTGAGCTGACAAAGGCTGGGAAGGAGGGCTTCCTGGAGGTGGCATTGACATGGACTCCCAAGGGTAAAGTTGGCACCTCCAGGGCTTGGATGGTCTGCACTGAGTTTGAAAGCAGAATTTTTTGGGTTATGTTTTAAGACTGGGAGATTCCAGCTGGGCGTGGTGGTGCACGCCTTTAATCCTAGCACTTGGGAGGCAGAGGCAGGCACATTTCTGAGTTTGAGGCCAGCCTGGTCTACAGAGTGAGTTCCAGGACAGCCAGGACTACACAGAGAAACCCTGTCTCGAACCCCCCCCCCAAAAAAACAAAAACAAACAAACAAACAAAAAAACAATAAAAACAAAGAAACTGGGAAATTCCACTGGGTGTGGTGGGGCATGTTTGTCACCTCAGCTATTTAGGAGGCTGAGACTGGAGGAGCTGCAGTCCAAGGCTGCTGAGGCAGACTGCAGAGCATGTCCCAGTCTGGGCAACGTAGTGACACCCTGTTAAAAAATATTGTGGTGTGTGTGCACACGTGTGTTCATGCATGTGTGCGTGCATGTGTGTTTGTGTGTCGGTGGTGTGTGTACTTGCATGTGTGTGTGTGTGCATGTGGTGTGTATGTGTGTGTACATGTGTGTGCATGTGTTTGTGGGGGGGTGTATTCGTGTTACTCTACTTTCTATTGGGGGTGATAAACCCCCGTGACCAGAACCAGGTTGGGGGAGCAAAGGGTTTATTTCATGTTACACTTCTAAGTAACAGGTCTATCAATGAGGCAACTCAAAGCAGGAACTGGGGGCAGAAACTCAAGTAGAGGCCATGGAGGAACAGTGCTCACTGGCTTGCTCAGCCTGCTTTTTTATACAATCCAGGACCGCCTGCCCAGGATGGCAGTGCCCACAGGGGGCTGAGGCCTCTCATATCTATTAATCAAGAAAATGCCCCACAGACTTGCTTACAGCCCATTCTGATGGAGGTGTATTTTGGTAAAACCTCAATAGAGACTACACTTCCCAGATGACAGCTTAGGCAAAAACAACTAAGCAGCAGGGTGCATGCACACACACCCACACACCACATGAACACACATGCTAGCACTGGGAGTGTGTAGCTCAGTGGTAGAGCCCCTGCCTAGAATCCCCCAGGGAGGGGCTGGGGGCGTGGCTTAGTGGTAGAGCCCCTGCCTAGAATCCCCCAGGGAGGGGCTGGGGGCGTGGCTCAGTGGTAGAGCCCCTGCCTAGAATCCCCCAGGGAGGGGCTAGGGGCGTGGCTCAGTGGTAGAGCATGTTCAGTTCATATTACAAGCCTTTGGTCCTATCCTTACAGTATATAAAATGTTATCTTAAAAAAAAAAAAAAGTAGGGGCTCAGTAGTTAAGAGCACTGACTGCTCTTCCAGAGGTCCTGAGTTCAATTCTCAACAATCACATGGTGGCTCACAACCATCTGTAATGGGATCTGATGCCCTCTTTTGGTGTGTCTGAAGACAGTTACTGTGTACTCATATGAAATAAATAAAATCTTAAAATAAAATAAAAAAACTTAGAAAGGGAAAGCAAGAACAAATAGCTCTGAGGGGACTGAGGCTGTGTGCTTGTGGTAGTGGCTAGACAGTTGGAAGAAGCTGAGAGTTGAGGAGACTCTCACCTCACTGGCTGCTCCCTCCTCGGACCAGGTGAACCGTATGTAACCATCAAAGCGTACACTGCTGTTGAAGAGGACGAGGTGTCCCTGTCTGAGGGTGAAGCCATTGAGGTCATTCATAAGCTCCTGGATGGCTGGTGGGTGGTCAGGTAGGAGAGCCGCTCCCTCTGCACACACCTCTCTGAGTGGGTTTGGGGAACCTCTCTTGGGCTCTGAGCTGACTTGGCTGTGTGATTCTGGAGTCTTCTGTCCTCATTAGCCGTGCAGAGTTTCACCTCCAGGACCTTCCGCAATCAAACAAACAAAATAAAAACAAGAGCAGACGAGAAGGAAAATGATGGTCTATTTTGTTTTGTTTTGGATTTTCTAGACAAGGTTTCTCTGTGCAGTCCTGGCTGTCACTTTGTAGACCAGGCTGCCCTCAGACACACAGAGATCTATCTGTCTGTCCCTGCCTCCAGAGTGATGGGATTAAAGGTGTGGGTCACCATCGCCCAGAGGCATTTAGACCTAATGGTGTCACAGTACATATCTGCAAGAAAACACATCTGCTTCCTTCCCCTGCCCAGACTTCGACAGGAAGGCTGGGGGCATGAGAGGCTTGGGTTGATACAGATGAGGAAACAGCTTGGCCTTTCAGATGTGCATGTTTGAAATCTCTTAGCTTGCATTGGTCCCCAAGGGTGAGACACTATGAAGATCCCCTGCTCTGTGCACACACACCCTGTGACTGACTGAGCCTCCAATGTGACCCATCTTGCAGGAAAGGGGATATCACTGGCTACTTCCCATCCATGTATCTGCAGAAGGCTGGGGAGGAGATAACCCAGGCCCAGCGACAGATCAGAGGCCGCGGGGCACCACCTCGAAGGTGAGAGGGGTCCTGATGGGGCAGGCCTGAGGGAGGTCTGAGGAGGTTTCTGGCTGGGTAGGTACTTCCAGGTTTAGTGCTGTGCTTTCGCTGTTGTTGGAGGTAGCAGACACAGGGATGGAGGGGAAGAAGGTCACGGACAGACCCAGTGAGGTGCCCGAAGATGCGTGGGGGGGGGGGGGGGGATGGTCAATGAGACCTGAGCAGTCCCAGGTCAAGGGTCATGTTGATGGGCAAAGTGGGTGTGGGAAACAGGTCTGAAAGGATCCCTGCTCCCCGCAGCTCCTGAAGGTTCCCTTGCCTGCATTCCACTTGTTATGTAAATATATGCTTAGGACCTGAGGGGTGCCAGTCCCTCTGAACCCACTTGCTGAGGCCAGGGTTATGATCTCAGGGTGTCCTAGTTTCTCCGTACCCTACTTTCTCTAGCCAGGCTTAGGATGCCAGGGGTGTCCACCCGTGCCCCGGGAACAGCGACTCCGGGGCACTGACACCTGCATCCTGCTGGGCCAGGTCGACCATCCGCAACGCACAGAGCATCCACCAGCGTTCTCGGAAGCGCCTCAGCCAGGACACCTATCGCCGCAACAGCGTCCGATTCCTACAGCAGCGCAGACGCCCCGGGCGACCCGGGCCGCAGAGCACGGATGGCGCAAAGGGTGAGCGCCAGGGCGGGGCGGGGCGGGGGCGGGGCCGGGGCTGGAGGGCAGAGGTAAATTCTTAGGGTTCCAGGTCCAAGGGGCGGGACGAGACCTAGGGATGGGATCAGGACTAGAAACTGCGAGCACCTTACAACTGGGAGGCTGGGGGCTTCTGATGGTCCTGGCTTTGGTTTGCAGACAATCCATCGACTCCGCGAGTCAAACCACAGCCCGCGGTGCCTCCGCGACCCAGCTCGGACCTCATCCTGCACCGCTGTACAGAGAGCACCAAACGGAAGCTGACGTCCGCTGTGTGAGAGGCAGCGGCCCTAGACGGCTCCTATCCCTATCTCTGTATATACTTGTGTATAGCCTCAGGTTAGAGACTCCTCCCCTGCCTTAAGGTTTGGAATGGACTGAGACTCTGCAGCAAAGGACAGGACTGGGTTAATCTCCACCGGTATTGCTTGCATGAGAGGAGGCAGTGAGCGCTGCTAGGGTGGGGGTTGCAGGGACAAAAAAGATCTGATTACCTGCTGCTGTAGTCTCTGACCAAGTTTGCAGAAGGCCAAGTGCCTTAGGAACGCCCTAGGAAAGTGTTTCTCAACCTGTTGGCTGTGACCCCTTTGGGGAGGGTGTCAAAAGACTTTCCCAGAGGTTGCCTAAGACCATTGGAAAATCCAGATATTTATTTCTATAGATGTTTATATTATGATTCATAAAAGTAGCGAGATGACAGTTATGAAGTAGCAATGAAAATAATTTTATGACTGGGGGTCCCCACAACATCGGGAACGAGCTGTATTAGGGTCACAGCATTAGGGAGGTTGAGAAGCACTGCCCTAGGGCCTCAGGATGTTGCCCAGTTGGGAGAGCTTGACTAGCATGCAACCGGGCCTGGCTTCCATTCCCAACATCCCATAATAGGGCGTGCCAGTGTCCCAGCATCAGGGCGGTCGAGCCGAGGCTCACATCTGTAATTTCAGAGCCAAGAGTCAAGAGAACTGCAGTTAGACTCAAGATCTCGGCCTGGGCCATGTAGGGGATTTGAGATCAGATTTAGCTAGTGTGAGATCCTGGGTCAAACCACCCCATCCCACAGCATAACGGGCGTAGGGAGTCTCAGGGGGATGAAAGCAACTGTCATTAGTGGACAGTTATAGATAGATTAATATTAGCAACGAATGACTAGTGTCATTTTAGTGTCATTAGTGATGTGGAGACTTTGCTTTCATGTCTCTAAGACCTTGCTGGTATTTCCATCCCCAAATGCAAAGAAACCGCGCTGGCTGGTCTAGGTCAACTTGACACAAGCTGGTGTCATCTAAGAGAGGGAACCTCAATTGAGGAAACACCTCAGTGGTTAAGAGCACCAGCTGCTTTTCTGAGGACTGGTGTTCGATTTCCAGCATCCACATTTGCCTGTAACTCCAGTTTTAGGGCATCTGACACCCTCACACAGCCATATATGCAGACAGAAGACCAATGCACATAAATTAAAATACACACCGAAAAAAACTTAAAAAGAGAGAAAATGCCTCCATAAGATCTTGGTGATTGATGGGGGAGGGTCCAGCCCACAGTTGGTGGTGCCATCCTGGGCTGGTGGTCCCATCCTGGGCTGGTGGCCCTGGGTTCTATAAGAAGGCAGGCTGAGCAAGCCATGGGGAGGAAGGCAGTAAGCAGCACCCCTCCATGGCCGCTGCATCAACTCCTGCCTCCAGGATCCTGCCCTGCTTGAGTCCTTGCCCTGCTTGAGTTCCTGTCCTGACTTTTTTCAGTGATGAACAACATGGAATTGTAAGCTGAATAAATCTTTCCCTCCCCAGCTTGCTTTGGATCATGGTGTTTTTTCTCAGCAATAGAAACCCTAACTAAATCAGAAGCCGTGGTGCAAAATGAAGCCGCACATCTTGCAAAAGACGACTCATAAAGGCATTGCAGGCCTGCCATTCCAGTTGCTCCAGAGATAAAATACTTTCAGCACGTTTCTTCTTGGGAAATAGGTTTCACTATGTATCCCAGGTTGTACCTGATCATCCTGCCTCCGGCTTCTCTTTATTTTATTTTATTTTATTTATTTATTATTTATTTATTTATTTTGGTTTTTTGAGACAGGGTTTCTCTGTATAGCCCTGGCTGTCCTGGAACTCACTTTGTAAACCAGGCTGGCCTCAAACTCAGAAATCCTCCTGCCTCTGCCTCCTGAGTGCTGGGACTAAAGGTGTGCGCCACCATGCCCGGCTCTGGCTTCTCAATGCTGGAATTACTAGTGTTCACCATTTTTAGTTTTGTTGTTTGGTTCCTAAAGTGAAGTCCTGATGACATGTCTCTTCCTTTTGGGGACAGGTGTGTGTGTGTGTGTGTGTGTGTGTGTGTGTGTGTGTGCATGCATGTGCGCGCTGATTCAGGATCCCATGTCCGGCAGGCTGGCCTCGAACTCCCTAGGTTCTGGAAGATGACTTGGAGCTCCTCACCAGCTGGTCTCAGTCCTTGCTTACTAGAATTTCAGCTGTGCACATCCCTGCTCCACGATTCTGATCTTGCTGATGTTACCTTGTATCAGCCTTAGCGTTTCCTGCCAAGTGCTGGCCAGGGGGGCTGCCCAAAGGCCTGTGTGTGCTGGGAAGCCGAGGAGGGAGCAAGGGCCACGCCCATGGCTGCCAGCTTGTCCGGCATCACTGTCTGCTGACCACCAGTCTCTGAGTGCACATACAGTGCTGGGCTTACTCCAGTGTCTCTGGGCTTGAGGATCAGAGACAGGAAATGTAGGCAGTTTACTTAGGGTAAATCTATCAGGAAGCAGGCAGAGGCCATTTGGGACTGCACCGACTCGGGCCTATGGGCACATGGTTTTTTGGACCACCTTTTCTCTTTTTTCCTTCCTTCCTCCTCCTCCTCCTCCCTCTCCTCTTTCTCCTCCAGATAGGGTTTTTCTGTGTTGCCCGGGCTGTCCTGGAATTCTCTCAGCAGACCAAGGTGGCCTTGAACTCAAAAATCTACCTGCCTTTGCCCCTGAGTGCTAGGAGTAAAGGTGTGCCTGGCTAGTTGGGCCATATTTTAAGGTGTGTAAACTGGATGCACTCCAGTTAGATAGGTTTGTCCTCTGAGTTGGATTTGTTTGGGCCATTCCCCTCCCTGTCTGCATCCTTTGACTGGAAGACATCAATGCCTGGCCTGAAGAAACAGCAACCAATTAAGAATGAGCTCCCAGTCCCATCTCTTTCCCATTTATCTGGCCACATAATTCCACAGACATCTCGTTGCCATGGTTACTGAAGAACACCCCATATCCCATCTTCTCCATGGTGGCAGTACTTGTTAGCCCCCACAGGGTCCAAAGTCACATTCCAGGGTAGAGAAGGAATCTGCAGTGGATGTCATGAAGTGTTCCTGTAATCCCAGATCAGGGAGCCGAGGCAGGAAGAGCTGGGTTTCTAGACCAGCCTCGTTTGCATAACGAGATCCTATCTTGGAGGAGGAATGAGAGGGTAAGAGGGAGAAAGGAGGGCAGAGGAGAAGAGAGGAAGGAGGGAGGAAGAGGAGGAGGGAAGAGAAAAGAGGAGGGAGAAAGAAGAGAAAGGAAAAGGAAGGAAGAGGGAGGAAAAGAGAAAGAGGGAAGAGGAAGGAGGAGGAAGGGAGGAGGAGGGAAGAGGAAGGAAGAGGAGAAGAAGGAGGAGGGAAGAGGAAGGAGGATGGGAGGAGGAAGAAGGGGGAGGGAGGAAGAGGGAAGGAGAAGAGGGAGGAAGGGAGAAAGAGGGAAGAGGAAGGAGGAGAAAAGAAAAGAGGAGGAGGGAAGAAGAAGGAGGAAGTGGCCTTTAAGCCTTAGCTTACCTGTCCGTTAGATCCTGTGTCAGTTACTCTAGATCTCCCATTTCACTCCTGACCTGTCTAGCTCCAGGCATTCTAGATCACGGGACTGTGTCTCTGGCCAATTGATTATCCTTAAACTTGGAAGCACAGGGTATAGGCTGGTAACATGCGGAGACACCTATATGTGTGCACCCCCCCCCCCTCGACAAACACACACACACATCTTTCACAGTGCGTTTATTTGAAACGGGACAGCGTGGATGAGTGGCATGGGTCAGTGAAGCCAAGAGGAGCCAGCCACTGGACCTACAACTGTTATGGGCTTTACCAAACTACAGATACAGACAGGTGTCACAGGTCATCTGAACAGCTGTGATGTGTAAATTGGGATCCCAACTCAAAGTGGGGGGAGAGGGACCGTTCTTTTCATTAAACGGAGAGGTTTAATGGTCTATTCTCGTCTCACAGGCTATTAGGTCTGGAACATTCTAGGTCTCCACATAGAGGAATGGCCGGATTTCCTTCCTTTCCTCTTCCAGCAACTTCTCTTTATTGAAATGGGGTCTTGATAGGTAGCCCTGCCGGACCTCAAACTCAAACTCAGATCCTCCTGCCTTGGCCTCCGCAGTAGTGGAATTGAAGGCTCCGCCCTCTGCTCCGTCACGTGGCCACCTGGAGCGCTGCGCCCCACTGCGCCTCTTTCTTGCTCAGCTTCAGGATGGAGAAGAGCTGCTCGCAGATGTGGGTGCTGCTGAACATGGACAGCATCCTGGCACAGTGGCTCCTGTATCTGGGGTAACTGCTCCACAGGTGCTTGTAGAAGTCCGGGATGCCCACCTTGTCGTACTTGGTCCTCAGCACCGTGTTGCACTGCAGGTCGATCACCTCCATCTGGAGCTCCTCGCGCACGCTGTCGATCGTGGTGGAGAACGGGGAGCTGAACAGGGTGAGCTCGCTCTCACAGGACTTGAAATCCGACAGGCGCCTCTGGAACTCGGCCTTCAGCTCCACGATCTTAGGGATGTAGTTGAGCCCGTCGCTCTCACTCCGGGAAACCGATTTCAGTGTGGGGAAGTGGGCCAGGTTGTTCCTGGCCAGATGCGTCTCCCAGAGGCACAGTTTTGCCAGGAAGGCCCGGATGAAGTCATACATCTGGGTCACGATCTGTGAATGGCCTTGGAGGGAGGCATCCAGTGTATTGAGGTGCGTCGTCATGTCCACTAGGAAGGCCAGGTCCAGGATCCAGTCCCGAGAACTGAGCTGGGGCACAGGTTTGCCCCGGGAAGACATGAACGAGTCTATTTCCTCCAAGGATTCGAAGAACCTCCTGAGGACCAGCCCTCGGCCCAGCCATTTGAGGGCCGTGTGGTACAGTAGGCTGCCATACTGACTGTCCAGCTCATAGAGCAGTGTCGTGAAGTCGCTGTGGTTCAGGCCACGGGAGCAGATCCAGTTGACCGAGTCTACCACCACGTCCATGACGTGGCCCATTCTTAACTTCTGGGCGCACAGCCACTCCGGGTGAATGATACAGCGCACAGATTTGAGGTCGGCTCCCTTGCAACATGAGGCCGCCCTGGCTCTGAGCTTTGTCACCAGCCCACTATTGGCATCCACCATGGCTGGCGTGCCCGTGGAGGCCACGCTCACCAGTTTGGACCAATCGATACTGAACTTCTTGAGACTCTTCTCAACGCGCAGGAATATCTCATTCCCGGATTTGGCGCCTGTCGTGGGCACAGTGTCCAAAAGTTCCTCGGACACGTCGAAGTTGTCGTCGACGCCGCGGATGAAGATGGCCAGCTGGGTGGTATCATTGATGTCCGTAATCTCATCGATGGCGATGGAGTACGCCACAAAGGAGCGGATTTTCTGTCTTAACTTCTCCCATAAGCTCCCGGCCACCTCTTCCATCGGCTGCACCGCGGAGTTTGTGGGGGGACTTGCATTCGGGAATGGTTGCTCTGGACACACGATCTCCGAGGCCCCCAGGAGATACTTCCGCAGTCCCCTTTTCAGCTCTCGAAGCTTCTCTTCCCGGGCCTGACCCAAGTACTGGTCATAGTGCCGGCTGTGGTTGGTCTGGTAGTGGCGGCGCAGGTTGTACTCCTTGGACACCGACACGCTCTGCTTGCAGATCAAACACGTGGGGATGTTCTGCACCTCCATGAAGAAATAGGCTCGCTCCCACTTTTCTTGAAACACGCGGCCCTCCTGGTCTATCTTCCGTTTCCCCACTTTATAGAGACATGGAATGGTGACTTGGCAACTCCCTAGCCCTTGCCCTGTTCTATTTAATATTGAGAGCTGGTGTCCTGATATAAACTCACTAGGGAGCCAACAGTGACCTTGGCATTTTGATCCTAACTCCACCTCATCAATGTGAGATGGTTGGCATGTGCCACCATGTCCAGCTTCTCTCTGGCCTTTAAAAAAAAAAAAAAAAAAAAAAAAGACCGGGTATTTCTACATAGCCCCGGTTGTCCTGGAACTTACTGTGTAGAGGAGGGGAGGGTGGTGGACTCAAACTCACAGATCCACATGTCTCGCCTCCTGAGTGCTGGGAGTAAAGGTATGGACTACCATGCCTGGCATGTTTACTGTTTTATTGTTTGTTTTTGAGACTGCCTTACTTTGTAGCTCAGGCTGGCTCTGAACTCCTTTCTAGTGGGCCTCTGGCCACAGTTTCCTCAGGGCTGGGATTACAGCTGTGGGCCACCTTGCCTAACTTCCAAGAGAGCTTTGAAATATTAAAAAAGGGACCAAGCAAAGGAAACACACGCCTTACCAGAGCTTTAGATCTCAAAAGCACCAGGGTAGAGTCAGCCCCCACCTAACTCGGGTGAGTAGTGTGGTTATGTGTGCACGTGTTGGTGGGGATTGAGTTTGTGTGTTCTGGCTTTTTTTGAGACAAGGCCTCACTGTGTAGACCAGGCTAGCCTACAACTCATGCAATCTCCAGGGCTGGGCTTACAGACCTGCAGCAGCATACTGGGCTCGATGTGTTGGTGTTTGAAGCCACTATACAGTTAAGTGGAACAATTCCTGACAGCACAAATATAAAAACTTATCTTAACAAGTTGAAGTGGGGCTGGAGATGTGATAGAGTGCTTGCATGCTATGCACGAAGCCCCCCTGGCTTTGATACCCAATGCCACATAAAACCCGGTATGGTGCCAGGAGCCTGTGACCTAGCACTTGGGAGGCAGAAGCAAGACAGTTTCTGTGACTTAGAAGGCAGTCTGGACCACATAATAAATTGTAGGCAAGTGTCTGGGACTGAAGGAGTGAGACACTGTCTTCAAAACACCAGACAGCTGGGTGCAGTGCTGTGTACCTGTGACCCAGCAAACAGGAAGCAGAGGCAGGTGGATCTCGGGGAGTTTCCAGGCTAGGCAGAGCTGCACCTTGAGACCAACAATAATAAAAACCAAGGAACAAAAGAGAAGTAAAATAAAAGGTAAACAGGGCTTTGGATGTAGGTCAAAGGTAGAGCATTTGCCTAGGTCTCGAGAGACCTTGGGCGTCATCCCCAGGCCCTTAACAAACCAAACCAGCACATCTGAAAGGCCACCTGCTTTACTGGCAGGCTCCAGGCTGCAGGTGGGAGCGAGCGCCCTGTGCTAAGTGCCCACCATGACACTACACAAACCACTGTGTTCTGCCATGTTCCTGCTTCTCAAAATACTCACCATGACTGAGTTCAAGTCCAGGAAGTGGTCTGCAGGGAGACACGGGAGGAACAAGGGAAGGAAGTCTGTTTTCATTCGGCCCAGCTAGCTGTGTCTCCACATTTCTGGTGGTGTCGACACAATGCTAGCTAGGCAAACTCGGAAGTGAGGCTGAGGGGGGAAACCCACAATGGTCAGCAAGATGGCTCGGTGGGTGAGGATGCTTGCTGCCAAACCCGAGACCCAAGTTCAATCTCTGGGGCCCACGTGGTAGAAGGAAAGAACTGACTTTCATAAGTGTCCTCACACATGTGCCATGACAAGCCCCTCATACATAATTATAATAAAAAATAATGAGAGGAACAGGACCAGAGGCACAGCTGCAGAAGCGGAAGAGAGTGGAATGCCTTGGAGCATCCTGACTCCGAGATGAAGGGCGGCCCCTCCCCACCCGGCTGGCCTCCTGGCTGGGCTCCAGACTTGCTCACTAGGCGGCTGCCCATCTCCAGCTTGCTCTAGGGGAGCTGGGACTCACTCACCTAATGACCGTGAACTTGATGAAGTCTGCAGCATCCAGGATCCTCCTCATGGAGCTGATCTCCAGATACCCGGGGGCTTTGAACACCACCCCGGGAGGCATGCCGTCAATCACCACACAGCCAGGGTTGAAAGTGATTTTCCTGTAGGGAACCTTCACGGGGAAGTCCACTCCGATCGCCTCCCCTGTGATGAGAGGTGCGGGGTAAACTGGATGCCTCTGTGCCTTAGTTTTCTTTTTTTTTTTTTTTTTCAGTTGTGCCTTTATTGACTTAGTGCATCAGAGTGTACAGGTGTCCTATAATGGAGGCCGCCCTCTGAGCAGCATCTTTAAAGCAGTATTACAGGAATCCTTACTGATCGCACCATAGTTATAAAAACCAGGGACATAATGACGTACACAACCTACACAAGACAGAGCAGTGAGAATTTACAGTGTAAAATAACATTGAGGGTTAGCAAAGACAGCTGCATGCAGGGAAGGTGGGTGCCTTTGGGGAGCTAGGTGGGAGGTGGCTATGCTGGCTTCAGGCCATGACAGCAGGCAGCTCTGAGATCCTCAGACCACGAGTGAGTGAGTGAGTGACCAGGGATGGCCTGGTGTCACAGCGGGCCACATGCAGGAAGCAGAGGCTAGCTTTAGCTGAAGTGGCATGCCTATCAAGAGCATGTCTCCTGTTGCTGTTGTCCTCACAGCTGACATGTATGTACTGACATGAAATGGGGAAATCCCAACAGCTGTCAGAACCGCCTTCACAAAGACAGTGACACACCAACAAAGAGCTGTGAGCCAAGTCCAGAGCATTGGACTTGCAGTCTACCACTTGACAACTACATCCTAAGGCCAGCACTGTACACCTGCTTGCTCTCCCTGAAGCAGGCATGGACTAGACAGAATTCAAACCAGGAGAGAAACATTTAGCTCTGCAGTCTCTTAAGCTGGGTCAGCAACCCCTGGACAAGCCGAGACCTGGCCTCAGCAGAGGTGCGTGTGGTAACATCTAGACAGCAGTGGGAGCACGTCCCTGCACTGCTGGGTGAAAGGGTGTGGCTGGGGTCAGGACCAGGACCCGGCTTAGAGCTATATCCTACAACACCAGACCTGTTTAGGGCAAAGCCAGAGCCCTCTGGGGGCCTCTGCTAGGCAACCTGGGCCTTTAGAGGGACTTCTCTCCTGAGTGGAAGCCCTTTTAGAGAAGGCAGCAGGTCCCAGGTAGAGACTGCCCCTGACACTGCTCTCTTCTGTTTTAAGTCCCTACTAGGGAGAAAAATGTCAAAATAACTTGATCTTTTTATTGGCAACTTATGATGCAAAAAGTATTTTATTTTTAAACTTCTAAAGTTTGAACACAAAATAGCCTAGTTTAGATGAGTTTCCAAGCTGAGTGCACTTGCATAGAGCTCAGTTTCTGGCTGATGAACAGTTCCTAATACCCTATGTGGGTGCCTACGTTCTCATCTGTGGGTGGTGAGCCATCCAGCGTCCGCTGGCAACATCCCTTTTTGCCTTGGTAAGGGCTTAACAACCATTAGGTGTTGTTGTAGTCTTACACAGCCATTGCTGTCCCGAATGTCTCCTGCGAGGCATAAACCATGTACAGGAAGCCGTCTTCATCTCTCTCACTCTCGTACACTTCGGAGATGGGCGTGGACACACTCACCATGCTGTGCCCATTCACCAGGAGGAAGAAGGCTTGGTTAGCATTGAGCTGCAAGCGCCGTCTAATTATCTTGATGAGCTCGCTCATGTTCACGTGATCAGGTACCAGGAACTTGGTCTTGTCCAGGACGGGCAGCTGCTTCTCCCCCTTGTATCGCTCTATAATCACTGGGATCTTGGTGGGGTGCTGCTCCCGGATGAGCCGGACATCTTCCACTCTTTGTTCAAAGCTCCGGCGCTGCTTGAAGGTCTTCTTGGACGGCATGGCGCACGGGGGTCCCGAGTCAGACGATCTGACTCCGGCGACGATCACTTCCCTTGTGTGTGTCCTGTGCCTTAGTTTTCAAAGCTTTAGGGTTTTTGTTTGTTTGTCTGTTGTTGTTGTTGTTGTTTTTGAGTCAGAGTCTATGGACTTGAATTCTTAAATGCTTGGCTCACAAGCCAGGCTTCCTGGGCTCTGTCTTTAGTGTCAAGAGCTAGACCTGGAGGTGCACATCTGTACTTGAGTAGCCAAGAGGTAAGATTACTGGAATCTAAGTGTTTGACGTCAGTTGGGCCAAGACATTGCTGTCTCCAAACCCAACAATGACTGTGCTGAACCTGGTGGCACAGGCCTAGGATCCCAGCTATTCAGGGGGCTAAAATCAGGAGGATCAAAAGTTCAAGAACTGCCTACTCCCTGGAGACTTTTTTATTTATTTATTTATTTATTTATTTATTTATTTATTTATTTATTTAATGTAAGTACACTGTTGCTGTCTTCAGACACTCCAGAAGAAGGAGTCAGATCTCGTTACAGATGGTTGTGAGCCACCATGTGGTTGCTGGGATTTGAACTCCAGACCTTCGGAAGAGCAGTCGGGTGCCCTTACCCACTGAGCCATCTCACCAGCCCCCTGGAGACTTTTGAACTACCCCAAAACAGCACAGGGCAGTAATTCCGGCACTTTTCAAGAATATCTTGATTGAATTCAAGACTGGCCTATGTCATACAGTCACAGCCTATCTCAAAAATAAATAAGTAACTAGAAAAGAAATTTCGGCCAGTGATTATAGCAGGATTAGAGTACTTTCAATGTTCAGTACTCCATAAAGGGGTGGGGTGGGTAAAGTCTATAAATGTTGGAGGTGTGGAACTGGAGAGATGGCTCAGCAGTTAAGATCACTTGTTGCTCTTCCAAAGGACTGCGTTTGTTACTAGCACCCATGTTGGGCAGATCACAGGTGCCTGTAACTCCAGCATTAAGAGCTCTGACACCTTCTTCTGGTCTCCAAGGACAGTGTCTTCGTGTATGCATGCCCCCCCAACACACATTTAAGTGTAATGGATGTGTGCCAACAACAGAAACTTACCAAACTTGCGGCTGAAGAGGTCGTTTACTTGTTCTCGCAGTTGCTTAATTTTTTCAAGGCCTGAGAGCCTCTCCTTCTCATTATCTACAAATAATAGGAAGACACAAACCAGGCTCATTCATATACTTCTTTTCTCTTCAAGACCGATATTAGCAGAAATGCCTGTTTAACTGTCTTATCGGTTAGCTACCTGAGCACAGTAAGTAAGCATTTGGGAAATACACAAAACGGAAGCTGTTACAGATGATAATTTTGACAATTTTGAAACATACCCCATAATACTTTAAATTTTTTTTTTAAAAAATGTATTTATTTGAGTACACTGTAGCTGTCTTCAGACACACCAGAAGAGGGTATCAGATTTCATTACAGATGGTTGTGAGCCACCATGTAGTTGCTGGGAATTGATCTCAGGACCTCTGGAAGAGCAGTCAGTGCTCTCAACTGCTGAGCCATCTCTCCAGCCCTACTTTAATTTGTTTTTTTTTTTTTTTATTTGTATTTATGTGTGTGCCACACGCATGCAAGCACCCATGGAGATTAGACAAAGATGTGGGGTCCCCTGGAGTTTCAGGTGGTTATGAGCGGGGGTGAGATGGGAACAGAACCTGGGTCCCTCTGCAAGAACAGTAATCCCTCTGAGCCCTGATCTGTCTCCAGCCACTGCTCATGCTGTCCTTGAGGAACATGTTCAGTGCTGAGCAGGACAAGGGTGGTATCTCCATCGCTGCCTTCAATACTGGAATGCAAACCTCAGCCCATCCCACAGGACAAGAAGTGAAGAAAAACGAGGGTAGGGCTCGGAGGGGATATCTTTCTTTCTTTCTTTTTTTTTTTTAAGATTTATTTATTTATTATATGTAAGTACTCTGTAGTTGTCCTCAGATACTCCAGAAGAGGGCATCAGATTTCGTTACGGGTGGTTGTGAGCCACCATGTGGTTGCTGGGATTTGAACTCGAGACCTTCGGAAGAGCAGTCGGCGCTCTTAACCACTAAGCCATCTCACCAGCCCGATATCTTTCAATACTTTAAAATTATTATTTTTTTAATTAAAATTTTGTTTTGTTTTGTTCCTTGCTTTTTTTGTTTGGTTGGGGTTTTTTTTTGTTTGTTTGTTTGTTTTCGAGACAGGGTTTCTCTGTATAGCCCTGGCTGTCCTGGAACTCACTCTGTAGACCAGGCTGGCCTCGAACTCAGAAATTTGCCTGCCTCTGCCTCCCGAGTGCTGGGACTAAAGGCATGCGCCACCACACCCGGTGGTTTCTTGCTTTTTCAAGACAAGGTTTCTCTGTGCAGCCCTGGCTGTGCTGGAACTTGATCTGTAGACCAGGGTGAGATCTGCCTGCCTCTGCCTCCTGAGTGCTGGGGTTTAATGCATGCACCACCATCCAGCTCTAATTAAAAACATTCTTTTAAAAGCTTGGTGTGGTGGGGACCTGAAGAATGGCAGAGGGATGTTAAGAGAAACGACTGCTGTGTGGAGCTCCACAAGAAAGGAAAGAATCTTCGTATCGGAGGAGCATCGGAGCAACGGACAGGTACACATGCTAGCGCTAGCCTAAAAAAATTCAGTTTTGTAGAGTGTTGCTGGGGATGCGGTAGGATACGAACAAGTTTGAAGCAGTGCTGACCCAACACTGTTTCTGCTTGGGGTCAGCAGTTTTGTTAATCGGAACTAGATACGGAGACAGGCGGTGTGCCGCAGTTTTTTAGAAAACTGCTTAGGTGGAAGAAAGAAGGGTTCAAAATCATGGATCAGGCGATTGTGTTTAGTTTTCAGGAGTTGCTTAAAGATAAAGGAAATTCATACCGGAGAAGGTATGGGCTAAGCTGAGACAGCGTTAAGCCCGAGCGCTGGTTCACTTAGGTTCAGCAGTGAAGCTTAAGAGGAGCTAGGCACAGGCGGTAGGCCGTGGCTAGAAAAAAGCTACATTGTTAGGTGTGAGAAAGGAAAGGGTTTATTAAAAGGAAATTAATACAGGCGGATTGCCGCAGTTATGAAAACTGCATCATGAGGGAGGAAATTGTCCCAAATAGCAGGAGTACTCTGCCCCATTTTGTGTCTTGTTTATGTCTGGTGCACCAATCTGTTCTCGTGTTCAATTCATGTATGTTCGTGTCCAGTCTGTATGAATGAATGTTCTATGTTTTATGTTGGATAATAAAAATGGTATAAAAAACTTTATCTGCAAGGCCGAGAGCTGCCACGTGTTTCAGCCAAAAACCAGACACGTGGCAGGAGGGCCCCTGATGGAAAAAATGTTCGTTTTAAGAAAAAGCAGCGAGTACACAGCCTCTTAGTTTCGAATCTGATAAATGGTTCATGATTAATGTGTTTGACAATGGTAAAGTGCTTTTTTATTCTATGATTGTAGCTACAAAGATTAATATTCTCTGATTGGTCTAAAATTAACTGCTTCATTTGGTTCTTTATTAAAAATGTGCTCTGCATGTTTTCGCATTCAGCTCATAAGTTGTTGGTTAAAATTAATAATTGTTACATGGCTACAGATGGTTAATGTTAAATTTGATAACTCAAGTTTAGAGTCCTTCCGACACGTGGCCTAAGGCAGCCCTAGAGGCTGAGTCTCTTAAGATATTTCTAGTTTAGATAATGATTAATGTGGTTCCTATCCTAAATAGTAAAATTTAAGATAAGATATAAAGCAATGCCTCTTTATTAAAGCGTTAAAGCTTGCTTTAATAGGTATTCATAGGTATTAATTGATATCCAAACTTCGTAATATAATAGTAATGCTTCTAATATTGATTTTAACAGTGATAAATTGTTTTAAACATAGGTTTTGCTTTCCCAAAGTTGTAGGTATTATCCTAACCTTGCACAAAAACTTAAAAATTATGGTTAAAACTGCCATTGTTCCATTGACTGCAGCTTGCAGTTTGATTGCAAATTTAAGATTAATGCTCAGATTAAAAAGTATTTTACCTTTGAGTCAATACAGGGCTCTGGGCAGTCCCAGAGCGGCTTGTGGCCTTTTCTTTTGTTTTGCAAACAATGCCTAAAAAAGTTTTTCCCTGTGTTCAAGAAAATTTCTTTTTAACAGTGTTACAGATCTATTCAGATGTTTAAAATAATGCTTAAATTCAAAGATTTTTGCTTCTAGTAAACTGGTAATCACTAGAAAATTTTGCCTCTACGTATGGCTAATATAGCTTTACATTATGTAAGAAAAATGTTTATTGTTTCTGCTTCTTTACAAGAAGCCAAAAGTTTTAATCTTTCAGTATATATTGTTTCCTAAGTGAAAAATATTTTATTAACTAATGCTTCTCAAGGGAAGTTTACCTTAAATCCTTGCTCTCACCCAAAAGATTCAGAGATAGTATCCTTTTGTTATTTGGTGTTTTGATTTGCTGCAAAAGGTTTTACAAAAAATAAAGAAAGCTTTTATAATTGTTGTTAATTGGTAATTGAAAATTAGTTGTGCCCAAGACAATTCTTTGGCCAGAAAAAACATTATTGTAAAGTCATTTTTCTCATCCTCCCAGCCGATCGTTGGCCACGTGGGCCCAACTAGCTGCTGTGGGGCGGAGTCTTAAGACACACAGTTGCCCCTATTCCAGCACAAATAACCTGGTTGTGTGCTGTAGATGGTGTTTTAAAATGCTGAACAATCAAACCTTAATTTATATATTAATAGTCAATGCTATATCTCTGAGCTCATAATTACTTAAAATTGTTCGTCCCTCAGATACTATTAATTCTCAAATTTACAATTGCTTATACATATTTCTAGTTAATAGATAAATAAATTATGCACGTGTGACTCTTAATAACTTTTCTAGCCCTCTAGTTACAACCGTTCCTTAAGAAAAATAATTGAAAGTGCAATTAGTCACTGCCCCTTTACAGCCAAATATTTAAAATGTTTTGTCCAAAAAGTTATTAATTCAAAAGGTTAGATATTGTAAAATTTTAAACTTTAACCTCTTAAAAGATAAAAGAGAGAAATTGTATCCCCATATATACTATTTAGTGCATTTCCATGCACACTATTTAAAACATACCTTTATTTTCAAAATTTGAGATTAAAATGTCAAATTTAATAAATGCTTTTTAGTATCTTAAAAGGGTCTACTTATTGGCTTATAGATTGATCCTAAAACAGCTACCTTATTAGAAAAGGGAAAGACAGGTTCTCTCCACAGAACGCTGCAGAAGCATATTGGTAATTCGTGTGCTGAGCTGACAGGTAAGTTAACTCAGTGTCCTGATTAAAAGGACTAAAAGATTAAATTCATGTTTTAGATCCATCCTTGCTTGTCATTTTTCCAGTTTAGACTAGCTTCTAGCCTTTTAACTTTATGGCAATAGTACATCAGAGACTGTATATTCAGACTTAGTAAAATTAGTCATTTAATAAAGTCATAATGATTTTTCACTCTTCTTCAGTGTGACCAGCCATTCTAACTCAATCTTAGACTGGTCTAATATTCAGTTCAATTATTAGAGATTCCTATATTCTAAATTACCTAGCAAAGTTAATTCAGAGCATATCCCCCAAGGTCACCAAAGGCTCATCTTGCCTTTACCTTATTTGTCCTAAACTTTTTGCAAACTGACATTAAAGGTCAGTCTGCAGCGGAACGCCACTGGCACCCAGTTACTTCTAATTCTTATGCATTGGTAAAATGGAAGGACGCCCTGACTAATAAATGGAAGGGTCCAGATCCAGTTCTAATCTGGGGAAGAGGCTTGGTTTGTGTTTTTTCACGAGATGAAGATGAAGCACGGTGGCTACCAGAGAGATTAATTCGTCAGGTAAACACAGATTCTGTCTCTCCTCGTAAGTATCATTCTAAAGACTAAAATTCCTCTTGAGCTGGGAGTGGAAGCTCTCAAAAAACACTGTTTCCTCTGAGCCAATTCCCCTACAAGAGGCCGGAGATTAACTTTAGCTTTACAATTTGCATCTAAATAAAGTACTTTGACTTCTCCAAACAGAAAATTTACATTACTACACTCTAATTGTTTAGTATTCTTCCTTCTCTCAAGCAGGTCAATCTACATTCTCCGGTTCTCCGCCCCGCCCCTAAGAGCAAACAGGTGGTTCTGCTAATCTCCCTTCCAGGGACATCCCAGCATGTGGCTTTTCAGTCTAAGATAAGATTTAGATTTACCAGGAGAGCTAGGGAAGTAGAAATTTCATATATATTTACAAAGATTAGTTCTTATTTTGATAGATATAGGCTTAGTCCCTTAGCTAGCCTCTGGCTTTTCACCCTTGCTGTTACTGCAAGGTGTCCTTAGTTCCTCAGGCTACTGGGAATAACAGGGATGAAGAGGAAAGACTTTCAGCTCCTATTTTAACCAAAATTAATGGTGTTAATACTGACATAATTCTTGTCTAGGCCTTGCTAAATCTGAGGTTGACAAGTCTCACATAGAGACCTCGCAATAACTCAGAATTGCGATACTGATTCATAATCATATGAATACGGTATGGGTACCGCTTGGCGCAGGAGATTACTGCGGAGGGAAGGTCCAGTTTGACCGTTTCTGAGTTCCCTGTGCGACACACCTGATTTGAAAGAGGTTGGTATCTGACTCCAGCTAAACACTAAAAATACTTAAGGCTCTGCCTCCCCTCCCCAAAAGATACCAAGAGCCACAGATGTGAGTTGTTACAATGCTCACGGGAGGAATCAGGCCAATGTCCACCCAAGTCAAGGTTAAAGGCCCACTCATCTACGGATGAGAAAATCATTTGATCACCTCTGTTAAGCATTGCCTATTTAAACTTAATTAATAGGGGGGAGAGAGATTGGAGACCTTGCTGTTGTAAGGGCAAGCCCTTCACTGCCTCCCACCCAAATAATAAAAAAGCCAATTGGCCTTGTACTAGGAGCCAGCCAGTCTTAATCTCTTCTCACTGTTCCCCTGCCTGTCACCCAAAATTGTGGATAATTATCAGTTCAGTGTTATTCTAAAATTGTTTAGCTAAACTCAGCCAGGGTTCCAACGCCCTACTTAAAAGGCAAACAGGTAGCTACCTATTCAGCACTAATTAGCATTATAAAGTCAGAGCCTACAGCCCAGTGCTGGTATTTCAGTCAGTGCTTTTAAGACAGTCTCAGCCAGATACAGTTTACCATTAGAATAGTTAGGGAATCCCACGGAAATAGGTTTTTTCTTTAGCCCTAGGAACTCAGGCAGAACTATTGAACATAGATAATTTTTCTGCCACAGGCCACCCCCTTTTTTATTTTTGTTTTGTTATCTAATGGGGGGAAATGTGGCCTCCCTTCCCCCCAGCCTGGAACCTGCCTGCTCAAGGGTGGAGCTACCGGCTCATTCGTCCTGCCACGCCCACTGCTGGAACCTGCCCTCTGCTGCCTGGAGGCACACACGTGTTCGTCCTGCTACTGGACCCTGAGTTACTTGGCGGGAAATTGGGTTCCCTCCCCCTTCCTTTATAAACTGAGTGTCTGGAAATATTAAATTGAGTCTTGATCCGAATGTTGTCTTGACTCCATTGTTTCTTCCGCCCCGTCTAGATTCCTCTCTTTGCAGGGAACTGCCATTCTCAGTTGAACCGTTCGTGTTGTGGACCGCGGGCGGGCCGCAACAGTGGTCCATACCTCTCAGCACTCAGGAGGCAGAAGCAGGCAGATCTCTGTATTAGAGGCCAGCCTGTCTACGCAGTGAGTTCCAGGCCAGCCAGGGATACAGAGTGGGACCCTGTCTTAAAACTTAAATAAGTAATCTTTAAAAAGAGTGGCTCAGGGGGCAGCTGAAGAGCTGGCTCAGTAGCTAAGAGCACCTGCTGCTCTCCTTCTCCAGCGCATGCATCTTACCCTTCCAGTCTGAACTTGATGGGCACTAGGCACTGCATAGTGCACACACATACACACAGACAAAACTCATACCCACGAAACAAAGTAAATCAAGACAAATTAAAAATAAATACAGCTGGGTGGTGGTGCATGTCTCGAATCCCAGCACTCGGGAGGCAGAGGCAGGCCAATCTCTGAGTTCAAGGGATCTTGTGCCCTCTTCTGGGTACCACACTCACAGCACTCACATGGCAGACGCTTGGACACACATACACACCTAAATAAGGGGAAACAAACTTTACAAAAAAGAAAAATGTGATTCAAATGATGACATTAAGTGGATGTCCCCACCTGCGACTGTCACCTGTACGATCCTAAGGTCTTCAACACCTGCTGCAGAGTTTACAAGGTTGGATGGATTTGCATTTCCTTGAGAGCAAACAAAAAGAGTTAGAGTGACCAGAAAATCTGCAAGTCTCTAAAACATACCCAAGTGTTACATAAGGAGAAGTGCAGCCTGGATACTGCCTCCCTATCCCCACCCCTGTGTGCGGTGCTGAAAGATGGTTGACCTTCAAGGTCAATCTGGCTGGACATGTCTGTGAGGGTGCTTCCAGAGTGTACGCTGAGGAGAGAAGTCATCCTGATGTTGGGGCTCCACCCCATGTTCTGGGGGCCCAGACTGAACAAAAAGAGGAAAGAAAGTTGAGCACCAGCATCAATCTGTCTGCTTCCTGACTGTGGATACAATGTGATCAGCTGCCTCCCGCTCTGGCTACTGTCTCCTCTCCTCCTTTAAGTTGCTGATGTTCTTAGAAAAAAATATCTTTTCATTTATGTGTATGAGTGTGTGTCTATGTTGGGATGCAAGCATGTGAGCACACAGAGGCCAGAAGAAGCTGGAGTTAGAGGCAGTTGGGAGCCACACGACATGGGAGCTGGGAACTAAATTTGGGTCCTCCAGAAGATCAACAATTGTTCTCAATGGCTAAGCCATCTCTTCAGTCTCTTTGGTTTGTGTGTGGGTTTTTTTTTTTTGTTGTTGTTGTTGTTTTTTTTGTTTTTTTTTGTTTTGTTTTTTTTTTTTCAAGATATGGTTTCTCTGTGAAGTCCTGGCTGTCCTATGACCAGGCTGGCCTTGAACTCAGACATCTTCCTGCCTCTGACTCCTAAGTGCTGGGGGTACAGGTATGTGCCACCACCGCCCCACAGTCTCATTAATTCAGTACTTTGTTGCAACATTGTGACAGTTGTTAATGTGCCAGATGGATGGCATCCACTGACCCTGTACTCTGCGCTTGAACAGGATGATCATCAAGGAGAGGGAGGCCTGAGATTCTTTACAGCCAGCTGAAGAGCTTTAGTGAACTGAAAAGCACTGCTTCGGAGGAAGTACACGTGACTACAGAAAATGAGACAGTGCACTGGACATCACTCAACTTGGCTCTTGACTCGCCTTCCTTGGCGAGCTGGGATAGACAGGTCAGGAGTTAATCTCTCTTCCTGTCTTCTCGGCTGACTTGGAGGGGTGTTTACTTTCACTGCACGCTGAGCTTTTGGCTCATAGGGTGTACTTGCTTAGTTCTTAGAGGTGCCCCGTGAAGCCTGCTTTCTAACCCCCACTGCCAAAGGCTTCCTATGACCGGGAGAACCCCGCCTCTAGCTTGCAATGAGGGTTGCTCTAGCTTGTGCTCTAGCTTGGCAATGAGAATTGGTTTGGAGATAGCCCCAGACAAGCCACTTGTGCAAGGTCCTCCGCCGTATCGTACGTACAAGACCTTCTGAGTGAGTGTTAGGCTAGCCCATTTCTGCTTAATAAAGAACATGGTGACATCTTCAAAAATAATTGATTGTTGCGGCTCACCCAATAAGGAGACAGCTGCCATCATTAAACCTTTTACTCTCGTTGCAAAGGTAAACTATCAGGACCCAGGGCTCCAAGTGGTCTTGCTGGCTTTTCATAAATAGAGGATGTGGACACCATACTGTGTCCCCCACCAACCAAACCCTGAAGCATTAATTCTAACTGTGGTTAAAGAGAGGGCTAATTTTATTTCTATTTGAGGGCCAGTGAGGTGGCTCGGTGGTAAAAGGTACGTTTTCTGCAAAGCTGGTGGCCTGAGTTCGGTCCCCAGGACCCATATCAAGATGGAAGGAAGGAGAGAAGTGACCCCACAAAGACGTCCTCTGACTCCTCCATGCATGGAGACATGGTCATCTGTCTTAGTTACTCTTGTGTTGCTATGATAAGAAACCATTGCCAAGGCACCTTATAGAAGGCAGAGTTTACTAGGCTTATGGTTCCAGAGGGTTAGAGTCCATGACCCTTGTGGCAGAAGGCAAGCGGGCACAGTGCTAAAGCAGTAACTAAGAGCTCACATCTTGATCCATGAGCACAAGGCAGAGAGAGCTAACTGGAAATGGTGGGGCCTTTTGAAACCTCCAGGCTCACCCCCAGTGACACAGCTCCATCACCAAGGCCACACCTCCTAATCCTTCCCAAACAGTTCCATCAACTGGGGACCAAGCATTCACACACAGGAGCCTATGGCTCATTCTCATCCAACACCTGCATGAATGTGAGCATACACACACTGGTTCCAATCACCACCGTGCAATAATCGTTTCAGAAGTAGTGAGGGCTGCATGGAAAGCCACCCTGACCATGTGACAATAACAAGCGTTTTGGTGACTCACCTTCCATTTTTACCTCAGTCTCGGGGTCCTCATTGGTCTCTAAAGAGACCATCGGAGTCGACTCTTAAAAAGAAAACATCTAAAATGACATTCATGATTAAGCAATCTCAGGTTCCCACAGTTTACTGTCCCCAGCTCCACCCCTACCCAAATTTATCCTCATGCTGGAGTTTTTGTTTTGTTTGGAGGTAAGGGCTCACTTGGTAGCCCAGGATGGCCTTGTTTTAGAATTTTCCAGAAGGTTTATTTTATTCTATGTATAGGAGTGTTTGCTCACATCCGCAGAGATCACGAAAAGATGTTAGATCTCCTAGAACTGGAGTTACAATTGTAAGCTGCTATGTGGGTGCTGGGAACTGAACTCAGGACCTCTGGAAGATCATCAGCTAGTGATCATAACCACTGAGCCATCTCTCCAGCCCCGTCTGTACATACTAAACACACAGTGAGTTTACTTTTGTAAGAGATAATCATCAGGCACTAACATATGATGTCAGCCTGGGGGGGCTTGGCTTGGTTTGTAGAGCACCTGCTTAGCATGTACAAACACTGTATCCCAACCTTATCGGTACATAGAGATTAGAAGACGGAGGTCGTCCTGTTGTCTACACAAGGAAGTCTGTGGCCAGTCAGACCTTGACTCCACAGAAGTAAACATCATAATTTCACATGGGCTTCTCCTCTAAGGGATGAGGAGGAGATAGAAACTTCTACATATGACCAAGCAATCTAGATCTGTTCACAGTCGTGGACACCGAGTCCTCTACTTGGGCAGTGTTGTTTCAAGTGGTGATGGTGCTTCCTAACTTTGTAATCGACTACTATGGGGTGGGGAGGGGCTGCTGGAGAGGTGACTCACTTGTTTTGGTTTTTCAAGACAGGGGTTTCTCCGTGTAGCCTGGCTATCCTGGAATGCCTTCTCTAGACCAGGTTGATCTTGAACTCATGTAGATCTGCCTACCCATGCCTCCTGAGGGTTGGGATTAAAGGCACAGGCCACCACCTGCCTGGCTGAGAGGATTCAGTTGTTAAGAACACTTGGGGGCTGGGGGGTGGGGGTGGGGATGAGTGGACTGGAGAGATGGCTCAGCAGCTTAGAGCACTGGCTGCTAGCTCTTCCAGAGGTCCAGAGTTCAATTCCCACATAAAGGGATCTGATGCCTTCTGGCATGGAGGTGTATATGCAGATAGAGCACTCATATACATCAAATAAATAAATAAATAAATAAATAAATAAATAAATAAATAAATAAATAAATAAATAAGCAAGCAAGCAAGCAAGCAAGCAAGCAGGACGCTTTTTTGTTTTTGGATAAGAGCAGAGCTCATTTCCTCACACCCGTCCTGAGAGGCTCACAACTGGCAGTGATTCCAACTCCAGGGGATCTGATAGTTTTCCTACCCTATGTTTGTACCCGAACTCAGGTGCACAGATATGCACACACACAGTTAAAAAGTGAAATGAATTTTAAAAAATGAACTACTAGGATTAAAAAAGAGAGATGTAGGATATGGTAGCCCACAGTTCCAATCCCTGCTCTAAGGAAGCTGGGGCAGAGGGTTTCAACTTTGATGCCAGCCTGAACTATGTTCAAAGCCTGTCTTCTAAAAAGAGAGGGCTGGGTGTGATTGTGTAGCCTTTAATCCCAGCACTTGGGAGGAAGAGGCAGGCAGACCTGTGGAGTTTGATGCCAGCCTGGTCTAAAGAGTGAGTTCCAGGCTGGCAAGGGCTACAGAGTGAGATCCTGTCTTAACAAAACAAAACAAAACAATAAAACAACCAAACAAATAAACAACAACAAAAATAAATAAATAAAAGGGAAGAAAGGCCAGATGTATACTGCCACACCCTCCTCCCTCATGTGGAGGCAGAGAGGAGGCTGCAAGTTTGAGGTCAGCAGCTACACGGTGAGCTCCAACCTGGGCTACATAGACCCTGTCTAAAATAAAATAAAATAAAATAAAATAAAATAAAATAAAATAAAATAAAATAAAATAAAATAAAAGAGTTACAGAAGCCTGGGTGACCCCAAATCAGTTGCACCACTACAAGGTCCTTTTTGTTTTCTATCTTTAAAAAAACTGTTTTAAGCAGGGCTGTGGTGGGGCATGCCTTTAATCCCAGTATTCAGGAGGCAGATGCAGGCAGATCTCGGTAAGTACAAGGTCAGCCTGGTCTACAGAGTGAGTTCTAGGGCAGCCAGGGCTACTCAGAGTAACCCTGTCTCAAAAAAAAAAAAAACCAAAAAACAAAAAACAAAAAACAAAAAACAAAAAAACCAACAAAAAAGCAAAAAGAAAAAATTCATGTATCTATTATGTGCATGCACACGTGTGGGGGTGCCTGCCATAGTGCATATATGGAGGTAAGAGGTTGAGTTGTAGACGTTGGTTCTTTCCTAAGAATATGTGGGTGCTGAGAATGTTTAGGGGCAGGTATTCTACCCACTGATCCTCCTGGAAGTGGTCTATTGCTGTTGTTGTTATGGAAAAAAACATATCTTGGAATTATCTTAATCTACAAATCGAAAGCATTTTAGGCAGGGGAGAGGAAAGAGCACAAGGCTTACTGGCAGGTCCCCTCCATGATGCCAGGCTTCACTGTTCCGCAGTGCCAGGACAGCGGGTGATGTGCTCAGCCCCCCACAACAGTGTTAGCTACTGGGAATCAGATTGGTTTCATAAGGGAGGCAGTGGATCCTGTTACAGCAATCCTAGTGCTGTGGCCATAGCAATCAGCTAGATTTATTTATTTGTTTTTTAAAAATGTATGTACTGGCTAGTTTTATATCAACCTGATGAAAGCAAGAGTCATCAAAGAGGAAGCAGTCCTCAGTTTAAGA
This sequence comes from Mus caroli, assembly GCF_978045245.1. Classification (NCBI taxonomy): domain Eukaryota; kingdom Metazoa; phylum Chordata; class Mammalia; order Rodentia; family Muridae; genus Mus; species Mus caroli. The sequence goes on along the minus strand of NW_028227259.1, from coordinate 138,367,874 downwards.
AATGCCTCCATGAGATCCAACTGTAAGGCATTTTCTCAGTTAGTGATCAGTAGGCGAGGGCCCAGCCCATGGTGGGTGGTGCCATCTGTGGCCTGGTGGCCCTGGGTTCTATAAGGAAGCTGGCTGGGCAAAGCATGAGGAGCAAGCCAGGAAGCAGCACCCTCCATGGCCTCTGCATCAGCTCCTGCCTCTAGGCTCCTGCCCTACTTGAGTTCCTGTCCTGATTTCCTTCAGCGATGATCAGCAATGTGGAAATGAAAGCCAAATGAACCCTTTCCTCCCCAACCTGCTTTCTGGTCGTGGTGTTTTGACACAGCAACAGAAACCCTAAGACAATGGACATGGGAGTTTCATCTGCAGGTGTAGCCACACACTAGAAGAGGGAATCAGATCCCATAGGACTGCAGTTATAGATGGTTGTGAGCTGCTATGTCAGTGCTGGGCATCGAACCCAGGACCTTTGGAAGAGTAGACAGTGCTCTTAACCACTGAGCCATCTTTCCAGCCCTGGAAGTCTTTTCGATGAGGTTTGATGCATCTTTAATCAGCCGACTTTGGTCCTTTACAGACTGCTGACTTGGCTCAATAAGCTGCATTACCTGATAGATCCATGACTGTATGCAGGATGTCGCTTTGAGGAGCTTTTCTTAATTTAAAAAGATTATCATTTTTATTGCATGTGCGGTTGGTGTTTTACCTGCGTGTACGTCTGTGTGAGGATGTTGGCTCCCCTGAGACTGGAGTTACAACTAACGGTAAGCCCTCATGTGTATGCTATGAATTGGACTCAGGTCTCAGGAAGAGCATCTAATCTGCTTAACCACTGAGCCATCTCTTCAGCTTGGGTTTCTTGAGAGCTTGTTTGGAGGTTCAGGCAGGGGAGCACAGCTACTTGTATACTCTTGACCAAAGACCGGTCCTCCTCTATTCGGGGAAGGTCGTCCGGGAGGGACGCACATGGAGTGGTGAGGGAGGAAGGGAACACCCGACTAGCCAGCCAGATCAGCCGAATCAACCCTGGTGATCAATGGGTGACAGATGTCGCAGCCAGACCGCCCTCACATCCCAGCTTGGGTTTCTTAGTTTTTGAGTTAGAGTCACATGTAGCCCAGGCTTGAACTTCCTAGATGGTTATGGTAGTTGGAATGAAAATGGCTCCCAGGACTGGTGAGGTGGCTCAGTGGTTAAGAGCACTGACTGCTTCCTCTTCCAGAGGTCCTGAGTTCAAATCCCAGCAACCACATGGTGGCTCACAACCATCTGTAATGGGATCCAATGCCCTCTTCTGGTGTGTGTCTGAAGACAGTGACAGTGTACTTACATATAATAAATAAATAAAAATTTTAAAATGGCTCCCAATAATGACTCATTGGGAGTCATTATTGGAGGTGTGGCCTTGTTGGAGAACGTGGGGATGGAGTGGGGAGGGAATGGGCTTTGAGGTTTCAGAAGCTCAAAGGAGCCCCAGTGTTACCCTTGATTTGTGCTGCCTGTGGATTTGTGTGTGCCTCTCCAGTGTCCTATTTACCTGTGTAACAAGCACCATGCTTCCTGCCATGACAATAATGGGTTAATAATAAAAGGTCTCTCAAATGGAAGCCAGCCCCAGTGGAATGCTTTCCTTCGTAAGAGTTGCCATGGTCATAATGTCTCTTCACAGCAATGGAACACTGACCAAGACAGAAGGCAGGGATGACCCAGAACCCAAGATCCTTCTGCCTTTACTTTCTAAGCACTGGGATTACAGGTGTGCCCCACAAATGCCCCACTCTATTGAAGATGAATTCCATTCATTGTGTAATTCGAAAGGCAGCTTGCTAGTCTAGGTCTGCACACATGCATCTGTAGCTCTGGTTTTGTGTGGAGTATGTGGTATATTCATACACGTGTGTGTGGGTGCAGTGTCTGTGTGCACGTGCACAGGCTGGAGGAGGATGTCCGGGGTCTTGTTCCATCACTCGACTCTGGATCCAGATGCTGGAGACAAGAGCTAGGTCAGCAAGCCCCAGACATCCTCCTGTCTCTGGTTCCGCCAGTACCGACCTGTGGCCATGCCAAGCATTTTCTATGGGTGCTGGGACCTGAACTCAGGTCCTCATGCTTGCTCTTCCTCACTGAGCTGCCCTCCTGTCCCCTTGCTCCTCCTGCTCATCTTTCAGATGAGTGACTACCATACTGCCTGTGAAGGAACTGGCACCGCATTACCTTGCACATTACAGGAGTTGTAATCAGGATCTTCCGACTCCGTCTTGATTAGCATGGCTGCTGCCCTTGGTGAAGTGCCTATGAGGGCAGCAGAGACCACAGTTAGGGGTCCGGTCAGCACAGCCAGCTGACTGAACATCTCCCTGGTGGGAATGGTAGCATAAGCCAGTCACCGCAGCATGCAGGAGGCAGAGGGTGACGCAGAAGAACCAACTCTTCCAGATCCTCTTTGGAAGCAGGATGTGATGGCGCATGCCTCTACTCCCAGCCTGTCTGAGACTGAGGCAAGTGGATCTCTGTGAGTTCAAGGCCAGCCTCATCTGTCTGGCACGTTCCAGGCTAGCAAGGGCCTGCTCTTTACGACTGAATCTTAAGAGTAAACTCCTCTTTGGCTCACTAACAGTCAACTGGAGGCCAGGCTGCAGGGGCATGCCTCATGCCTCAGTGATCTGAAGATTTCCCTCCACCTCTCAAAGGTCCCACTACCTCCCAGTGCATCCCCCGGGAAACACTGTTAACAATGGCCCTGTGGGGAGCGGCAGCTCTGGAGAGGCGAAGTGGAGAGGAAGAACTGAGGCAGGCATCATGGCAGAGCAGAACTGAGCTGTGGAGTGTGCGTCTCAGTCCCAACATGGTGGCTTTCAACCCTCTACGCTTTCCTGGTTAACGCCGGTGATGAGTGCTTCTCCAGTCTCTGCTGTCTTTGGCTTGTGTCTTAGATGGTCAGAGGATCTAAAACCCAAGCACCCCAGAGCTTTATGGGGGCTGGTGATACGGGTCAGGTGGTTAAGAGGGTTATTATGCTGCCATGAGGGCTAAGATCGTGGCCCAGCACCCACAAAGTGGGCCAGAGGCCCCCACACACTTGTGATCCCAGCTCCCAGGGGAACAGAGTCCTTACCGGCTGAGCTATCTCAATGGTGGGACCAAGCATTTCAGATGAGCAGTACTTACCTAGAATTCTACAAATATGATCCTGGTCATGGTTGAATACTTAGTGGTCATTTTTATAAGCGCATCAATCAGAGGATAGCCTGCTAAACATTTGACTGTCAAAGCATCAAGTGTACCTACCAGAATCTTCCATGGGTTCAGTTTTCACACTGACAGGGCCATAGCTGCAAGGAGAAGGGAACCCAGGTCAAGGATTAGGGTGGAGCCGGGCATGATGGCACACAGCTATTATCCCAGCATTGGGGAGGTGGAGACAGGTGGATCTCTGAGTTCGAGGCCAGCCTGGTCTACAGAGTGAGTTCCAGGACAGCCAGGGCTACACAGAGAAACCCTGTGTCAAAAAACCCCAAAAAACTATTAAAATAAATAAATAGGGTCAGGAAGTTTTTAAATGCGTTGAGTGTTTTGCTGCAAGGGATGTGTGCCTGGCGCCTGTGGAGGTTAGAGAGAGTGTTGCAGGTAGTTGTATACCGCATGACATGGTGCTGAGAACCATACTGGAATCTCCGAGAAGAGCAGTAATGGATCTTAAGTGCTGAGCCGTTTCTCTAGCCCTCATTAGCCATCCCCCTTCCCTCTTTCTTCTCTATACAACATCTCATGTGGGCTGTCCTCATGCTCTCAGTGTAGCCAAGGATGACCTTGAACTCCCGATCCTCCTGCCTCCCCTCCCAATCCTGAGATCACAAGATCATCACTCACGATTCCTGGTCTATTATTATTCATATATGCCTTTCTTAATTACTCATTTATTTATTCCTTTTTTTTTTTTTAACCTGTCATTTGGTGGTACGGTCGGCCTCCCAGCATCTGTCACCATCCCAAGGCCACCTGTGCAAGGACAAAAAGGTGCACATTAGTCTCTCTCAGCACCGAGGGACACGACTCACATTCAAGGACACATCATTTGAAAGCAGAGGAAGGAGAATTCTCAAGTCAAAGCCATCGCAGAAGTGCCAGCCGGGAACAAGGCCGGTCAAAACCAGCTCTGCTTATTATTGGCAGGCTACTCCGAAAATGGGCAGACAGTGCCAGGAGTGTAAGTGAGGACCCCAGCCTGGCCAACCACCAGCTGGGTCACCTGAGTGAGTCACTAAAGTGGCCTGTGTGGTGTCTTCATGGAAACGGTGAGGACTGGTGAGTGGCTGGCCCTCCGCATCCAATGGTTCCCAGCCCAGGTCCCCAGCCCAGGCCGAGGCGAGTCTCTAACAAGCAAACAAACAAACACCCAATGTCCTGGACATACAGAGGCTTTCTGTGTCATTATTCTGTAAAAAATATGACATTACCTTTTGGGTTTTGTTTTGTTGGTGGTTTTGTTTTTTAAGATAGGTAGCTCAGGCTGGCCTGAAACACCCTGTGTAGCTGGAGATGACCGGCAACTCCTGATCCTCCTGCCTCCACCTCCAACACCCAGGAATTTCTTTTCTCCTCCTCCTCTTCCTCCTCTTCTTCGTTCTTCTTATTTCCAACACAGGGTTTCTCTGTGTCACCCTGGCTGTCCTGGAACTCACTCTGTAGACCAGGCTGGTCTCAAACTCAAGAGATCCGCCTGTCTCTGCCTCCTGAGTCCTGGGGTTAAGGGTGTGTGCCACCATCATTGGGCTCCTTCTTGTTTAAAAAACGTTTTTTTTTTTTTTTTTTTTTTTTTTTTTTTAATTTAGATTGTGGCTTTTTCTTTTTCTAAATGATTATTTTTAAGTTGTATTTTTGGTGTTGAGGGTTGAACTAGGGGCAGGGCCTTGCATAAACTTGGCAAGTACTCAGCCATCAAGCTCGGTCCCCCTCAGCCCTTGTTTGTTTGCAATGTCATCTCATCATGTAGCTTAGGCTGGCCTGGAACTCATTCTATGGCCCATGGAGGTCTCAAACCTGTTATTCTCCTGACTCAGCCTCCCCAGCACTGGAATGACAGCATTTGGCAACCATCCTGGACAGCCTAACATTTACCAGTCTTTCCTGTTATTGGATATTCAAAGTGGGCTAGATTGCATTAAGACCTCACTCGAAACTCCTCTGTATTTTCCATTGCATAGAAGGGATTTGACATCCAGGGACTTTGGAGTTCCAGACTGGACATCCCACACAGGCTGAGGAATACCAGAACACTGTCACCACGGAAGCACTAAATGGCTGCTGCTGTGTGTGGCTGTTACTTGGTAAGAAAATGTCTGGGATGACAGGCATCTGGTCACCTGTCATTGGACCATCAAAGTATAGATTTTTCTTTGGATTTTAAAAAAGGCGTATTTTAACTTTTTATGTATATGTGTCAGTGCTTAAATGTATGCCTGGTGCCCTTGAAAGCCAGAAGCAGGCATGGATCCCATGGAACTGGAGTAACAGGCAGTTGTGAACTGCTGTGTGGGTGCTGAGAACTGAGCCCTGGTCTTCTGCAAGAGTTAGTAAGTGCTGGAGCAGCTCCCCAGTCCTTCTGTTGGATTTTATTCATTCATTCATTCATTCATTCATTCATTCATTCATTCATTCATTCATTTATTGAGAGAAGGTTTTGCTAGGTAGCCCAGGCTGGTCTTGAACTTTAAACCTTCCTGCCTCAAGAGCTGGGTTGACAGTGTGCACCACCACACTGAACTTCAAATCTGTTCTCTAACAGAAGCCAGAGAGGACAAGGTCCCCACAAAGACTCCCACAAACAGGCCTGGAAGGGGATCATACTGGCTTAGGTACATAGCAATAGGGTGTGGGAAGCCATTTTAGACTTTCTGGCCAGCCGGACAGAAATCTATGTCAGGCAGTAAACAAGCCCATATTTGGTGGATGGCTCGCCCTTAATCCCTGATTGGCTAAGCAAGCCTGTCTGGTAAGGTGATGTGACCTGTGGTGATTGGTTGAGGCGTGGTCGTGGCTTGAGTGGATACGCTTGTACCCCGAGGAGCGAGGAGCGGGGGATTTGAAGAGAGAAGCTGCCTAAGTAAACTGCTTTGAGAAGAACTGGTGGTTGCATTTTCCTTGCTGGTTGAGTTGGATGCAACAATGAGGGGCACACAGGTCCTATCTCTGTAACTCCATCCTCTGCCTGTGTTGCCTACCATGGCACCCCCTTTATCCTTTTGTTGTGACATTGCTGTTGTTCATTTTTTGATTATTTATTTAAAAAAAAAACATGGTTTGTCTATGTATCCTTAGCTGTCCTCGAACTCATTTTGTAGACCAGGCCGGCCTTGAACTTAGAGACCCACCTGCCTCTGCTTCCTAAGTGCTGAGATTAAAGACATGAGCTAGCATCTTTAGACATCATGTTTTCTAAACTGCTAGGGCACAGAGCTCCATCTACATCTCAAAAGTAATAATTTAAGAAAATAAGAGGTGGGCTGGCAAGATGGCTCATCGGGTAAGAGCACTGACCGCTTTTCTGAAGGTCCTGAGTTCAAATCCCAACAACCACATGGTGGCTCACAACCACCAGTAATGAGATCTGATGCCCTCTTCTGGTGTGTCTGAAGACAGCTGCAGTGTACTCATGTCTAATAATAAGTAAATCTTTGGGCTAGAGTGAGCAGGGACTGAGTGAGCAGAGTTGACCAGAGCAAGCAGAGGTTCTAAAAACTCAATTCCCAACAACCATATGAAGGCTCAAAACATCTGTACAGCTACAATGTACTAATAACTAATATACATAAAATAAATAAATAAATCTTAAAAAAAAAGAAAGAAAAGAAGAGGCAGACATGGGTGGATTGGATTTCTTCTTTTCTCTTCTTTATTTTTCTTTTCCTTAGACAGGGCCTTACACTGTAGCTCTGGCCAGTCTAGGGTTTACTAGATGGACCAGCCTAGCTTGTAACTAACTTATGAGACACCCCTGACTCTGACTTTGGACTGCTGGGATGAAAGACACTCAACTTGATATTATGCCCAATCATAAGTGAATGGATTTTTATTTTATTTTTTATTTTATATATTTTTTTAAGATTTATTTATTTATTATCTGTAAGTACACTGTAGCTGTCTTCAGACACCCCAGAAGAGGGCATCAGATCTCATTACAGGTGGTTGTGAGCCACCATGTGGTTGCTGGGATTTGAACTCAGGACCTTCGGGAGAACAGTTGGTGCTCTTAACCACTGAGCCATCTCACCAGCCCGTGAATGGATTTTTAAATGCTTCTGGCAGAGATATCTGTCGGGGGTGGGTATCATCATTGCTGTGAACAAGGGGACGGAAGACATCTGAGTTCCCACAAGTCTGCGGGCACTGTGTCACACAGCTCTGTTATCTCAAGAGAACCAGCCTGACGAGACCTTCTTAGCCTTCTGTCTTTTGGGGGCAGGGTCTTAAGCTGATCTTGAACTTGCTATGTGGTTCAGGCTGGCCTTATCTCCTCAGCCTCTCGTCTCTTCATCCCCAGGGCTGGTTCTACAACAGTGGGTCACCACCTCAGTGAGCCTCTGCTTCTCCTGAGGGCCATATGGCTGTGGAGTTTTCTAAACCAGCTCTTGTAGCCCTGTGCCTACTTTGGGGATGACTCTGACATCCTAAGAACATCGCTGTTTTCCTGGCCTTTCCTAAGCAGTTATTTCATCTCCTCAACTTGAGTTTCAGAGACACAGGAATGAATCCTAGAGCCCTCAAAGCCAGCAACTCCTGGTCCTTGCAGGGCTGGTACTCACAGACCACCAGTTGACTCCCTACATCCACACATGCCTCTGGAAGACCAGGTGGCTGTCACTACAGAATCTCCCCAGCTTGGGCTGTGAGGAGTCTCTGACTGTTGTCTCTTCCTGTTCAGGACATATGCCTAGCCCTTTAGTATCACAGTGCCATAGATTTCTTCCCTCCCCTCCTTTGTAGTGTTGATGAGAGAACCCTAGGTCCCATGCATGTTATATAGGCATTCTCCCATGGAGGGACACCCAGAGCCCCTCCCTGGGGGATTCTAGGCAGGGGCTCTACCACTGAGCCATGCCCCCACAATCCTCACTGGGGGATTCTAGGCAGGGGCTCTACCACTGAGCCACACCCCCAGCCCCTCCCTGGGGGATTCTAGGCAGGGGCTCTACCACTGAGCCATGCCCCCACAATCCTCACTGGGGGATTCTAGGCAGCTGCTGAACTATTGAACACATACCCTCAGCCCCTCACTGGGCAACCCTATAGGTAAGAGATCTACTATCAAGCTGCCACCACCCCCAGCTCAGGTTGCCACAGTGATGTGGTGAAATGGAGGAGTGTATTAAAACATGCATCATCATTATCATGATAGTAGAATGACCTTGATGGTTCTGGGTGGCCACTGAGGATCAGAACCCGCTACTTACCCAGCTGGCTCTCTGCACCTAGGAAAGGTCTGCAAGAAAACCAACACCATTACCCAACATGAACAAGTGGAGCAGTCATACACAGTGAACAACACTTTGCTGGGCACAGAACCCAGGGCCTGGTGCATGCCAGGTGAGTGATCTACTTCAGTCACCTCACCTCAGTTGTGGCTCCAGACCATGATAATTTCTCTCTTTCCCTCTCCCTCCCTCCCTCCCTCCCTCCCTCCCTCCCTCCCTCCCTCCCTTCCTTGCTTTCTTTTTTTTTTTAAGACAGGGTTTGGGGGGAGGGGCTGGAGAGATGGCTCAGTGGTTAAGAGCACTGACTGCTCTTTCAGAGGTTCTGAGTTCAATTCCCAGCAATCACATGGTGGCTCACAACCATCCATAATGAGTTCAGATGCCCTCTTCTAGCATGTCTGAAGACAGCGACAGTGTACCCACATACATGAAATAAATAAATCTTAAAAAAAAAAAAAGACAGGATTTAGGTATATATCCCAGGGTGTCCTTGAACTCACTGTAACTTGGGCTAGCCCCAAACTTTCAGTGATTCTCCTGCCTCAGTCTGCCGGTACTGGGATTGCAGGCCTGTGCTGCCATACTTGGCTCAAGCCAGTTTCTCTCTAAACAAGCTGTCAGGCTACGGAGCAGATTACCTCTTTACAACGAAGGAGATCCTTGCTTTGTTCTCCAGAATCCACTTCAGGGTGGCAAGACTGTAACTGTCTGGGTGCTGGAAGGCCAGGCCTTCCGGAAGGCCCTGAACCACCACAGCTGCCTCATCCTGTAGCATCTGCTCGTAGGGAACAGGGACCATGGCTGTTGTCCCCAAGGCTTTACCTAGGACAGGAGGTAAGAGATGGTAAATGGGACTCTCAGAACTTTCCACCACCAGCTTCATCTAGGGCAACAGACACAGGAGCATGTAGCTTGAACATACATCAAGAGCCCAAAGAACTAACTTACTCTCTCTGTCTCTCTGTCTCTCTGTCTCTCTGTCTCTCTCTCTCCTTCCTGCATGTGGCTGCAATGTGACCAGCCAGCTTCCCGATCCTGGCCCCACCCTTTCTCTGCCCATTGCTGGGTCTCTCCTGCCATGCTGGCTCTATCCCTCTTGTGATGGCTGACATTGATGGTCAACATGACTGCATCAGGAATCAACCCCTACCCAAGCAACCGCACACATCTGTGAAACATTTTCTTGATTGGACCATTTGAGGTGAGATGAAGACCCAGCCTAAGTCTGAGCCACAGCTTCAGGTGGTGGCCCACAGGTAAGGCACGGAGAAAGGAAGCTTTAGCATGTCGCCAGCTTGCCCGTGTGCTCACGGGCAAGTTCACCTATCCTGCTGCTGGGGCATTCCTTCACTGAAAATTGAACCTACTTCCAGGATTCCAATGGAGACTGAAAACTAGCTAAGACATCCAGCCTTGTGGGCCGAACAACTTTCAGACCCTTGACCTTTCTGTCAGGAGACAGTCATTGTTGGATTAGCTGGATCAGAGCCTGTAAGCCACAATCATACACAGACACACAGTCACAGACACACAGACATAAAGACACATACACAGAAAGAGAGATAATGTATGTACATTCATTATATATCATTCATTATATGTAGTATATATACTATGTATACACATAGACATATCCAGCATATATACACACATAAGCACACACACACACACACACACACACACACACACACACACAAAATGTGTGAGCATGGTGACCTGACTTCAACTGATCTCCTGAACTTCAATAGAAGGAGAAAACCAAGTTATTACAAGTTGTTCTGTGACCTCCATGTGTACTATAAGCACATGCACACCACACACACACACACACACACACACACCATATACCATATCACACACACTCACACACATCACATCTTATACACACATATCACATACTTCATTACATACTACATACACACACACCACATACCATATCACATATACGCACATTCATAAAGGAGCACACACACACACATCACATCTTTTTTTTTTTTTTTTTTTTTTTTTTGGTTTTTTGAGACAGGGTTTCTCTGTGTAGCTCTGGCTGTCCTGGAACTCACTTTGTAGACCAGGCTGGCCTCGAACTGAGAAATCCGCCTGCCTCTGCCTCCCGAGTGCTGGGATTAAAGGCGTGCGCCACCACGCCCGGCTCACACATCACATCTTATACACACATATCACATACTTCATTACACACTACATACACACCACATACCATATCACATATACGCACATTCATAAAGGAGCACACACACACACACATCACATCTTATACACACATATCACATACTTCATTACACACTACACACACACACACCACATACCATATCCCACACATACACTCACACACAAGCACATGCACATGTATGCATGCACACAAGCACACACACACACACACACACACACAAGGGGGTGCCTATGCTCCACAGGGACTCACGGTAACAGAGGCAGAAATGGTCCTGCACGGCTCTCCTGAGCAGCTGGGCTTCTCCAGGACAGGCTTCCCCATTTCCCAGACACAGTGGCTTCTCTTCAGGCAGCCCTTCCCCCTGGCCTGCAAACACAGGATGAGCGTGGGTCAGAGTGAGCATTCTTTCTGCCCACCCATCTGTATTTCTTGTACTGAGAGGAAAAGGAGGGGAAAGGGGACTATCATAACAGAAGAAAGAGGGCATTTTTGTTTGTCTGTTATCTAAAGGTGGAAGCCAGGGCTACACACATGCTAGGTAACCACCCTACTGACTCAGCCATATCCCTCAGCCCCAAGAATAGAGGTTTCTTTGTTGTCTGTTTGAATATTTACTTTTATGTGCACACGTGTGTCTGTATGCCACACATATCATGTGTGTGAGTGTGTGTGTGTGTGTGTGTGTGTGTGTGTGTGTGTCTGTGTGTGTGCCAGAGAGGTCATCAGATCCCTTGGTACTAGAGTTAACAGCAGCTCTTAGCTACCTGATATGGGTGCTAGGAGCCAAACTCGGGTCCTCAGTATGCACAGCAAGCCCCTAACTACTGGCCATGTCTCCAGCCCTGAGAGGCAGGATCACCTGATGAATAGAGTCAAGCATGGTGGTCACCCCTGAAATAAATCTACAGCTACCCAGATGCCAGGGTGAGCACTCACAGTTGTGATCCCAGTGCTTGGGAGGCAGGCAGATCTCTGTGAGTTTGAGACCAGCCTGGTCTACAGAGTGAGTTTCATGATAGCATGACTACACAGAGAAACCCTGTGCCACAAGACAAATGACAGCACCACAAACCACCAAACTAAACAAACCAAAAAAAAAAAAATCTTTAAGAAGAAAGAGCCAGGAGTGTCAGGAATATTGACACTTTGGTCCCTGTGGTAGAACTGATCTGTGACATTTGGAAAAGCTGTGAACAGGGTCTTGATGGAAGAAGCATGTCACTGGCCGGCTGGCCTCTGAAGGTGAGTCCCTGCTTGCTTCTAGTCTGAGTCAGGCAGAGCACTGCCCCCTCTCACATGCTCCTGCCTCTCCACAGGCTGTGAGCTATGTGCAGGCCCAGTGAACCAGGAAGCAGAACTCGCTTTTTAAGATGCATCATTTTTAACTATGTGTATTCATGGGTTTGTGTGTACGTGCGGTGTGTGCACGGGAGTCTAGGAAGTGAGTGCCGACGAAGGCCAGAGGTGTTGGATCTCCCTGGAGCTAGACCCACAGGTGGCCCTGGGTCTCCCCATGTTCCCAAGTGCTGTCATCTCCCAAGCACCCAAAACACCCTTCCTTCCTTAAGTCGTTAACCAATAAAGTAACGAATACTTCAACATAGAAACCCTGAGCTAATAGCATCAACTGCTCTCCCAGAGGCTGTGTTTTAGTTCTGAGCTCCCAGATCATGCAGTTCTGAACTGCCTCTAAGTCCAGCTCTTCTGATTCTTCTTCTGGACTCTCGGCATCGGCTCTCACATGCACAGACAACCCCCCCCCACACACACACACGCACACATACACATGCGCACATACACATGCACACACAAATAAAAATGAAAGTAAATCTTCCTTTAAAAAAATATTGGGAGGCTGGAGAGATGGCTCAGTGGTTAAGAGCACTGACTGCTCTTCCAGAGGTGCTGAGTTCAATTCCCAGCAACCACATGGTGGCTCACAACCATCTGTATTAGGATCCAATGCCCGATTCTGGTGTGTCTTATAGCTACAGTATACTCATGTACATAAAAATAAATATTTTTTAAAAATCAATAAATGAGGGGGCTGGTGAGATGGCTCAGCAGTTAAGAGCGCCAACTGCTCTTCCAAAGGTCCTGAGTTCAAATCCCAGCAACCACATGGTGGCTCACAACCATCCATAACCCTGATGACCTCTTCTGGAGTGTCTGAAGACAGCTACAGTGTACTTACATATAATTAATTAATTAAATAAATAAATAAATATTTTTAAAAAATCAATAAATGCAATAATATGAATACGTTAGAATGAAGAATAAAAAATCAATAAGATTAGGTTGTGCAAGGTAGTGCACAACTTTAAGCCTAGCACTCAGGAGGCAGGGGCAGGGAGATCCCTGTGAGTTCAAGTCCAACCTGGTCTACACAGCAAATCTCAGGCCCACTAGGGCTACATAGTGAGACTCTGTCTCAAAAAATAATTATAAAATGAAATATGAGAATAAAAATGGGGATACAGTTCAGAGGTGGAGTATTTGCCTAGCATGTGTGAGGTGCTAAATTCAATCCCAGGCATACAAAGCAACCAACCAGACAGACAGGTAGACAGACAGCACCAGGGACAACAACAGGGTACAACACTGGCCACCTACAGTGCTGTGCAAAGTCTTTCTGGAGATCCTGTCTGGCGTTGACAAAGGCACAGCCCCGCTCCGTCCCCACCACGTACACATCTGTCTCATACACAGCGATGCAGGCCACCTCGGCCTTGGACTTGGCCAGCTCTTTACACTGAAACAGAAATACCAAACGACAAGAGTGGGTTCTACACATGCAGGCCTGGAGTTCGTTAGGTTGGCTTAGGAGCCCTATTGGAGAGAAAGGAGAAAAAAATCAAGGACAAGGAAGATGGCTCACAACTGGGATCCCAGTGCTCTGGAGGTGGAGGCAGGGGGATCAAAGCCTCTGCTATGTAGCATGTTCAAGGTCCTCGTGGGCTGGTTGAGAATCTGTCTTTAAAAAAAACAAAAAAACTGGCCAGGCAGTGGTGGCGCACACCTTTAATCCTAGCACTTGGGAGGCAGAGGCAGGCAGATTTCTGAGTTCGAGGCCAGCTTGGTCTACAAAGTGAGTTCCAGGACAGCCAGGGCTACACAGAGAAACCCTGTCTCGAAAAACCAAAAAAAAAAAAAAAAAAAAAAAAAAAGGCAAAAAGGGGGGGGTGCACAACTACTAAGAGAATTTATGTCCGACCCCCAAACTAGTCACCCACTCTCCCTTAAACATCCTCCATACTTTAAATTTTATTATTATGAGTAATCATATTAGATGGTGTGTATGTACGTGTATGCACACATGTGTGCACACAGTACTCATGTGAAGAGAACAACTTCCAAGTGTTAGCTTTCTCCTTCTACTTGTGGGTCCCGGGACTTGAACTCGGATAGTCAGGGTTAGTGTCAACCCTCCTCTACCTGCTGAGCCATCTCACTGGCCCTGCTTTATGGACACTATATTTACCTATAGAAACACATAGGCACAGGATAGCAGACCTGTGAGGGGGTCTGATCTGACCTCGTGTGGTGTACCCCAGTGTCCAGAAGGAGTCTGGATGGGAGGAGTCATCAGTGCTTGTTAAATGCAGCAGTGAACCCATCCCCGTCCCGTGGTTTTAGGACAGATATATTTCTAGCTTTCTTCCTTTTTGGGGGTGAAGAGTTTGGTTTGGTCGCAGCACGTGTCCCTTACTGGCCAACAACTCACTATGTTATGTTGGCAAGATAACATAACATAACATAACATAACGTAGGGGATAGCCTTACGACCTGAGTTTGATTCCCCCAGACCCACGTGATGGCCAGAGTACACCAGCTTCCCAAAAATGGCCCTCTAACCTCCCGGTGCATTCTATGGCACGCATATCACATCCACTATGTGATGACACGGAAAAACATCCAAAGACCCCTTATGCCCCTGATGACCTTGAACTCCTGACCCTCTTTATCTACCTCCTACGGTGCTGGGGTTTACAAGTGTGTACCACCATGCTGCACTGAAGGACAGCCTCATACAGACACGAGGGGGATACAAAGAAGTGACACTGGCCGGGCGTGGTGGCGCACGCCTTTAATCCCAGCACTTGGAAGGCAGAGGCAGGCGGATTTCTGAGTTCGAGGCCAGCCTGGTCTACAAAGTGAGTGCCAGGACAGCCAAGGCTACACAGAGAAACCCTGTCTCGAAAAACCAAAAAAAAAAAAAAAAAAGAAGTGACACTGAAGTGTGTCTCCATCCTTCAGTTCAGTAACAATCGGCGGAGCCAGAGTCTCACCATGGACTCCAGGGCAGACACGAGGAACGTCACCACCATCCTGCCGTCTGAGGGCTCATCAGTGGGCTGAGTAGTCTCTGCTACTTGGGCCATTGTCCCTGTAGAGGAGAAACACGGAGTGAGCGGTGGGAACTCTCAGTGTTCTTGCCATCACAGGATGACAGCTCTATGGGTGTGAATGGAGGGTCCACCATGGATTACGTTGGGTGCCCAGGCTGGTGCAGGATGGAGATGCCAGAAGCTTTGGGAGGTAAGACGTCCTTAGGACACTGAAGGCATCAGGTAGTCCTTGTGTGGTACCCAGACCCTACCTCACCTACAGCTCCCACAGCAGAGAAGCAACGTGTGAGGAGACAGCAATGTGTGGGTCTGGTTCCTCTCATCACAGCAGACCGGGAAGCTTTTCAGAGAAAAGTGTTATATCTTTTTCTAAAAGACAGGATCTCATGAGTTCCTGGTTGACCTGGAACTTAATCTATAGACGAAGCAAGGAGGCCTCAAAGTCATAAAGATCTACCCATTTCTGCATCTGGAGTATTAGGATTAAAGGAATGTGCTGCCGCTGCCCGCCGCCGTCACACCTGGATGTTTTGTTTTATTTTATTTTTCAAAAGGGTCTTATCAGCCCACCACACTGACACAGAACTATGTAGCCAAGAATGACTCTGAATTCCTGACCCTCCTTCCTGTTTGCCAACAGCTGAGAAAACAAGACGCATGCCACCATGCTTGGCTGAAACCTTTGGCCTTTGTCTGAGAGAGAGACGGCGTCAGAGGGGCTGATCCCGCAGGATTACAGGTTGGCATCAATTCCGCATCAAGCCAAGCAGGAATAAAGAATCAATGGTGTCTTGTTTATCATGCTCTATTTGTACACTGTATGGAACAGCACAAGAGGCAGGAAAATCTTCCTTCCTTCCAACCTACATTCATTTGTTTGGTTTTTTTAAAAACGATTTATTTATTTACTATACATAAGTGCACTGTAGCTGTTTTTCAGACACACCCAAAGAGGGTATCAGATCTCATGTATCAGATCTCATCACAGATGGTTGTGAGCCACCACGTGGTTGCTGGGATTTGAACTCAGGACCTTCAGAAGATCAGTCAGTGCTCTTAACCACTGAGCCATCTCTCCAGCCCCCTTCCTTTGCTTTTGTTTTTGAGACAGGGTTTCTCTGCCATAGCCCTGGCTGTCCTAGAACTCACTCTGTAGACCAGGCTGGCCTCGAACTCAGAAATCCGCCTGCCTCTGCCTCCCGAGTGTGGGATTAAAGGCGTGCGCCACCACGCCCGGCTCTTTTTGAAGATTTTTTTTTCCCTCATCTCTCCAGACAAGATCATATGTAGCTCAGACTGTCCTTGAACTTGCTACATAAGTTTAATTCCTGCTCCACCTGTCTCTACCTCTCAAGTGCTGAGTTGCTGGGCAGATGTCACCACATCTGGCTGCCAGTTTTCTTAAAAAAAAAAAAAAAGAAAGAAACTGTGTGTGTGTGTGTGTGTGTGTGTGTGTGTGTGTGGGTGCATGTGAGGGGTGCCCCCAGAGGCCAGAGGAGGATGTCAGACTGGAAGCAGGAGTTACAGGTCGTTCTGAACGGTCTGACATGGATGCTGGGAACAGAACTCAGGTCCTCTGCATGCACAGCAAGAGCTCTGACCACAGAGACCTCTCCAGCCCCAAGACTACTTTTAGTATTGCTTTTGAGAAAAGGTCTTCATTATGCTGTAGCCCAAATTAGTCTCAAATTCATGATCCTCCTGCCTCAGCTTGCTGAAGACAGGTACCACCAAACGCATTGAAACCAAGCACATCAGGCTATAAATTACCCCACAGAATATCATCTCCCAGGGCCTTTTGTACGCACACGTAAAGGACCAGCAACATCCAACTAGATCATAGGTTTTACATAGTAATTAACTTTTCTCTAACTGCAGATTATAGGGCTGGGCTGGGACTTGGTTCCTAGAGCTGCTAGAGCACTCTTGGCTACTGGCGAGCCTGGAGTCTGGATTCTTTTTTTTTTTTTTTTTTTTTTTTAAGATTTATTTATTTATTATATGTAAAGTACACTGTAGCTGTCTTCAGACACTCCAGAAGAGGGCGCCAGATCTCATTACAGATGGTTGTGAGCCACCATGTGGTTGCTGGGATTTGAACTCTGGACCTTCGGAAGAGCAGTCAGGTGCTCTTACCCACTGAGCCATCTCACCAGCCCTGGAGTCTGGATTCTATCCTCAACAAGGAAAACAAACACACAAGCAAACACACACACACAAACACACAAACAAACACACAAACAAACACACAAATAGGTAGTGTACTTTTTTAATTCCATCACTCAGGACAGGGGAAATCCGCCTGCCTCTGCCCCCCGAGTGCTGGGAATAAAGGCATGAACCACCACACCCGGCTCAGCCCTCCTTTTCTATCTCGCCTCCAGCTAAAACTCTGGTGGGTGATGAGGGGGATGGGGGTGGTGCATATACTCTGGAGGAGGCAGAGACAGGCCAGCCTGGTCTACAGAGTGAGTTCCAGGACAGCCGGAGGGACACAGAAAAAACCCTGTCTCATAAAACAACAACAAGAAACCCAACCAAACCACCACACAAAAGCCCATGTATGAGCCGGGCGTGGTGGCGCACGCCTTTAATCCCAGCACTCGGGAGGCAGAGGCAGGTGGATTTCTGAGTTCGAGGCCAGCCTGGGCTACAGAGTGAGTTCCAGGACAGCCACGACTACACAGAGAAACCCTGTCTCGAAAAACAAAACAAAACAAAACAAAAAGCCCATGTATGACAATAAATGTTGTAATCTGAGCACTGTAGGCAGGAGAGATGTAACAAGATGGAGGGACTCAGGTCTCTCTTTACACCAAGTGGGGCTCAGTTATCATATCAAATTTGGGTCATTAGGCTTAGCAGCAATCAACTTTACCCCACCGTGCAATCTCTGTAGTACCTCGGCAATTTTTATTTATTTATTTATTTAGAGAAATCTGGTCATGATAGTCAACTATCTATAATCTTAGCACTAAGGGAGATGGTCAGCAAGGCCAGCCTGGGCTACATACCAAGACTGTCTTGAAAATAAATAATTTATGCATGGGGTCTAACCTTGGACTGCCAGCCATTCTAGAGGCTAAGACAGGATCGGATGAACACCCTAGGGAGATCTTGTCTCAAAATAACATTAATAGGCTGGGGCCTGGAGCCAAGGCTCAGTGTTAGTTAAGAGCACCTGCTGCTCTTCTGTTTCAGTTTACCCAGTTTCAGTTCTCAGAAGCCCCAAGGCAACTCACAACCATCTGCATCTGGTTCCAGGAGATCTGGTGCCCTCTTCTGGCCTCTGCTGGCACTGCATGCATGTGGTGCACCGCCAAACAGGCGGGCTGAACACCCACAAACATAAAATAAAAATAAAAAAGTCATAGCCAGGTGAGGCTGATACACATCTTTACTCTCAAGCCATTGGGAGGCAGAGGCAGTTAGATCTCTGTGAGTTTGAGGCCAGCCTGGTCTACAGTGCAAGTCCCAGGCCTGTTACACAGAGAAACCCTGTCTTGAAAAACCTACTAAATAAATAAACAAGTCTATATAAAATACAAAACATAAGTCTGCTGCTGTAGCTCAGGGTTCTGGGCTCAATCCCAAGTATAAACAAACAGCAATAAATCAGCACCCACCAAGCTTGACCCAGCAATTCCATTCTTTAGTAAACACCCACAAGAATCCAAAAATAAAACCCATACCCAGCGCTCTGAAATCAACACAGTGGTGTCATCCACCACAGACAAAACTCGCTTTATTTAGTCTTCTACTTTAAATAGATTACTTAGTTATATGTGCATATGTGTGTGTGCGTGCCCAGGTGCCTGTATAGGCCAGAAAAAAACGTTTCACATCCGCTGGATCTGGAGTTACAAGGGGCTGTGAGCTCCTTGACATGGGTTCTCAGAGCGATGCTCTGTTCCTCTGCAAGGGCAGCAGGCACTCTCCACTGCTGAGCCCACTCCCCAGCACCTCCATTTATGTTTTATAAACAAAGAGGTCTTAGTTAATTAGGTTCGTAGAAAACAATTAACAGTATAAAACTAACAGTGAACAGTGCCCGTGTTTGAAAACAGCTACAAGGCTCAAAGGAGAACACAGGATTGTAATAAGCAGAGTGACAGAACATACTGAAGAGCTTTGTCTAGTTAGCTCCCTGGAACGTAAGTATTGATTCTTTTAAAAAGAATTTATTTATTTTATGTATATGAATACACTGTCTCTGTCTTCAGACACACCAGAAGAGGGCATCAGATCCCATTACAGATGGATGTGAGCCACCATGTGGTTTCTGGGATTTGAACTCAGGACCTCTGGAAGAGCAGTCAGTGCTCTCAGCTGCTGAGCCATCTCTCCAGCTCGTACCTATTGATTTTTGCTTCATGCTGCCCCACTGGCTGATCTCCTCAGAGCTCAAGCAGCTGCTACTCTGAACTGAGCACAACATCTCAAACATCTGGAACTCTTGGTTACAGCACATCTGGGCTGTGGACCACAATCAGGGTGTCTCTATCTTGCCTATGTGACAGGTGACATCACAGTGCACAGACAAAAAAAGAAAAACAACAACCACCCCTGGAAACAACCAATACACCAGCATCTTGGGGGCATAAACGAAGACTTCAGATTCTTTAGACAAACAGTTATAGGCATCTATACTACAACGTCTGGACAGCTCCATTGCCTTTGTTATGTCTCTCACAATGAAGCCAACTCAAATGTATCCACAAGCTGTCCTTCCGGGGCTGTAACGTTCTAGTGAGAGCCAGCAGGTCTGTAAGACCTCCAAGCACCCTCCAAACATCACTGTTATTAAAAAGTCTCTCAGAACAAGTGGCCCCTACAGCAGCAAGCACTGAGGAGCCCGGCTGCCCAGAGGAGCAGCCAGGCCACCTGAGGGCAGTGGTGGGGTACTCTGTCAGGCCCCTCCATCCCTCCATTAAAAATCTCTGTGTGTGTGGGTGGGAGGGAGTGTTTTCCCTGCATGGTGGTGTGCACCGTGTGCGTGCCTGGGGGTGGAGGAGGCTGGGAAGGGTACTGGGTGCCCTAGAAATGGATTTATAGGTGGTGGTGGTCCTGAATTTACACATGGGTGCTGGGAATTGAACCTCGGTCCTCTGTAAGAGCAGTAAAAGCTTTTTTTTTTTTTTTTTTTTTTTTTTAATGTTTTTTTGAGACAGGGTCTCTGTGTGTAGCCCTGGCTGTGCTGGAACTTGCTCTGTAGACCAGGCTGGCCTCGAACTCACAGGAATCTGCCTGCTGTATGACACCACGTCGGGCCTGCAGTACAAGTTCTTAACTGCCATCTCTTCAGCTGCCTCCCCTCCATTTTCTTTCTTTCTTTTATCCTGTAACTCTCTGAAATCCTCCTGCCTCAGTATCCCCAGTGCTGGGCTGACAGACACATTTGAGTTACCACACTAGGCTTGAGTTCTGTTATTTTGTTTTTATTTTACTTTGGAGGAAATTCTTTTTCTGACTTGCATTGTATTTTAAAGGGTGAGTTTTCCTGTATCTCAATAGTTTATTTAGTGACAAGGTCCCACTGTGTAGCCCCAGCAGGCCTGGAACTTGCTATATATAGGCAGTCCTTGAACTCTCAGATCCATTTGAAGGCCACTGCTGCCGGCTCATTTCTGGTTCTTTGTGCTGAAATAAGTACATTCTAGAATAATGTTTTGGGTGCAATAGGTTAAATACATTATTATAGTGAATTTTAATTTGTAAAAATTTACTTTAAATTTTAAAAGTTACTAAACATTTTAAACGTTTTAAAATAAAAATTTTTTGAGCCAGGCAGTGGTGGAGGATGCCTTTAATCCCAGCACGTGGGAGGCAGAGGCAGGCGGATTTCTGAGTTTGAGGCCAGCCTGGTCTACAGAGTGAGGAGTTCCAGCTACACAGAGAAACCCTGTTTTTTTTTTATTGTTGTACTAGTTGTTATGGCCATAGGACACCTTGTACTCTCAACCAGACCAGACACAAGCCACATTTTGGAGGCTGGGCCCTTTCTTTCGTTCTCTTCACCGACCCAAGCCATTGGCCGCCACGAACACCAAATGCCTCCATAATCCTGGAGCCAACAAGCAAAGCCAACTGCCGAAGGTGGAGCCAGAGCGCCGTTGCTAGGCAACCGCAATGGCCCCGCCCCTTCCCTTAACCAATCAAGTGTTTCTAAACACAGCGCAGATACCTCAGGTGGCGCGTGACCTCGGCACGCACGGGGCACAGCTTTCCCCGCCTCCTCGCCCCGTCACAACCAATCGAAAGCGAGATTTTGGTGCGCGCCTGGCGTGCGAAGGTCGCCTAACCGCACGTCTTCCCCGCCCCGCCCCCCACTCTTCTGGGCCCGCTCGCGGTAGGGAAAATGGGGGTCGGCGCTGACCACCGGGCGCCCGAAGGTCCCTCCACGCGCCCCGAGAGAGCGCTCTGCCCCGGCGGGGACTCCCGGAAGCGGAAGTTGTGAGGGAAGCGGCGGCGGGATACGCACCTGAGGGCCTTGCCTTGCGGGCCGCGCCGGGGGTCTGGAGCCTGGCTTGCGCGTGCGCAGCGGCCCTGCGCCGGCGACCTGAGCTCGGGGGCCGCGGACGCCTCCTCTCCGCCAGCCTCTCTCCGCTCCCTCCGGTTTTTCGTTTTTATTATTTTTTTCCTCCCTTTTTCCTTTTTTATTTTATTTTTTGTCTTTGTTTGCTTCCTGGAAGGAAGGTCGGCTTCCCGCGCGTGGCCGAAGCACCCCCGGTGGGGACGGCCACTTCCGGTGCGCTGCAGGACGGCTTCCGCGAGGCCGCCAGCCGGGCTGCGTGGTGTGCACGTGGCTTCGCGCCTTCCCTGGATGTGCATGGCCGTTCTGGATAGATACAGATATTTTTAAATGTGGTTTTGCGTGCACGTGGAAGCGGAGAGGACACCCCATGCGTTACTCAGGCACCCACTTTTTTCCCCCACCGCGACAGTTTCTCTTGTAGCCCTGGCTAGCCTGCATTGTAGACCAGGCTGGCCTCAAACTCAGAGATCCACTGCCTCCGCCTCCCGAGTGCTGGGATTAAAGGCGTGCGCCATCACACCACTTAACTTTTAGGACATTGCATTTCCTTTAAAACTTATTTTTGTGCCTGTGTCAGTTCTATGTTCTTGTGTTTGCGTGGCTGCATGTCTCGGGAGCTATTCCTAAAGCACCATCTGCTGTAAGCATTTTGCCACACTGTTTATATGCACCACGGGGAGGCCAGGAGAGGTCACAGTATCCCCTGGACCAGGAGTTTCAGACTGTATGGATGCGGGAACTGATCAAGTGTTCTTAACCACGGAGCCGTCCCTCCAGCCCCATTTTACAAGGGTTTCAGTTTTGTTTGTTTGTTTGCTTTAAAATGTACTGGAAAGGGGGTTGGAGCAGTGGCTCAGCTGTTGAGAGCTGGTAAGTGCGCTTTCAGAAGACCAGTGTCTGTCAAGCGCGGCACACGTGCCTGTAACTCGCACTTCCAAAGGATCGGAATCCTTTGGCCTCTGTATGCTCCCACACCCGCTTAAAAAAATAAAATATTTAAAAAATACTTTTAAAGATTTATTGCTTGGTGTACATGCCATTAATGCTAGCATTCACAAGGAAGAAATAGGCAAATCTCTCTGAGTTTGAGGCCAGCTATGACTACATATAAGATCCTGACCCAAAATAAAATGAGAAATAACACTTTGTTCATATCAGGAAAGGCCGTGTAGCTTCCTACACAGTCTGTATTTGCTCGTGTTCTTGAGCTGGCTCCAATAAATCCTTTCCTCCCAGGTCACAAGTGGGTCACTGATTACTAGATCCTGTGGTGTTCGTCCAGCCTGAAAATCACTTGCTCTGGGGACTTGTCAAAATCAGGTCACTCACCCTTGCAATGTGGCCTTTTAGGGCACAGTGCTTGGTGGCTGTTCTGGCTCCCACTCAATCCCCTTTCTTCCCACTCTCAGATTGCCATGACGTTTCCTACTTTCTGTCTCCAATCTCTGCTGTCTGCCCTCAGTCCTTGACTTACCTTACCTAGTTTCAGGATTATTAAAGAACATTTCCGTGTTGGGTGGTGGTACAGGCCGTTAATCCCAGCACTCTGGGGGCAAAGGCAGGGGGATCTCAGAGTTCAAGGCCAGCATGGTCTACAGAATAAGTTCCTCGACAGCCAAAGATATGCAGAGAAACCCAGTCTCAAAAAGAATAACAATAACAACGAAACAAAAAAGGCCCCCAAAACATTTACAGGATTTACAGGTCTTCAGTCTAGACCAGTCTTCTGAACTGGAGATCTGTGTAGCCAGTGTCTGTTTTGAAATCTCCACTCTCGAGATGACCAGCCTCAGGAGGACAACATGGCGCACCCTATCCCAAGTCTTCTCCTCGTCCCTATCTCAAGGTCACAGGTTTCAGCCTACAGTACTCGGATCCCATGGGATGGGAGCAGGAGCTAGAGGACCTGCTTCATTTCCTGACAGGAAGCAGAGGAAGGAAGAGGGAGGGAGAGAGGGGGAGGAGAAAGGAGGGAAAGGAAAGGCAAGAAAAAAAGACACAGAGCTACATCATCAGTGAGCCACTTCCTCCAGCTAGGTCCTGAAATTTCCAGAGCACCCCAAATAGGGTAATCAGTTGGGGTTCACGTTTTCAATATATGAACTGGGGAGGACACTTTACCCCGACCATAATAGCTGGTTGAATTTTTCTCCCTTCCTCCCTCCCCCTCTCTCTTTCTTTCTCTTTCCTTCCTTCCTTCTTCTTTCTTCTCTCTCTTCCTTTCTCTCTCTCTCTCTCTCTCTCTCTCTCTCTCTCTCTTTCTTTCTTTCTTTCTTTCTTTCTTTCTTTCTTTCTTTCTTTCTTTCTTTCTTTCTTTCTTACCAGGCTGGCCTGCAACTGCCTCCTGAGTGCTGGGATTAAAGACTTAGGCTACCACATCCTAACTTATTAAAAAGAAATAGCCAGGCAGTGGTGGCACACATCTTTAATCTCAGCACTGGAGAGACAGAGGCAGTTGGATCTCTTGAGTTGAAGCCAGCCTGGTTTACAAAGCAAGTTCCAAGATAGCCAGGGCTATACTGAGAAACTCCCATCTTGAAAACAAACAGGAAAAGAAAAGAGCGGAGGGAGAGAGGAAGGAAACAGACACACACAGGTGTGTGGTACCATCTGGACTCCATGTGGACATGTGCGCACACAAGCACACAGGTCCTAAAATAAGATAAAAAACACAACTCGGGAGGCAGGGGCAGGAGATCTGTGAGTTCAAGGCCAGCCTGATTTACACAGCAATCTTCAGGTCAGCCAGAGCTGCATAATGAGACCCTGTCTCAAAAGTTATAAATTAGCTACACGTTGCAATCATAAAACATAAGCATCAGCAAGAGAGGCTAATGTAAGAAAAGTGGGTAGTGTTTAGCAACCAGCAGAGTGCAGGATCTGCTCAGGCTGGTGGCCCTCACCCGTGGTGACACTGGTGAATGCTGCCTTCATGAGCAGGAGAACTCAAGGGTGAAGTGCCATTACTATAAGTGCTACTACTACGCTAGCTAGCGTCTCTCAATGAACTCAGGAATTTAATGCAATCTCAATAATAAAACCCGGTGGAATTTTATTACTGCTACTTGACAAGATGACTTTTAAATTTTCATGGAAGTAAATGTTATGAATAGCAAAGTCAATTTGGTGAGAAAAGACGAGAGAACAAAACAGGCACCCTTGAATAAAAATGAGAACATACGACTCGACACAGCATCTGGAGCCTTGTTGTAGGATGTATTGATTTTTTTCCTTCCCCTGTTTTATTTCCAGACAAGGTCTCATTGTAGCCCAGGCTGGCCTCAAACTCACTATGTAGCCAAGGATGACCATGAACTGATCCTCCTGCTTCTGCCTTCCAAGTGCTGAGAAGAGAGGCTTTTGCTCAGTTCATGTCCATCTTCCTCATAGATTCTAAATAGTATTTCAAACACTGAGATTATGTTTGTGGTAGACAATAAATTATTTTGGGGTAATGAGATATCCGTTTGGCCTCATGGAGTGGCACACACCCTCAATCCCAGCACCTCAGAGGCAAAGACAGGTGAACTCTGAGTTCCACACCAGCCTGCTTTACATAGTGAGTTCTAGGTGAGCCAGGGCCATTCAGTCAGGTTTTTTTTTTTTTTTTTTTGGTTTTTCGAGACAGGGTTTCTCTGTGTAGCCCTGGATATACTGGAACTCACTTTGTAGACCAGGCTGGCCTAGAACTCAGAAATCCGCCTGCCTCTGCCTCCCGAGTGCTGGGATTAAAGGCGTTCGCCACCACGCCCGGTCTGTCAGGTCTTGTTTCAAAACGAAAAGAAAAAAAAAAGTCTATTAACAGTTTTTAACTGTGGGGTGGTGAGATGGCCCAGAGGATGAAGGCACTTGCCTTTTGAGTCTGAAATTCTTTTTTTTTTTTTTTCGAGACAGGGTTTCTCTGTGTAGTCCTGGCTGTCCTGGAGCTCACTTTGTAGACCAGGCTGGCCTCGAACTCAGAAATCCGCCTGCCTCTGCCTCCCGAGTGCTGGGATTAAAGGCGTGCGCCACCACGCCCGGCTGAGTCTGAAATTCTTGAGCCCATCCTTGCAAGCTCCATGGTGGAGGGGGAGAAATGACTCCCTAAAGATGCTTTCTAACTTCTGCACTTAACACTGTGATGTGCATTCACCCCCACCCCAAAATACATAAATGAAACATATTTTATTATGTTTTAAGATTGAGAGTGGACTTGGTAGTGCTTGCCTGTAACCCTGGCACCCAGGAGGCAGAGGCAGGAGATTCAGTAGTTCAAGTAACATAGCAAGTTAAATACTAGCCCGGGCTACGTTAGACCCTGTTTCAAAAACCACAAACACTTACTTTTGTTGGGCTCTGGATAGAACTCAAGAACTTGCACATACTAGGTGATCACGTTACCACTGGGCCATACTCCCTGCTTCTGACTACAATTGTAAATCTCATTCTGAGAACTCGACTATTGTCTCCCTTGTCACAAAACTAGAACCAAATTGATGGGCAAGCACTGCCACCTAGTGGCCATGATTCACACCGTAGATGTCCTCTTGGGTTGCAATTTTTGAATTTTTTTTTTTTAACTTTTATTTGTATGCATGCATGCATATCTGTATGAATGAATGCCACACGTGTTCAAGGGACTCTGGAGACAAGAAGTCTATGTCAGAATTCCTGAAGCTGGAGTTGTTAGGTGGTTGTGAGTCACCTGATATGGGACCTGGGAACCAAATTTGAGTCCTATGCAAGAGCAGCAAGCACTCTTTTTTTCTTTTCTTTTTTTTGGTTTTTCGAGGCAGGGTTTCTCTGTATAGCTCTGGCTGTCCTGGGACTCACTTTGTAGACGAGGCTGGCCTCGAATTCAGAAATCTGCCTTCCTCCCAAGTGCTGGGATTAAAGGTGTGTGCCACCACGCCCGGCAAGCAGCAAGCACTCTTAATGGCCGAGACACTGCCCACTTTTTCTTCTCCTTTTTTCCCTTTGAAATAAGGTCTCGCCATCTACACGTAGCCACAGCAGGTCTGGAACCCACTGTGTAGACCAGGCAAGCTATATTCATCTGCGCATGCCTCCTGAGTGCTGAGATCAAAGGTATGCACCACCGTGTCTAACTCCTCCTTCCCAATCTTACACCAGACAAGACTTCTTTTTGGCTACTTTTTTTTTTTTTAATTTTTTCAAGACAGGGTTTCTCTGTGTAGCCCTGGGTGTCCTGGAACTCACTCTGTAGACCAGGCTGGCCTCGAACTCAGAAATTCGCCTGCCTCTGCCTCCCAAATGCTGGGATTAAAGGTGTGTGCCACCACACCGAGCTTTTTGGCTACTTTTATCTTCCGAACTAGGGTTTCACTATGTCAGCCAGACTGGCCTGGAACTAGGTATGTAGACCAGAGTGGCCTCAAACTCAGAGATCTGCCTTTCTCGGGCTTTGGAGTGGTGAGAAATAAAGGTGTACACACCAGGTGTGGGGGATTCTAGGCAGGGGCTCTACCACTGAGCCACGCCCCCAGCCCCTCCCTGGGGGATTCTAGGCAGGGGCTCTACCACTGAGCCACGCCCCCAGCCCCTCCCTGGGGGATTCTAGGCAGGGGCTCTACCACTGAGCCACGCCCCCAGCCCCTCCCTGGGGGATTCTAGGCAGGGGCTCTACCACTGAGCCACGCCCCCAGCCCCTCCCTGGGGGATTCTAGGCAGGGGCTCTACCACTGAGCCACGCCCTCAGCCCCTCCCTGGGGGATTCTAGGCAGGGGCTCTACCACTGAGTAACAACACTAAGTGATTTAGAATTGTTGTTTTGATACAGTTTCATGCTATTGCCCAGGTTGGCCTTGATTCTCCAGCCTCAGCATCCATGATGCTGGACTGACAGCAGTGCGCCTTCACATCTGCTCTCCACTCATTCTGGGTCTATTCTCCCTTCACACCTGTGATGGTTTGTATATTCTTGGACCAGGGAGTGGCACCATTTGGAGGTGTGGCCTTGTTGGAATTGGTGTGACCTGGTTGGAGTAGATGTGCCTCTGTGGGTGTGGGCTTAAGATCCTCACCCTAGTTGCCTGGAAGTCAGTCTTCCACTAGCAGCCTTTGGATGAAGACCTAGAACTCTCAGCTCCTCCTGCACCATGCCTGCCTGGATACTGCCATGCTCCCACCTTGATGATAATGGACTGCACCTCTGAACCTGTAAGCCAGCTCCAATTAAATGTTGTTTTTATAAGACTTGCCTTGGTCATGGTGTCTGTTCACAGCAGTAAAACCCTAACTAAGACAACACCTAATGACATCATCCCACTCACACACCAGCTCCTTGCCAGACTGTTTAGTCAGGAGAGATACTTTGGCATCTGTGAACCGTCTTCATCCTCTTTCATTTTGCCCTCCATAGTCCATATCTTTTTTGGGGGGGTGGGGTGGGATAGGGTTTCTCTGTGTAGCCCTGGCTGCACACAGTCCTGGAACTCACTCTGCCGACCAGGCTGGCCTCAAACTCACAGAGATCCACCTGCCTCTGCCTCCTCAGTGCTGGGATTAAGACACACATGCGTCCTCACATCTCGCCTTGACTCTCCAGGGTTGGATTAACTTTGCTTTCAGTTTATACTGGGAAGTCAGGTCCTTCCTCGTGAGTATCAAGTGTCTTACTTGGTCCATGCTCTGCTCTCCTGAGACCTGACCTGAGACTGATCTGTAAGCTGAAGCTTATGAATCTTGCAGCCACATCCTGTGGTGAAGCATCTCTTGTGCGTGTCCGACTCGACCAGCAAGAATGACGCTGCAACAGGATCCTTCTGCACACGTTTATTGGCTCGGAGGTCAGAGGACAACTTGCAGATGTCTGTTCTCTCCTTCGGCCCCCACGTGGTGGTCCTGGGATTTGGGCTTGGTGGCAAACACCTATGCCCTAAAGTCATCCTGTTTGTCCCCCATGTATTCTCTTATCTCATTGGAGGATTCTGCTTTATGAAACAGTGATACATTCTGGCAAAGTGGTAAGGACACAGGGATGCCACACTTCACAGACTAGGTGTGTAACATGTCCTTGAGCTTGTCTTGGGATTAAGTACACATTGGATGAAGTATGGGGCTTCAGATGGACCTCAGTTGACAGTGTGTTTCTAGCATGCAGGATGCTCTGGGTCATATCCCAGGACTGTGTAAACTTGGCATAGTGGTGAACACTGGAGATAGGCAAAAAGATCAAGAGTTCAAGGCCATCCTTGGGTACATAATGAATTCAAGCTCAGTCTGGGCCACATGAGACCCATCTGAAGGAAAACTAATTAGTACGTTCCTGTTTATCAAGCAATACACACTAAGGATGAGCAAAGGGAGTTCAGCGGGGAAGGATCCACTCTGTATTAGGGGATAACTTTTAGGAAGCCCTGCCATGGACTGTAGTCTTTATTTCAGGGACTGAATTTCTCTGTGTAGCTTTCATGCTGAGAGATCTAAAGGAAGTAAGAAGGGCCCCTGAAAGCCAGGTGTAGTTTAATCAGGGTTGAACCTGGCACACTGGCATGGGTCTGTAATCCCATCACTTGGGAGGCTGGGGTAGGAGAACTGTAGTGAGGTAGAGGCTAGCCTGGGTTACAGAGTGAGACCCTGTCTTAGAAAAATATTCAATTAGAGGGCAGGAGAGAGGGCTCAAGAGTTAAGAACACTGTGCAACAACAACGACAAACAAAACAAAATACTGTTTACTCTTCCAGAGGACCAGAGTTCTAATTCTAGCATTCCCACGGGTGTGTGTGGGAGTGGGGTATCAACTGTAACTCCAGTTCTAGAGAATCTAACATCCTTTTCTGAGGCCTCCACAGACACTATACACACAGGGTACACAGATATACATGCAGGCAAAGTACCAATATACAAGAAATAAAACCGCCTAAAATAAACTAAATCAACCAATCAGTGCTGGGTATGGTGGCACACACCATTTAGGAGGCAGGGGCAGGGTTGAGTTATCCTGGTCTACAGGAACAAAGCAAGTTCCAGGCTAGTTAGGGCTAAATAATGAGACTCTGTCACAAACAAACAAACAAAACATATATATTAATAGGTTTTCTTTCTTCTAGAGTGGTTTCCAATTTGCAGCAATATTCCTGCCTCAGCCTAAAGTTGGGTTTACAGGTGTGAGCCACTGTGCCCAGCTACCTTCCCCAGTTTTGCTTCCATGAGATAAGCATCTAGGATGCTCCCTCTGTCTCCTTTCAGTATTTATATAAAACACTTCTTGGAGTTGGGAGAGTAGTCTGTGTTAATCTATACCCTAAGGATGTGTGAGGACCTGGGTTCAATTCCCAGCTCCACCTAAATAACTCCACACAAAAACTAACACACAAAGAATTTAAAAAGGGGCAGTAAGAATCATAGGACACTTCACAGACATCTTCAAATAATAGTTTGACACTCATTTAAGTCCCCTACTCATGGATAACGACGGCGAAGCCATAGCCTTCCCAAGTTTTTGCTTTCGTGGAGTAGTAATCATCTGCCAATAGTAAACATGGTTGCATTTCCCTTAGCGCGTCGCCTTCTGCCAGTAGTAAGCATGGCCGTATCTACTTCCGCCAGGCTAGAGGACAAGGGTGACACAAGATGGCGGCGCCCATAAGCGGTTGAGGCGTGGCAGCGGAGGATGTTGGCGGCGGCCCGGGCTCTGCGGGGGCCGCGGCCGAGGTGGCCGGCACCGGCTCGCGAGCACTGGACACCGGCCGGCCGTTCGCGGAGCCGGCGAGAAGCGGCCGAGGCCGAGGCGGACGTTCCGGTGTTTCAGTACGTGGGCGAGCGCGCGGCTCGCGCCGATCGCGTCTTCGTCTGGGGCTTCAGCTTCTCCGGGGCGCTCGGGGTGCCCAGCTTCGTGGTGCCGTCCTCGGGGCCTGGACCGCGCGCCGGCCTGCGGCCCCGACGCAGGATCCAGCCGGTCCCCTACCGCCTGGAGCTGGATCATAAGGTGGGGGCAGTGGCATCCTCGCTGGCATCTCTTAGGGGACTTTCTTCCCCGCGGGGCCGGATTTCCGGGAGCAATGACCTCCGAGAACCCGGGATCTGCAGAGGGAGGCATGAGGGATGGCAGCCGAGAAGTCTGTTTCTTTCAGTGCTCCGTCCTTCACTGCTGAGTCTGTGGATCTTGGGGTCTCGTTCAGCATTTTCAGCACTTTGCTTGTGGCTCGAGAGAGTTTGGTGTCTTCCCTTACTTTCTTGCCCGATGGCGTAGCTTGACAATCACACCAAGGATTCTGCCCTTCTTAGATCATTCGCGCCCCCCTCCCCCGCCCCCAAAAGGCCGTAGCTGTCACCTCCCAGTTACAGAGGATGAAAGGGAGTAGCAGAGAGGTCAAGTAAGGTCTAGGGCCCCACAGCTGTAGGGTGTAAATGGTGGTATTTGTAACTTAGACTAGACAGCTCCCTTGAGGGAAGGGACATTCCTCAGGTCGGAGGTGTGTCCGCTAGAGTCAGTGATGGGCAGCCGGAAAAGGAGATGCTCATCTGAGCGGTTGGAGGGGAAATGGGAGGTTGCCCATGGAGCTTCTAAGGTGGCTCACGCCTTTAATCCCAGCACTTGGAGACCGAGGCAGGCAAATTTCTGAGTTTGAGGCCAGCCTGGTCTACAGAGTGAGTTCCAGGACAGCCAGGGCTACACAGAGAAACCCTGTCAAAAAGAAAAAGAGGCTCACCTTTCAAAAGGGCTCAGCCTGGCGGCTGTGGTGGCTCACATCTGTAGTCCCAGGACTTGGACTGGAAGGTTGAGGCAAGAGGATTGCCACAAGTTGTACTCTGGCTTGGGCTACATAGTGAGACCCTGTCTTTACCCTTGAAATGCTGCTATTACAGCCGTGTGCGACCATTTCTGGCTTAAGTGGTGCTGGGGACGGGGAACCCAAGGGTTTTTGCCCTGCAAGCACTGTGTTTACTGAGCTACTTTCTCCCTCCCAGTTCTCTTTTGTATACAGAGGTCTTTTTGCTTCTAACTACCTGGTTGTGCTAACATCTTTAGTTGGAAAAAAAAAAAACCCACCCACCCTTTCTTTTGGTAGCAATAAAAAGTATTTATTTATACTTTATAGAAGTGTGGTTTGTGATGGTGGAAATCAAACCCAGGATTGTGCCACATTGTTTTGTTTTTGTTTTTTGTTTTTTTGTTTTTTCGAGACAGGGTTTCTCTGTGTAGCCCTGGCTGTCCTGGCACTCACTTTGTAGACCAGGCTGGCCTCGAACTCAGAAATCCGCCTGCCTCTGCCTCCCGAGTGCTGGGATTAAAGGCGTGCGCCACCACGCCCGGCTGTGTCACATTGTTAAAGGCAAGTGTCCTACCACTGAGCCAAGCCCTACAGTTTTTTTTTTTTTAAAGAATTATTTATTTATTATATATATGTAAGTACACTGTAGCTGTCTTCAGACACTGTAGAAGAGAGTGTCAGATCTCATTATGGATGGTTGTGAGCCACCATGTGGTTGCTGGGAATTGAACTCAGGACCTTCGGAAGAGCAGTCAGTGCTCTTAACCACTGAGCCATCTCTCTAGCCCAGCCCTACAGTTTTTTAATTTATTTTTTCTGATGTGTGTGAATCTCCTACTTTGTAACGTTGCTGCAGTTGTTAAGTGGGTCTATAAATTAAAAACATTTTTTATGCCTATGGCATTTTGCCTGCATACATGTCTGTATCATTTGTGTGCCTGGCGCCCATGGGGGCCAGAAGAGGCTGTGAGAGCCTGTAGATTAGGAACTACGGAAGGCTGTAAACCATCTCTCCAGCTCTCGGTCCTTTTTTTTTTTTAGTTTAGTTTTTCAAGACTGGGTCTTCCTATACATAGTTCTGATGGTCCTGGAACTAGCTTGGTAGACCAAGCTGGCCTTGTAACTGACAGAGGTCCACCCACCTCTGCCTCTTGAGTGCTGGGATTAAAGCCACCAACCTGGCCCCAGCCCCTGTTCTTACAGACTTCTGTGTATTTCTTAGTGTTTTTATGTCTAGGTTGCCTGTGAATAGACATAGTTTTGTGGACTTGTTTCTAACTGGGTGCTTATTTTCTTTTCCTTGCTTGGTTTAGTGGGGTGGAGCTTTCACTATAGTGTGAAATTGGATTAGTAAAGGCTAACTTTTTAAAATTTTGTGTTTTGAGACAGGGAGTTTATACGTAACCCAAGTTGGCCTTAATCTCAGTGTGTAGTCCAGACCGACTTTAAACTTGTGATCTTCCTGCTTTAGAATCCTGCTGCCTGCTGGCATTGCAGGTGTGAGACACCAGACCTGGTCTTGTCTAATTCTTGCTTGTGGGGAAGACATTCACGAACCTCTCTGTAGACTGTGGCTGGAAGCCCCCTCCTGGTACATTATAATGTCAGTGTTAGGGGACACTGTTAGATACTGCTCAGAGCTTCTCACACATGAACAGAATAAATGGTACTGTGTGCCCATCAAACGTTTGTTGAGTATTAAATAAACAGGCATCACTAAACATGAGATTAATCTTAGTGTGCTGGGCATAATTTTTAGACCTATAGGGGTCGTTCTGTCTGTCTGTGTGTATGTCTGTTTGTCCGTTGCTGTATGTTTTTCTGTGCATCACTTGCATGCCTGATGCCCACATAGGTCAGAAGAAGAGGGCATGCTATCCTGTGGAGCTGGAGCTACAGACAGTTGTAAGCAGCCACGGGCTGGGACTTGAACCTGAATCTTTCCTGCTTCCTCTCATGCGGTCCAGTTAGCTTCAGCCTCCCATGTAGGTCATCTCCTTGGCTCTCAAGCCATGCCAGAAGGACGGTGGCTCTAGGAGGCTAGAAAACTGCAGCGCTGCAAGGTGTGGTGGCACATGCCTTCAATCCCAGCAGAGGGAGGCAGGAGGCAGAAAGCAGGGAGGCAGGGAGGCAGGGAGGCAGGAGGGTTCCAGGCCAGCCTGATCTACAGAGCTAGTTCTAGGTCAACTAGGACTATACACAAAAACCCTGTCTCAAGAAAAAAACCCAAAAGAAAGAAAAAGAGAAAGGAAGAAAGAAAGAAAGAAAGTTAGTTGAAGTGTTTTGAGCAGAAGGATGGTGGTATACATGCCTTGTATGAATCTTAGAAGGAAAACTGTCACAAGGAAAAAAGAGGGACATGGCACTTTTAAATGACATCAACAGATTGTAATAACACATTTATCTAAGAAAAGCTGGGGAGATGGCTTAGCAGTTAACAACTGGAGGGCACCCAAGTTTCTGTCTCAGGGCCCAGTGGGGTGGCTAACAGTGAACTGTACCTCCAGCTCCAGGGGATCGAGCGCCCTCTCCTGGCCTCAGAGGGTACCTGCATGCATGTGTGCATATGCGCACAAAGACACAGACAGACACAGAAATAAAAATCATAATTAAAAAAGAAATAGTTAGCTGGAATGAAAAATGTTCCTGGTGAGTTGTGGCACAGGTCTGTAATGGCAGCAGTTAGGAGGCTGAGTATGAAGGGTGGTACTCTGGAGTTTTTATTTAGGATTCAGTGAGATTCAACGTTGCTGGGTCTCTGATAAACTGTCAACAGCTGAGAGATGGTGGGATACCCTTAGGCTGGGGGCTTTATACTGTGTGATAGAGAGGACTTGGGGGCATTAAGTGTAAGACTGAGGTGACCCCTGCCAGGAGAGTGTGGCTACTCTGGGTAGTGTGGAGATAAGGAACATGGATTTGGGTTATCTCTGGCCCCAACTAGAATTAGCGTTCCCACCAGAAGTAAAGTTTCAAGATGAGTTCCCTCCAGTCACTGGAAGTGAGGACTTCCATGGTAGCCATGGCAACACCTCTGTGTGGCCCCCCGGCTGAGGAGTGTAGCATGGTCCACCCTCTAACAGACAAGTGGCTTAATCTCTGGAACCTTGATTTTCCTCAGACTGAGTAAGTTGCATGAGTCAGGCGCTGTTCACCACAAAGGCTTCGGACGTATGAACTCATTTCTTCTTGGTAACAACCAGTAAGGGGTGTGCTTTCTCCTCTCACTCTGTGTGCGTGCTCCCACAGATGCGTGCCCCCGTCCTTGGATGTGCAGAGGCCAGACTGTCTTCCTTTATCGCTGTCTGCATTATTCTCCTGAGACAGGATCTCTCACCGTGCCTGTGAACTGGCATTCTCCTGTTTCCGCCCCATCACCGAGTGTACAAGATACCACATGCAGCCATGCCAGACAGATCTCGGCTCAGGCCCGTCTGCTAGCAGAACTAGGGTTCATACCTACTGAGCCATCTCTCCAGCCCCTCATTCCTTTAAATATGTTTGAACATTTATTCACTATTCAAGACGTGTGTGTAAACATGTGTGTGCACGTGCTTGTGTGTCTTAGCACACATGTGGAGGTCAGGGGACAGCTTGCAGGAGTCAGGTCTCTCCTTCCACTGTATAGTTCTGGGGATTGAACTGAGGTCCCCAAGTGTAAGTGACAAATACCTTTACCTCTGAGCCATCTGACTGTATGACTTGGTTTTCTTTTTTTTTTTTTAAAGATTTATTTATTTATTTATTTATTTATTATATGTAAGTACACTGTAGCTGTCTTCAGACACTCCAGAAGAGGGAGTCAGATCTCGCTATGGATGGTTGTGAGCCACCATGTGGTTGCTGGGATTTGAACTCCGGACCTTCAGAAGAGCAGTCGGGTGCTCTTACCTACTGAGCCATCTCACCAGCCCCCCTTGGTTTTCTTTTTATGCAGAGATCTAGAGAGGATGAATAATACAGCCATAGCCATGTAGCTGATAAGGGGTGGGGCTACGATTCACACTAAGGTCTTCCTTCAGTCGCAGTGCTGGACCATGTTATGGGGGTGGGGAGATGAAAATGCTCAGTGTGTGCTGTGTGTACAGAGAAGACGGATGATGGCCTACACGCGTGTATGTAAATAGCTTGTCACATCTTACTGAAAGCACCGACACCACACATCAGGCCATGGTGTGTTGCGGGAAACTCTTTTTCAGATTTCCTCTGCTGCCTGTGGCTATGGATTCACATTGCTGTCCTCGAAAACCAAGGATGTTACAAAAGTCTGGGGCATGGGACTCAACAAAGATTCCCAGCTGGGATTCCACAGGAGCCGGAAGGATAAAAGTAAGCAGGTATCCTTGCCATAAACTGTAACTAAATGAAGAGGGTTGTGTTGGTGTCCGAAAGGGAGGGGCTAGAAGGGGGAGCTTCAGCTACCAAATGATACCCTGTCTTAAAAACTCAAGGGCGGAATGTGGGGCTAGTGACTCACAACTTTTTTTTTTTTCCCCGAGACAGGGTTTCTCTGTGTAGCCCTGGCTGTCCAGGAACTCACTCTGTAGACCAGGCTGGCCTCGAACTCAGAAATCTGCCTGCCTCTGCCTCCTGAGTGCTGGGATTAAAGGAATGCGCCACCACGCCCGGCATGACTCACAACTTTAATTCCAGCACTCGTGGGGCAGAGGGGAAGAGGGGCGAAGGGGCAGAGGTAGGCAGATCTCTGAGTTTGAAGCCAGCCTAATCTACAAAGCGAGTTGTAGGACCCCCAGGGCTACACAGGGAAATTATGTCTTGAAAAAAAAACAAACCCCAAACCAACCCAAAATCCCCCAAGCCCTGTTGTCAGCCTCTGGTAACAACATGGACCATTTAGGCAAAGAGACAAATACCTGCTGTTTGCCGACCTGGAAAGCGACTCCAGTTTGTCCCTTACTGCTCTGAAATATCTGGAGTGGGGGCTGTAGGTCAAGGCACTCCCTGTCAAGCCTGGAAACCCATGTTTGATCCCTGGGACCAGAGAGTGGGAGGAGAGAACCTCTTCTTGGAACTTGTCCCCTGATCTCCCCACACATGCTGTGGAACACATGTACTTGTGCGCACACACGAAATAAAATCTTTAAACGTTTAAAAAGTCGAACAGAATCCTTAATACAGAGCTTTATCCCCAGTGCTTGGAACTTGCTAATGTTAGAACTCAGTGCTGGAGAGATGACTTAGTAGCTAAGGGTGTGTCCTTCCAAAGGACCTAAGTTATATCAGGCAGCTCAAAGCTGCTTGTAACTCCAGCTCCAGAGGGCCCAGCACCCTCTTCTGGTCCCCTCAGACACCACACTCATGTGTACAGACAGACAGATGTGCACATACACATAACTGAAACTAAAATCCTTCAAGATGTTAGAAAAGGTTAGGTGTGATGTTGTACACATTTAACCTCAGCCATTGGGAGGCAGGCAGATCTCTCAGTTTGAGGCCAGCCTGGTCTACATAGTTCTAGGCTAGCCAAGGCTACATAGTGAGACCCTGCATCAAACAACAACAAAAAGTTAGAAATAATTTAAAGTTCTTTCTTGCTGTCTGTCTCTGTTTCTGTCTCTCTGTCTCTCTGTTTTTCGAGACATGGTTTCTCTTTGTAACAGCCCTGGCTGTTCTGGAACTCACAGACATCCACCTGCCTCTGTTTCCAGAGAGCTGAGATTAAAGGCACGGGCCACCACACCGCGTCAGTAGGCTGGTCAGACACAGCTCTCTACTTTCTGATCTTACGACACTGTCTGGCTTCCATCCTCAGGACAGCATCACTGCGGGCGTGTATCTGTAGTCCCAGGCCTTGGAGAGTGGAGGCAAGAGGATGTGCTGTGTAGATGATGGCCTTGAACTCTTGACGTTCCTGCCTTTGCCTCTGTGTGTGTATCTGGGTGGATGTGCCAGGCTGTGTATGCGGAGGTCAGAGGATAACTGTGGGAGCTGCATCTCTGTCCCGAGTCCTGAGGACTGGACCCCGGTTGACAGGGCCTTTATCAGCTGAGCTGTTTTCTGCC
Organism: Mus caroli; assembly: GCF_978045245.1. Classification (NCBI taxonomy): domain Eukaryota; kingdom Metazoa; phylum Chordata; class Mammalia; order Rodentia; family Muridae; genus Mus; species Mus caroli. Next base: position 138,330,598 of record NW_028227259.1, on the reverse strand, counting down.
TTGGCCTTTGTCCCCGAGTGCTGGAGTTACACACCTATCCTGTGGCTCTCTATTTGAAAAAAAAATGTATTTTTTCTTTCTTTTATTTATTCCTTAGGGGCTGGTGAGATGGCTCAGTGGTTAAGAGCGCCGACTGCTCTTCCAAAGGTTCTGAGTTCAAATCCCAGCAACCACATGGTGGCTCACAACCATCCGTAACGAAATCTGATGCTCTCTTCTGGAGTGTCTGAAGACAGCTACAGTGTACTTACACATAATAAATAAATATTTATTTATTCCTTAGCCCTTTTAGACTATTCCTCCCCTCTTTTTTTTTTTTTAAAGATTTATTTTATTAATATATGTAAGTACACTGTAGCTGTCTTCAGACACTCCAGAAGAGCCAGAAGAGGGAGTCAGATCTTGTTGCGGATGGTTGTGAGCCACCATGAGGTTGCTGGGAATTGAACTCTGGACCTTCGGAAGAGCAGTCGGGTGCTCTTACCCACTGAGCCATCTCACCAGCCCTATTCCTCCCCTCTTACAGTTTTTGTTTAATTTGATATTCTTTCTCTCTCTCTCTCTCTCTCTCTCTCTCTTTCTCTCTGTCTCTGTGTGTTTGTGTTGATGATGACCAAACCCAGGGCCTGGTGCAGCTAGACTCTTGGCCCAGGAGACTGATTTATTTATTCAGGTTTTATTGAAACTAGGTCTCAATCTGTAGTTCTCCTGCCTCAGCCTCCTGAGTCCTGGGATTATCATGACCAACTCTGAAAGTGTGTTTTCTCCTTTAAGATGGAGTAGACCAGGCTGCTTTGGCGCTCACTGTTTGGCTGCGGCTGACCTGGGACTTGACTTTTCCTCATCTTGGGGGTTTATGTGGTGTGGGAGGGGCTGGAACCCAGAACTCTGTGTAGCTAGGGAAGTGTTCTGTCACCAAGCTCCAGCCCCAGTCCCAGAGATTTCTCTCTGGAGGCAAGTCAGTGTTCAGGACCTGCCTGTGGCATGGAGGGGACACTGGAGGGCAGGCTGCGAGTCAGGCTCCTCAGACTATCCTTGCCCGGAATGTGCAGGCTCTGAGTCACTGCTGTCAAGTTCCTTCCTGCAGAAATCAGTGTGGTTGGACAGTCAGGTTTCTGTAAGAGCTGAGGTGACTGAACCAGCGGCAGCCTTGTGACCTGGGTTCTTCTGTCCAGCCAGGGGCTATGAGTACGTTTTGGAGCCCTCGCCTGTCCCGCTGCCGCTGGACAGACCTCAGGAGACAAAGGTGTTGCAGGTGTCCTGCGGTCGAGCACACTCCCTTGTCCTGACAGACAGAGAAGGTGGTAAGTAGGCTTGCAGAGAATGGAGGACGGCGGGGGGGGGGGGGGGGGGAGTATCTGAACACTGGCCTTGCTCTTGGCCTTGCTCTTACTGTTGTGACGTGATGTGGTGTTTCCCTGCAGACTGAGGAGTGGCTTCAGAGGGCAGCATTACATACAGACTTGCTAACATGTTCTCTGCTAGAAAGTTGCTGTCACTCTACCACTGGGCTGTGTGGTACCTCAGTCCTTGATTATCTTTCCTAAGATTTATTTTTAATTTTTATCCATGTATCTTTGTGTATATTTGAGTGTATGCTGCATGTGTGTGGTGCCTGCATGGGCCAGAAGACAATATCAGGTCTCCCAGAGCTGGGCAGTTTTGTCCGCCCATTGTGGGTGCTGGGAACTGAGCTCAGGTCCTCTGGAAGAAATTCTAAGTGCTGGACCATCTCTGCAGCCCAGCCTGGTTTTATTTTATTTTATTTTATTTGGCTGTTATTTTTATTTTATTTTATTTTATTTTATTTTTTTTGGTTTTTCGAGACAGGGTTTCTCTGTATAACCCTGGCTGTCCTGGAAGTCACTTTGTAGACCAGGCTGGCCTCGAACTCAGAAATCTGCCTGCCTCTGCCTCCCGAGTGCTGGGATTAAAGGCGTGCACCACCACGCCCGGCTTTTGGCTGTTATTTTTAATTGCCTGTAATCTGTTTATGACTGAGCATGTGTTTGTAGAGGTTCTAAGCATGCTAATAATGATCATGGTACAGGCACTGGCCTCTACCCCAGCTGAACAGCAGTCCCATCTACCTCTGGTTTCTTCCTCCCGATTGCGGTTCTCCTGGGGTCAAGCAGTGGCTTGGCTTATGATCTCCAGTCCCTGCAAGTGCAATTGGATCTAGACGAGAAGCAGGCCATGCCACACTCATGGGCTGCTGCAGAGTCTGGGAGTGAGGGAGAGGGAGACCTAGGGTTAGGGAGGGTGCGCAGGCCAGGAGCCCTCAGTACTGACCTGCCAGCCTGGCGGTGTCTTGTGTGCTTCAGTCTTCAGCATGGGGAACAATTCCCACGGGCAGTGTGGCCGGAAGGTGGTGGAGGATGAAGTATACAGGTAAGCAGGCACGTGGAATGCTGGGGAGGAAGGGAGCCCTCATCTCAGCAGAGGCCCACCATTTGTAGGGTGAGAGGGGAGGGTGGAAGAGCATTGGCCATGATGTAGAAAGCTGTTGCTTCGTGTGTGTGTGTGTGTGTGTGTGTGTGTGTATGTCTGTGTGCATATGTCTGTGTATACATGCACGTCCTCACCCCATGTGTGAAGTCAGAGGATCATTTTCAGGAGTTGGTTCTCACCTTCTACCTTAGGGCTTCTGGGCTAGAACTCAGGTCATTGGGTTTGGCAGCCTGTGCCTTGAGCTCCTGAGCCATCTTGCTAGGCCCCTCTGTTTTTTATTGAAACATGGTTTCTCTGTGTAGCTTTGGCTGTCCTTGAACTAGCTCTGTGGACCAGGCTAACTTTGAACTCAAATATCTACTTGCCTCTGTGCCACCTTTCTTCCATTTCAGGCTCTATCAGTTTTCTTGAGAAAGGCTGTCACTGTATCTTTGGTTGGCCTGGAAATTTCTGTGTCAGCATGTTGGCCTTGCACTTACAGAAATCCACCTGCCTCTGCTTCCTGCGTTCTGGGATTAAAGTGTGCACCATTATGTCTGGCTATTTTATATTTTTGTAAAATGTTCACTTTATTAAATGAACTTAAAAAAATCCCCTTTATCTCACTCTTTTTATTTTAGTGTTGAAAATATTTTCCCAAGTCTGGCATAGTGGTTCATGGCAGTAGTCTTCATGTTTAGGAGTTATGGACTGGAGAGTTAAAAGTTCAAGGCAGTTTAAATAGACCTTATCTCAGAAGAGCAAAAGGAAGGGTTAGGAGGCAGCCATGGTGGTGCACACCTTTAATCCCAGAACACTGGAGGCAGAGGAAGGCAGATATCTGAGTTCTAGGCTAGCATGGTCTACAGAATTGTTGCGGCCTGCCCGCAATCCACAACACGAACGGTTCAACTGAGAATGGCAGTTCGAACTGAAAAGAGAGGAATCTAGACGGGGCGGAAGAAACAATGGAGCTAAGACAACATCCTGATCAAAGCTCAATTTTACTATTTTCAGACACTCAGTTATAAAGGAATGGGGAGGGAACCCAATATCCCGCCAAGTAACTCAGGGTCCAGTAGCAGGACGAACACGTGTGTGCCTCCAGGCAGCAAAGGCAGGTTCCAGCAGTAGGCGTGGCAGGACGAATGAGCACGTAGCTCCACCCTTGAGCAAGCAGGTTCCAGGCTGGGGGAAGGGAGGCCACATCTCCTCCCATTAGTTAACAAAACAAAAATAAAAAAGGGGGTGGCCTGAGGCAGAAAAATTATTTATGTTCAATAGTTCTGCCTGAGTTCTTAGGGCTAAAGAAAAAACCTGTTTCCGTGGGATTCCCTAACTTTTCTAATGGTAAACTGTATTTGGCTAAGACTGTCTTTATTATCCTAGTAAACCACTTAACAGAATAGGCTCTGACTTTATAATGCTAATTAGTGCTGAATAGGTAGCTACCTGTTTGCATTTTAAGTAGGGCGTTGGAACCCTGGCTGAGTTTAACTAAACAAATTTAGAATAACACTGAGCTGATAATCCTCCGCAATTTTGGGTGACAGGCAGGGGAAACAGTGAGAAGGGGGTAAGACCAGCTCTTTAGTACAAGGCCAGTTGGCTTTTTTATTTGGGTGGGAGGCAGTGAAGGGCTTGCCCTTACGACAGTAAGGTCTCCAACCTCTCTCCCCCCTATTAATTAAGTTTAAATAGGCAATGCTTAACAGAGGTGATCAAATGATTCTTTTCATCCATAGATGAGTGGGCCTTTAACCTTGACTTGGGTGGACATTGACCTGATTCCTCCCGTGAGTGTTATAACAACTCACATCTGTGGCTCTTGGTATCTTTTGGGGAGGGGAGGCAGAGCCTTAAGTATTTTTGGTTTTTAGCTGGAATCAGATACCAACCTCTTTCAAATCAGGTGTGTCGCACAGGGAACTCAGAAACGGTCAAGCTGGACCTTCCCTCCGCAGTAATCTCCTGCGCCAAGCGGTACCCATACTGTATTCATATGATTATGAATCAGTAGCGCATTTCTGAGTTATGCGCGGTCTCTATATGAGACTTGTCAACCTCAGATTTAGCAAGGCCTAGACAAGAATTATGTCAGTATTAACACCATTAATTTTGGTTAAAATAGGAGCTGAAAGTCTTTCCTCTTCATACCTGTTATTCCCTAGCCTGAGGAACTAAGGACACCTTGCAGTAACAGCAAGGGTGAAAAGCCAGAGGCCAGCTAAGGGACTAAGCCCATCTCTATCAAAATAAGAACTAATCTCTGTAAATATATATGAAATTTCTACTTCCCTAGCTCTCCTGGTAAATCTAAATCTTATCTTAGACTAAAAAGCCACATGCTGGGATGTCCTTGGAAGGGAGATTAGCAGTACCACCTGTTTGCTCTTAGGGGCGGAGAACCGGAGAATGTAGATTGACCTGCTTGAGAAAAGGAAGAATTCTAAACAATGAGAGTGTAGCAATGTAAATTTTCTGTTTGGAGAAGTCAAGGTACTTTATTTAGATGCAAATTGTAAAACTAAAGTTAATCCGGCCTCTTGTAGGGGAATTGGCTCAGAGGAAAACAGTGTTTCTGAGAGCTTCCACTCCCAGCTGAAATCTAAGCACAAGAGGAATTTTAGTCTTTAGAATGATACTTACGAGAAGAGACAGAATCTGTGTTTACCTGACGAATTAATCTTTCTGGTAGCCACCGTGCTTCATCTTCATCTCGTGAAAAAACACAAACCGAGCCTCTTCCCCAGATTAGAACTGGATCTGGACCCTTCCATTTATTAGTCAGGGCGTCCTTCCATTTTACCAATGCATAAGAATTAGAAGTAACTGGGTGCCAGTGGCGTTCCGCTGCAGACTGACCTTTAATGTCAGTTTGCAAAAAGTTTAGGACAAATAAGGTGAAGGCAAGATGAGCCTTTGGTGACCTTGGGGGAAATGCTCTGAATTAACTTGCTAGGTAATTTAGAATATAGGAATCTCTAATAATTGAACTGAATATTAGACCAGTCTAAGATTGAGTTAGAATGGCTGGTCACACTGAAGAAGAGTGAAAAATCATTATGACTCTATTAAATGACTAATTTTACTAAGTCTGAATATACAGTCTCTGATGTACTATTGCCATAAAGTTAAAAGGTTAGAAGCTAGTCTAAACTGGAAAAATGACAAGCAAGGATTTAAGGTAAACTTCCCTTGAGAAGCATTAGTTAATAAAATACTTTCCACTTAGGAAACAATATATACTGAAAGATTAAAACTTTTGGCTTCTTGTAAAGAAGCAGAAACAATAAACATTTTTCTTACATAATGTAAAGCTATATTAGCCATACGTAGAGGCAAAATTTTCTAGTGATTACCAGTTTACTAGAAGCAAAAATCTTTGAATTTAAGCATTATTTTAAACATCTGAATAGATCTGTAACACTGTTAAAAAGAAATTTTCTTGAACACAGGGAAAAACTTTTTTAGGCATTGTTTGCAAAACAAAAGAAAGGGCCACAAGCCGCTCTGGGGCTGCCCAGAGCCCTGTATTGACTCAAGGGTAAAATACTTTTTAATCTGAGCATTAATCTTAAATTTGCAATCAAACTGCAAGCTGCAGTCAATGGAACAATGGCAGTTTTAACCATAATTTTTAAGTTTTTGTGCAAGGTTAGGATAATATCTACAACTTTGGGAAAGCAAAACCTATGTTTAAAACAATTTATCACTGTTAAAATCAATATTAGAAGCATTACTATCATATTACGAAGTTTGGATATCAATTAATACCTATGAATACCTATTAAAGCAAGCTTTAACGCTTTAATAAAGAGGCATTGCTTTATATCTTATCTTAAATTTTACTATTTAGGATAGGAACCACATTTATCAATTTTTGAGTTAAGAAGATCTTTTTCTGAGGAGGCCTTCTCTGATAGGCACTCCTCCTGAGATACCACAAGTTCCGCCTGAGGGCGATTTAGCCCTGGAAAAGTTGCATCTTTTATAGCATCATTTACAAGTGCCCAGAGACCTAAGGTAAAATTATCTGTCTGAGCGATATTCAAGGCCTCACCAACTTTCTCCCAGGTTCCACAATCTATCGTTTCTTCTTCTTTGAACCATGGACAACAGCTATCTAGCTTATCTAAAAAATTTCTTACTAATTGTACTTCAAGCCTTACTCCTCTGGCCTGAAGCAACTCCTGAAAGCTAAAAACAACCGCCTGATCCATGACTTTGAACCCTTCCTTCTTCCACCTAAGCAGCTTTCTAAAAAGCTGCGGCACACCACCTGTCTCCGTATCTAGTTCCGATTAACGAACTACTGACCCCAAGCAGAAACAGTGTTGGGTCAGCACTGATTCAAACTTGATTCGTATCCTACCGCATCCTCAGCAACACTTTACAAAACTGAAATTTTAGGCTAGCGCTAGCATGTGTACCTGTCCGTTGCTCCGATGCTCCTCCGATACGAAGATCCTTTCCTTTCTTGTGGAGCTCCACACAGCAGTCGTTTCTCTTAGCATCCCTCTGCCATTCTTCATGTCCCTGTTCGGGCGCCAACTGTTGCGGCCTGCCCGCAGTCCACAACACGAACGGTTCAACTGAGAATGGCAGTTCGAACTGAAAAGAGAGGAATCTAGACGGGGCGGAAGAAACAATGGAGCTAAGACAACATCCTGATCAAAGCTCAATTTTACTATTTTCAGACACTCAGTTATAAAGGAATGGGGAGGGAACCCAATATCCCGCCAAGTAACTCAGGGTCCAGTAGCAGGACGAACACGTGTGTGCCTCCAGGCAGCAAAGGCAGGTTCCAGCAGTAGGCGTGGCAGGACGAATGAGCACGTAGCTCCACCCTTGAGCAAGCAGGTTCCAGGCTGGGGGAAGGGAGGCCACACAGAATGAGTTCCAGGACAGCCAGGAATATATAATGGAGAGACCCTGTTTCAAAAACAAACATGGCCTGGGACTGCAGCTCCTTTGTTGAATAGGTAACTTCTCTTTCAGTAAGAATCAGGCACGGCTCAGTATTAGAGCAGTTGTCCAAAGCTTCCATGTTAGCGGCTAGGGTAGTGCTAGGTTGGCGTGAGACCTGGGTCCCATCCCTAGCATCATAAAAAAGCAAACAAACAACAAACTGGCCAGATAGATGCTCAGCAGTGAAGAGCGCTTACTGCTCCCGCAGAGGACTGGACTTCTGTTCCCAGCACTGTGTTGGATGGCTCACAACCACCTGGAACCCCAGCTCCAGGAGAGACAGTGCCTGTGGCCCCTCAGGGTACCTGTGCACTTGCATACATATCCACATACAGAATTAAAAACTCGACAAACACGGCAACCTCAGCTGACTGCCGAGAGCTGTTCTGTTTGTCCTGTGTGTGTGTGAGGATGTGATTGTGGGTAGAGATGACAGGAAGTAGGTTTGTATTGAGCGTGTGAGGACATGGCTGTGTGGGTAGGGAGGACTGGAGGTAGGTTGCTGGGTGGGGCCCAGCCTGTCCCATGCTCACAGTCGCATCTGTTGTGTCTCTTCAATCTGTTCCTGGCTGTAGCGAGAGTCACAAAGTGCACAGGATGCAGGACTTCGATGGACAGGTGGTCCAGGTAAGAGGATCTCTAGGCCTGTCTTCTCAGGTGCTTTTGAAAGGTTGAAAGGTGCAGCGGTGACGTCACATGTGTCACTGGGCTTCTCTGGGTGTCTTAAGGGTGCTATTGCAGTGATAAAACACCATGACCATAAGCAACTTGGAAAAGAAAGGGTTTATGCTTCTACATTGCTGTTCATCACTGAAGGAAGTGAGGACAGGAATTCAAGCAGGGCTGGAACCTGATGCAGGGTCCATGGAGGGGTGCTGCTTACTGGCTTGCTTCCCGTAGCTTGATCAGCCTGCTTGCTTCTAGAACCCAGAACCACCAGCTGGGGTTGGTTCCCCCCACCATTGGCTGGGCCTTCTCCCCCCATCAGTAATTAAGAAACTGCTGCACTTGGGAGGCAGAGGCAGGCAGATTTCTGAGTTCGAGGCCAGCCTGGTCTACAGAGTGAGTTCCAGGACAGCCAGGGCTACACAGAGAAACCCTGTCTCAAAAAACCAAAAAAAAAAAAAAAGGAACTGCCATCCAGGCTTTGCCACAGCCCAATCTTATGTTGGAGGCATCTTCTCAACTGAGGCTCCCTCCTCTCTGATAACTGTCACTTGGGTCAAGTTGACCTAAAACCAGCCAGCCCATTGGCTGAAGAGATTAGTAGGAATTAACTAACCACAGGCCAGAACAGATGCTAGAATATAGGGCAGGGTAGAAGTGAGGTTGCAGCAGAGGGAAAGTCTTAACTGGCTTCATGGTCGAGGAGTGTGAGTTCAGGTCCCCGCTCCTCCACTTACTTGCTGAGTGACTTTGGGTCAGTCACTAAACTTGAGCAGTTCATTTGTGCTAGGGGAGGTCTTGACTGTTGCTTTAGCACAGTTCCTGACAGAACAGCTGTCCTGTGAGTTGGAAAGGAGTGTGGTATCTTCCTGTCCTGTAGACCGGCCGTAGGGTTGTGTGGGGCTGCGGGAAAGCCTCAGGATGGACAGTGCCCTATAGGGAAGTATGAGGGGAGAGGCCGAGGCTACAGCGTAGGTAGAGGTGGGGAGGGCAGATGGGAGCTCAGTGTGAGGCTGAGGAGGGAAGAGCTGTTGTGCACTTGCTTTCAGTGAGTAGAGAGGGTGACAGGGTAGGCTGCATGGCTTCCGAGAGTCAGCTGTGAAGGTGAACTGAGGCGAGCCCTCCTGATCCAGCAGCGCCCTCTGCACGGGTCTGCCTGCCTAGGCTCTAACAGCACCCTGTCTCTGTGTCTGCCAGGTTGTCTGTGGTCAGGACCACAGCCTGTTCCTCACAGACAAAGGTGAAGTCTACTCTTGTGGCTGGGGTGCCGATGGACAGACAGGTAGGTGTGCGCTGGACCTCTGAGGAGGTGTAGGATCTTGGCCTGTGGCCTCTGCAGCCGCTGCAGGCTGTAAGGTTCGTGGTCTCGATTTGGGTCTTTTGGGGAATGCCATCTTTTGCATCCTTTCCTGTTCCTTTTGCTGCTGGTTTCCATAGAAACGAACCAAGGTGTCAGAGGCTTCTCTGCACTGTTGTCAGTAAAGGAGCCCTGGGCCTCATTTCCTTGTGCCTGCCCGGAGTCTGGAGGAGCAGCTGGTCTGTTGCCTCTGTGGATTCTGCTAGTGCTCCCTCCCTCAGGGGCTTAGTGACTTGATTATTAACTTGTGTTTTATTGAGTTTCATTTGTGGGAACCTTCAGGATCTGCCTTAGAGATCATCCCACTCGAAGGCCTTTCATTGACCCTGGCTTCTTGCCAGGGCTATGCTTCTGAGCTCCTGATTTACCCAAGAGTCTGTGGTTCAGTGCCGTGCTTTGGCCAGCTGCCCGATAAAGGTCCTGTTCTTTCTGGGTGGCCTTGAAGTCGTGGTCTAAGTGGCTGCTTCCCTTAGCCTGCTGAGTCCATGAACTTACAGGTGCATGCCACCGTGCCTGGCTTCCTTCTCTCCTGGCAAGCCCAGCAGGGTTAGAGAGCGCTTTCTGCAGGGCTGGCATGTACCCTGTGGTAGCTGCATCCTGATCACTGCAACCCAAAAAGCAGCAAAAAGAAGAAAGACAGTAATTGCTTAGAATTTATGCAAACTCGAAAAGCTTTATCATAGCGTGTTATATCTTCCAAAGTTTTCTAAATTGACTTTTGGGAGTTTTGTTTGAGGATCTACTCCCTCCCTCCCTCCCTCCCTTCCTTTCATTTTTTTCTTTTTTTCTTTTTAATATTTTATTTTATGTATATGAGTACACTGTAGCTGTCTTCAGACACACCAGAGGAAGGTATTGGATCCTATTACAGATGGTTGTGAGCCACCATGTGGTTGCTGGGAATTGAACTTAGGACCTCTTAGAGAGCAGTCAGTGCTTTTAACTGCTGAGCTATCTTTCCAGCCCCTGTTCCTTTCATTTCTGACTTCATCTTTCTATTTAGTCCTGCTTGTCCTGGAAATGGCTATGTAGACCAAGTTGGCCTTGAATTCACAGAGGCCTCCTTCCTCTCCTCCTGAGTGTTGGGATTAAAGGTGTGTACCACCACATGTTGAAGGTCTGTTTCTTTTCTTTTTTTTAAATAGTTTTCCAGTCTTTTTTTTTTTTTTTTAAGATTTATTTATTTATTATATGTAAGTACACTGTAGCTGTCTTCAGACACTCCAGAAGAGGGCGCCAGATCTCGTTATGGATGGTTGTGAGCCACCATGTGGTTGCTGGGATTTGAACTCTGGACCTTCGGAAGAGCAGTCAGGTGCTCTTACCCACTGAGCCATCTCACCAGCCCCGAAGGTCTGTTTCTAAGGCTGCCCTGGAACCTACAGAGTAGACCAAGCTGGCTTAGGACTCACAATGTAGCCCAGGCTGTCCTGGAACTCATGATCTTCCATCCTCAGTCAACTTGATTTAGACCTAGAAGTTCCTAGGGTGTTAAAATATGCCAGTGATGGCTTTTTTAGTTTGTCTTCTCTGGAGCAAAGTGCTACCCATGAGCTTGTCCTTCCCTAAGTCTCCTGTGTCCGTCTGTGAGTTAATCACTGTCTCCTCCTGTGCTAGGCCTGGGTCACTACAACATCACCAGCACACCCAGCAAGCTGGGCGGAGACCTTGCCGGGGTGACCGTTGTCCAGGTCGCCACCTATGGTGACTGCTGCTTAGCTTTGTCCGCTGATGGAGGTGTCTTTGGCTGGGGAAATTCCGAGTACCTGCAGTTGGCCTCTGTCACAGACTCCACACAGGTGGGTAGGCAGTGGGAGCTGAGGCTCAATGTAGAGGTGGGCTTCAGGTGTAGCCTGGTGTCATACTGCCTCTGCTCTGTCGTCTCCTTCGGGCCCCAAAAGAAGAGGATTGAAAACCCAGGTTACTAGCTGGCCCTGGTTTAAGACAGTGCCTTATTTTTGTATGCTTTTCATCTGTGTGCGTGTGGTATGCATGCATGCTTTGTGTGTGTGCAGATGTGCGTGTGGAGCCATTCTTGATTATTAGTCCATCGTGTTGATTGAGGCACGGAGTCTTGTTTTCTTTTTTTTTTAAGATTATTTATTTATTTTAAGTATGTGAGTACACTGTAGCTGTCTTCAAACACACCAGAGGAAGGTATTGGATCCCATTACAGATGGTTGTGAGCCTCAGTGTGGTTGCTAGGAATTGAACTCAGGACCTCTGGGAGAGCAGTCGGTGCTCTTAACTGCTGAACCATCTTTCCAGCCCCAAGGCTGGGACTGTTAGTCAAAGCCAGAGTTTGTCAATATTATAGTTTGTTTTGCTGGCAGTTTACCTGGCATTTGTGTGAATGCATCTGGGGATGCAGTCTCCAGTCCTTATGCCTTCAGTTAAGCACTTTAACCCCTAGACATCTCACCAGCCAGTATGTGCGTGCTTTGAGACAGTTTTTGTTTGTTTGTTTGTTTGTTTGTTTGTTTTTTGGTTTTTCTTTCTTTTTGGTTTTTCAAGACAGGGTTTCTCTGTATAGCCCTGGCTGTCCTGGAACTCACTTTGTGAGTTTGAGGCTGGCCTCCAACTCAGAAATCTGCCTGCCTCTGCCTCCCGAGTGCTGGGATTAAAGGCGTGTGCCACTACGCCCGGCCTTGTTTTTTGGTTTTTTGAGACAGGGTTTCTCTGTGTAGCCCTGGCTGTCCTGGAACTCACTCTGATGACCAGGCTGGCCTCAAGCTCATGATCCTCCTGCCGCTGCCTCCCAAGTGCTGGGATTAAAGGTGTGCACCACCACTGCCCGGCATGGACAGAGTTTTGCTGTACAGGTCTGGCTGGCCTTAATGTGTAGCATTCCTCCTGTCTCCTCCTTCTCCTGAGTGCAGCCATCACAAGGACGTCCAGCACCTCTAGCTAAGACAGTGCACTCAGTTTGCCTCTCAGTCTCCTTTCCTAACAGGGATATGAATATGAGGCAGAGTATGCATGTGCCCACACTCTCAGAGTGTCTCCACCTCGGTGTAGCATGCATGCAGCCAGCCAGGCTTGGGGACAAGTTGGAAGTCAGCTCGGGCTGCACTGTGAAACAGAAACCAAGCTGGGTGTGGAGATGCACACCTGCAGTTCCAGCACTCAGGAGGTGGAGGCAGGAGGATCATGAGTTCAGAGTCATCTTGGCTACATAGTAAATTGGAGGCTGGCCTGGGCTACGTGAGACCCTGTCTCAACAAATCAAAAGAAAAATGTAGGCTCCAGAGTGTGCAGATCCTAAACATAAGAGCAGTAACTGAGCTAGCCTTTGGTTCATGGCCAGTGCCCCCAGCGCTGGGATTCCAAGTGTGTGCTGCCATGGCTCGTAGCAAAATAGTAAGGACTGTTTTGAACATAAAAAGTAGAGATTATTTTATAACATATATCTTTCGTTTGTTGTTGTTGTTGTTGTTGTTGTTGTTGGTGGTGGTGGTGGTGTGTGTGTGTGTGTGTGTGTGTGTGTAGGACAGAGGACAACTTCAGTTGTCTTACCTCAGGAGCCATCTACCTTATTTTTTGAGACAGGGTCCCTCACTGGGCCTAGGGCTCACTCATTAGGTGAGGTTGGCTGGCAGCCAGTTCCCGGGACCTGCCTGTCTCTGCCTTCCCAGTGCTTGGATTACAGGAGCACACCCTCACATCCAGCCTTCTGTGTGTTGGGGTTCTGGGGATGGGACAGAACTCTGGTCTTCATACTTGCATAGTGAGCCATGTCCCCAGTTCATAACTAGTACCTTCCTATTCATCACTGATGTGATAGCTAATGGCCAAGGTTTTTAATAATGAAAGTATAATCTAAACATAGTTATTCACCAACACAAAGTGTGTGTAGTTTAGTAGGTTTTGATTCATTCACAGGTTGCAGGCTGGCGACATGGCTCAGCAAGTAGAGGCGCTTGCTTGCCATCAAGCCTACCAACCCGAGCTTGATTTTCAGTGAACAGAGAGATCTGACTCTTGAAAGCTGTCCTTTGACCTCCATTGTGTTCTGTGCCATGTGTACACGTATACATACATGTGCATATTACATATGAATGTAATAAGTAGATAAATAAAACAAAAATTAATGTAGCTGGGCAGTGGTGGCTCACGCCTTTAATTTTTGCACTGTGGAGGCAGAAGCAGGTGGATCTCTTTCTGAGTTTGAGGCTAGCCTGGTCTACAGATCAAGTTCCAGGACAGCCAGAGTTACCTAGAGAAACCCTGTCTCGAAAAAATGAAACATAAACAAACAAACAGCCACATCCCCCCCCTCCCAAAGGTATTTTCTGTCAAGCTCCCAGAGCATCTTTTTGTCATCCCCCAGAGTCACTAATGGCTCCCATTGTCACATCTCTTGTCCCATTTCTCTGCCCCAGCCTGGTTTTGGTTTTGGTTTTGGTTTTGGTTTTGGTTTTGTGGTACTGGAGATGGTACCGTTGAGTACACTAGGCAGGTGCTGTACCACTGAGCTGCATTCCAACACTTACGTACCCTTCTCATGTAATGGTGGCTCAGGAACCTGCCAGGGCCGCAGCAAGTTTTTTGGCCCTGAGGCTGTTAAGGCTGTAGTCACAGTGGCCTTTTCACTGGAAAGAGCTGCCTCCATCCTTACTCTGCCAGTGGTTGTCAGGATGCTGGACAGAGGCCCTAGGCTTTCACTGGGGTTGGCCATTTGCTAGCCATTGGCCATGTGGGCTTGGTTCCTTGCCATGTGGCTACTCCATTCTGGAGGAAAGAGGATGTGAGCAATGTGGCAACTGGCTCCATTAGACCAGCAGTTGAGAAGGCTATTGAGGCTGAATCCAGGGTTGGATCATTTGTCCTTAGAATTGATGGGACCTCCACTTTAGGAATTCCATTCAGTAGAAGCAAGACCCCAGGGTTAACCCAAGATCACACATTGGTATACAGAGCAGGAGGCCTAGATCCCTGGAAGGCACTGTGGAAGTGGCCAGTGCAATTTTGATTTCTTTTTTTTTTTTTTTTTTTGGTTTTTCGAGACAGGGTTTCTCTGTATAGCCCTGGCTGTCCTGGAAGTCACTTTGTAGACCAGGCTGGCCTCGAGCTCAGAAATCCGCCTGCCTCTGCCTCCCTAGTGCTGGGATTAAAGGCGTGCGCCACCACGCCCGGCGCAATTTTGATTTCTTATTTTGTTGTTGCGAGATAGGATCTCACTGTATAACCCTGGCTGTTCTGGAACCTGCTATGTAGACTAGGTTGTTCTTAAGTCATAGAGTTTGCCTGCTTCTGCCTCGAGGGTGCTGGGATCAAAGGTGTGCATACTCACACTCGTCTTATTTTAACTTTGTTACACTTGTTTAGTGTGTGTGGTCAGAGGACAGCTTAGAAGTTCTGTGTTTGTACCATGTTGGTTCCTGTAATTCTCAGGTACAAGCTTGGCAGCAAACAGGTTTACCTGATGAGCAATCTCACCAGCTCTTTCTATCTATTCCCTCTCCCTCTCCTCCCTCTTCCTCTCCTCCCTCTCCCTCTCTCCCCCCTCCCCCTCTCCCCCCCTCCCCCTCTCCCCCTCCCTCTCTCCCCCTCTCCTTTACAGGGTCTCACTCTGTAGCTCAGGCTAGGTGAGAACTCAAGGCTGTCATCCTGACTCAGCCTCCATAGTAGTGGGATTGCAATCGTGAGCCTCCACATGCAGAGGTCAGGCTGTAACCTTCAAAGGCAAGCCCCTGCTGACCTACCTCTCCCAGCCAGGTTCTATCTCCTAAAAGTTCCCAGCCCTCAAAGTAGCCCCACTGTTTACCACTCTAGTCTGTTTCATGGCCTGGAGAATGGAACTGGTAAAGGAGTCGGATTAAAGTCATGCAATAGCCAGCTTTATTTAGAGCATCAGACAGTTTATACTCTGACGGTTAGGACGAGTTGCCTGAGTAAAGTGTACAGTCACAAGGACAAGCTGCACCTGGCAAAACCATGTTTTTCCATAGCAACACATGACTAACAACAGCTGAAGTAAATTCATTCCTATTTGCTACACCTGGGAGGAGCACGCAAGCATTCCGAAACATGGAATGCTTTGGAGAAACTGACGGCACAAGACTTGTCTTGTTTTCTTGGAGTTTCCTCACTATTGCTCAGAATTCTCCTCACAGGGCTCCATTCTTGGACCGTGTTCCAACCCAGCACGAGCTGAGGAATACATTTCAGAACACGAGCTGAGCCAGGGATGTGGTGCTGCAGGCCTTTCCTGTCCACACTTGGGAGGCAGAGATGATGAGGATCTCTGTGAGTTCAAGACCCGCCTGGTCTCCATAATGAGTTTCAGGACAGCTAAAGCTAAATAGAGAACTCCTATCTCAAAACAAAGCAAAACCCAAAACCAACCAACAAAAACATCCCTAATATAACACATGAGCCTGTGGGGTCATTGCAATTCAATCATAACAAGGACTATATCCATATAGTGGTTTTCAGTGTCCTGGGTGACTTGGCTTCCCTGCTAGATGTCTTTGTCTGTTTAAGGATTTATGTGTATGTGCAGTGTCTGTGTGGGTCTGTGCGTGTGAGTGTAGGGAAGAGAGCATCAGAGTCCCTGGAGCTAGTTATAGGTAGTGGTGAGCTGCCAGATGTGGGTTCTGGAAACTAAACTTGGGTGATCTGAAAAAGCAACAATACTCTTAAAAACCATCTTTTTCCTCTTTTTCTTTTCTTTTGAGACTGGGTCTCACTATGTAGCCTTAATGGGTCTAGAACTTTGTTATGTAGACCAGATTGGCTTTGAACTCACAGAAATCTGCCTGTCTCTGCATCCTGAGTGTAGGGCTTAAAAGTGCTTACATCCTTCCCCCACCCCCACCCTCTCCTCTCTTAAAGGGGCAGTGGGCAGAGATTTAATTCATAACACTGGCTGGCCTGGGACTCTATTTAGACCAGGGTCTCAAACTCACAGAGAGCCTGTGCCTCTGCCTCCTGTGCTGGGATGAAACGTATGAGCCAGCGCACCTCTTACCATAGGCTGTGATTGTCCTGTTCCCTTGTCATAGCTCTTCCCACTGGAGGATGCTCCCTTCTTCCATTGCCTAGCTACCTCTACTTACCCTTCAGAGCTTAAGAAAAATGACACACACCTTCCTCCTTCCCCAAAGCTCCTCTGCACTTTGATATAACAAGGTGCTGAGTTTGATCACCTTCTGCCTCACAAAGAGGGGCTTCTCTGGCTCCCTTCTGTGTCCCAAGCCCTTCTTAGGAAGCTTGGTGAGCAAAAGATGCTGGGGAGAGCTCTGTGAGGTTAGTGAGTGAGCTGGGACCCCAGCCAAGGGCCCTTTCTGCTTCTGGCTAGTCTGTTGTCCTAACCGTGCCCACCCTTGTCTTTGGTGCAGGTGAATGTCCCTCGGTGCCTGCCTTTCTCCGGAGTAGGCAAGGTGAAGCAGGTGGCTTGTGGTGGCACAGGCTGTGCTGTACTGAACGGTAAGAACCACTTCTTGGCAGCTCTGTGGGAAGCCTGCAGACGGGAGTGTGGCTGTGGGACCCTGTTCAGTGACTCAGGTCGGGGTGATCTCCCAGCAGGTCTGTAGCTCATGAGATAGGTGTATAGACAACCACAGGGCTCCGTCATTTCATAGCAGATGTCTCTGGATCCTGGAGCTGGGGATCAGACCTAGACCCCTATGCACACTACGGGGAGTCTAGGCAGATGCTCTACCCCTTAGCCACATGCCCAGGCTCTCATGCATGAAAAATCTGCTCTGTTACTGGGCTCTACCCCTAGCAGCAGAATTGTACCTGTTATAGCCAGGGCTGCAGAGAGCTCAGTGGTAAGGCACTGATGCTAGGAGAGCCAGGCAGTGTCCAGAGCACTGTGCCAAAGACAACAGAAAACCCAAACCCAAACCAAACCAAACCAAACCAATATATCAGTAATGGTGGAGGGGTGGTAAGAAGACAGGAAAGAAGGGGAAAGGAAAGAAAAGGAAGCCTGGTGCGCACTCAGGAACTGAGGCAGAGGATTGTCAGTTCCTGGCCAGCATGGACTGGAGAGCAAGGCTGTGTCTTAATACAAAACACCTGGAGTTTGAGGGAGTCCAGTGGTTAAGGGCACGTGTTCTTGTAGGAGACCCAGGTTCGATTCTCAGCATGGCAGTTCACAACCATCCATAACTCTAGTCCAGGGAATTTGATACCCTCTCTTAATCTCCTCGGGCATCAGGCACCCATGTGATGCACAGATACACATTTGAGCGAAGACTCACACACATAAAATGAATCTTAAAAAACAAGACCAGGAGCTAAAGGGATCTGCAACCCTATAGTTGGAACAACATGATGTACTAACCAGTACCCCGGAGCTCTTGTCTCTAGCTGCATATGTATCGAAAGATGGCCTAGTCGGCCATCACTGGAAAGAGAGGCCCATTGGACTTGCAAACTTTATATGCCCCAATATAGGGGAATGCCAGGGCCAAAAGAATGGGAATGGGTAGGTAGGGAAGTGGGGGGCGCTATGGGGGACTTTTGGGATAGCATTGGAAATGTAATTGAGGAAAATATGTAATAAAAAATACTAAAAATTAAAAAAAAAAAAAAAAACAAGACCAAAAAAAGGCCTAAAACAAAACCCCAAACTTCTGCTCCCCCAAAAGAAAGTTAAAAAGTATTTCTAAAAGTCTTAAGAATCTGGTTGGGGGCTGGAGAGATGGCTCAGCAGTTAAGAGCACCGGCTGCTCTTCTGAAGGTCCTGAGTTCAAATACTAGTAACCACATGGTGGCTCACAACCATCCCTAACAAGATCTGATGCCCTCTTCTGGAGTGACTGAAGACAGATGCAGTATACTTACATATAATAAATAAATCTTAAAAAAAAAAAAAAAAAGAATCTGGTTGGAAGCTGGGCATGGTGGTGTACGCCTTTAATCTCAGCACTTGGGAGGCAGAGGCTGGCCTGGTCTACAGAGTGAGTTCAAGGACAGCCAAGGCTACACAGAGAAACCCTGTCTCGAAAAAAAAAAAAAAAAAAAAAGATTTTGGTTGGAATGGCTTGTTTCTGGCATGGCTCTCTGATCAATGTGAAATTTGGAACTGTCATTAGGGACAGTGTTCACCGTTTTTATGTGCCCAGTGGGTTTTATGCATACCCTCCCCTATTCCCCTCATAAGTGCGTTGCTTCTGCTCTGAGACTGGCTTTCTCCCTAGTCAGACTCACAGTGGGTCTCAGTGTTCCAAGGTGACCTTCAGGCGTCCATCTCCTGAGTTCAGGGATTACAGGCGTGCTCCATTCTGTCTGGTTTCTGCAGTCTGTGGACAGCACCAAGGGCTTTGTGCATGTTGGGCAGGCATGCTACCACCTGAACCCAGCCCCTGTAGATTTTATGGCAAGGGAGGGCTCTGCTTGGCTTGACTCACAACCACTGTTTTGTTGTAATACAGCGGAGGGACATGTTTTCGTCTGGGGCTATGGAATTCTTGGGAAAGGACCAAAGCTCTTGGAAACAGCAATTCCAGAAATGATTCCACCCACGCTCTTTGGTTTGACGGAGTTTAACCCTGAAGTCCAGGTTTCCCAGATCCGATGTGGGCTTAGCCACTTTGCCGCACTCACCAGTAAGTTACTGGCTGGAGAGCCAGGCCAAAATCTGTTCCTTCTTAAACTGGAATAGCTCTCAGCTTCTGTCATCAAACTACATCCATTTATAGCCATCCATCCATCCATCCATCCATCCAATAGGCTTATGTCTTCACAGGATAAGTGAAGAGGGAGGCCACGGCAGAGGTAGCCCAGTTTGTATCATACAGCACAGACCTTTAATGCTGCCACTGTGGTTGGCTTCTTTGGTTTGTGGTGAGGCCTGTGCTGCAATGATCTCATATGAGGCACCTGTTTGGGGGTGGTGGGTGGGGAGAAGGGTTTAGTGAGTGCTGGTGAGAACCAGGAGAGGTCTGGGCTGTGCCTGGACAGGTGATGCAGAAGTGGGTGGCAAGTGGCCCACCTTACAGACCCTCTAGCGTGCTGGGGAGAGATGACCACAGTGCTGGCAGGCTTTTGGTTCTTGAAGGCTGGGCAGGTTGTAGCGCCATGAAATACCAAATTGTTCCCCAAGAACCTGGATCCCGGCCTTCCACACATTCCAGGTTCAGTGTCTTGGTTCAGGCTGCTCTGCAATCCCTGGACAGCACAGTTACTATGTGCATGTCACCGTGGGCATTCCCAGGGCGCTTCTGCTTCCTTGCCATTCAGAAGTCTTCTTGCGAGAAAGGCATACATTTTCCTTTTTCTTGACACCAGAGCCTAAATTTGCCCTTTTTTGGGTACTTTCAGTCTGTCATGTTACTGACCTCTATGCCTATTCAAATGGCATGGCTCCTTTTCACTTCTGAGCTCTACTTGTGAATCTATAATGAGCATCTCTCTAAAAAGAAAATAACAATAATTTATAAAAAGGTCTTTTTTTTTTTTTTGATTCAAGATGTGGCTCAGTGGTAGAGCCCCTGCCTAGAATCCCTCAGGGAGGAGTTGAGGAATGGCTGCCTAAACCTTGCCAGTGAGGGCGGAGGGTCAAGTAAAGCACTTTCTCCAAGTTGTTACCATTATCTGTTAGTTTGTTCCTTTCTGGCTCTTCTAAGAGGTCAAGTTCATGAGGACAGGAAGCATGTTTGTTCAGATGCCGTCCTGTCCCCAGTGCCCAGCACACAGACAGACCCACGGTTAGGAACCCAGTTGTTCTGTGCCTTCTCACAGAACACACCCACATACTGAAACCCAAACAGAACTGACTGTCTTGCCTCACTGTCTGCGAGAAGGGCAGAGCTGGGTCAGAAGAGGCTGTGGGTGGCAGCAGGCCATCTGGGTGAGCAGAGTGGGCCGCATAGGAGCCCTGACCTGTTCTACAGGGAGGTCATCTTCCCTAGGCTGGCTCTCAGAAACCCTGGCCTGGGGCTTGGACTGGGGATGGGACATTCTTCAGGGACATTTTTCTGAGAAGCCGTAGTTCAGAGAAATCCAACCAATCCATCTTCCTTCCTTTGCAGACAAGGGTGAGCTGTTCGTGTGGGGCAAGAACATCCGAGGGTGCTTGGGGATTGGCCGCCTGGAAGACCAGTACTTCCCATGGAGGGTAAGACCATGCAGGGGTGGTGTGTGGAGGCTGTCCCAAAGGATGCAAAACCAAATATGGGACAGGGTCCAGGACCTCCTGCGCGCCACAGTCAAGGATGGACTCCAGGGAGACTTGAGTGGAGGTGATGAGCAGGAGCTGATGTAGTGCTTGCGTCCATGTGTGCAGGCCTTCAGCCTTTCTGCTCCCTCTGTGCAGTCGGTGCGCTGGTGGGCCAGATGCAGCTCTGCACACAAGCATGCACAAGTCCTTGGGCTCCATCCCCAGCACCACATAAACTTAGTAGGGTGGTCTGTACCTTGATCCCAGCACTAGACTGGTGGAGCCAGAAGAACCAGAAGTTCAAGGTCCTCCTTGGCTACAGTGGCAAGTTTGAGGCCAGCCTGAGCTGCATGAGACCCAGTCTAAAAAGAAGAAACGCAAAGAATAGCTAAGTTCTTTTCAGAACAGCTTAAAGAGCTGGCATAGTAAAGACTAGGAAGCATAACATGAAGAGATTCCCCTAAGAAAAGGAGAATGGCTCGGCAGGCAAGGGTGCTCACTCTTCTCCAGGAGGACCTGGGGTGGGTTCCCAGCTCCTACATCAGAGGGCTCACACCTGCCTGTCACTACAGCTCTGGGGAATCCTTCTGAATCCTACTCCCTCTTCTCCTCTCTCACTCCCTCTCTCTCTCTCTCTCACACACACACACAGGCACACACATGGACATACTATGTTGCATGTGTGGAGGTCAGAAGACAACTTTGTGTAGTTGATTGTCTCCTTACATCCTTAAGTGGGTTCTAGGAATTGAACTCAGCTCAGCAGGCCAAGCAGCAAGGTTCCTCACAGACCTGCTACCTTGCTGGGCCCGCCCCCTGCACGGCTTGCACTCACTTGGCTCCTTTATTAAAAGCTGCATGCGGAGGCTGGAGGAGTCTTAAGTTGAAAGTGGACACTGTCTGTCTGTCTGTCTGTCTATCTGTCTATCTATCTATCCTATCTATCTATCTATCTATCTAATCTATCTATCTATCTATCTATCTATCTATCTATCTAAAGACAAGGTCTCCCTGCCTCTGCCTCTTGAGTGCTCAGATTAAGGACATGAACCACCACCCCGGCTGGAGATATTAGCCAGATATTACCTAGATATTAGATATTAGAATTTATCTAATATTCTTTTATAGAGAGATATTATGTATGGGAGATGTTCCCATAGTGTCTTGCCTCTGTGCCTCCCAAAGCTGTACATAAACCAGATGTGAGGGGGCACACCTGTAATCTCAAGAACTGAGAGGGCGAGGTGGAGATAGGAGGATCAGAAATTCTGGGTCATCCTCAGATGCAAAGGGAGTTTTGAGGCCAGCCTGGGCTACATGAGACCCAGAGCCCACCATCCCCACATGACTAAGGATAGGCTTGTTGTGGAGTCCTTTCGGAAACCTGAAAGAGACCCACACCAGGGGGCACTGGTGTCTCAGGAGCCACCTCTGTTCCCAGAGGTCCTTGCTGACTGCAGGTCCTGGCCAGCAAGCACAAACCAAATAGCTTCCTGTGCATCGGGCTCTAATGGCTAGAGCACCTGGGGAACAGCGCCTAGGGACGTCAGTGCAGCAGGCTGGCTGCAGATGACCCAGCGAGGCACGGGAGGGTAAATAGATGATCTCAGGTGGCCTCGGAGGTTGCTAAGAGCCCACCTGGCTAGGTCACCATGGGGCAGCTGGTCACTGCTGTTCTGGGGCCGGCCTGAGGCACCGTCTGCAGCCCTGTGCTGCCTCTGTCATCTGGGGCCTGCTTCTGTTTGCTCAGTGGTCTGTGTGGCAGCTTTTGCCAAAGCGTTTTTGTTTGGGGAGGCAGCGAGATGGTGTGGCGTGGTTCCTGCCTTCATGTGCTGTCGCCAGCAGCCCCTAATGCAGTTGAAGCTCCACAGTCAGCACCTGCCACTTCAGAGCTCTTAGGCCAGGCCACCTGTTGCAGGCATTCACTCCATCCTGAACTCAGGAAATTGCCCAGGCAGCCACAGGAAGGCCGGATGAATAGGGTCCTCGCCAGCTGATCCCGGATCCACAGCTGGGTGAGGGTATGAAGGCAAAGTCATGCTGAGTGTGCATGTGCCCTTCTGCACTGAGAGCCTAGGAGGGCAAAAGATGTGGTTAAGTAGTGGTCAGTTGGCTGTAGGGCATGGTGTGATGGGGTTAGTATTCAGAGGTTCTTAATGCCTGGTTATTTATTTATTTCGACATGGAGTCAGGTAGCCCAGGCTAGCCTCAAACTCATTATGTGGCTGAGGAACTTCTGTCCCTTCTGCTTCAGCCTACACCCTGCCCCCCCCGCCCCAATCTGGGTGATAGGATGAGAGCCATGAACCACCATGCCTGGTTATAAGGGTGGAGATTGAACCCTGGGCCTGGTGCATGCTAGGGAAGCCCTCTATCCACAGGGTGACATGCCCAGCCATGGCCATTGTTTTTCATTGAGTGTCCTTTTATAATGTGCCATTTCTTGTTCATGATAATAGTAACAGCGATAAATAAGAGAAAGAGGGCATCGTGCTGTGCACCTCAGCTCTCAGGAAGCTGAGGCAGGAGAATGCTGCAAGTTGCAGGCTGGCCCATGCCATGTAGTGAGACCCTGTCTGAAAAGCTAACCGATGCAGTGTATCGTGGCACACACCTTTCTTTAATCCCAGCACTCAGGAGACAGAGGCCAGCCAGGGTCACACAGTGACATCCTGACTCTAAAGCAAACAAACCAGAACAGGCTGAGGCGATGGCTCATGGGGACAGTGCTTGCTGTGTAAGCATGAGTTTGGTTCCCCAGCGGCACGTACAGAGCTCGCTCTGCTCAGTGGTGCAGTCTATAACCCAGGGCTCGCAGGGGTGGGCACAGTGTGGCTTAACCCAGTGCCCATAGGAGTGGAAGTTGAAGATTTCTGGCACTTGCTGCCTGGCCAGTCTGGCTGAAACCATAATCTCTAGGTTCAGTGAGAGACCTTGTCTCAAAAAACAGTGGAGAATGCTAGAGGAAGACGCCTGACACTAACCACTGGGTTCCACAGCCACACACACCACATTCAACACACACACCCTACACAGCACACATACATACCACATAACATTTTCCACATACTACATATACTACTACTACTACTACTACTATACACACACACACACACAGACACACAAACACACACTCTACATAAACCCTGTACATACTGCACAGACATACACATCCTACATATGTTCTGTACACACCACACATACATACCCCCTACACACACTACAGGCACACACTACATTCCACATGCGCTGTCTTAGTTAGGGTCACTATTGCTGTGTTGAAACACCATGAAGAAAGCAACTTGGGGAGGAAAGGGTTTACTTGGCTTACACTTCCACATCGCTGTTCATCATCAAAGGAAGTCAGACAGGAACTCACACAGGGCAGGAACCTGGAGGCAGGAGCTGATGCAGAGGCTGTGGAGGGAGGGGTGCTGCTTATTGGCTTGCTCCTCATGACTTGCTTGGCTTCCTTGCTCTGTGTGTGTGTGTGTGTGTGTGTGTGTGTGTGTG
Organism: Mus caroli; assembly: GCF_978045245.1. Taxonomy (NCBI): domain Eukaryota; kingdom Metazoa; phylum Chordata; class Mammalia; order Rodentia; family Muridae; genus Mus; species Mus caroli. The sequence continues at coordinate 138,306,545 of NW_028227259.1, read as the reverse complement.
TGTGTGTGTCTGTCTGTCTGTCTGTCTGTCTGTCTGACCTCAGCACCCCACAATGGTCTGGGCCCTCCCTCTTCAATCACTAATTAAGAAAATACCCTACAGGCTTGTCTACAGCCAGGTATTACAGAAACTTTTCTCAACTGAGGCTTCCTCCTCTCTGATGACTCTAGCTTGTATCAAGTTGACCTAAAACTAGCCAGCATACACACCATATACAGTACATTCCAAAGACACTACATTCCACACACCCCTACCACACACATATCGTACACAGTACATTTCTCCATACATACCACATACACAACCAAAAAAGGAAAAAAACCAAACACTTAAGAGTCTGTGAGGCCTACTGGGTAGAGGCACCTGACAGCAAGCGTGACTCCTACCTGAGTTTAATATACAATATCCACAAGGTAGGGAGGAACCAGCTCCTGAAGGTTGTCTGCTGACCTCAAGTGTGCGCACGTACGCACGCACGCATACACACACACACACACACATACTTGTTGTGCAAACATGATGATCTGAGTTCTAACCCTCAGCACCTATGTAGAAAGGTAGGTATAGCCACATATGTGCTTGCAATACCAGCATAATGGAGTTAGGTTCAGTTGTGGAGACAGAAAAATCATTGGGACTTGTTGGCTGCCAAGAGGCTCTGTCTCAAGGGAATAACTTGGAGAGTGATGGAGCAGAAACCTACTGTCCCCCTGTCTCCAGACATATCACTCACACACACACACACACACACACACACACAAATTTAAAGAACAGAATAATGAGGATAGATGGGACCAGCCTCTGAAGGCCCAGTGTAGCTCTGTGGCCTGCTCCCACACTGGATCCACCAGGCCGAGGCCTTTCCTGTACTCTTGAGAAGTACTTGGTGACCCCAGTGAAGGTTACCGAACACAGCCTCCAGGCAGGGGATCTGGAAGCATGGTCACAGGCAGTGGGACCAGGAGCATCCATGTCCTTCCCCAGGGTGGCTGCTAGAGCTGATGCCACTGATGGGCAGAGAGGTAGGGATACTAGTGAGCTGTGGACGAGTGTGGGCAGCCCATTCCCAGGGGATACAGCCACACTCACAGGAGGCAAAGAACCTTCTAAGAGGAGGGGCTGAGGGTGAGGCTCAGTGGGTAGTTTGCTTGCCTAACACATACAAAGCCTGAGAGTCTGTCTCCAATACCACGTAAACCAGGTGTGGTATTACATGTGTGTAAACCCAGCATTTGGGAGGTAGAGGCAGGAGGATCAGAAGTTCACGGTCAGCCTCAGCTACACAGGGAATTGGAGGCTAGCCTGGGTTCTGTGAATCGTGTGACCCCCATTCCCTCCTGCAGGGCTCCAGAGCCTGGCTGTCCTTCCCTCACTGTGTCCGTGTCTTCTCTTCCAGGTGACGATGCCCGGTGAGCCTGTGGATGTGGCGTGTGGAGTGGATCACATGGTGACTCTAGCCAAGTCATTCATCTGAAAGGCCCTCTGGGCCCAGCCTGGGAGCCACACCACAGCAGCAGCTTAGCAGAGGCAGGGGATGGCCACCAGCAGAGCTTCTGAGGGTACTGGGAGAGGGCCAGGGTCTCTGGGGTGCAGGATGCTTGCTGTGTGTCCTCAGTGGGGACATTCTACTAGAGGTCTGTAGACAAAGCCCTTCCCCCGCTGAGGTTCCTGCTGCTGACCTCAGCTCAGGATGGCTACAGTTGGCTTGGCGTGTTTCTGAGGAGTACCAGGGCATGAAGACCTTGAGTGGCCAGGCAGACTCCTTTTCCAGGTAAAACATGGTAGCATCTGGGGATGTGTCTTGTCTGAGACACTATTCTTAGAGAAAGCTCACTGCTCATGACACATTTGATATTAAGAGTTTAGAGACATGACAAGGCACTCAGAAGAACTTGTAGTCCCCTGTCACAGGAGGATAAACTTGGGCCTCAGCAAGAGAGCCAGATGGACTGCCTTCAGCTAGGGCCTCTCTGGTCAGCTGTCATCCCAGGAGTCCCACAGAAGGACAGTCCAGGGCCCAGGATGCCTTGGCTTGAGACTCTTGATGGAGCTGCCAGTGGGAGCCAGCCTCCCGCTCAGGTCTACAGTATCCCAGCCTTGGAACTTCCTCACTGCCTGGCTTTGCACAGCCCAGAAGCCCCTGAAGAAAGACTGCGGGCCAAGTGCTTGTGGACTCTTGGCTGAAGGGCTGGCCTGGAGTGGGAGGCCTCAGAAAGTGGGAAAAGCCTTGTCTTTAGGAAAGCTTGTCCTTTCCTTTCAGAACAGGGTTTGAAAAGGTCTTTTGGAATAAAGTCTATTTTCTGCCTTTTTAAAGAATGGAGGTCTTGTAAAAGTTTTACTTGATCATTTCTTGACCATAAAAGTAGCCAATGGAACACACTTTAGAAGGCAGTCCCACTTAGGATATGTGCGTGCACGTGTGTGTGTGTGTGTGTGTGTGTGTGCGCGCGTGCCACACTCCTGTGGAGGCCAGAAGACAGGTAAAGTGTCACTGTTCCTCAGGTGCTATCCATCTTATTATTGAGATGGGCTGTCACTTTGTAAATCAGGCTGCCCTTGAACTCACAGAGGTCTGCCTTCCTCAGACTCCAGAATTCTGGAACTAAACCTGTGTGCTTGTCACACCCAGGTCCACCTTATGATTGGGCCAGGATCTCTCCCAACCTGGAACTTTGCAGGGCTAGGCTGGCCATCCGGAGTCCCAGGGACCCTCTGTTTCCATTTCCCCTGGGCCAGGGCTACAGGGCCCTGCTTCCCATTTTAACATGGGCTCTGGGGATTGGACTGAAGCCATCAGGCTTGGTGTCAGGCAAGCACTTTACCCACTGAGTCATCTCGCTAGCCCCTGGGAAGTGTTTTCTGAACAGATAGATCCTTTGGCTGGGAAAATAGCCCGTACCTGAGTTTCTAATTATGGTCTCCTAGGCTGCCTGCTACACCCTGCTCCTGTTATTTGTTCACTCTAAGGTACTTGTGGGCTCCTTAAGTGCAGGCGTGGGGCACAGTGAGTCATGCAGGCAGAGGAATCTCGGTTTTGTGCAGCTTATCCTAGGGCAGGGACACGGACAAGAAACAAAATGCAGAGGACGGTGGCTGCTTGTGCGGGCTGTGGAGGAAAGTGAAGTCTTGCCCCAAGTACCTGACAGGAACAACTTAAAGACAGAAGGATTCACCTTGGCTCTCAGTGTCCGAGGGTTCCAGTCCCGCCATGGCAGCGTTCGGGATGGTGGGAGTTTATTGTAGGGGCTTCCCAGCCGGGCACATCAGGAAGCACACAGGAGTGTATTATGGGATGTGAGCATACAGGAGTCTATTATAGGATGTGAGCACACAGGAGTGTATTAGCTGGGGCTGTACTACCACCTTTAAAGGAATAACTCCGCCCACCTACTTCTGTTGTTCAGGCCCCACTCACTTCTTTAAAAAATTCCAGTCTCCACCACAGTGCTACCTGATGTGGACCATACATTCAATACATGAGCCTGGGGGAGGGGCATTTCAGATTCAAACCCTAAAATGGAGAAAGGACATGGGATATGTTGAAAGGTTGCGGGTTAAAGTCGAGGGGTCAACAAGCAGGCTGTCATGGGAACCAGTTGGCTGATATTGGAAGGAATGGCCGTTTGAGCAGCTACAGGCCCCTCACCCAGGCAAATGCTGCCCCTCTGTAAGGGCTAGTCTTAGGCTGACAATAGGAACATTTTCTGTGAACTTGAAATAGAAGAAGACTTAAGGAGCTGGAGAAATGGATGACTTAGTGGTTAAGAACAGTTACTGCTCTCCCAGAGGACCCGAGTTCATTTCCCACCTCGGGGACTTCACAGATGTTTGTAACTCTAGCTCCAGGGGATCGGACACCCTCTGCTGGCTTTATCTCCATACATCTGTCACCACAAACACACAACTAAAAATGTTATTAATTTTAAAAGTCCTTAGGAGGGCTGGTGAGACGGCTCAGTGAGTAAGAGCACCCGACTGCTCTTCCAAAGGTCTGGAGTTCAAATCCCAGCAACCACATGGTGGCTCACAACCATCCGTAATGAGGTCTGACTCCCTCTTCTGGAGTGTCTGAAGACAGCTACAGTGTATTTACATATAATAAATAAATAAATAAATCTAAAAAAAAAAATTAAAAAAAAAAAATAAAAGTCCTTAGGAAAACAAAGGGGCCAGGTATGTAGCTCTGGTAAAGTCCTTGATTAGAATCCACCAAGCCCTGGGGTCTGATTCACACCCCAGCACCCCATAAACAGCATCGGGTACATTTGGGTGACTCAGGAAGTGGTAGACATGGAGACATGGAGACCGGGGGTCAGAAGCTCAAGGTCACCCGTGGCTAGACCTTGAGTTTTAGGCCAGCCAGGGGTACATGAGACCCTTTCAATGAACTAAAGGGCAAAGCAAAGCCTCTTGACTTTAGTCACCTGCGTACAAAGAGGGATGTCCTTATGCTTGGGGTTTCCTTGTTTTTAAAGTTTATTTTATATATTTGAGTACACTGTAGCTGTCTTCAGACACACCAGAAGAGGGCACCGGATCCCATTACAGATGGTTGTGAGCCATCATGTGATTGCTGGGAATTGAACTCAGGACCTCTGGAAGAGCAGTCAGTGCTCTTAACCACTGAGCCATCTCTCCAGCACCCTCCCTCTCCCCCTTGAACTTTCCTTTAAGCCTGTTTTACCTGTTGGTCAGCCTGGCCATGTAGCTCATCTGTACCTCACCAGGGTTTCTGTTCAGCTGCCATCTATACGTGGGTGTCTTTGTCTCTTTGGTCCTTAACCCCCAACCCCCAGCATTTGACACCTGGAGACGTTGCTAAGCCATTATCTTGGCTGCTCATTCTGTTCCAGGGAAAGCTTTGCTCTCATGAGCACGTGAATCATTCCCCGGATGAAGCATGCCACCTGCCTCCTCCCAGGTGTCCTCTTTTCGTTCTCTCTCTTAACAGGTTATTTTTATGCGTGTACGTGTTCTGCATGCACATATGTCTCTGCACCATCTGTGTGTGATGTGTGATGGCCACTGAGGCCAGAAGCGTAAGATCCTCTGGCGCCAGAGTTACAGCATGCTGTGAGCCATCATGGAGTACTGGGAAGCAAACCTGTCTCATGAGCAAGAACAGCGAGGGCTCTGGAAACCATCTCTCCAGCCCCCTCTTACATTTTTTTTTTTTTTTTTTTTTTTTTTTTGAGACAGGGTTTCTCTGTGTAGCCCTGGCTGTCCTGGAACTCACTTTGTAGACCAGGCTGGCCTTGAACTCAGAAATCCGCCTGTCTCTGCCTCCCAAGTGCTGGGATTAAAGGCGTATGCCACCACCGACCGGCCACATTTTTTTGAAATTTATTTTTGAAAGTTTTTACGAGTATTTTGTGGACGTGTTAAGTATAGACATCACATGTGTGTGGTACCTGCAGACGCCAGAAGAGGGCATCATATCTCCTGGAACTGGAGTTAAAGATGGCTGAAGGCCACCACCATGTGGGTACTAGGGGCTGACTTGAGATGTTTAGGTTTGCAAACACATTCCTGGCTGTGTCAATAACCTTGAGTTCAGAAACGTTTAGGTCGTAAGAGCTCTGTCCTAATCATCAGATTGACGGCTTGATGGATGCACCATTTGATGGCATTGGTGAATGGTGAGAAGTGGCAGGTCACCAGTGGTGCGATATTTTGCCCTGGTCTTTTCCCGTGTTCTCGCCTTTGCTTCCTAGATGCCATAAACAACCCCTACTCAACAAATTGTTCTTGTAACTAACCTTCAGCCTCATGCCCACGATCATGACCGGGAAACTCTAAGCTGGGACAAATCCTTCTTCCCTGTAGCTTTGATTCGAAGGCTATGGTGTTTTGCCACATGTATGTCTGTGTACCACATGGGTACCTGGTATCCCCCGAGGCCAGAAGAGGTCTTCAGATTCCCTGGGACTGTAAGCCACCATGTAGGTGCTGGGAATCGAACCGTTGGAGCTCCTGGTTAAGAGTTAGTGCTCGGGCTGGTGAGATGGCTCAGCGGGTAAGAGCACCCGACTGCTCTTCCGAAGGTCCAGAGTTCAAATCCCAGCAACCACATGGTGGCTCACAACCATCCGTAATGAGATCTGACTCCCTCTTCTGGTGTGTCTGAGGACAGCTACAGTGTACTTACATATAATAAATAAATAAATCTTTAAAAAAAAAAAAAAGAGTTAGTGCTCTTGACCACTGAGTCACTTCACCCCGTTTCATTATGTAGCTCAGGCTAGCCCAGAACCCTCTATCCTCCTGCGTGCTGGGATACAGATATGTGTCACTTTAAGCCACTATTTGGGACCATTTACTCCACAGCATTAGGGAGCTGATATAACCCTTCTCAGTCTGGGCAGTTTTACCTGAGGGTTATCCTGCCTCCTCTAAGCCATGACCTACGTTCTCCCAAACAACGGAGGCATGATCCTGGACAAGTCAACATAGAATCAGACAGCTATCAGGCAACATCATTTTTTTCCCCTTCATTTAATGAACACTTTACAAAGTACAAAATATACTGTCTTTTTCAGGGGGAACATTAGGTACTTTTTTTTTTTTTCCTCTTCATCATACAGTACACAACTCTCAAGGGTTTTGTTTCTTTGACAAGGAGAAAACAAAAGCATGAGGGGCCCTGGAGGTGGACAGAGGAGGACACCCGTCCCCTACCCCGTTCACCCAAGCTGCAGGACAGATGAAGTACCACTGTTGCTGGTGACCTGGGCACAACATGCCAGGAGAGGGTCAGCTGGGGCTGTGGGCAGGGCAGGGTCCCTTAAAAACGCCGCCGGGCACCCATACCCACTCCCCTGCCTCGGGATAACGGAAATGATTTTGGCATACAGGAGGAGGGCCGGGAGGACTACTGCTGTACTTCTGTCTCCCCTATTGTTTGGAGGCTGACCCTGCTCTAACTCTTCCTGTGATACGGGTAAACTGAGGCAGGAGAAAGGAAAAAACGTGCTAGGCTCAGCCCACGGAAACCTGAATTTTGCCCAGTCTATACCTGGAGTCTAGAGCTTTGTGGACCCTTTCCCAAGGTGAGTTCCTGGGAAGCAAGGGGCACCTCTTGTCCCCAACCTCTCTCCATGAAAATACTGTCTTGAGAAAATTGTTTGAAGAGTCCCACGGGTGAGCCTAGGCCAGGTCAGGCTGCCTGCATGGATTCCCTGGGCTGCTGAGGGGCAGAGTCTTTGTTGGGGATGCAACGGATGGAGAAAGGAGCCAATCCCATCACAGCAACCCCACATTCCACCCTGGAGCCAGGGCCAGCATCCCTATCTGTTTAAGTGTGAGGCAATGGGTTAGGCTAAGGGGCCAAACACTGCATGAAACAGCTCACAGCTCTGAGATGGGCTCTGCATATGTGGGCACACACACTCATGCCTAATATATGTACACACACACACACACACACACACACACACGTAAATAAACAGCATCCTGACACATGGGACTGGACCACCCTGCACTACTGACTCTCCCAGGTTCCCGTCTCTTCTACCAAGAGCCACAAATCACCACCTCCAAACTGATGCCCGGCAAGAGCCATGGCCTCAGGCCTCTCTTGGTGCCTTCAGCGACAGGCCAGCACCTGCCTTCCCCATTTGAGTCATCTTCAGAGGAGAGGCTAGAGGTCAAGCTGGGGTCGCCCTGGGGTCAGTTAGATGCATCCTTTTGCTGCTTCTAATTAGAAAACGGACATGAAAAAGGAACTGGGATGAGCGGTGAGGTTAGGTCTGTTAAGTTAGTTCTCCACCTTCACAGCAGCTTCTGAGAGCAATGCAAGGCTGACTCCTGGCTGTGAAGATGGAGGTCTGCCACCCTTCCAACCCTCAGTACGATACCCATTACTTGAAAACCCAAAGCTACCGTCCCTATGCCCCCTCCCTGTCAGAGAGTCCACCATTCTCATCTAGGCTCCCCTCACCAAGGCAAGGGCTGATGCCACCTATGGCATCCCCAACGCTGCCCACAGAGCAACACAGCGGGGTGAGGGATGTCCTGTGACAGGATCGAGAACTGCCTAGAAGACAAACCTCTGAGTAAATCAGCCATGGAGTTTCCTACCCTAAATGTGGTAGCCTTCCACGGGATAAGCTCGTCTCCTGAATAAAAAGGAGGAAGTGAGCAGAGCAGCAGCGGCTGCCTCTCTCTGCTTCCTGACTGTGGATGCCACGTGACCAGCTGCCACGTGACCGGCCGCCTCCCGCTCCCGCTGCTGTGCCTTTCCCTGCTGTGATGGACTGGATCTCATCAAACCCAAGAGTCAAAATTGACACTTCCTCCCTTTGGCTCCTCTCTTCAGTTGCCTTAGTGGAGGCAAGGAAGAGCCTGCTTTGTCCCCACATCCAATCCAGAGGCCCTGGCCAGTGGCCCAGAGGTGCTTGGGGACTTTTAAAGGTCAGCCTGGGAAATGTGGCCGGGAAGAGCTGTTGGCAGGTGGCTCAGACCTTCTTTGAAGATCGTGTACTGGACAACCGGGTGGGGTGTGGACTGCCTGTGCTTAGGGGCCAGCTCCTTTACACCTGCCTGAGTGTCTCTTCACTCTTACAGGTCCTTCCATCATTGGGGACCTCACCAGCCTAAGCAGGTTGCTCCAGCAACACTGCCCAATGGGCAGCAGACAGAACCAGGTCCCCGGGTCCGTCCCACCACACCAGGAACCTGTTACCCGCAGCTGGTGGGACAGGGTGAATGTTGATGCTTAGGAGTCTTAGATAAGGGCTATATGGGGGCAGGGCTGCATACCACTATGGATGTGGGAGAGGGGGGGTCTTTAGGACCCCGGAGTATATACTTGGTGATGCTGCTAGGATCTGGGGGGAGAAGTCGATTTCTTGGGAAGCAGGTTTGCCCCAGACTATGGGGCTGAGCCAAAGGAGAAGGGGTGCTTTGCGGATGGGGACCCTGGATGGTCTCATTAGTCTGTACAGGTGATATTTGACGTTTTTTCTTTTTCTTTTCTTATCTTTTTCTTTTTTTCTTTTCTTTTTTTTTTTTTTTTTGAGACAGAGCCTCATGTAGCCCAGGCTGACCTTAACTTGTGATCTGTCTGCTTTCAGAGTGCTGGGAATGCTATGGGAACACGTTATCCACTGAGCAACTCCCGATGTGCGCTTTCCTGATAGAGTACCTTTCAGACAGCCGTGCAAACCCCCAGAGTTCAGGACTTGGTAGCCCCACCCAGGGAGTTCCTGACTGCGCTTCCTAAAACTTTACCTTCTTAACAGCCCAATCTCCTACCCTCCCTGTGAGCCGAGGATCTGGGAGTACTTGTCAGTGGAGTACTTGTCTCTCACGCAGGAGGCCCTGCCTACATTCCTCTGCACTGCAGAAAAATACAAAAGAAATCCTCTAGGGATCCCTGGCTGCTGAGTGGCAAGACACTTGGGTCCCCTCTGAGGCTGGGTCAGCAGGGGGTGGAGTCAGCCTTCATATTCACAAAACCAGAAGATGCTGAAAAGAGAGCAGACAGTGCTAAAAAACACGAGAGTAGAGGGTCTCTACTAGTAGAGGGACTGTCACATCCCCTAGAACTGAAGACACCACACCATGCTGATCTACCCACAGAACACAGAGACAGAGCTAGCTTCCTCCAAGGACCCACTACAGCTGAACAGTGGGGTCCCTTAAAAGGTTGGCCGGCAGAAGCCAGGCCCAGCCCTTTCTGGACACACAACCGTGGGAGTATGTGTGGTGGTCTGGGTCCTTATGGAGTCAGTCCTAGGAAGAGAGCAGGGAAGAGAACCTGAGATTCCTAAGCTTACAGGAATAATAATATTAATAATAATATTTTTAAAAAAACTTAGGTGTGATGGCACACACCTTTAATCCCAGCACTCGGGAGGCAGAGGTGGGTAGAGTCCTATAAATTCAAGGCCAGCCTGGTCTACAGAGAGAGTTCCAGGATAGCCAGGGCTATCTAAAGAGACCCTGCCTTAAGAAAACAACACAACAATAACAACAAAAGTTAGGTAAGATGTCAGGTCTACAGCTTTCTATAGAGAAGGGACTCGGGAGGGAGGCAGGCTGGGACAGATGGGTTTACCAGACAAAGGTTTTGGGGTAATCCTGAGGGAGGGAGCCACTGTTAACAAAACCAAAAAAAAAAAAAACCCAAACCCAAAACCAAAACCCAACAACAACAACAAAAACCCAATCCCTCCTCTGGATCAATGCTCCCCCTCCCAAATAAAATGAAGGCATCCAGAGCTCTAGGCTGTGGAAATGGGGGTACAGTAGCTATGAAGCAGACTACACTGGCCCTCTCAGCCTGCCCCACCCGCGGTAGGTTGTTGGTTCTGTCTCCCCTCCAGGCTGGCCTCAGGACCCCAGGGCTTTTCCACTCATCGTATTGCCTACGTATTTGAATTAAAAATATATGGTGGCTCAAAATGTCTCCGAGTGTGCGCACATGAGGTGGGGGCCCTTGCCTGTGTCCTGCGCACACAGAATATATTAACATATATATTGCTCAAGTATATATGCTATTTACAGAATATATCTCTATCAACATAAAACACGTATTTATAGGTGTGTACAATACATAGTCTCATCCTAGCAAGTCTAGGGGTCCACACAACTGTGGGGCCGGGGGCCAGCACACTTATATGGTGGGAAGGGATAACTGGAAAGGGAGACAGAAGGGGTTCCGGAGATGTGTACCCCGGGCAATCAAGGCCTTCCAGAGAGAGAAAAAGGGGACTCGGGGGCCTCACTATAAAGACCCGCCCACTTGGCCATTTCCCATTCGGGACCAGAAAATAATAAGATTTGGTTTTAAGGGTTTTGTGCAAAAGGAGTTAAAAAAAAAAAAAAACAAAAAAAAAAACCCAAAACCAAAACCAAACCAAAACCAAAACCAACCAGAGGTGATTTTGATTAACATGCTGGGTTCTGGCTTCTACATGATTCTAGAATAGTTCCTCCACCCGGGTGTGTTTCTGTGGCCCAGAGAGGAGGGAAACACAGTTTGTACAAGACTGTGCAGGGGTAGATAAACGTTCCCTCCTCTGACCTTGTTGTTGGAGATCCTGAAGTACAGGCTCGACAAAACACCTCAAGAGCAAAAAGTCTGGTGGATCCCCGAAGTCCCAGCTAACAGCGCCATATGAAGGTGGTGGAACACTGGCATGCCCTATAGGGGGTGCTATGGGGTCCTGGTGTCTTGTATCAGAGCTCTGCTCCCACTAGCCCTCCTCAGAAGACACAGCCAAGAGTCTTACCGATACATCTTTGCATTTGTGTCTGTCCCCAGAGACACAGGGTGCTAAGTCTCACTGAACCCTGGGCACCCTAATAAGACTCAAACAGGCTCCATCCCCTCCAAACAAAACTACTCCTTCCCCAGCCGCCTGTATGCAAAAACAACGAAGAAGAAACCGCAGGGGTAATGTCTCTCTACAAATGCTCCAAGATAGCTGCCTCCCAGGTTATCACCGTGACCCCAGATTGCTGTGTGTATTTCGGGCAGGTATATGAGCTGCAGGGGCTGAGGCCTCTTTATCCCCTAAAAGTGGGGCAGAGAGGATGATGGGGAATTCTCTAGGCTGGTCTAAGTGACAGCTGGAAAGGTGGGACATGGCCCAAGGCACCCTAGGCCTGGGCAGGTGGGGATGCCCACTGCTGGAAGAAGCCGGGTCTTTGCTTGCCCATGTTGGGTCTGGGGAGAGTGAACAAAGGACAGATAGAAGCTGGCGCTCTAGGCTGGTGGGAGAGGGGGTGTCCTGGGATCCCCTCCAGGGACAAGTGCTCTGGGAGGAAGTTTGGCCCAGGGACCCTCTTGGCAGTTGTAGAGGAAATCGACACAGGTCCTGTGTGGTGGGGTTCTAGAGTCTTGGCTTCCCCCCCCCCAGCTTAGGAGTAGGGACCCCACTGAGGCTCACTGGCCATTATGACCTGAGGGTGGCCTGCTGACCTCCATTCTGAGGGAACCAGCCCCTGAACCTCTAAAACTAGAGCAGCAACCATAACCGTTAACTCAGGGGGGGCTCACGGGGGCTTCTCCAGCTCTGCACCCCCAATCTTGCTCCACCAACTCCTTAAGATGTCCCTAGGTGCATCAGGACCCCGATCCCAGTGTCTCACAGGAGGTGCCAGCTTCCTTTGGTGTTTGCTGCGGGCTGTAGGTGAGGCCTTGGGCTGGTCCCAAGTGTCCTGGGCCTCGGAGACCGCTTTCTGGGGTGGAACTTGGGGGAGGAAGATGGGCACACCCCCACCGAGTGGAAACAGAGTCATTATTGAAAAGGCTGGGGACTCTGGAAGGCAGGAGGAGGATGTGGGGGTGGCCCTAGCTCAGGCCCAGGCCTGGAGGAGTCAGGAATCAGGGGAGTGTCCCAGAGGCCCCTTCCTTAAAGGTCCTGGGGCCGAGCTTTCAGTCCATAGGGAAATACTGCAAGAATAACCTTCGTGGGGGGGGAAGGCCCAGGTGGGCTGTGGCAGGGAGGAGCCCAGAGACGAGTCTTTTCTAATGCTTCCCTGCTTGACTGACTTTCAGGGCATGGATAACCCCACTGATATTCTCTTCTGGAACCTGCAAGGCAGGATGCAAAGGGAAAAAAAAAAAGTGTGTGAGCCCAGGTACCTGGTCCCTACCCATACAGTCCCCACCTGTCCCCAGGGGCCACTTACCAATGCATGGTCGAACTTGAAAGTACTGATGTAATATGCTGGGATGTCTGCAGCTGCCAAGGGCTCTGAGATCTGGGCTACAATCCCACACTCATCTAGGGAAACACAGGTGCTCAGAGAAGGGGCTCTACCATGGAGCCACGCCCCCAGCCCCTCCCTGGGGGATTTTAGGCAGGTGCTCTACTGCTGAGCCACACCCCCAACCCCACTGTATTTTTCAGCTTGCAGGATGGGTTAAGAGCCCTATGGTAAAGTCCACTTGTTGGTCTCCTGAGGCCTTCATATATATGTCACACAATTGGCAAGGGATCTGTCAGAAGAGGGGTTTCAGTCTCCAGAACACTACATAGGGTGGACCTGGCCAGGTACCCTGGGAACACCTCCTGATTCCTGCATACAGGTGTTGGACCCCACAGGCTCACCAAATCCCAAGGGTTGTCCTCCTATCCGCACCATCTTCCAGAGCTCTCCAGATGCACTCGTGAATAGCAAGTGACTCGGGAACCTATAGAAGAAGGAGGAGTCTGAGGCAGGGCTAACTGGTGCTCCCCCCAGCTCTGGAGTATCTCAGGTGGGTCAGAGAGAGATCTAATGATGTGTCGGTGCCACTGGAGCCAGGGAGGAAAGCCACTGTTGGGGTGAGATTCGGGACAGATGGCTTTGGGACTATGGTTCCAGTCTCTACTTTGGCACCATCTTGCTGTGTACGTGGATGGCTCTTGCACCTATAGGAACAACTTAGGCAGAAAGTACCCGCTCCCGCCCAGGCCCCCTGCAATATCCACACAGGGCCCTGCCCACCTCTGCTGGGTCTGTACATCCATCACCAGTGAGATGTAGCCCTCAATGAGTGAGAAGGAGAAGAAGCGGATGTGGCCACAATCGTCACTGGCAGCCATGGGGTCCTTCACTCTGGGGATCAAGAGGAAACTGTGAGGGTACGGTTCCCACCTTTATGCCATCTGCCACCCACCACTGCAAGAGGCCCAGCTTGACTCATGTCTTATCTCCATCAGAAGCCCACAACTCAGGAAGTCTTAGACTCTGAATGCTACAATACCAACACGCCAGGCAAGGCAGAACCACCGGTGGGTGCCCGGGTCATGGTGTTACTGGGGTAACCCACCACTTTCTGCTTGACTCTAGGACCTGCTTCACAGGAAGGAATTCATGCCTGGGTACTGTAAGCCTGGTCACAAGCCCATGGTTTGGGAGGTCATGGGTCCTTGGGAAAAACCTATTGTTATTTTGTCTTCTAAATATTTATGTTCATAACTCATGGATTAGTGCCGCTCTCAGTGTCGGGCAGGGAAGTATCTTTGTGCACGAGGCGGCAGTTAATGCAGAGACTCACCTGGTTAAAGCACTGGGGGTGGTGACCATTGAGTGTTCGGCCCTAAATGAGACCTCTATATCAACCCCCAACCCCTACCATCAAGGTTCAAAAACACCATGAGAGGGTAGGAAGAATGTAAGAGCTACACAGGCACATACAAGTCTCCCCCTTCAGAGTGAGTTCTAGGGTGGAACAGTCCCTTCTCCATGCCTCTTCCCTTCTTGAGCAGGTTGGTGTGTCTCCCCTTCGAACTAGGCTCCTGGGCCGATGGTGCCTCCTCCCTCAGACTGGACTTACGGGTAGAGCCAGGTCTTCTCCTTCAGACTGAGCTCTTGGGTGGAATAAGGACTTTGGCCTCATACAGGGCTTGTGGGTGGAGCAGGATTTCCATGTCTGTCCCCTACCCTAGCACCTAACCCCGGGGACCTACCCATTGGAGTAGAACATCACATCCATGAGAAGGGTGGCAACGGCGGGCAGCGTGTCAGGGTCCAGGCTGGTGACACAGAACCTGTTGCTTGGGCTAGACAGTGGGTGGATGACTGGCCTCTGGACTGGAAGAGCGTAGGACACAAGTGTTAAGGTCACACAGTAGAGCATCTGTGTGTAGGAGTTGGGCTCAGCCTTGTTCAATGCAGCCCAGGTGGCTTTCCCGCCCCCGGCACACACACTACATGACTGTTCAGTTTCCCATCACGACCCTGGGCCTTTGTACAAGGTGCTCTGGCTGCTGAGAGCTCCTTGCCAACATGTGCTCCAAGCTTCACCTCCATGGTCCCTACCAAGGGTAGCTACCTTGAGGCACTATTACCTGGGCTGGGCTGGGCTGGGCTGGGAGCCATCTCTGGCCATTGCTGGCGGCTCTATGTGGAATCCAGTGAACACCAAGTGGCTTCTGAGAGCGGGGCCTTTTGCTAGGGACCTTTCCCTCAATCCCAACTCACCCATCTTGGGCTTCACAAAGCCATTGGTGAAGCTGAGATTCTCAGCCGCCACCGTTTCTCCATTGACAACGCGTAGGATGGTGAACTCCGAGGACAAGGTGTGAGTGACGAAGGGCAGGTCACGCTCCCGCACCTGAGGACGGGAAGCCGAGTCTCTCAGTCTCAGATCACCCTACCTCCTGTGGTAGTGCCCAGGGCTGAGGTGAGGAGTAGAGCACCAGATGGGACAGGATAATGACTGTGCCAGAAGCTCTGTGTGTGTGTTACATGGAAAAGGCTGGGGATGTGCACAGCCATTCACCACGGCTCTGACTCACCAGGATGAAGTCAGTTTGATAGGTGGACAGCATAAACACGGAGATGTTCTGGTCGGCCAGCGGGGCAATGACAGACTTGGCAATCTTTGTCACACCGATGGGCTGGGAGCTGGAGAAGCTGCCGCCACCGGACACCACGTTCAGTGCCAGCCAGGTGGCATCAGCCACACTCAGGTGCTCTGAGGAGGGCAGCTCTGCAGGGGGTGAGGGGCACAGAGGAGAGTGTTGGTGACATGCCTGGGGCCTGGATGTTCCCTGGGTCAGACCAGGCTGTGCTCCAGGAGTAGGCAGAGGAGAGGGCACATGGATGGCTGAGGCCTTAAAAGACTGTCTTGTCTGCTGCTGGGCCTCAGTTTCTTCATTTAAAAATATTTTTATTTATGTGTGTGTCTATGTGTTTGTTTGGGTATGCATAGATGACTGCAGTTGCTGAGGAGACCAGAAGAGGGTGCTGGACACCCCCTGGAGCTGAAATTGTGCATGTTTCTGAGCCACCAGCCAGGTGCTGGGGACCAAACTCAAGTCCTCTGCTTGGGCAGCAAGTGCTTTATGTAATCTGCTACATCTCCAGCCCCCAGTGTCACCTTTCAATCAACAGATGAGTCAAAGGTCCTCTCTACGGAGGGCTAAGCAGGTGACGTCCTGGATGTCAGATGGGATGCTAGGTGCCTCAAGCACTTGTCAAGTTGCGTTTCCTGGGCCAAGCTTTAGTCTCCTTCACTAATGCCTTAGTGAATTCCTGCTTCCTTTAAAAGAAGGCTATTTTTTTTTTTTTTTGGTTTTTCGAGACAAGGTTTCTCTGTGTAGCCCTGGCTGTCCTGGAGCTCACTCTGTAGACCAGGCTGGCCTCGAACTCAGAAATCCGCCTGTCTCTGCCTCCCGAGTGCTGGGATTAAAGGCGTGCGCCACCACACCCGGCTAAAAGAAGGCTATTTTTATTACTATATTTTATGTGCATGTTGTTTCCTTGTTTGTCTGTGTACCTCACGTGTGCTGGGGCCTGTAGAGGTCAGATGAGGGCATTAGATCCACTGGAACTGGAGTTAGAGAGGACTGTAAACCACTGTTGTGGGGTTCGGGAATCGAACTCGGGTCCTCGTAACTACTAAGTCACCTCTCCAGCCCAGAATTCCTACTTCTTTAATTAAAAATTTAATTTGGGGCTGGTGAGATGGCTCAGTGGGTAAGAGCACCCGACTGCTCTTCCGAAGGTCTGGAGTTCAAATCCCAGCAACCACATGGTGGCTCACAACCATCCGTAACGAGATCTGACTCCCTCTTCTGGAGTGTCTGAAGACAGCTACAGTGTACTTACATATAATAAATAAATAAATAAATAAATAAATAAATAAATAAATAAATCTTTAAAAAAATTTTTAATTTGTTTCTAAAGATTTATTTATTTTTACAAAATTTAAAAAAAAGCCTTTCCTTTTTTTTTTTAATTTACTTTTTATTTATGTACACTGGTGTTTTGCCTGCATGTATGCCTGTAGACCACATTCATACCTAGTGCCCTTGGAGGTTAGAAGAGGGGACAACATGCTGCTGGAGTTAGTTACAGATGGGTGTGAGACACCACGTGGGTGTTGGGGATGGAACTCAGGCCTTCTGCAAGAGTGGCCGGTGCTCTTAACCCCCGAGTTATCTCTCCAGCCTCAAGATTTATTTTATTTTATTGTGTGTGTCTGTGTGGGTATGTCAGGAGTATGCATATGTTAATGCAGTTGCCTTTGGAAGCCAGAAGAGGGCATCTGATTCCCTGGAACTATGGATGGTTGTGAGGCACCCAAGGTGGGTCTTTTGCAAGAACAGCAAGCACTCCTAACTACTGAGCTATCCAGCCCCTTACTGATTATCATGTCTATGTATGTGTATGCACGATGCATCTGAGTGGGTGTGTATCCCAGAGTGTGTATGTAGAGGTCAGTGGGTAACTGTGTGCAGTTGGTTTTTCCCTTCTATCTTTATGTGCCTGAACTCAGGACACTAGGCCTGTAAACCTTATTCACTGAAGCAACCCACCACCCTCACTTTTTTGGGGGTGGGGGAGTGCAAGGACTCCGGTAGCCCAGGCTAGTCTTAAACTAGCTATGTAGCTGAGGATCCCTCTGCCTCTGTCTCATGAACATTGGGGTGATAGGCGTTGTGTCACTACATTAGGTTCATGTAGTGCTGGACATGGAACCCAGGGCTTTGTGCACGCCGGGCAAGCATCTACCAACTAAGCTCTGGCTCATGACTTTAGACTCCTCTCAATCCTTCTGTGCTCCACTTCTTCCTGCATACTGGACTTAATCTAGAAAAAGATCCTGAATCCAGATGCCTGAATGACATGTTCTTGGGTCCCTTCCAGTAGGGCCAGTTTCCAAGGAGGCCTGGGCATGAGATCCAGGCACCCAAAGGTTCTGTAAGCTATGGTTTTTAAACAAGTATTCCCTTTGGGAGGAAGGCTCTGGGAAACACAGGATGTCAACAAAACTCACAAGGCTCTAGGCATGGTGGCACCAACTTTTAATTCCAGCACTAGGGAGGTAGAGGTAGGTGGATCTCTGTGAGCTCAAGGCCTCCTTGGTCTACATAGCGAGTTTTAGGCCAGCCAGATACATAGTAGGACCACGGCTCACCAAAACAAAGCAAGCAAAATACCCAACCCCCAAACCTCACAAGGCCCAGGAAGATCCTGAAACTTACAAGACTCCCAAAGCCCCTAATACAGTTGCTAGGGAAAGGACACTCACTGTGGTGGAGCTGCCTACGAGTTGTGCAGAGAGCTCCAGGGACGCAGCTCATCACCCACACTGGTCAGAGCTGGCCAGGGCTTTTGGTGATGCAGCTGCCTTTGCCTCATCCATGCTCCTGTAAGTCACCCCCAAACTTACTGGCTCAATAAGCTAGACTGGGGTGGAAGCCTTTCTTGGGTCTGCTGTTGCCCTATCTGGCACCATGTTTGTTGATGTTTTCCCAGGAAACATCACACAAGACTGTGTATACGGCACCTCTATGGATACAAACCCAGAGAATCATGTGATTCTTCATAAAATCCCAGGCTCCTGCTAAGACCTTACGACTCCATTCTTGTCACACAGTAGGACAGAGATATGGCAAGAAGTGGACTGTGATGCTATGCACACAGCAAGGACCCTGTAGAGGAAGCATGGCTGTCCACTCCACACAAATGCTTGAAAGAGACCAGCAATTTGCCCAATATCTCTAGACTGGCAGCAACCAAGCCAAGTTTCTAAGATAAAGACAGGTGGGGTGTGGTGGCACACACCTGTAATCCCAGCTCCTTGGGAGGCTGAGGCAGAAGGAGCATAGATTCTAGGCCAGCCTGGACTACATAGAGAGCGTGAGTTAAAAAACAAAACAACAAAACAAAATAGACACACACACCCCAAAAACTAAACTGAAGAAGGACTAAAGATAGCTAAGGACATAGAGTGTTTGGTGGAGTGGCTTTCTAGCTGCCTTAAAGCCCCAGCACCCAAACCCAGAAGTGTTCGTGCATGCCTGGAGTCTAGCACTTGGGAAGTGGAGGCAGGATGATCAGGAGGTTAAGGTCATCCTTGGTTTTGTGATATATGAAATAATGCCTCAAAAAAAAAAAAAAAAAAAAAGGCAGCCAACTAAGCAAATAAAAAAGATTCAAATTTAGTGGACTCAAAATATCCAGGCCCTGTGTTGACCAACAGGAAGATACAAGAGTCCCCAAAGGGATGGGGTTGGAAGACTAGGAAGGGGAAGGGGGCTGGGCCAACTGCCAGAAAAGATGGCTTGGGAGGATGGGATGCTGAGTGAAGTCCCTCAGAATCCTCTCTGCCGAGCTCAGTCGCCATGGTGACCACAGTCTAGGGGAACCCCATTGTTCCTGATGACTCAGAAGGACCTGTGGTCAGCAAGCTAGGGACAGAGAGGCAGCCAGCTTCATCAAAGACAGAAATGAGGAAGAACCAGTGGATTGGTAATCCCTGCACCTTGGCGTCTCAGACTCCCTAGCGCCCAAGTGGTAGGAACAGGATTCCTAAACCCTGGCCCTGCCCAGATCTTGTCTCAGATCTAAAATTCTTTTCTGTGTGTACATGTGCACACCCATGCGGAGGTCAGAGGTCTAGCTGGTGCCTTTCCAAATCGTTCATACCTTTTTATAAAGAGTTTGTGTGTGTGTGTGTGTGTGTGTGTGTGTGTGTGTGTGTAGTCCTGTCTGCCGTGACCTCCGTGTGGAGGTCAGATCATAACCTGTGGGAATCAATCATCTCCTCTCCCCATGAAGGGTGTGGGGATGAAACTCAGGTTGTCTGCCTTGGTTGTTTCCCCCTTTACCCACTGAGCAATCTTACCAGTCCTTGTGTTTTTGAGACAAGGGTCCTGGTCTAGACTGGCTGGACATTGAGCACCAGGAATCCTCCTGCCTCTGTAACTCCAGTTTTGGTTACAGGCACTTACTATGCCCAAGTTCATTCATTCATTCCTTCCTTCTTTTGTTTCTTCCTTCCTTCCTTTCCTCCCTCCTTCCCTCCCTCCCTCCCTCCTTCCCTCCCTCCCTCCCTCCCTCCCTCCCTCCCTCCCTCCCTCCCTCCCTCCCTCGCTCCCTCCCTCCCTCCCTCTCCCAGGTCCTCCTGTTGTTTGGCAAGCACTTTACCAACTGGTTCATCTCCCTAGCCTCTTGGATTTTTAGAATTCTAAGGACCTCAAACTTTATAACAGGAAGGGGCTTCTTAGGGGGTGGCATTTGAAGCCTTTATCGTGTCCTGGGAGTTTCTGGGAGCCTGGGTATCCTGACATGCAGCTTGGTGAAGTGGTTGCCCTTCACCCTGGTGTCAGCCACACCCCTCGCTGGTGGCAAGTCAGGAAGCCCAGAAAAAAGCAAGTTACAGTACGATGTATTTCACAGTGAAACAGGAAGTGTCTCATGTGGAGTGCAGCCTTAAGCCATTTTGGGGGAGATTCTGGTAGTGTCATGGGCACACATGTTCAGTGGTGTCAGAGTGACAATG
Organism: Mus caroli; assembly: GCF_978045245.1. Lineage (NCBI taxonomy): Eukaryota > Metazoa > Chordata > Mammalia > Rodentia > Muridae > Mus > Mus caroli. Next base: position 138,286,309 of record NW_028227259.1, on the reverse strand, counting down.
ACATCAGATAGGCCTAGTTATATGTTTTTAATTTTTAAAAACGATATGTGTGTGTGCGCATGCATGTATGTATGCATGTATGTATATATGTATGTATGTATGATCATGTGTATGTGGGTGCTCATGAAGTCCCGAAGAGGGCATGAGATCCCTGAGAACTGGATTTATAGATAGCTATGAGCTGTCTGCTGTGGATGCTGGAAACTGAACTCGGGTTGACTCTGCAGTAGCAAGTGGTCTTAATTCCTGAGCCATTTCTCCAGTCTAAAGACAAGGGTCTCATATAGCCCAGGCTAGCCTTGAATTTACTTTGTGATGGACATTTGGCTCTTCATCTGTAAAATGGATGTTTAACTTTAACCCTATGGACCTCTAGAATAAGCCCAAGGTCCCTGCTGAATGCAAAGCTGTCTGGTGACAAGACTGAGACTCTCCTTAGTGGCAGATACCACTTTGATCAAGGCACACAAGTTTGCTTGATTTTTTTTTTTTTTTGGAGGGGGCAATAACAGATATCCCTAGAGTATGGTTTTCCATGGGGGAGGCTCAGGGAGTAGCAACTGAGGAAATTCCAAGTCTTGTTGAAGCCTTTGAATATGTTAGGCAAATGGTCTACCACTGAGCCACACTGTCTGTCCCTTCCTGGGGGATTCTAGACAGGAGCTCTACCACTGAGCCACACCCCCAGCCCCTCACTGGGGGATTCTAGGCAGGTGATCTACCACTGAGCCACACCCCCAGTTGTCAGAAGCCATCTAGGAAAGGCTAAAGACATGCAAATGAATTTTCTGGAGATGGCCCACTGTTTTGCATGGCCTGCAATGGGTGAGCTGAGTGAGGCAAGGTCCCAAAAGACTTCATGCCAGGATTGCTTTTTGCTGCTGATAAGCCTTTTCCTGTCTCTATTACATAGTCCAATGATTCCTGGGCATTCGCCCACCCTACTGGGCAGACTTTCTACAGATCATCATGAAGATGCAGTCTCACGTAGTATTACTATGTAGACAAGTCGATGGTTTCGTAATTCCTAATAAGGATTTTATAGAATTCCTAAATTTATACAAGTAATCTCAAATTCTCTATGGTATAAAAGCTGCAAATAAGCGCTCTGCAAACCTTCATGTATCACGGGCAAATTGCACTAGAAAAAGAAAGCAGGCTTGGAACAAATTTATGACCAAGGAAAACATTCCTTCTAGGTTAGGTATGAGACCATTATTAGGTAACTAATGGTCATAAACTGGGAGTGGACAACTTACTGTAGGTGTGAAGTCAGAAAATAATGATGGAATACTCTATCTAAAGGCAGATAATTTGTCTTTTGACAAAACCATGCTAACTTGTGACATAAAAATTATTGCTTTAAACTTATAATGAACTTATGGGGGGGCTAGTAGCAGATAATGAATGCTCAGTGAGATGCTAGTCTTAATGGAAAGACATAAAAACAGTTCTGCTGTTATTCCTTAAATTTTATCGACTTATGACGTGAATTCTTGCCTTAAACTTACTATGAACTTATTGGAATGTAAAAGTATCTAGAAAATCATTTAATCAATTATCCGGTTGTAACAGTTTTACCTGATAGTTGTAGGAGGTAATTTTTTTTTTTTTTTACTGAGAACAGAAATAAAGGCTTGTTGGAGCTTCTTTTTCGCCTCAACCAGAGTGAGTGAGTGTATTTTCTGCAAGCCTGATTTTTTTTTTCTCTTTTCCTTCTTTCTCTTCTTTTCTCTCTAGTTCATGAAGAGTTAACAAACTCCAAGCCTCTCGCCTGCAGCAAGGGGTCCTTGAGCCTGAGAGCCAAGAGCCCTAGCAACTGAGACTTTTTTACCTGATCCCCTGCTGCCAACAGCAGGAGCTAATTGGCAGAAACCAGTGGCTTTTAGCCACAGAATTGCAAGAGAAAGTTAAGTTCCCAGAACAATAAGAGAGAGTTACAAGACCAGAGATTACCAGTATTTGTCCTTTGTCCAATGCTGTGCTCCAATGCAGCATCTGTGAGGGCCAGGGTAGGTCCCAGGCATCCAGCCCCTTATTGGGGGATTCTAGGCAGGGGCTCTACCTCTGAGCTACACCCCCAGCCCCTCACTTAGGGGATTCTAGGTGATTCTACCACTGAGCCACGCCCCTAGCCCTTTGGGCTTTCACCAAAGTAACTCAGGCAAGCTCTTTAGTACTGATCCTCTGTCTCACTCTCTTAGATACTAGGGTTACAGACTTGCACCTCCCCTCCTCCTGTCTCTCTACACAGACTTTTGAAGACTGTCACTTAGGAGGTTTCCCAGGACTCCCAACACCCGAGAGCAAGTTCAATGGCTCCCCTCTGCTCTGTCATCAATATGGTGTAGGCAAGAAAAATAAATGCAGTTCCATTTGCATAGAGCCCCCAGGCAATCAATGGCAAGCTGGACACTGGGTTGGGGATGTGGCTTAGCAGCTCAGAGCGTGCCTACCATGGGTTAGGCACTGAGAATCATCTCCAGAACTGCAAAAATAAATGACTAAATAATTAAGTAAGCATAGCACAGGTTGCCATTTTGTTGTTGTTGTTGCTTTTGAGACAGGGTCTCACTCTTTAGCCTGGCTGATCTAGAACCCACTGTATAGACCAAGATGGACCTGAACTTACAGATCTGCCTGCCTTTGCCCATGCTGGGATTAAGGGTGTGTGTCATCACTACGCTGCTCTATAAACTTCTCTAACAAAGAACCAGGGTCAGGTTCGGAGAGGACAATCGATAACCGCTAACTGGTACAGGGCCTCATTTTGAGGTGATTACAACATTCTCCCAAACCCACTGAGGAGCAGGGATACTGTAGAGACCAGCCTAGCACACATGAAACCCAGGGTTCTACCCGAAGTGTGGCAGAAACCAGGTGTGGTGGTGAGCAGCTGTAATGCCAGCACTTGAGAAGTAGAGACAGGAGGATCAAGGTTCAGCTATGTAGGGAGTGCAAGGCTAGCCTGGGGTACATGAGACGGTCTCAGAAACAAATAAGACAACTTGATATACCTATACTTAAAAATGATGGTTAAGGGACTGGCAAGATGGCTCAGCGGTTAAGAGCACTGACTGCTCTTCTGAAGGTCCTGATGAGTTCAAATCCCAGCAACCACATGGTGGCTCACAACCATCTGTAATGAAATCTGATGCCCTCTTCTGGAGTGTCTGAAGACAGCTATAGTGGACTTACATATAATAAATAAATATTTTAAAAAATGGTGGTTAAATTTTTCATTTTCTGAGGTTTCTCTGTGTAGCCCTGCCTGTCCTGGAACTCACTCTGTAGACAAGGCTGGCCTTGAACTCAGAGATCCACGCACCTCTGCCTCCTGAGTGCTGGGATTAAAGGCATGTGCCACCACTGCCTGGTAAGTGGTGGTTAATTTTTAGAAAATTATTGCTTTATTATTTTATGTGTATGGGTATTTTACCTGCATATCTGTCTGTGTACCACCATGTGTGTACCTGATGTTCACAGATGGCAGCAGATCTTCTGGAACTGGAGTTACAGATGCTTATGAGCCATCGTGCGGTGCTGGGAATTGAACCCAGGTCCCCTGAAAGTTCAGCTTGTGCTTTAAACCACCGAGCCATCTTTTTAGCCCGAAAAAGGATGAATTTTCGGGTAATTGAATGATATTTAGATTTAAAAATGGAAAAAAAATAAGGATAGAGAGATGGTCGAGCAGTTAAGAGCACCTACTGCTCACAAAGGACCTGGTTTCCATTCCCAGCACCCCGTGGTAGTTCACAATGGCCCTCAACTCTGGTTCCAGAGGATCTGATGCCTTCTACAGGCCTCTGCATGCATGTGGTATGCATATATATATTCAGGCATGCACACATGCACATTAGCTAAATGAAAAATATTTTTATATGAAAAACATTTCAAAAGAAAGAAAAATGGGGGTGAAAAAAAAGTCAGGCATGACGTCATCCCTATAATCCCAGCATTTGGCAGGCTGCAGCTGGAGTCTCATAAATTTGAGGTTAGCCTGAGCTTTATCAGGAGACCCTCCCTAGCTCAATCCCCTCCCCTACAACAGTGGGTAGCTCAGTAGGTAAACATGTTTGCACTAAGCCTGCCCAGCCCACAGGGAGAAGGTAGAACTGACTTCCACAGGTTGCCCTCTGACCTTTACACCCATGCTCTGGCATGTGCGTATACATACACACACAATAAAGCAATACGTGTAAAAAGTAAAAGGAGACTACCACCACCACCAAAACCACCAAATCTCAAAAACAAACCAACCCAACTAACCAACAAAACAAAACAAAACAAAACGGAACAAAAAACCCTGCAATTTTTTTGTTTGTTTTGTTTTAAAACAACAAAGAAAACAGAAAAAGGAGGAAAGAATAAGGAGGGAGGGAGGTGGCCCAACTTGGGAGGAGAGACACTTACCAAGGAAACCCTCCTCATCTACGATGATGGTGTAGTCCTCAGGGGTCTCTGTCAGACTGAAAAACTTGCACCTGAGGAAAAACACACAAGAATAAACTGGTCAGTCAGGGAAGGTCCCCTGATGAGTCCCAGCCAGTCACTGGGGGGCTCTACCACTGAGCCACGCCCCCAGCCCCTCACTGGGAGGTTCTAGGCAGGGGCTTTACCACTGAGCCACGCCCCCAGCCCCTCACTGGGAGGTTCTAGGCAGGGGCTTTACCACTGAGCCACGCCCCCAGCCCCTCACTGGAGGATTCTAGGCAGGGGCTCTACAACTGAGCCACGTCCCCAGTCCCTCATTGGAGGATTCTAGGCAGGGGCTCTACCACTAAGCTACATTGTCAAGTCCTTTGTGTACTTTCTGGTATGTAGTGATGACTGCAAAATTCACATCTGTGTCAAACCCAATGAACTATCCACTAAAATGGGTGACTTTTTTTTTTTTTGGAGACAGTCTCTTGTAGCCCAGGTTAGCTCCCAACTCATTCATCATTCACATTAGCAATGCTGACCTGCAATTCCCAATCCTCTACCCACAAAGGGCTGGGATTACAGATGTGTACCACCACAACTGGCTAAAAGAACATTGTTTGCTCTGTGTAAACTATGTATCACAAACCCGATCTTCAAGGGGCTGAAGAGATGGCTCTGTGGTTAACAGCCCTTACTACTTTTATAGAAGGTTTGATTGTAAGCACCTACATCAAGTGGCCTACCAGTGCCTGTAGCTCCAGTTACAGCAGAGCCGACTCCCTCTCACCGTCATGTGATACACACCAACTCACACAGGCACATTCATACACCTACCAAGTACATAAATAAATCCTGAAAGCAAACGACCAACCAACGAAACCGATTTTCACGAAAGTGCCAGTTTGGGGGCAGAGGGTATATATTCCTTGTCACTTGGATTTCCTGCTTAGGCCCAGTGCACACTCAGCTCCACTCCAGCCTCTTCCTTTTTCATCTATTTGTGTCTGTGCACGTGTGAGCAGGCAGCGGTGCACACGTGGATGCCAGAGGCCAACCTGCAGGACCAGGTTCTCTTACTCTACCATGTAGGTTCTGTGGATTGAACTCAGGTCATTAGACTTGGCCGTAGTCACTCTCACCCACTGAGCCATCTTGCCAGCCATCTTTGTCTGTTCCATAGCCAACGTGGAACTTTGTTGTTGTTGTTGTTTTGAGACAGTTTCTCTGTATAGCCTTGGCTATCCTGGAACTCACTTTGTAGACCAGGCTGGCCTCAGATTCAGAGATCTGTCTGCCTCTGCCTCCCAAGTGATGGGATTAAAGGTGTGCTCCACCACTTCCCAGTCAACTTGTAATTCTTATCTAGAAAAACAGAATAGCTGGGCGTGGTGGCGCACGCCTTTAATCCCAGCACTCGGGAGGCAGAGGCAGGCGGATTTCTGAGTTCGAGGCCAGCCTGGTCTACAAAGTGAGTGCCAGGACAGCCAGGGCTACACAGAGAAACCCTGTCTCGAAAAACCAAAAAAAAAAAAAAAAAAAAAAAAAAAAAAAAAAAAAAAAAGAAAAACAGAATATATAAGGGCCTCAAAGGATAGCAGAAAACTATCACCTTGTAAGTGGCTATCGGTATTCTTTTATTTATTTATTTATTAATATGTAAGTACACTGTAGCTGACTTCAGACACTCCAGAAAAGGGTGTCAGATCTCGTTACAGATGGTTGTGAGCCACCATATGGTTGCTGGGATTTGAATTCATGACCTTTGGAAGAGCAGTCAGTGCTCTTACCTGCTGAGTCATCTCACCAGCCCAGCTATTGGTGGTATTCTTGTGGGGTTCCTTCATCGGGGTCCCACATCCTTGGAGAGAAGCTTGAAGCTCTCAGTTTCTGGATGGGTGAAGCAGGTGCATGCTGGGAGGAATGGGGCCTCCCAGCTGCCTGAGAGTCTGGTATTCAGGAATGGGCAAGACACTTACTTCAGCCACCCTCAAGGCTGTAGGGACACTCCAGAAATAGACCGGACACACTGGTCTAGAGGGCATAAACAACCAGCAGACAGCAACCGGGGCCTCTGTGGACATGAGGTATAAATAAAAAAGTTGTTGAAGTGGCATGTCCCAGGGGGCCAGCCAGCTGTTGGATGTCCATCTCAATTCAGCGTGCATACTGGCTCAGAGAGGACCGTTAGGATGGAGGGGACAGAGGGACCTGTTGCTCTCACTGGTCACCAAATGCCCTGTGTCTGTGAGCTTCATTTCACCTGACCCTGTCGGGCAGCAGTTCTCAACCTGTGGGGTGGCACATCAGGTATCCTGCATATCAGATATTTACACTGTGATTCAGAACAGCAGCAAAATTACAGTTATGAAAGAATGTTATGGCTGGAGTCAGCACACCAGGAGGAACTGTATTAAAGGGTCACAGCATTAGGAAGGTTGAGAACCACTGCTCTAGGACATTCAGATCTGTCTCCTCATTACTGCTTGTGTATGCGTGTGTGGGATATATACATATACACATGTGTCCTGATGCATGTGCCTGTATGTATGAGAGGCCAGGGGAAGGTGTTGGCTGTCCTCCTCCATCAGTCACATTATTCCTTTGTGTCAGGGTCTCTCTGGAACTTGGAGCTCCCATTATTTTGGTTAGGTTGGAAGCCAGCAAGCCCCAGCGACCTCCTGTCTCTGTACCCACAACCCTTACCACATAGCATTTCAGGCAAGGGCGCTAGGATCTAAGCTCAGGTCTTCATGGTTGCACATAGACACAGGAGAACCTGGAGATTGCAGCAATTCCCCTGCTTCAGCTTCTTGGGTGCTAAGATTACATGTATGAATTACCATATCTCCCCTTTTCTTTCTTTTTTTGGTGTGTGTGCACGTGCGCATGTGGTCCAGGTTTTAAGTTATTTATTTACGTATGTCTTATGCATGTAGGTGTGCCACAATGTATGTGTGTATGTGTGTGTGTGTGTGTGTGTGTAGCTCATAGGGCAATTTTTGGGGAGTTGGTTCTTTTTTTGTATTACGTGAGATTGAACTCAGGTCATCAGACTTGGTGGCTAGTACTTCTTCCCACTGAGCCATCTCATCAGCCCTATAACTACCTCCTTTGTTTCTCTGTCCCCTCCTCCGCCCATCCCCCCTGCTGTGTAGCCCTGGCTGTCCTGGAACTCATTATGTAGACTAGGCTGGCCTCAAACTCAGGAGTTCCATCTGTCTCTGCCTCCCGACTGCTGGGAGGAAAGGCCTTTGCTACCATCACTCAGCATATTCCTGTCTTTCTTGTGTCTCTCATTGGCCTGGAGCTCATTAAGCCAGGTGCGTGACGGGCCAAGGAGTGAGTTCCGAGCTCCCATTCTCTATGCCCCCATATTGAGGCTATGAGAATGTGACAGTATACGCAGCTTTTTATGTGGGAGCTCTGGTGACCAAACTCAGGTCCTCGCACTTACCCAGCAAGCACTTGATGGACTGATGCATCCTCCCACCTCCCAGCCCATCTTCCTCTTTCCTCATGCCTGTCATGATGCCCGCTGTGTCAGGAGTATCACCAGCCTCTTGGTCACAGTCTTCCACTGCCTACCCACTTATCTTCTTAGCCTCATGTCTTCCAACGCTGTTTTTTCCCTACCCTTCCCTCCTCTGACACTTTCTGTTCATCTGTATTACCTGGGGGGCAGAGCACTATTCAACAGCCACCTCCTTTCCCTCACTAATGGGATCCCACAGTATGAAGCTCTCTGTATTAGGGATGGAGGACAGTGGGGGCGGGGAGTTGGGCTGATCATGCATCACAAAGTCTGTTCATATTGAGTATGTGAAGAACTTCCTTCATAGTTAGACAGTGCCAGCTTGGTAGAGTATCAGAATGAACACACCTAACATCCCAGCCCCTCAGAGGACTGCTGTACATCTGGGATCAGGCAGGGTCACACTGTGAATTCTAGAAGCAGCAAATGCAATCTCTTTACACCCTTCAACTCCTTATCCTTCTGTTTCAGCCTCCTTAGTCATGGGGTAACAAGTACGCTCTACAACACCTGGCTTTGCTTTTTTGAAGTGCCAGGGATGAAACCCAGGGCCTTGCATGCTGAGCCAGCACTCTCTCTGAGCCACGTCCCAGCCCCTCCCTGGGGGATTCTAGGCAGGGGCTCTACCAGTGAGCCACGCCCCCAGCCTCTCCCTGGGGGATTCTAGGCAGGGGCTCTACCACTGAGCCATATCCTCAGCCCCTCACTGGAGGATTCTAGGCAGGGGCTCTACCACTGAGCCATATCCTCAGCCCCTCACTGGAGGATTCTAGGCAGGGGCTCTACCAGTGAGCCACGTCCCCAGCCCCTCACTGGAGGATTCTAGGCAGGGGCTCTACCACTGAGCCACGCCCCCAGCCTCTCCCTGGGGGATTCTAGGCAGGGGCTTTATCACTGAGCCACACCCCCAGCCTCTCATGGGGGTTGGGAGGATTATTCTAAGTAAGCTCGCGAATGCTGAGCCACGCCCCCAGATCCTCATTGGGGGATTCTAGACAGGTGGTCTACCACCAAACCACACCCCCTAGAGGATTCTAGGTGGAAGCCGCACCCCCAGTTTGCATCTGTTCCTGTCTTTCTTTGCCTTGTCCTCACTGAGTTCAAGGTGCTCACCTTCTCCTTCCCTTTCCTGATGGGACTGGAGACCCAATGACTTTCCCATGCCTTTTGCTTTGCACAACAGTCCAGTCATCCCCCCCCTCCCCCAAGATGCCCAACTTTCTGTCAACGCAGGAAGGTAAGAAGCACACTGGAAGTCAACCCTTGCGGTTAAGCAATCTGTGGTCCTGTGGCCATCTCCCCACAACCCAGACACTATTAACTGCAAATGACATTCCCTGGAGGGCCCAGCTCGGGTGTTGCCTGAGGCTGTTGACTGGTTGCCTAGTAACTGAAGTGCGTTGTTCTTTAGGTCAATGCCACTCAAACTCCCTGTTTGGCTGATGACCAGTTTTTCCGCTGTCAATCTGTTGTGGCTTCTGTGTCCGTCCCATCATCCGATGACCTTCATTACTAGACATTTCCTCCCCCAGACTTGACCCCGTCCCCTACCCATCCAGCCCTCTAAACACCCACCCTACCCCCAGACAGGCTTTCTCTGTGTAGCCCTGGCTGTTCTGGAACTCGCTCTATAGATTAGGCTGGCCTTGAACTCAAAAGAGATTCCACATGCCTTCGCCTACTGAGTGCTGGGATTAAGGTGTGTTCTACCATGCTCGGTTTAGCACTCTTAGTTTCTATGCTCCAGGTATCTACTGAGGGTCCCTCTCAAACCCCTGCAGCCGTGTGCCTTGTTTTAAAGAATCACTTCCTTCACAAACTATCACTTCACTCCTGGCCTCTTCCCCTCCCAGGGCTCAAGTTTTCTCCAAATAATATTTAGAGACATTGATTTGGTGTGTTAGAGTGTTTTGTCTGCACGTGTATGTGTAGCCCGTATATGCCCGCTGCCCAAGGATGTCAGAAGAGGGCATCGGATCTCCTGGTGCTAGAGGTGTGGATGGCTCTAACTGCTATGTAGGTGTTGAGATCAGAACCTGAGTCCTGTCAAGGAACAGCAAATGCCCTGAGCTTTGCTCCATTAAAAAAGAAAAAGATTGCCGGGCGTGGTGGCGCACGCCTTTAATTCCAGCACTTGGGAGGCAGAGGCAGGTGGATTTCTGAGTTTGAGGCCAGCCTGGTCTACAGAGTGAGTTCCAGGACAGCCAGGACTACACAGAGAAACTCTGTCTCGGAAAAAAAAAAAAAAAAAGAAAAAGATTTATTTTATTTGTAATTATGAGTTTGTTTGTGTGTGTGTGTGTGTGGGGTCTATGCTTGTTGAATGCAGGTGACCACAAAGACCAGAAGACGGTACTGGATTCCCTAATGCTGGAGCTACAGGCAGTTGTGAGCTGCCCAACGTGGGTGCTGGGGACCAAAGGAGGGTCCGCTTAGCCACTGAGCCATTTCTCCAGGCTCCGAATTCCTCCATTCTAAAAAAAGGATGCCCTTCATCCACATCTCTTCCTCAGGACACATGCCTAAAGCCACTGCCAGCTGGATGATGGCTTTTCTCCACACAGTTAAATTCACCAGTGACTGCCACACTCCACAGCTGATGGCTGTGATGGCTTACCATCCTGCCTCTGATCTGTGATTGGTCCCCCAGCTAGCTGCCCAGAGAAACTTTCTGGGAACTGTGAGTCTCATGCCTTCCCAGGGATGGTAATCGTCCCGTTTCCTGAAGGGGCTTCTCTCCAGTGCGTGACAGTTCTGGAGCTGCCTCCTGGGGCCTTGCTAGCCTTGGACCATCCATTCTCCCTCTTCCATGCCAGGGTTCCTCCAGGCCCAGCTGCGCTCTTTATACCTGCCCGATTGCCTGCTGCCAACTGAAAGCATTGATCTCCTCTCCTACCCTCTCTCCTACTTCATCTTCTTCCTCCCTCCGTATCCCCTGCTCCCCCTTATTTTTTTCCTTTCTTCTTAGGTAGCCCAGGCTGTTATGCAACTTGAGATCCTCCTGCCCCAGCCTCTAGGCCAGGCTCTTACACAAATGTCTCATATCCACTTTCTCCCTGTTGCCTGCTTCGCAATGGACTTGGAAGATCACTGAGCCCGCAGCAGGCCACACTAAAGACAGCTCACCCCTAGAGGATTGATATGCAGTCACCCAAGTCAGTTGGTCTTCCAAATTCTACGGCTGTTCCCTCTGGGCTTGGCTGGAGCCAATAACCCGGGCAAAGCCAGGGCCCCTGGCTGCCCGGATCAGGGGCCCAGGCGCTGAGTCACCTCTGAGAACACTCCTATCTTCAATCAGTGTGGCCGCCCGGCTGGCCAGCCTGACTGCCTCTGGAAATCCGATCTGTTTACTCTCAGCTTCTTCACCCAGCAGAATGAGGCCCCTCACTCGGGCCTCTCCCTAGGGCATCCTGGGCCACAAGTCCCCAAGCCTTGGCTAGGCCAAGCCCTGTTTCGGAAACACACCTGCAGCCAGAAGGCAGGCAGGGAGGGTGACCTGGAGACCATATCAGCTGGAAAGCCATCTCAGGGATGTATGGACCCAATAAATGCAGCAGAAGGAAGAGACATATAAGTGTTCATTTAATTATCACAAGGTCCCTGTTGAAACCACAGGACGTCAAGGCTTAGTGGGCCAGAGTGCTCAATCTGCGAGCATAAGGATCTGAGATTGAACACCATGTAAAAACCCGGCCGTGGTTATGCATGCCTGTAACCCTGCACTGAGGGATAGAGGCTGATGGATCCCAGGAGCTTGCTGATCGGTGGAAGATCCTATCTCAGGGCAATAAGATGGAGACTGATGGAGGGAGGTACTCAATGTCCTGAGACGTTTTTCGCATGAGCGTGAGGGATTCACGTGCATGGACCACACACCCAGACACACACCTCGCGGAAGGTTGAATGTGGCGATATTAAACCTAGAATCTCAGCACTCAGGAGGCTATGTGTGGCAGGAGAGTATCCAATTGAAGGCCAATCGGTACTGCACAGCAAGACCTGGTGTCAGAAAAGGGGAGGGGCTTCCTGGCATCATTCTGATGGAGGGGCAGGACTGCAAAGAATTCTGGGTAATCTCCATTTGCACGCACCTAGGGGTGGGGGGCTCACTCCTTTCTGAGGCAACACACCCTCTTCTGGCTTTTAGAATCCTATGCAGTCTTTTCTCTTTCTTTCTTTTTAAATACTGCTTCAAGCTTTTTAAAGCACTAGTTCTCCACCTGACAGCACTTGGTGAGGTCTAAACTGGCCTGGGGGAAGGCTGGGAATAAAGGGCTTGCCTCATAAATCCAAGGATCCTAGTTCGACTCCCAGAGCCCGTGTAAAAAGGCTTGGTGCAGTCATTTTGAATGTAATCCCAGCAATGGGTTAGCAGAGACAGGGAAGCCTGGGGCTTGCTGGCTGGCCAGCCGGCCTCAGCTATTTGGTAAACTTCAAAATAGTGAGAGATCCCATCTCAAAGAGCAAGGTGACTGTGCCTAGGGAGCGACAACCACAGTTAACCTCGGGCTTCCACATGTGTGTGCACATGCTCACATACACACACACCCCAAGGGGCTAGGGGTGAAGCTCAGTCGGTGGTGTGCTCACCTCGCAAGCACAAGGCCCTGGGGTCTATATCTAATACCACATAAAACCCAGTGTGATTGTGCATGCTTGTAATCCCACAGCTAGGGAGACTGAGGCAGGAGGACTGCCGTGAGGTCAAAGCAAAACCTAGGCTCAAATCAAATCCATATCAAAAAGCCCAAATCAAAACAACAACGAAAAGCCACGGGTAGAGGGTGGAGGCAAGCTGGGGTGTGGGGATGGTGTCCCTTCCTGAAGCCTGGTCATTGGAGGCCCCTAGAAAGTTGTCCAGTGAGGAACTTTAGGTTGATGTGATGCTGTGGTCATCCCCAGTGTCGCCCAGGTCCCTGGGAGAGAGTGCCTAGATTCAGGCATCTGAGGCTGGTATATGTCTACGATCTCCATGTCCTCATATCCACTGAGCCACCCTGTGTGACAATGACATTTCACCAGGAAAAGTGAGATACTCACTGGGAGGAAGCTGTGGATCTCAGTTCTTTTTCTACGAAGATCTTTAAAATGTGTGTATATTTGTGTCTGTCTGTGCAAATGAGTGCAGGTGCACATGGAAGCCAGAAGAGGGCGTTGGATTCCCCCAGAGCCGGAGTTACAGGAACCGTGAGTCATCTGACACAGGTGTTGGGAATCAAACTGGGGTTCTCTTTAGGAGCAGCAAGTGCTTTTATCCATAGAGCCATTTCTCTAGTTCCCTGCGGTTCTTGGTTCTGTCTCTCGGGCCTTCGCTGGGTGGCTGTGGTCCTCAGAGAGGAATCACACAGTTCATCTTCCAGCACTGACATTCAGAGCCCAGTAGCAGAGAATGTTGAGCGGAGAGGTGGCCAGCAGGACAAATAAGATGCCACACTGGTGCTTAGTACCAGGCCCAAGATGGTGCTCTCTGCTGTGGGCAACAAGTATTTTCTCTTTTCTTTTCTTTTTTTTTTTTTTTTTTGGTTTTTCGAGACAGGGTTTCTCTGTATAGCCCTGGCTGTCCTGGAACTCACTTTGTAGACCAGGCTGGCCTCGAACTCAGAAATCCGCCTGCCTCTGCCTCCTGAGTGCTGGGATTAAAGGCGTGCGCCACCACGCCCGGCCTCTTTTCTTTTCTCTTCTCTTCTTTTAGTTTTTTCTCTTCTCCACTTCCTTCCTAGCATGGGTCGCCATACCTAGCTTCTGTAATTATTTTTCTTCTGTTATTTTAAGTGGGATAAAATAAAAAATAGGCAATAGGGGACATGGGGTTGGGGGTACCAGTGTGGAGAACGGGAAGTAGGAGGGCAAGCAGGGGTGGATGAGCAGGGGCGCGTATGATTAGGACACACTGTATATATGTATGAGGTCCTCAAAGAATACACAGAAATGCTAAAAGTCTTTATTAACTCCCCCAATTCTGCTCCATAAAAAAATGATTTCTGAATGTATTCACGGATCAATGCACTGGTGATGTCAAGACCTCCATGATGCAATCACTACCCTAAAACCCTGGCAGCTGGCAATCAACCTTTAACACCCCCCCCCCAACACACAAACACACACCACACACACCACACACAGACAGATACACCACACCCACACAGGCTGGCTGGAGATGTAGATCAGTTTGGGAGAGTGCTTTTTTAGCATGATAAAGCCTTGAGTTATATCTCTAGTACACCATAAACTAAGTGTGGTGGTGCACCCCTGTGACCCAGCACTTGGAAGGTAGAGGCAGGAAGATCAGACGTTCAAGGTCATCCACAAGTTAAGACTAACCTGGGCTACCTTAAAAAAAACTCTAGCTATAGTCAACAGGTACAGACTTAAATGTCCACCCATCCATCCACCTGTCCATCCATGCATCTACGCACCCCCCACCTCCATCTATCCACCCACTTGTACATCCATCAACCTACCTGTTCGTCCATCATCCATCCGTCCATGTTATCTATCTACTTGCTTACCTATCTACCATTCATCCATCCATTAATAACCAGTCTACTAGTCATCCATCCATCTAGATGGGTTTTGTTAGACAATTATGACACTTTCCTGTATTATCACTAGGTTATTAGTGACTCTGGCACTCAGAAGTCCCACCACAGGCTACACGCAGGGTGGAGCCCTGGAAGCTGGTCCATGGGTCAGTCTAGTGTGAAGACCTCAGATCCTGAGGGCTCATTGTTTCAGATGTTGGGATCTAAGGGCTGGATACCATGGAGTCCCTGATGTCCAAGGGTAGGAGAAAAGCATCCTTGCTCCAAAACCAAAATTTCCCTTCCTTTCCTTTTTTTCTGGGTAAGCTTTTGTCTTACAAAGACACGATGTCTCCCCACCCCACCCCTCACTGAGGATTACAGGCAAAATTTTAATTCCCAGTCATATTCCAGCCTCTCACTGGGGGATTCTAGGCAAGTTTTTCTACACTGAGCCACACCCCAACCCCCTTACTGGGGGATTCTAGTTAGGGGCTATATACTGAGTCAGCATTTTTTTTTGAGTCAGCATTTTTTTTTTTTTTTTTTTTGGACACAGAGTCTTACTAAGTTACCCAGGCTAGCCCTGAGTCTACAATCCTCCCCCTCAGCCTCACGTGTAGTTGGGATATCAGGCCTTTTAAAACAGCTTCTAAATTGTGGTAAAGCATGTAGGATATACACCTTGCCATTCTAACTTTGCACAGTCCTGTCTGTGGCAGAAGGCACTGCCACTGTTGTAACCAGAAAGGGCACCTGTCTCCAGAACTCCTTCATCTTGCAGCACTGAAACCCAACACTTAAGCAATAAGTCTGTGCCCCTCCTCCAGCCCCTGGCAAGCATACACTGCCTCATACATTGTCCCTACAATGTTATTTTTAGTAAATATTTCTTTTGTAAAGATTTAAGGGACACACACGCTTGTGAGTGTAGGTATCCATGGAGACCAGAAGAGGGCATCAGATCCTCCAAGCTGGAGTCGCAGGTATTTATGAATAGCCCTTGGTAAGACTTGGAACCAAATTCAGGTCCTCTGTAGGAGCACCCCCTGCCCCCACCCCTGCCTCCTGGAGACAGGGTGTCACTATGTTGCCTTGGCTGTCCTGAGACTCACAGAGGTCCACTTGTAAGTGCTAGGGTTAAAGGCATATGCCACTATGCCCAGTTACAGTAAGTATTCTTAACTGCTCAGCCATCTCTCCAACCCCTCTATGATTATTTTTGGGGCAGGGTTTGATATAGCCCAGGCTGGCCATAAACTCACTATGTAGTCAACAACGTCCTTCATTCCCTCCTGCCACCTCACAAGTGCCTGGGACTCCACGTCTGCCTAATCTGTCTCTATAAATTGAATTACTCTGAGAACTTCACAGAAGGAACCTAGACTGCTACACTGCCTCTCCCCTCCCCCACTGGCTGATCTCCCTCAGCATCGTGTTCTAAAGGTTCATCCAGGCTGTGGCAACTGTCAGCACGTCCTTCTTGAAGGGTGGATACCATTGCACCATGGCTGTGTATGTTTACGCATGCACCTGTTGATTGAATCTTGGGTTTCTTCCCTGCTTTGGCTTTTGTGAATCAAAGCTGCTGGGAACATGAATTACACACAGTCTTCCTGTGGTCCTACTTCCCATTCTTCAGGATGTAGACCCAGAAGTGCAAAAGCAACTTATTTTTTCTCTCTCAGACTATACACACACACAAACACACACACACACACACACACAGTGCTTAGTTATGTGCATGCATCTATATGTATGTATGTGCACATGTGTGTGGAGGCCAGAAGAGGGCCTCAGATGCCCTGGAACAGCAGTTGTAAGCTGCTTTGGCGTGGTTGCCAATAGAACTCAGGTCCTCTGCAAGTGCTCTTAACTCCTGAGCCATCTCTCTAGCCTCCCCTCTTAGATCCTTGTTTGAAACAGGGTCCCATTATATAGCCCAAGCTGGTGTTGTTCAATTCCCTCTGTAGACCAGGCTGGCCTTAAACTCCTGCTTTAGTCTCTTCAGTGCTGGGATGACAATTGTGTTCCACCATGCTTAGCTCTCAATTCACATTTTTTTTTTTTTTTTTTTTTTTTGGTTTTTCGAGACAGGGTTTCTCTTTATAGCCCTGGCTGTCCTGGAACTCACTTTGTAGACCAGGCTGGCCTCGAACTCAGAAATCCGCCTGCCTCTGCCTCCTGCGTGCTGGGATTAAAGGAGTGTGCCACTACGCCCGGCTTTCAATTCACATTATTAAAAAAAAACGTATTTCTTCATATTTGTGTGTGTCTGTATGTGTGGGCATGCATACCATGGTGCATGTGTGGACCTCAGAGGACAACTCGTGGGAGCTGGTTCTCTATTTCCACCACGTGGACTCCAGATATTGAACACGAACCATCAGGTATGGCGGCAAGTACCCTTACCCTCGAAGCCATCTTGCCAGCTCTACTTTAAAGTCTTTGGAGAAAAACTAAAAAGCACGTTACATACCTACCAATATCACATGAGGGGGTTCCAGTCTCTCTACTTCCTCGCCAATACTTTATTCATTTTATGCTTACCGGTTTGAGTCCTTTTTAAATCTAGATTATGTGTACTTGTGTGTCTGTGCGTGTGTACCCGCTGGCTGGAGTTGTCAGAGGCAGCTATGAGCTGCCCAGCGTGGGTACTGTGAACTGAACCTGGATTCTCTGGAAGCACAGAAAATGCTTGACCCACTGAACTCTCTCTCCAGCTCGGTTATAGTCTCAATAGTTGCTGTGAAGTGGGTGAGGAGGCCCCACCTCTATCCAGGCAGCTCTCCTCTTTGGCCCGTGTCTTTTGTTTTTGTCTAAGAAAGGGTATTATGTAGTCCAGGCTGGCTTCCTATTCCATGTTACCAACAATGACCTTGAATTCCCGATTCTCCCCCTCTCTGCCTCCTCCTGTCTCTACCTCCTGAATGCTGAGATATGTTGGGGATGGAACTCAGGGACTTCATACACGCTAGGCAAGCATCCAGGAACATCCCCAGTCCCCATGTGGGTCTTAGCAAATAACAGGACGCCTTTTACCAAGTAGCAAAAGAAAATGTTCTTCCCTGTAAGATGGGAAGAGAAAAGAAACCATTGTCAGCTGGGGTCTTTCGGCAGAGTGACAAAGAAGGCTATCGTCTCCAAAAAAGCTGAGAAATGCCAGAACAAACGGTGTGCAACAGAGACCCTGAGTTTCAAATCAAATTAGTTGATCCTTTCTCTCCTCTCTTTGGAGATGAAGTCTTGCCATGGAGCCCAGACTGGTCTTGAACCTATGATCCTCCCGCCTCAACCTCTTGAGGACTGAGTGTCCTCACAACATGGTGGCTGGCTTCCTACCAAGCAAAGGCTCCAAGGGGTGGCAGGCACTAGGAAGACTACTATTTATGACCTAGCCAAACGCAGAGTCCCTGAGGCACACACTGAAGAAGAGAGAGATGAGCTGTAGCGTTTACATGCAGAGTGTCAGAGCTGTTACAGATTTTAAAACGATTTCAGAAACTGGATATGGTGCTGGGTGTATGTAATTTCAGCCCATGGGAGAGGGAGGCAGGAGGATTATAAATTCAAGGCCATCTTTATCTACATAGCTAGTTTGAGGCCAGCTTGGATGACACAGGAGACCCTGTCTCAGAAGGAAACAAGCCTATCTCGGATGTTTTCAAATAGGGTCTATGGGAGACAGGTGGGACAAAAAGGTATGGCTAAAATGCCAGGCACAACAGTCAATCTTAAGGTGAGAATGATTGGACCAAGAGGCACTTAAGAGATTGGGAGCATGCGTCTAGGTGCGTCTGTGAGGGCATATTGGAAACAAGCAGGTCCCAAGGGCTCTGACCTTACCAATGACTTAATCCATTGATGGATTGAAAATCTGAATAGAGGGATAGTGAGATAGCTCAGCAAGTGAAGGCATCTGCTACCAAGCCTGACGAGCTGAAATTGATCCTGGGGTCCTCAGGGTAGAAAGATGAAACTGACTCCCATAAGCTGTCTTCTGACTTTCACGTGTATGCGATGGTATATGCAGAATACATATATACATATAATACACACACACACACAATTCGAATAGATGATTGTGAGGTGTTAGAGCTGTAGAAGGTGGGCCTGGATGGAGAGAGTAGATGGGAGTCGTGTCCTTGGAAGCTCTAGCCTGCTTTTAGTCCCTTCCTGTTAGAGCGCCACTCTTTTTCCTGGTCCACCATGATGTCACCTGCTCTTACAGCCGTGAAATGAACTGTTTTGCCACGCCCTCCCCACCATGATGGATCAAGACCTCTGAATCCACAAGGAAAATAACCGTTTCCTTGCTGCCTGTTCATGGTGGGTATTTGACATAACTATGACTAAACTACCACATCAGGTAAGGAACTTGAGCCAGAGGCAAAAGGCCAGGCTGAATCTGAGACGGTAATTCTAAACACATACACATGTGCTACGTGTTTGAATAGGAACAGCCTCCAAAGGCTCACCAATTTGAATGCTTGGTCAGCAGGGAGTGGCACTACTTGACAGGGATTTGGAGGTGTGGCCTGTTGGAGTGGGTGTGGCCTTGTTGGAGGAAGTGTGTCATTGGGGGTGGGCTTTGGGCGTTTCAAATGCTCAAGTCAGGCCCAGTGTCTCTCTCTTCCTGCTACCTGCCTTTCTGTATGCAGAACTCTCAGCTACCTCTCCATCACCATGTCTGCCTGCATTTCTTCATGCTTTTCCGCCATGAAGACAATGGGCTAAACCTCTGAGAGTGTGAACCAGCCCCAACTCAATGCTTTCCTTTATCAGAGTTGTCTCGGTCATGGTGACTCTTCACAGCAATAGAACAATGACTAAGACAATGTGTGTTCCTGTGTGACACGGAGGGCGCCATCCTTTATGGGTTGCCCACCTTGTTCCTTGGAGCCAGGGTCCTTCATTTGTGTGGTCTCTCACTGAATAGCCAGGCCCAGGAGCCAACCTTTTTTTTTTTTTTTTTTTTTTAATTCAAAATTCAGGTTCTAGGGATCAAACTCAGGTCTTCATGTCCTTTACCAATGGAGCGATCTCTACAGACCTATTTAAGAGCTCTAGCACAGGGCTGGAGAGACGGCTCAGTGGTTAAGAGCACTGACTGCTCTTCCA
This sequence comes from Mus caroli, assembly GCF_978045245.1. Taxonomy (NCBI): domain Eukaryota; kingdom Metazoa; phylum Chordata; class Mammalia; order Rodentia; family Muridae; genus Mus; species Mus caroli. The sequence goes on along the minus strand of NW_028227259.1, from coordinate 138,266,707 downwards.
GAGGTCCTGAGTTCAATTCCCAGCAACCACATGGTGGCTCACAACCATCTGTAATGCCCTCTTCTAGTGTATCTGAAGACAGCTACAGTATACTCAGCTACATAAAATGAATAAATAAATAAATCTTAAAAAAAGAACTCTAGCACAGCAGAGATAATTAACATCTGGAATTGGCCTCTACCTGGACATCCTTTCTAAGGGGGCCCTGTCAAGCCTGTAGGGTGTTACCTTCTACCATAGCAGGGACCATCTGTTGCTGTTTGTTTGTTTTGATGGACAGTGTGATAATGTGTGTGTGCACATGTGTATGATGTGTGCATGGTGTATACATCGTATATGCATGTGGCATGTGTGTACTGTACACGTGTATGCACATATGCGAATGTGCATATAGGCCCAAGCTTGTGTCTTCTGTGTTGTCTTGCTTTTCCACCTTATTCACTGAGGCAGGGTCTCTCAATCAAGCCCAAAGCTTGTCAGTATGGCTAGTCTGACTGCTGGCTTATTCTGGGGATCCTGTTTCTGTCTCTAAGGCTGGGATTACAGGTGGGCTATCACACTCACCTAGCATTTGTACAGACTCTGGGGACCTGAATTTGGGTCCTCATGCTTGCATGACAAGCATTTAACTGATGAGTCAGCTCTCCATCATTCTGCTCAGTGGATAGAATTCCTTTTATTCTTTTGTGCACGGCCTAGAACACAGCATTTGCGTGCTGTTGTGGCTTTGTGTGTGTACTCAGATGGTACATCCACAAATGTACCATGGACTCAGCTGTACCAACCCAGGCTGTGGCTTGCACCAGGTGCAAGCTGGCAGTCTGCACCTTGAAGACATCGCTTACTAGCCCTTAAGCCTTTGCTCACTGTCCTTGCCACCATACAACCTAACTGCATAGATCATCTGTGCTGGGCTGGATGCAGCCAGACTCCTCTAGGGCTTCCCGTGTGTACTCATCACCTGCATCCCCTCCTGATCTATCCATGCCCACCTATTCTTGCTCCCTACCCATCTGTGATGGATGCACCTCCCCCCGCCCCTAGCACCTCCTGACATCTTCCCACGCTGAGCTGATCCTGATTTAGATGGAGTTGCCTCCTCCAGCAAGCCTGACCTGTTTGCAGCTCTTAAGCCATAGGAAATCCTGGATGTCCCACTTCAATGACCAGTGACTTCCAAAGGTAGAGGCAGGATCTGTGCTTAGCATTGCCTCGAATCACAACAGAATTGGATGCATAAGGAATTGGCTCTGTATATGCAGACTGGCATTAGCCAGCACCTGTTGACCTAGTATTCTCTCTGTGATGTTAAAAGGGAACCAGGTTCCGTGTGTGTGTGTGTGTGTGTGTGTGTGTGTGTGTGTGTGTACACATACCTTGGGCATTGTTACTTAGAAACCATCTTCCTTGTTTATCGCTCTCTCTCTCTCTCTCTCTTTTTAAAGAACAGTTATGTGTTTATTTGATGCTTGTGTTTCTGGGTGGTCAGAAACCTGCAGGAACCTGCAGAGGTCAAAAGATGGTGTCTTAGAACTGAAGTTACAGGCTGTTGTGAGTCGCCAGGTAGGTGTTGGGAACCGAACCCAGGTCCTCTACAAGAGCAGTAATCACTCTTAAACTGCTTTCTTATGTGTGCAATATGTTGCGTGGAGTCGTGTGTAGCTTTTTACATGGATGATAGGGATTTGAACTCAGATCCTAATGCTTCCACAGCAAGGACTGTTACCCACTGAGCCATCTCTCCAGCCCCCATCTTCATGTGTTAAAAGATAAAGTCTCTTACTGGGATCTGAGCCCTTCTGTTGGGATGGCCTGACTGGTCAGTGAGCTCTGGGATCCACTTGTTCCTGCCTCCCTAGTGCTGGGATTCCAAATGCACATCACCACTCCTGGATATTTTTATGTGGGACCTGAGGGTAGCCCATCTTTCCCTAAGTGTACCAAGGCAGTAGCCTCAGCTCGCTGCACTGAGGAAAGTGATACAGATCTAGTAATATTTTGTATAGTTTTAAGCTTTTCTCCCATAATGTGCCCCCTGTGCCCCCAGCGCCAGGGTTTCTCTGTGTAGCCATGGCTTCACTGGAACTCACAGAGATCCACCTGCCTCTGTCTCCTGGGTGCTAGGATTAAAGGCTTGTGCTACCACTGCCCAGTATTATGCATGCTTCTCTAGTCAATGGTATCCACCACAGTTTGTTGGCAAGACCTCAATATAGCAGTAATGCCAGGACTCAGCCCAGGGCAGTATGAACCAGAGACCTTAAATGTATGCCCAATCCAGGGGGCAGTTCTGGGGTTTCCCATAGCTATGGGGCATTCAAATGAAGTGGGCTTTTGTTTTGTTTTTGTAGCACAGGTTGGACTCAAGTTCATGCCCCTCTTGCTTCAGTTTGCCAATCCCTGGTATGCCAGGCCCATGCCACCATGCCTGGTAAGAAATGTGATTTCTAAGGTGGCACTTAAAGGTAGCAATAGACTGGGATCATAAAGTGCTTGCCATGCAAACTTTGAGGACCTGAGTTCAAATTCCCTGCCCATAGGTCAAAAGTTACATGTGGTGATGCATGCCTGTGATCTCAGATCTGGGAGGGGAGAGATAGATCCCTAGGTTCACTGGCAGCCAGACTAGCACAATGGGGAACTTTAGCTTCAGTGAGAAACCATGCCTCAAAAATAAGGTGGAGAGCAAGAGAGGAAGGTACTGGATGTGGACCTCTGGCTTCTAACTACTGGGGCAACAGGCATGTGCCACCATGGTAGAGCACCTGCCTAGAATCTTCTAGCGAGGGCTGAGGGAGTGCCTTAGGGGTATTAGGTCTGTCTACTATTCCCCCAGTGAGGGTATGAGGGTGTTCCTCAGTGATAGCAGGCTTGCCTAGAATCCCCCAGGGAGGGGCTGGGGGCGTGGCTCAGTGGTAGAGCCCCTGCCTAGAATCCCCCAGTTAGGGGCTGAGGGCATGGCTCTGGTACAGTACTTACATGTATACACCAGCATACACCAGACAGCCACACAGACACAAAAGCAACAGCATGTTGCCTTACAGTTGTGGCATTGGCTATCAGGAGGCTCCTCCATAGAGCATGGAGGCAAGTGAGGCAGACCGGCTGTAGTGTCGTGGTCAGGGGACTCACATGCTGTATGTCCCCCAACCTCCCCACACTGTGGTCATCCTCCATCACCTAGATGTGCATTATCAGCCAAAGAATCCTCTGCCTCTCTAGGCTAGAAACGTTTCCTACCTTAAAGGGGTGAGTTCTAATTGGTCCATGGTGGTGGTGGTGGGGGCGCTCATGCATAGTCACGTGACATAGCTCCAATCAATAAGGTGAGGAGGTCTGGCAAGGCTTAGCGAGACCAGGCCTGTATATTTTGTTAGAGGAAAACTGTTGGAAGCCACAATGCTGGCTCTAGCTGGGTTCCTCACAGTGTGTAATAAAGCTCACCCAGCCACTCCACAGGGTATCCTGTATTATCCTAAAGATGGCCAGTCAGAAAGGTAGCAAAAGACATATAATTGCATTAAATGATACTGAACAGCCCAGCTCCTAGCGTTTTTTTAATTTATTTTATTTTATTTTATTTTTTTTGGTGGCCCTAGGGTTGTAACCCTTTCAGAGTGATGTTAAGCCATGTCCCCAGCCCCCTCCCTGGGGGATTCTAGGCAGGGGCTCTACCACTGAGCCACACCCCCAGCCCCTCATTGGTGGACTCTATGCAGGGGCTCTACCACTGAGCCACACTCCCAGCCCCTCATTGGTGGACTCTATGCAGGGGCTCTACCACTGAGCCACGTCCCCCAGCCCCTCATTAGAGGACACTATGCAGGGGCTCTCCCACTGAGCCACGCCCCCACCTGTTAGATTTTAGGCAGGGGCTCTACTGCGGAGCTACACCCTTATCCTCTTTTGTTAAACCTCTTCATTTTCAGACAGGGTCATACAAAGTTGGCCAGGGTCCTGCTAAACTCCTTTTGTAGCTCAAGCAGGCCTTGAACCTTATGATCCTCCTGCCGCCTGTGTATTTGAATGACTGGATTACACCATCAGGCCCAGCATAAAGCTTTTCTTTTTAGTCTCTTGACAATTTCATACATCTATGTAATGTGCCGCTGTCATTTTCAAGCCCCATTATCCTCTCTTATCGTCCTCCTCCTCCTCCTCATACTGAGCCTTCTCTTTTTACACCTTATCCCTCATCAACTCTACCTACTTCCTTAGGTTCGATCTTAAACGTTCCTTCCTCATGGCAGTGGTTTTCAACCTATGGGTTGTGACTCCACTGCAAGGTGGGTGGGTGGGTGTCGCAACCCGATGTTCCATATATCAGATATTTACATTATGAGTCATAACAGCAGCAAAACGACAGCTATGAAGTAGCAATGAAATTAACTGTGTGATTGGGGGGGGGGTCAACACACCCTGAGGCAATTTTATGGTTGTGGGGGTCACCACAACATGAGGAACTGCATTAAACGGCTGCAGCATTAGGGAGGTTGAGAGCCATGGGTCACTGCTTCTCAGTTCTGCTCCTGCCATACTCTGTTTATCATATTTTTAAAAATACTCTGTGTACCCGTGTGGGTACGAACATGTGAGTGTAGGTACCTGTGGCGGCCAGAAGAGGGCGTCAGATCCCCTGGGTCTGGAGTTATAGGTGGTTGTGAGCCACCCACTGGGAATTCAACTTTGGTCCTTTAGAACAGAATGGACTCTCAATAACTGAGTCTTCTCTCCAGTCCTCCACCCCAGAACACTCTCACATCCCCACTATCCCTTAAGATTTGGTTGTAAGATGTCCTCTGGAGGCTTGAACACTTGGCCCTTTGGAGAGAACTCATGGCACTGTTTTGGGAGGTCAAAGAACCTTTAGGGTATGGAGCCTCACTGGAAGAAGTGAGTCACTGTGAGCAGGCTTGGAAGCTTATAATAATAGCTGGGCTCCTACTTCCTGTTTGTCCTCTGCTTCCTGGTCTGCCAGGATGTGAGAAGTATTAGCGATGTTCTCGGTGATGATTGCTGCCCGTGCCTCCCCCCAACCCTCTGTGCGTGCGTGTGTGCCTGCTTGCCGTGATGGACGACTGTCACACTGTGAGTCAAAGCAGACTTCCTCTGTCAAGCTCTTTGGTCAGGCATTTTGTCACAGCTTCGTCAAAAGTTAGCTGACACACCTTCTCCTTCCCACACCATACTGTATACAGAACTGATTTTCATGTGTACATATGGGGGCATGTATACGTGCACACACATGTACACGTGTGAGTATGCTCACACGGAGACCAAAGGTTGACGCTGGGTTATCCTCCACCGTTTGCCTCCCACCCTCCTCTTTGCCCTCCCCACCCCTCCCCTTTTCTGAGTCAGAGTGTCTGCTAACCCTGACGTTCACTGCCTCCCCTGCCCCCTTTGAAGTTTTATTTTTTATCACATGTGTGTGTGTGTGTGTGTGTACATACATGACTGCAGGTCAGAAGATGGTAGGAGATCTCCCGGAGCAGGCATTACAAGTGCTTAGGAACCACTTAATGTGGTGCTGGGAGTCGAACTTGGGTCCTCTGAAGAGTAGCATGTATTCTTTACCACTGAGCCGCCTCTCAAGCCTCCAGTCCATTTTCCATTTTTTTTTTTTTTTTATGTAAGTACTGGGGATCCCAACTTAGTCATGCTTACACACAGGTACCAATGGAGCCATCTCCCCAGGTCTAAAAAGAGACCCTTGATTTATCCATATGCTGCGAAGAGGTCAAGAAACGGAGCTGTGGAGACTAAGAGGGAAAAAACCTAATCCCAGCACTCGGGAGGCAGAGGCAGGCGGATTTCTGAGTTCGAGGCCAGCCTGGTCTACAAAGTGAGTTCCAGGACAGCCAGGGCTACACAGAGAAACCCTGTCTCGAAAAACCAAAAAAAAAAAAAAAAAAAAAAAAAAAAAAAAAACCTAGGTGTACCATACAGCTTAAGCCAGGGGTGGAAGTTCACTCCCAGTACCTAAAGGATGGAAAAGGGCAGGTATCCCAAGTTTGAGGTCAGCCTAGGCTATACAATGAGTTCCAGGAAAAGGGGGGTAAGGGGCAGAGGGGGAGAGAGAGAGAAAGAGAGAGAGAGACAGAGACAGAAAGAGAGAGACAGAGACACAGAGAGAGAGGGAATATGGAGAGGAGGAGGGGCAAGAGGAGAGCTTTAGAATATGACAATCAATGAATGAACTTGGACAGAAAGTACAGGGGCTTGAACCAGGCTGTTCACTACCCCTGTCCTGACCATGTTGTTTTTCATGTGCTTAGGGACCTTGTGATAGATTTCAGAGATTTGACATTACCTCTGAGGAGGCCCCTGGGGGCTGGCTGACATGAGGTACACCTTGTAGAAGTGGGCCCTGGCTACCTCGCTCCAGCCTTCCTTCAGGAAAGATATACACTTGAGGACTACTGGGTTAAAGAATCAGAAAAATGAAGAAGCTGGATGGGGTATCCCAGGCATTGGGAGGATGAGACGGAAAAATCCTGAGTTCAAGGCTTGTCTTGGCTACAGAGTGAATTCAAGGTCAGGCTGGGCAACTTAGTAAGGCCAGGTATCAAAACAAAAACTGAAAAAGGCCAGAGGTATAACTCAGTGATAGAGTACCAGCCTAGAATCCCCCAGGGAGGGGCTGGGGGCGTGGCTCAGTGGTAGAGCCCCTGCCTAGAATCCCCCAGTGAGGGGCTGGGGGCGTGGCTCAGTGGTAGAGCCCCTGCCTAGAATCCCCCAGTGAGGGGCTGGGGGCGTGGCTCAGGGGTAGAGCCCCTGCCTAGAATCCCCCAGTGAGGGGCTGGGGGCGTGGCTCAGGGGTAGAGCCCCTGCCTAGAATCCCCCAGGGAGGGACTGGGGGCGTGGCTCAGTGGTAGAGCCCCTGCCTAGAATCCCCCAGTGAGGGGCTGGGGCGTGGCTCAGTGATAGAGCCCCTGCCTAGAATCCCCCAGTGAGGGGCTGGGGGCGTGGCTCAGTGGTAGAGCCCCTGCCTAGAATCCCCCAGTGAGGGGCTGGGGGCGTGGCTCAGTGGTAGAGTGCACTTGCTGTGTATGTAGGAGGCCTTGAGACCAATCCTCAGTGCTGCAAAAAAGAAAGAGGGTGCAAGAGAACGCATGAAGGTCAGTGGTTTGATCTTGTGCTCTTGACTCTTTCTGAACAGCACACTGCAAGCAGAAAGGCTGCTGGCACTCCTGACTATGGGCCTCCTTTGCAAAAACAGAGCTTAATCCACAGAGATGTAGACTCACATCTTGGGCTCGGTCCTTGATCTCATGACCTTGAGCAAGTTAATCCCTGAGCTCCAAGTGCCTTCTCTGTAAAAGCTATGTCACTGAGTTGTCATTCCCTTAATACACTAGGATGTAGGCCTGTACTTGTAGACTTGATCCCCCTTCCTGCCTAATTCCTACTAAGATACTGCATATAATATAAAGCCTTCTCCTCCAGGTGGGCCGCCAGGCTGCCCTAACCGCTCTTTTGTTTGCTTTCTTTCTTTATTAAAAATTATGCATTTATGTTTAGATACATGTGTGCACATTAGTGCCGATACCTGCAGAGGTCAGAAGAGGCCACTGGGTCTGAAGCTGGAGTTACTGGAGGTTGTGAGCCACCTGGCCTGCATGCGGGGAGACAAACTAGGCCCCCTGCAAGGGCAGCAAGCAGCCTTAACTGCTGAGCCACCTCTCCAGGCTCGGCCTTCCTTTTTTCTATCCTGCTGGACCACGTTTCTTGACTTCAGCTTTTTAAACTATGATTGTGTCTTTCCTTCCCAGGACTGGGTGCCTAGCTCTGCAGAGGGAGGGGTATATCTCTCTCTACATAGGGTAGCCTGTGTCTACACTGGGGTCAGCAGCATCCAGGTAGCAACTGAGTGTCTTCTAGAACCATTCTCTGCCCCATGATCTACCTGCTTCACCTCAAGGAGACACCTGAGAGAGAGAGGGGGGGGGGAGTGACTAAGTCTGTGTGGAGGGTGGAGGCAGGGGAGTGCTTGGGGAGGCTTCAGGGTTACGTCACTAATCTTGAGGGCTGAAGTGGAACTGACAGGGGTGTAGGGGACATTCCAGGAAGAGATGAACGACATACAGATGTGAAGAGGGAAGAGAAAGCAGGCGAGGGGCTGTTACTAGTGTCTCTGCTTGGGGAGATGGCTCAAGACAAAGATTCTGGATCCAGGTTCCCCAAAAGGCCCTGAATGCCACAGCAGGGGCCTGGCCCTGTAGAAACAGGGACTGAAACAGTTTCAACAGGCAGTGCGATATTCCAGGGAGTCACCATTTGGGGGAAGGTCAGTGCTAATAGGAACCTGGACCACAGTGGAGGGGAGAGAGTCAAGAATTACTCTGTGCAGGGTTCACTGCTGTAAATAACTTAATAGCCACACACCAACACTCCTTTAGAGACATAGCTGGTTTTAAATATGCATTGAATGACCCACTCCCAGCAAGCAGCTCCGTGACAAAGAAGTGGTCCTGGCTGTGCTATGTCCATTTCACAGAGGGAGACACACACACACACACACACACACACACACACACACACACACGGACAGTGACCTGGCTTGGGCCACTGGGCTGATTCCAGCATGAAGCCACGCCTGGGCTCAGAGTGCATAAGTGCAGCAGCTTGTCAGTTCTCAGAGCAACTATACTCAGCGGTTTCTAGAGTTAGCGTCTGAAGACAAGGAGGTGACCTTTGACCTCTGAGTCATCTTGCAACTGGGCCGGTCACTTGGGCCTGTCTTGGAAGGGAGGAGGGGTACCAGCCCTACAAGGGCACAAGGTGTTTCAGTGGTCAGGTAGGCTGGTATGAGCTTGTCTCTGGGCCTCAATTTGAGACCTTCAACTTGGACCCTGGGAGTGACATATGAGGGATGCTCACACATACACAAAAAATGCCAGTCCCTTCACCAAGGCATAGGGAACAAGCAGAGCCAGCCTTTCTCTTGTCTTTCTAAAAAGAGAAAGAAAAAAATGAAAAGTTCCCCTAAAAGCCCTCTTTTCTCCAGCCTGAGAAAGAAGAGGAGGAACCAGGAGGCTGTCAGGGGCTGTTGAGGCCAGAGGTTGGGAATCTGTTACCTCCAGCCTCTGAGTCCAGGGGATTGCCTGGAGAGCGGGCAGAGGGCGAGGGCGAGTGGATACAGGATTAGAAGGTGGTGACAGAGGGGCTTCTTGCACTTGGGGGGTGGGGAGGGAAGCGTGTTCAGAACCTGAGCTGTTAGCTTTGTTTTCAAATGACCTGTTTAATGATTTACCTGGGGGCATCCAAGGAGCAAGGGGCTACTCGGACAAGGGAGGTAAGGACTCCAAACCTCTGGTCCCCGCAGATATGACAGCTCTCAGAGAAGAAAAGTAAACACTGGCAAAGCTACCTAGCTGGCTTCATCTTCTAAACAATAGCCCTGACCAAGCTCAGAAATAGCCCTGTCCAAGTCAGGTCCCTAAGGCAAGAACTTTTAACAGGCCCTTCCCCCTGAGCCCAACCGGTAGGAGACAAGACAGCAAGGCAGGGGAAGGAGGGAGGGGTCTGTGTTTGCTGTTAATTTAACTTAATCTTGACCTGTATCCATTCCTTTGGCAAGGAGGTAAGTGCATCCTCGCTTTAAACTCCCCTCCCCCCCAAACCAGACCCATCATAATGGTAAGTGAATGGTAAGGGGTTTGAGTTAATGGTTGCTTGCTCCAATTCCCACTGCATAAGGGGAAATGGGCAATGAAAAGAAAAGGTAGTCTGACTAACCTAACAGGAGTTTATGAAGTCAAACACATCTAGCAACGGGGACAAAAAAAAATCTAAGATTAAAAAAAAATATTTTTTTTCTTCTTTTTCTTCTTACCTCCCAAGGCCTTCCACTATTTGAACATCCAAGCCCAGGCTCCAGGCAGATCCATCAACATGCCTGCTCATCCCCTTCCATGGTTCAAAATCCGCCCCCTCCCCCCCCCCCCCCCCGCTGGACCCCCAAAGAGAAAAGAAATCAGCGACCCTGGCCCTGCTGCCCCTCCCCCGCTGCCTGCACCTCTTCTACCCTCGCAGGCACCTGGAGATAAACATCTACTAATGATTTTATGATATTTCTGTTCTGGGGTAGAACGAGCTCAGCGCCATCCCTCCCCGCTTGCCAATGGCTACAGGGGGGCCGGCCCAACTGGGAGGAGGGTGAGGGTGGTGGTGGTGGATGGATGGATGGGGGGATGAGGCGTGTTTAGTTTGTATTTCCTCCTCCGGATCCCCACACCTGTTTTTCATTCATTCATTCGTTCATTCATTCATTCACGGATGCATCACAGAGGCCATTTAGGGAGGTTACTCGGGATCTCAGGGAAGGGACTGAGACGGGTGGGGGGGTGTTGGGTGTTGGTGGCAGCAGTTGGAGGCGCAGTGGGGTGGGGGCTTCTGGGTGGAGGGGACCCCCACTAGAGAGCACAGGGGTCGCTTTGTCCGATGCAGGAGAATGGCAGAGATTGGGGGGGGGGAATGAAGTTGTTTTGCACTGCGTCCCCCCGGGGTGCGCCTCTTTGTCTGTCCCGGGGCCGGTACCATGAGCCCCCCCCCCGACACCTCCCCCCCCCCGTCGGCCATCCCCTCGCCCCTTACTCTCTTTCTCTCACCTGGTCTTGGAAGACAGGAAGGCAAGTTTGATGAGGCCGTAGGTGAAGAGCGGGATACTCTCCTTGGCGACGCTGGCAACTTGCAGCCGGTGTTCCAGAATGTGCAGTTCCATCGTCCGCCCAGGGCTCCTCCACGGCGGATCATCCGCGGTGGCCCGAGTTGGGGGGGGGGGGGACGGGGACGAGCCGCGGCCCCCGCCCCCTGTGCGCCCCAAGCCGTGGGGCAACCGGCCCAGGGAAGGGGGCCCGGAGCTCGATGCCGGGCTGATTCGTACTCGATCCAGAAAAAGGAAGCTTGGCAAGTTGCAAAAAAAGGAGGCCTGGGGAGGACCTGCGGGGTGCAGCAAGCTACGGGGTGGACAAGCAAACAGCGCCCGGCGGAGCGCGGCGCCCGGCGCAGCAGCAGCTGGTGTTCGCTGTAACAAACAACTTGCCACTCAAACGCCGGGCCCGTGATGCGCAGGCGCCAGCCGGGAGGCCACGCAATGCCAATCGGGATTTGTAGTCCCCGCGCGCGCTTTTACGCGGCCCTCCCCTCCACCCCCCGGACTACTCCAGCTTGCTGATGTCAAGCCAGGGGGGCTGGGCTGCTGCGCCACGGTGCCCTGGGAATGCAAGATTTCGGGGTTCCCCAGGGACACAGAGGAACCCGATGGGACATATAGGGAATTTGGAGCCGATTTAAGCTTAGATGCAAGCTCTTTAAGCGCTCAAACTCAGGATTAGGTGCTTTCTTTGGGGTGTCAAGCGAGAACCCCTTTCCTCAACAAGCAACTCCAGCGTTGGAAAAGGCCTGATCCTGCTAGAGGAGAGATTTAGAGGAATCGGTGATTGTCGTTCAGGGAAGGAAAGGAAAAGAAGAGTTGGGCTAGATAGAGAAGGGTGCCGGCTTCCTTGGGAAAGGGTGCTGGGGGCTGAATGAGAGGCACGCAGGCAGGGGGAGGGGGGCGCTCAGAGGGAGAGCTGCGCGGCCTTCCAGGCAGAAGGAACACCGTGTCCAAACGCACAGAAGCGTGAAAGCCCCCACGGTACAGTGTTTGGCTTTGTTGCTGCGGAAAATGTGAGGGAGGATAGAGATAAGGCAGGCACGGGAACCAGGACCCGGGTCTCCCGGATCATGGGTGCAAAGCTGCTGAAGTAACTGTGGATCTGGGAGGGTGGAGGGGTAAGGGGGAGTGGGAGGGGGGTTACCGGGGTGAGGTGGAGAGCGGAACTGAATCTGAATGAGAGTGTTTCTAACCCCAGGCTTGAGTGCTGTATGGGGGACCTGTTTAGCAAATATTCTGCCCGCCCCTCCCGCCTCCCTCCCTTTCATGGCTGACTAGGTTTTGAAATCGTCTAGGTTAAAGTTACTGACTAGTGCTTTTGCCCTTTGGCAGAGTGCTTTGCCGTTGTGGTGGGTCAAGTCTACCTGATGAGGCGAACAGGGAACTCTTCCGGGGAGAAAATCCTGCCTGTCAATCTCATATTCTCAGTTCCCTTCTATCAGATGGGGGCTTATTGTGCTGCCTCATACCCACTAAAGGGCGTGAAACCCAGAATCCTCACTATGTCTCTTAATGTCGTTAAAGATTGGGCCTTCGAGATGGCTCAGTGGGTAAAGACGCTGCCTGCCACGTTTGCTGACCTGAGTTCGATCTTCTGGACCTTGGAAGGAGAGAATGGAACCCTGCAGGTTGTTCCTCTGATTTGTACATGCGTGCACACAAGTAATTTCAATAAATAACTGATAGCTCTATTTTTCTTTTGTTTTGAGACAGTGTCTCGTTTATCTCATGTTATCCTTCATCAGTTCTATCTATAGTTGAAGATAACCTTGAACTTCTGATCTTTTCGCCTCCATTTCGGTTGCCTGTACAGTGCCACATCTGGTTTATGCTGTGGTGGGGATGGAACCCAGGGCTTTGTACATAGTAGGCAGACACTCTTAACACTCAAGTACTCCCAGCCTTCTTTTTCTTTACTTTTAACTAAAAACTTAATAGGAAAAAACCCATAATTTTGTGTATATAGGTGTTTTGCCTATATGTATGTATGTATGTATGTATGTATGTATGTAAGTGTGTGTGTGTGTATCACAAACATGCTTGGTGCCCAGGGCACTCAGAAGACAGTGTCAGACCCTCTGGAGCTGGAGTTAGTTATAGGTGATTATGAGCTGTCTGTGGTTGCTGGGAATTTTACCCCAGATCCTCTGGAAGAGCAGCCAATGCTCTTAACCATTGAGCTACACTGCCTTTTATTTACTCTAAAATTTTGTTTTTATTTTTATTTGTGTTTCTGTGTCTCTGTGTGTATATGTTGTGTCTGTGTTGGGAATATGTGTGCCCTAGAAGGCCAGAAGAAGGTATTGGATCCCAGGGATCTGGAATGACAGATGGTCATGAGTCCCTTGTCATGGCTGCTGAGAACCGAACTCAGGCCCTCTCTTAGCCACCAAGGCATCCATCCAGCCCTTATTTTTTGTTTCCTGAAAATTTGGAGACTGGTTTTCCTGTAGCCCAGGTTAGACCCGAACTCTTGATTTTCCTGCTCCTACCTCCCAAGTTCTTGGATTGAGGGTGTGCCTCTACCACACCTGACAGACCATGCAGAAACTGTTTCAAGCTGGGGATTTAGCCAGTAGAGTGCTTGCTCAGCGCTGTAAATAAATAAAATATAATACAATATTGGGCACGATGGAACACATTTAAATTCACTGCTGGGAGGTTGATGCAGGAGGATTATTGTCAATTGGAGACTAGCTTGGGCTATGTAGTGAATTCAAGGCAAAGTTCGGCTACAGAGCGAGGATTTGTCTCAAAGCATCCACTACTAACTTAATCAAATGAATAAAATAGAAGGCTTGTCTGTTTCCCCTTCCTCAAAAAAAAATCTCTGTTCCATACAGCAATTATTTTGGGGGCTGGTGAGCTGGCTCAGCAGGTAAAGGTGCTTGCTGCCAGGTTGGATGCTCTGAGTTCAAGCTCCGTGACCCACTTGGTGAAAAGCGATAACTCCCTAAAGTTTTCTGATTGCTTCTGCCTTGGTCAGGGTTTCCATTGCCGTGGAGAGACACCATGACCCAGGCAACTCTTATAAAGGACAACATTTCATTGGGGCTGCCTACAGGTTCAGAGGTTCAGTCCAGTACCGTCAAGGCAGTGTTATGGCAGCATCCAGGCAGGCATGGTGCAGGAGGAGCTGAAAGTTCTACATCTTCATCTGAAGGCTGCTAGGAGAAGGCTGCCTTCCACGGAGCTAGGATGAGGGTCTTAAAGCCCACACCCACAGTGACACACCTACTCCAACAAGGCCTCCCCTCCTAATAGTGTCACTCCCTGGGCCAAGCATATTCAAAGCACCACAACTTCCATATGTACACACACACACACACACACACACACACACACACACACTTGCTCTTTTTAAGTAAACACAATAAAGATCTAAAAGGCAGTACTTTTGGTGTTCTCGGCTGTATTCTCACTGTTAGCAACAGCATCAGGGAAGGTCATTTGTTCAATATCTAAGAAACATACATGCACATGCCTTTGCAATGAGCTCTAAGGTCCAGAAGGCTCAGATAGGAATGTGTCCAGGAGGCCAGCTTGGTGGTACATATTTATAATCCCAGCATTTGGGAGGCAGAGAGGATCAGGAGTTCAAGGTCATCCATCCTCAGCTACATAAAGAGTTCAAGGGTTGGTGAGATGTCTCAGTGGTTAAGAGCACTGGCTGCTCTTTCAGAGGAACTGAGTTCAATTCCTAACACCTACATGGCAGCTCACAACTATACATAGCTCCAGCTTCAGGGGATCTGGCGTCGTCACACATAATATACATGCAGGCAAAACACCAATGCACATAAAAATAAATCATTAAAAATAATTAAAAATAAAAAGAATGCAAGGCCAGCCTGGGCTAGCCTGGGCTACATTGTAAACCACTTCTTTCTCTCCTCTGAAATGCATTCAGGGCCCTGAAAGGCTGTGGTTAGACTGAGGGTTAGGGTGCTTGGGTATCAGCCAGACAGAGCTGCACAGGACAGGCAGGAACTGTGCTCACAGGCATAGCATCACAGAACAACTAATGGTTGATGAGACAAAACAAACAAGGCTCCAATCAGGATTTGGCCAGTTTTCTGACTTCTGTTCCCAGTGGGCCAAATCAGTATTTTCCAGTCTGCAGGCTGTGACCTGCCAGTGGATGGTGAAATCAATTTTGCAGGACATGACTAGCATAGAAAGCAACCGAGAATCCAGAAGGGCACGGAGAACTGCACACGATAAGGAGAGCTTACCCTCTTGCCAGAATTATGATTTAGCTATGTGGATATGATATATGTATAGTCAGATACTGGACCTTGACACAAATGGTTCTGGGTTCTTCTGTGGGGCAGAGGGGCTGGGGATTAAATGCAGGACCTCCGCCTGAGTGATGCCCACCCCAAGTTCCTCGTTAAAAGATTTTAGGCAAGTGTTCTACTGCTTAGCCATGCCTCTAGGCCTTCTGTAGATGGTTCAAGGCAAGCTCTCTACAGTTAAGACATGCCTCAGTCCCCCTCTCTGGGGGATTCTAGGCAGGGGCTCTACCACTGAGCCACGCCCCCAGTCCCTCCCTGGGGGATTCTAAGCAGGGGCTCTACCACTGAGCCACGCCCCCAGTCCCTCCCTGGGGGATTCTAAGCAGGGGCTCTACCACTGAGCCACGCCCCCAGTCCCTCACTGGGGGATTCTAAGCAGGGGCTCTACCACTGAGCCACGCCCCCAGTCCCTCACTGGGGGATTCTAAGCAGGGGCTCTACCACTGAGCCACGCCCCCAGCCCCTCACTGGGGGATTCCAGGCAGGGGCTCTCCCACTTAGCCACGCCCCCAGCCCCTCACTGGGGGATTCTAGGCAGGGGCTCTACCACTGAGCCACGCCCCCAGCCCCTCCCTGGAGGATTCTAAGCAGGGGCTCTACCACTGAGCCATGTCCCCAGCCCCCACACTGGAAGATTCATGGCATCCACCCTACTACTGAGCTGCCTCCCACACCTTGACTTTTCGAGACAGGATCTCTCTCATAGCTTATTGTCACAATCAACAGACATCACAACTCAGCATCATAATAATTCCTTTACATGTAAAAGCTGATATGCCATTTAGACACTGGAAAGTATCCAAGTGTAGATGGTTCTAGGCAAGCTCTCTACAGTTAAGACATGCCTCAGTCCCCCTCCCTGGGGGATTCTAGGCAGGTGCCTAGACTGGAAGATGTTGGCCAATTGTTCTGTTTTCCCTGAGAGCAGGGTGTTTTTCAGGATGGGAGACTTTCAGTTTGAAAAGCATAGGTCATTCTCTGTTCAAGGCGGTCACATCACCTAGAAGCAATTTAGTTACAGAAAGCCATCAAATCTACATCCAACTCTGGTAGAGCAGATTGAAGTTGAGATGTTCTGTGAGTGTAAAATGTACCTGGGAGTTCAAAGACTCCATATAGGAAAACAATATAAGGCATTTCACTATTTCACAGATTTTTAAAAAAATTTTAATTACCTGTTGAAGTGATAATATTGGAGATATTGAGTTAAATAAGCTACATTATTAAAATTAATATTATCTCATTTTCATTTTCTTAAAGATTTTGTTTTATTGTAGGTTTAGATTTTTCAAAACCTACTTTAATAAGGGTCCTTTAATGCAACACACCAAACACAAATCAGCAGCTGCTCAATCCAGAAGAAACTGCGAGGCTCTGCCTATCGGCACAAGTCTGCTGAAGCAGCAAGAAGCAGCTGGAACACCACCAGCTTTGGTGTGTTTCTCTCTACAAAGTCACGAGACGTGAAAGGTCAGCAAAGAAAGCAAGGTGAGCCAGTGTAATAGCGTGGTCGTCAGCGAAGCCCAGCATCAACGAAGCCCAGTGAAAACCAGTGATTCATTTTATTTTTATTTTTTTATTTATGAGTCTGTGTGTATGTCTCTGTGTTGCTATGTGCATGCTCCTGGAGATCAGAGGAGGTATCAGCTCCACCAGAACTGGAGTTACTGGCAGTTATGAGCCACCCGACATGGCTCTTAAGTACTGAGCCTTTTCTCCCTCGACATTTTAATACGTATTTTTAAATTTGTAACATGTGCATATGGTATATATATATATATATATATATATATATATATATATATATATATGTGTGTGTGTGTGTGTGTGTGTGTGTGTGTGTGTGTACATGTGCTTCTGTGAGTCTGTGGAAACCCAAGGTTGTCCACAGGACTTCTTTGGTCACTCTTCATTTTAATCATTGAGGCAACGTTTCTCAAATGAACCCAGAACTCACTGCTTCTGTATGACTGATCTAGGTGGCCAGCATTCTCTGGAGAATACTTTCTTTGCTTTCTGACTGAGCACTGGAATTATAAGTGTAAGGAATGATATAAGCCCAGGATCCCCAAGACCAAGCCCAGGACCCCAAAGAACAAGTTCTCAGTACAAAAGAGATTTATTTGTGTCAGAGGGACAGAGGGCAGGGGGAAGAAAGGGAAGGGAACAGGGAGAGGGGGCAGGGGTATTTGTCCCAGAGGATAAAGGATAAAGGACACAGACATGGCCCATAGGAAAATGGGGGTTTATAAAGATAAAAAGGGCTTCCCCTTGTGTTAGGACGAAGCATTTCATTTTAATTGGGCATGTTAATTAGGCCAATAAAAGGAGGCTTTTCATTGCTGGACTTCAATACTTTGATAGCAGGACCTTCGTAGTAGCCTCAATAGGAGGAACTGGCCAAATAAGGGCACAGACCTTGGTGGCTGGCTTTGGGAATGTAATCGAATGGTTTATAGCAAGGTGCCTGCCATGCTCTAGCTGGCTAAAGTCCCTTCAGTAGGTAAGCTGCCATGCCCAGGAGGATTTTTTTTTCTATTTTTTATTTTTTGAGACAAGATCTCTGTTATATAGCTCTGGCTAGCCTCAAACTCACAGAGATCCACCTGCCTCTGGCTCCTGAGTGCTGGGATTAAAGGTATGTAACCACTCTACCCAGCCAGAAATTGTGTGTGGTTTTCTTACTTTTTTGGTGGTGACATGAGGCTCGAACCCAGGGTCTTTCTCATGCTCTGCCACTAAACTGTATCTTTAAACTCCCTGCAAGGAGTTTATATGCATTCTGGGGACCTGACCTCTGACCCTTCTACTTGCTGCTTGTGTGAAATGTGTCATAACCACGGAGCTATGTAATCTAGACGGGGTCTCGTGCAGCCCAGACTGCCCTCAAAGTCACTAGCTGCGAATGACCTTGGACTCCTAATTCTCCTGCATTCACCTCCCAAGGGCTGGGAGTATAGAACACCGTAATACCTGGGTTCTGTTCTGTTCTGTTCTTTTCTTAATTTTTTTTTTTTAGTCAAAATTACATATGAGTGGCAAACTAATTTTAAACCAATAGCTCCTTCTCATAGGGGTTTTCAAACTGTGACTCATGTCAGCAACACTTGAGGACTCTTTGTAAAAACCATCACTAATGGTTTGGTTGTGGTTTGTACCCCAAGGCTCATGTGCTGGAAGTTTGGTCTTCATTGTGG
Organism: Mus caroli; assembly: GCF_978045245.1. Classification (NCBI taxonomy): domain Eukaryota; kingdom Metazoa; phylum Chordata; class Mammalia; order Rodentia; family Muridae; genus Mus; species Mus caroli. The sequence continues at coordinate 138,248,552 of NW_028227259.1, read as the reverse complement.
TATGTTGATTGGTGGCTGGATCCTTAAGAAGTTGAGCTCAGTGGGAAGTCTTTAGGTATCAGAAGTATGCTCTCAGAAGGTTCAGCATAGTTTTTTTTTTTTCTCAGTCTCTCTCTCTCTCTCTCTGTGTGCGCGCGCGCGTGTGCGCGTGCACACATGTGCACAGGTGCCATGCCATGAGTGTCAAGTTTCAGGACTCTGTTCTCTTCTTTTACCAAGTGAGTTCCAGGGATGGAGGGTAGATCATCAGGGCTTGGTAGCTGGCACTTTTACCTTTTGAGCCATTTCACCAGTCCCCATACAAACTTGTTGCTCTGTATTTAAATCGAAACCTCATGTCAGGACCTGAGTGGGCCACCAGACCTCCATGTACCTCTTCCCAATGTGGCCATATTGGATAAATACCCTGCTTTTAAAACAGCTTTTTAGTTCTCCACATAATTGCACATTGGCAGCCAGGGTTGCCATCCTTCGCCGTCCCTTCCTCACCAACATTATGGAAAACTTGCTAGAAATACAAACTCTGTGAAAGCCTGATTCTACACTGTGGTGGTGTGAATACGCTTGGCCCAGGGAATGAGTGGCACTATTAGGAAGTGTGGCTTTGTTGGAAGAAGTGTGTCACTGTGGGGATGAGCTTTGAGACCCTCCTCCGAGCTGCCCACGAGACAGTCTTCTTTTAGTGGCTTCCAGATGAATATGTAGAACTCGCAGTTCTTCCAGTGCCATGCCTTCTCGATGCTGCCGTGCTTCCTGCCACAGTGATAATGGACTGAACCTCAGAACCAGTAAATTAGCCCCAATTAAATGTTGTCTTTTATGAGTTGCCTTGGTCATGGTGTCTCTTCACAGCAGTGAAACCCTAACTAAGACATACACCTACTGAATAGGAAGCTCTGGGATTCCTCCTCCTAGGTACATAGGTAACCAAGACATAGACTCACATGGAGACCCATGACCTGAGATAATGATGTTGACCCATGGTTCAACATAGCTACTTCTAGAGATGCTGTCACGATCAGGTAGGGTGGGGAAAACAAGGCCATTCTCAGTCCACACTTGGATTGAGTGAGTGGCCATCTGTCTGTGGCAGTCACTTAGCATTTGTATAGATGGTTTCCTGTGCTACAAGTTCAGACTTTGTGTAACTGTAGCTTGCACAGCCTCCTGGGGCCAAAGCCACTTAAAGCTATCTGTGGTGGTTTGAATGAGAATGTCCCCCAGAGGCTCATGTGTTTGACTACTTGGTCCCCAGTTGGTGGTGCTGTTTGGGGAAGTTTAGGACATTATGGCCTTGCTAGAAGAAATATGCCACTAGGGATGGGCTTTGAGAGTTTACACACACACACACACACACACACACACACACACACACACACACAGTCAGAGTGGAAGTGGGCACCAGCTCAGTTTCCAAGGCAACGAGGTCCACATATCTAGGAGGATGTTATAGAGGCTGCTGATAGCTAGGATGCCTAGTGGATCGGCAAACAGAGCTTAGAACTGAGAGGCTGGGATTGAGAGCCGAGCTGGCTGGGTATGTCTTTAAGCTTGTGAGCCTGTTTCATTTTTATATTATTTTACGTGTGTGTGTGTGTGTGTGTGTGTGTGTGTGTGTGTATACAGTGTAGTGCAGTTGTCCAAGGAGACCAGAAGAAAGCATCAGATCCTTCAGAGCTGGAGTAGAGGTGGTTGTGAGCCATCCTTATGTGGATGCTGGGGACTGAACCTGTGTTCTCAGCATGAACCGCAAGGGCTCTAAACCATCGAGACTTGCTCTTCAGCCCTTTCAAAGAAGGAAGAAAAAGGGTAGAAGAATTCTCTTTGGCTAGTGGGTCTTATTGTGGTTCTCGGGATCTTTCTGGATCCTTCCTTAGTCCTGCCATTGAGTCTCTTCCCTTGTGTCTGGCACACTACACTGGAGGTCGCAGAGAGCCTGGACGGTTTCTGAGGAGGGGAGGAGCTTACTGCAGAATGTGGGAGGAGCCTGACCACAGGCAGCAGCCCTCTTCATACTTTTTGACAAAGTGTCAGGAAGGTGATGGGGCTCTGGTTTGCTGGAGACACACCTGTCCTCAGACCGCACCCATCTGGAGATACTACACAGGCAGGGGTCACTTGTCCCGAGCATGGTGGTTTGGATATTATCAGCAGATGGACTCTGGTTTTTGTCAGTTAGGGACAAACCTAGATTATATCTGGGAAGAGGGACTCTCAGCTGAGGGACTGCCTTCCTAATACTGGCCTGTAGACAATTCTGTGGGGGCATTTTCTTGATTAATGAGTGACGGGAGAGGGCCCAGCCCACTGTGGGTGGTGCCAGTCCTGGATGGTGGTCCTGGGCTCTATAAGAAAACAAAAGCAAACCAGTAGCAAATGGTGTTCCTCCGTGGCCTCTGCTTCGGTTCCTGTCCTGAGTTCCCTCCATGATGTAAGCTGAAATAAATTCCTTCTTCCCCACGTTGCTTTTGGTCATGATGTTTATCACAGCAACAGAAATCTAACAAGACAGCAGTATTACTTTTCCATCCAGGCCGTTCATCTCTATTTCAGGTTGAGACCTCATGTGATGTATCAAATATCAAGTGTCTCCCCCAGATACTGGCTTCTCAATACTGGTTTCAACCATTGAGAAGTGATTGACCCTGGTGGACTGTGACATCCCCAAAGGATTAACACAGTGAGAGATTCATAATTTAGTGGCATTATTACAACATGGCAGCTCTGCCCCCAGCCCTTCACTGGGGAATTCTAGGCAGGAGCTCTATCACTGAGCCACGCCCTTAGCCCCTCATGGTGGGGAGGGGGTTGAAGGGTTAGGAGGGGAGGATTCTAGACAGGAGCTCTACCACTGAGCCACGCCCCCAGCCCCTCATTGGAGGACTCTTAGCAGGTGCTCTACCACTGAGCCACGCCCCAGTCCCTCACTAGGGGATTCTAGGCAGGGGCTCTACCACTGAGCCACGCCCCCAGCCCCCTCACTGGAGGATTCTAGGCAAGTACTCAATTTCCAGGCTACCTCCTCATTTCTCATTTTACCTAAATTGCCTAGAATGACTGTCTGCTTTCATCCTTTTCCCTTCATCTCCTGAGTAGCTGGGATAACAGGCCTGTAACCATCAGGAGGGCCACCATGAATCATTCTTCAGACCTTACATGGATATCCTATGAGGAATGGCCACCAGGTTGTCATTAATACCCTTTGTTCCCACTAAATTCATCCAGAGCCTAGGGTGCTGTGTTACTCAACTCCCTGTCACTGTGACAAAATAGACTGGGAAATGTCCTCAAGGAACAAAGGCTGATTTTACTCAGTCTTAGACAGTTCAACCCGATTGGTTGTCCCATGGCTTTGGACTTGTATGGAGGCAGATCATCATGGTGGGGCGGTATGGGGGCATAAAGCTGCATACCTCACAATGGGTGAGAAGCAAAGAACAGGGAGACACAGGATCCAGGGTAAGATACACTGTTCAAAAACATACCACTAATGACCCACTCCCTCCAGCCAAGCTCTGACTCCTGGGACCCAACCAGGAAGGGGCTGGGGGTCTGACTTAGCCATAGAACCTCTGCCTAGAATCAAGAATCCCTCAGTGACAGATAGTGACTTCACTTTCCCCAGACTCCTGCTATTAGTACAAATGAGGGCAATCCTGGGTGGGAGCAAGGCTCTGTTCATTTTAGGGGCCTTTTGGAGCTGTGTGAAGGAGACCTGGAGCCATGCGATGGGAGTTGGAGCACCTGTTCTCACCTTGATCTGCCTTTGCTTGGCTACACCCTCCTCCCGCAGCTCTGGCCATTAGGACTTGCTGAAGTGATTGACATTTCTGTTGTAAAAACACCATAGCACCTGGAACAGACTAGCAACCCTTGACAGTCCCTGTGTGTGGTACCTAAGTGGCCACGTCCCATCCATATTTCTCTTCAGGCTCCTGGGGAGCACGTTGGCGTCAAAGCAGAGGGCTAGCCCAGATGGCAATGTGGCCCTTGACTCCATTTTCCAGCCCCTAGGAGAGGGGCTATCCTGGAGTTCCAGCTATCTGTCCTGGATTTCTAATGACCAAGCATGGTTCACGTCTCTGAAGGCTGATGAACACTTCCTTGTGTAACACTCAGATTATGGCTTCCCCAGCCTGCTGTCTGTTTTTTGGGAACAACATGGAGCATCCCACTAACGTTGCTAGACTTTGAGATTCTGGCCAGAGTAGGATGCCCCCACCAGCAGGGATATGGGAGCCCACCTGATAAGCTGTCTGCTCTTCTCCATCTGTGTCAGCTGTGCCCCACCAGTGACTCCAGGTTTGTCACAAACCAACCACAAAAGGACTTCAGAGGCAGCTCAATTGATAGATTGCTTGCAGGCACAAGAAAGCCCTGGGTTCTGTCTCCAGAACCACATAAAACTGGGCATGGTGGTACACACCTGTAATCCCAGCACTCAGGAGGCAGAGGTAGGAAAGGAAGGAGTCACCATTACTCTAGGCTATAGAGAATTTTTGAGGTTGCATGAGACTTTAGGGCTTTGGGAAGACCCAGGCTGGGCTCAAACTTGCCATTCTAGGATCTCAAGACTGTCCTGTCACCTTGACTACACTGTGATCCCTAGTGCTTCTCTGTTTCCTGTTTCTATAACAAAATACCCATTGCTGGAAAATGTATGAAGAAAAGAGGTTTATTAGGCTTAAGATTCTAGTGGATGGAACATTATTATGAACTAACCAGTACCCCAGAGCTCTTGACTCTAGCTGCATTTGTATCAAAAGATGGCCTAGTCGGCCATCACTGGAAAGAGAGGCCCATTGGACTTGCCAACTTTAATATGCCCCAGTACAGGGGAATGCCAGGGCTAAGGGGTGGGGGTGGGTGGGTGGGGGACTGGGGGACTGGGGGGGGGAGTGTATTGGGGACTTTTTTGGATAGCATTGGAAATGTAATTGAGGAAAATACCTAATTAAAAAAAAAAGAAAAAAAAAGATTCTAGTGGCTGGAAAGTTCAAACAACACGGAATCGGGCAAGGAACCCTGTTACTACACAGTAGATAGCACTTGAGAGAGGCAGAAACCACAGGGGGACCAGGCTACCTCATCTAAAACAGTCTGAACTAACCCCTTCCAATGAGAGTTGAATCCACCCATGAGACAAGTATTGCACTTTGTCAAGGACTCAGAATCTTCCGAAACCACAGTTAAACTAGAGAAGCCGTGTTGGGTAGTTATTTTTGATTCTTTTAGAGTATTTGTTTTATGTGTGTGTATGCTTGCATGCGTGCACACTGGGCACATGTTATTTGTGTGTGCACATGTACATGTGGACTTGTGTGGAGCCAGTAGAAGGTGTGAGGTAGTGTCTGTCACTCTCCACCTATCCCCTGGGACAGGGTCTCTTTCTAATGGCAAAGCTCACATTTTCTCAGCTAGACTGGAACCCTGCAAGCCCCATCCATCCTCCTGCCTCCAGCCCCCTCAGAGCACAGGTGTCTATGGGAGACCCCTGGCTTGTTACAAGGAATCTGACTTCCTGCCCTGTGATGGTAGCTGCTGAACCATCTCTCCAGCCTCTAATTATTTGCATAGATTGATGGATTTGATTTGCCTGTTGTTGTTATTATTGTTGTTATTATAATTGTGCATATGTGCACAGTGTGTGTAAGGAGGTCGGAGGCCAGCTTCGTGGAGTCACCTCCCTTCCAGTTTTGCTCCTTTGGACTTCAGCCTGCTGGTCTGCACAGCAAGTGCCTCTCTCTGCTGAGCATCTCGCAGGCCCCATGACTTGCTGGCACTTTGCTGAGGGTTATTTTTACCTCAGTGTTCATGAAAAAAATACTGGTCTGTAGTCTTTTTTTTTTTTCCCTTTTCTTTCTTTCTTGTATTATCTCTGGTTTTGCTATGGGGATAGCGCTGGTCTCACAAAATCACTCAGACAGCATTCTCTCTGCTCCTATTTTTGGAAGGGATTGTAGTGAATTGGCATCGTTTCTTTCTTCAATGTTTGTGAACCCATCTGGGCCTGGTGCTCTCTGTTTTAGAACATTATTAATTGTTGACTCAATGCCTCTAATAGACAGATCTGCATGGAGAGTTTCTGTTTCTTCTGTGAGTTTTGGTAGAATGTGTTTCAGGGAAACGATTCACTCTGTCTAGGCTGCCACATTTATGGGCACAGAGGCCTAGCACCCTTATGGATGGGTGGGGGAATAGTATCTTTTTATTTATTTACTTTATCTTCTTTGTGGTGTTGGGGATTGAGCTCAGCACTTTAACATGCCAGGCAATTGCTTTGCTACAGAGCTACACCCCCAGTCTCTTACTGGGGGATCCTAGGCAAGTGCCCTATTGCTGAATCCTAGCCCCAATCCCTTATTGGGAGATCGTAGGTAAATGATCATTGAACTATGTCTCCAGTCTTTAAAAAAAAAGGACAAGTCCTCAAACTGTAGTCCAGGCTGGCCTTGAACTCCCTATGGAACTCAGACTGGCCTACAACTTACATTGGGACAGTCGTCTGGCATTACAGGCCAGAGACACCATGCTGGTTCAATTTAGCTCTGTTGTGCTTGGAGCTGGAGAGACAGTTCAGGAGTTAAGAGCATGTAGTTTTCTTGCGGATGATTCTGAGTTCAGTGCCCAGAACTCACACCAGGGTGTTCACAACCACCTGTCAGTACAGCTCCGGGTCATCTGGCACCCTCTTCTGGACACTACAGATGCCTGACCTACACACTCACACAGACACAGACACAGGCATATATCACAGTCAAAAGTAAAACAATAAACCTTTAACTACAATCCACCTGATTTCTGCTTGCCTTATCTGTCAGTTACGACAGAGATATGATGAGAAATCCAGCCATAATGGTGACTTAAGCTTTTTCTCCCTGGACTTCCACCAGCTTTTGCCTGAATAGTTTTATACTCGGTCATCACATGGATACACATGAGGAATGATAATGTATTTTTATTTTTATTTTTTAGAGAACTGATCTTTTCATAAGCATGCTTAACTGGATCTGGGATCCACTAAGAGACACGCCCTTTGGAAGGCCTTAGGGAGGGCAATTCCAGGAAGAATTAACCAAGAGAAGAGGACTTTGTGCTGGGAGTCCAGATATAAAGAGGTCTGAGGGCAAAACAGCACTACTCTGCCTGCTTGCCTTTGCTGCTTGCTGGTGAGTGCATCTACTCTGTTGCTGCCACAGTTGCTGCCACTGTCATCTTCCACTGGCCTTCGAATACAGCCTTCTCAGCCTTCCAATGAGCACCAAAGACAAGTGGTTCTCCAGGGAGCCTCCAGGCCTCTAGTGCTAGACTGGGACCTACTGGAGAGAGAGAGAGAGAGAGAGAGAGAGAGAGAGAGAGAGAGAGAGAGAGAGAGAGAGAGAGAGAGAGACAGGCTATGGGTCCCCAGTCATCTCCAGCATGCAGATGCCATTGTTGGCCTGCTCAGGTTTTATCTTGAAGGCCAATATCGCATAGTTCCTTTGTTGTATATGCTAGTTATTTGTTGTAGCTGTTGCTCTGATAAAACACCGCAGTCAAAGGCAACCTAAGGAAGAGATTTATTTTGGGTTACAGTTCCAGAGGCACTTTGCAGTGGGAGGGCATGCTGACAGTGAGCAGCAGGCAAGGTGGCAGGATCCGAGAGACCACATTTTCAACTACAAACAGGAAGAAGAGAAAGCAAACTGGAGCTGGGATGAGGCTGTGGACTCTTAAGCTCACCCCCACCGAACTATGACCTCAAGCAAGGCTGTATTACCTCATCAAAGAGCGCCACCCTCTGGGGACCAAGGGTTCCAACACCTGAGCCTGTGGGACACTTCCCATTCAAACTGCCACACGATATATATTTGTAAATCTGTATATAATTCTTCCCGTCAATTTTATTTTTAAATTATTTTATTTATTTTACTAGTTATTTCCTACTGCTTATATTTGTGTATGTGTATGTGTATGCGTGTGTGTGTGTGTGTGTGTGTGTGTGTACACGTGCACACACCTGTGAGCATTCACGAACTACTACTGTACATCCTTGGAAGTCTGAGGACAACTTGCAGGAGTCAGTTCTCTCCTTCCACTATGTGGTCCCAGGGATTAAACTCAAGTCACCAGGCTTGTGAAAGGCATCTTAACCCACGAAGCCAACTTGTGGCTTTTTAATTTAATTTTATTTACTTTGAGACAGACTCACTCTGTAGCCTTGCCTGGCCTTGGGTTGATGATTCTCCTGCCTCATCTATCCAGAATTCTGCGATTACAGACATGTGCCACCATGCCTGGCTTATTTTTCCTGTTGCAGAGATAGGTACCCAGATGCTGAAGAAGTAAGGCCTGTTCAACACTGTACAAATTTTGTGTGTGTAAATCAGATTCTAAGTAGAGACTGAAAATATTCCTAACCCCTCTCACTTTCGATAAAGTCTAATGAATGAGCAATTATTGGTTTAAAAACATAAATTACACTGGGCTCTGGTGGTACACACCTTTAATCTCAGCACCTAGGAGGCAGAGGCAGAGGCAGAGGCAGAGGCAGAGGCAGAGGCAGAGGGGCAGATGGGCAGAGGGGCAGAGGGGCAGAGGGGCAGAGGGGCAGAGAGGGGCAGAGGGGCAGAGAGGGGCAGAGGCAGAGAGAGGCAGAGAGAGGCAGAGAGAGGCAGAGAGGCAGAGGCAGAGAGAGGCAGAGAGAGGCAGAGAGAGGCAGAGAGAGGCAGAGAGAGGCAGAGGCAGAGGCAGGAGAGGCAGAGGCAGAGGCAGAGGCAATGTGGATCTCTGAGTTTGAGGCCAGCCTGGTCTACAGAGCAAGTTTCAGGACAGCTACACAGAGAAACCCTGTCTTGAAAAGCCAAAACCCAAACCCAAACCAAATGTAGAAAATGATATTTTATTCATTATTTGTGTGTGAACTTGTGTGTGTGTGTGTGTGTGTGTGTGTATTCACATGTTACGATGCACATGTGGAGGTCAGAGGACAACTTGTTAAAAGTAAGTTCTCTCTGTCCACCATGTCCACTTCTGGAGAGTGAATTCAGGTTGTCTGACATGTTGGCAAGTGTCTTTATCCACTGAGCCATCTTGCCAGCTCGTGTATTGGCTTTTAAGAAACAAAATAGCATGCAGCCTGGGTGACACTCTGTTTGCTGATTCTTCCTAATGTCCTTGTGCTCAGATCCCATCAGCTGTCACCCTAGTCTGTTCCTAGTTGGCTTGGGGAAGGAGAGATGAGGCACAGTACCCCCTTTCCAGTAAACGGCGCCTATTCTCCGCTAGTAGGCATACTGGGATCCCTGGACCTCAGGAGTTCCCCAGTGGCCTGGCCTGTGTCTGGTATCTGAGTAGCTGGCCTGAAGGCGTGGGTAGGTAGAGGGGTGCAGCCATATGGGTAGAGAATAGGGGGTGCAGCAGACAGAGGCAGAGGTTTTTCTGGATGGCTGTCCCCTGGAGTCAGGTCCTTGGCTCAGTTCTGTAATCTCACAGGGACAGGACGGAGTGGATGCAATGTTGGCCAGACCTCTTCTTTACTTAATGCTAATATTTATTTATTTAGTGTATGTGTGGCCATATGCTTGTCGTGATGCATATATGGAGGCTGAGCAAGCCCTACTTATCCAGCCTTCATGTGCCCACCTCTAAAATAGGAACACTAGGTCAGGCATGGTGGCAAACATCTGTAATCCCAGCATGCAGGTTGACTGAAGCAGGAGAATCATAGGTTCCAAGCCAGGCTAGACTGTAGAGTGTGGGTCTGTCTCAACATAAATTAAAATAAAAAACGAAATAAAATAAAACAATGGAGCCAGCGAGATGGCTCAGTGGGTAAAGGTGCTCGTGCCAAACCTGGTGACCTGAGTTCCAGTTCTCAGTAAGGGTCCCATGAAATGACTCCCACCAGTTGTCCTCTGACCTCCATGCAATACACCATGGCGCATGGCTGAACACACATACACACAATAAGTGGATGAATAAACAAATGCATGTAGCTTAAAATAAAACAAAAGGTGTTTGCTGCCAAGCCTCATGGCCCGAATCTGGTTCCCGAGACCCACACAAGGGAAGGAGGGAACAGAGAGCTGGATGCCACTGCACCTGGCTGAACAGGAGAACTTGGCTGCTCACAGTCTTGGACTGAGAGGTCCCAGGTTGAATCTCCAGCAGAGGGAGCGGCTGGACAGGGCTACCTCGCTTCTTATAGATAGTGCCTTTTGGTAGGTTTACTTATTGTATGTGGCGGTTTGGATAAATGGCCCCTGTAGGCACATAAGGGGTGGCACTATTAGTAAGTGTTGCCTTGTTGGAGGAGGTATGCCACTGGGGGTAGGCTTTGAGGTTTTATGTTCTCAAGCCAGGCCTGGTGTTACTCTTCTCTTCCTGCTGCCTGCTGATCTGAATGTAGAACTCTTAGCACCTCCTCCACCACCATGTCTGCCTGCCATCCTGCTTCCTAGATGACAATGGACTAAACCTCTGAACTCTAAACAAGCCTCCAATTAAATGGTTTCCTTATAAGGGTTGCTATGATCATGGTGTCTTTCATAGCACTAGAACACTGTGACTTAGCTATCACATGCCTTCCTTCCTTCCTTCCTTCCTTCCTTCCTTCCTTCCTTCCTTCCTTCCTTTCGTAGGTGTGTGGGTGCCTATGTGAAGGTCAGGGGACAGCTTATGAGGAGGGCTCGCTCCCTCGATCATGAAGTCCTTTACTCACGGAGACGTTTTAATGGTCCAGTCTTCCTTTTTTTTTTTTTTTTTTTTTGGTTTTTCGAGACAGGGTTTCTCTGTGTAGTCGTGGCTGTCCTGGAACTCACTCTGTAGCCCAGGCTGGCCTCGAACTCAGAAATCCGCCTGCCTCTGCCTCCCAAGTGCTGGGATTAAAGGCGTGCGCCACCACGCCCGGCCCCCAGTCTTCCTTTATAGGATCATTAATTCCACTCATGAAAACACCTCATTATTGCCCAAAGGCCTTATTCCTTAATGTATTGAACAAGTGACTAAATATCAGCATATAGATTGTGATGTACAGATATCCAGAATATAGAATTCACATCTGTATCTACTGTATTGGTCTCTTTCTCTGGAGAACTGTAGCTAACAGGCGTCAAGAAGAGACTCTGCAGGAAACAAGCAGCTAGGGCCAGCTATTCCCACTCTGTGGCTTAATGTTGCTGGGAAAGAAGGCACCAGAACCCTAGAATGGTAGTTTATGACTGTAATTCCAGCCACTGGGAAGCTGAGGCAGGAGGATTGCTGTGAGATTGGGATTAGCTTGAGCTACATGATAGCTCATGATAGTTCCAGGATAGTAAAATGAGTCTCTGTCTCAGAAAGATAGACAGATGTTTATATGATATTGGCAGGTAGTTACAGATAATTGGTATAGTATAAATAATTGATATGTAGCGATGTGTAGATAGAGATACATTAATAAATAACATAGATCTGGAAGATGATGGGTAGATGATGGATGAGTGATCTGGATTGATAGATGGCAAATGGATTATATAGATGGATAATAGCTTCATTTATAGATGATCAATAGATGGTAGATAGATGATTTATAGATATATGACAGGTAGGTGGTAGATGAAGGTTAAATAGATAATGGAGAGATGTTATATAGGTAGGTACATGGTTGGTAATAGATTGATGATTGACAGATGATAATGGTAAGATAGATGATGACAGGTGATTGACAGATGCTAGGTAATAGACGATTGATAGGTGATAGGTATCTAGGTAGTTGATGGCAGTAAATTGATGGATAGGTAGGTGATAGATAGAGATGGATAGACAAGTGGTAGATACTAGCTTTATGGACCCCGAGGTCATGTACTGGAGGGAGAAAAACTCTGTTAGATTGGCTTCAGAAGGAGAAAAACAGCCAGTACTGGCTCACGCTGGCCACGCTAGTTGTCAGCTGTGGCTCTGAAATGAGGAGCAATGAGGCTGATGAATGCATGGTGGTATCTGTGCATCACTTTATGAGGGGAGAGGCAGGCAGAGAAACCATGCTATTGGGTCTCAGGTGCTGGGTCAGCATTCTTGCTCTGTCGACTTTGGAGAGAGAGCTCTGGCAGGGTCAAGGTCTTTGACCCCTGTGTGAATAATCTGAGCCTTAAACTGGGAAAGGGGCCAGGTCAATGGCAGGCTCTGGCAGGCCTAATTGGAAGAAGGGCGGGATCGGCCTGACAGCTGTGCCTGGGCAGAGAGCACATTTATCATTCTGACCAAAGAGCCGAGTACCCTAGAGACGGAGAAGTTCATGAGGCCTTCAAGAGGCCAGCCCCATGGGGGATAGAGGAAGAGTGGGGAGGGGAGAGGAGAAAGTAGGGGTGCAGAAGGGAGGGAGGATCCTCAAGACATTAGGCCCATGGAGAGCAAGGGAAGAGAAAAGAAGAGGGAGAAGGAAGAGGGGAGGGGAAGGGTCGCAGAGAAGCCAGCTCTACGGAGAGGAAGGGAGGGCGGGCAGGGATTCAGAGGCACAGAGGACCTTAGCAGGCTGCAGGCTGCCACCGGTCTCCTGCCTGCTGGATAAGGCTTTTTCTCATTTTCTTTTTTTCTGTTGGACTCAGGCTTCCTGGTAAGATCTGGGAGCTAGCCAGCTCGAATAATGTTCTCTTGAAGTTAGAGCTGGCTGGGTCAGCTCTTAACCGTCAGGACCACATGGCCTCCAGCCCCACGGCCACGTCTTGGACTCTGTCCTGGGCAGCAGAGCTTGCTGGCTAGTTTAGTGTCTGCAGTTGTTTCTTATTGCTGCGGTGAGGAAGTACCACAGACCGTGTGGCTTCAGGCAGCATAAATTAGAATGGGAGAGATAGATTTTTCCCTTTGTCGGTGGGTATCAATTGTAGAGCACTTCTTGGTTAGGAGTGGGAATCCCTGTCTACTCCCCACTTTCTGTGCTGGGACCCCATTTGGCTTGAACCTGTGCGGGTTTGTGTGTGCTAACCTGGTCTTTGTGAGTTCATATATGCGTCCATCCTATCTTGGCGTCGTCTATTTTCTCTGTCTCTTACAGTCTTTTTGCTTCTTCTTCCACAAAGGTCTCCAAGCCTTGGGGGAAAGGCTGTGATAAAGACATCCTATGTAGGAGGGAATACATCAAAGTCTTATACTCTCTGCACTTATATAGATGTGGGTCTGTGTTAATTTCATCTACTGCAAGAAGAAGATTCTCTGATGGGGGTTGGCAAGACTCTGATCGATGGGTATAGAAGTAGTATGCCATTAGGAGTCATTTTCTTGCAATATTCTTTTAGACCCATAACCTGGCTAGTCTCAGGTTCTTGGCTACTTTATCAGTGTCAGATACATCTTCTTTCTCGTGGAGTGGACCTTAAATTCAATTAAAGAGTGGTTGGTTAGTTGGGGGTTCAGCAGTTAAGAGCCCTGGTTGCTCTTCCTGAGATCCTGAGTTCAACTCCTCGCAACCACATGGTGGCTCACAACCAACTGTAATGGGATCTGATGCCCTCTTCTGGTGTGTCTGAAAACAGTGACAGTGTACTCACATAAAAATTAGAAGTGAAAACAGCCTGGGCAAGGTGGATAAGTCTGTAATTCCAGCACTCGAGGGGCTATGGCAGGAGGGTCATGAATTCCAGGCCAGCTAGGACTACATAGCATGTTTGAGACTAGCCTAGGCGACAAGGAGAGTTTGAGAACTGGACTACACAGTGAGGTCTGGGCCACATACCATCACGTGATACTTGATACCCTGCAGCTGAACACTAATGGTTCATGTTATGTTGGATGGGATTTCAGAACCCAAAGTGGTCCTAGATAAACAATAAGTATTTGGCAGGATGGATAGGGTACTTAGTAATAACTGAGGATAATACTCAAGGCTATACTCTGGTTTACAGATACACACACATGTGCGCGCGCACACACACACACACACACACACACACACACACACACACACTGGGGGCTCATGCATGCATGCACACATACACACAAGCACATATACACAGCTTTTGTCTAGAATCTCTCAATGAGAGGTTGAAGACTGACAGGTAGGGCTCAGTGGAGAGTACTTACTGGTAGAGCTCCTGCCTAGAATCCCCCAGGGAGGGGCTGGGGGCGTGGCTCAGTGGTAGAGCCCCTGCCTAGAATCCCCCACGGAGGGGCTGGGGGCGTGACTCAGTGGTAGAGCCCCTGCCTAGAATCCCCCAGTGAGGGGCTGGGGGCGTGGCTCAGTGGTAGAGCCCCTGCCTAGAATCCCCCAAGGAGGGGCTGGGGGTGTGGCTCAGTGGTAGAGCACCTGCCTAGAATCCCCACCCCCCCACGAGTGGCTGGACACCTGAGGGTGTGGCTCACTGGAGAGTGGTTGCCTAGCATGTGCAATGTTCTGATATACAGATAGATAGTGTCTAATGATGGTTGATTTAGTTTTTCTTTTTAACTTTACAATGGTAAAAGACTAATGCGCATTTAGTAGATACTTGCATAGTTACTTTTATATTGATGAGACTCCATTCTGGAGAGAAGTAACAAAAGAGAGGAGAGGTTTATGCTGGCTCATGCTTTTAGCATATTTGGTTCACCTTGAAAGGGGTATAGTTACTTTTCTATTGCTGTGATAAAATACCATGACCAAAAGCAACTTCAGGAAGAGATGGTTTGGTTTGGCTTACAGTTCCTGTGGGACAGAATCCATCATGGTGGGGTAGGCATGGCATAACTGCAGGAGCTGTAAGATTGGCTAATGACATTTTCATTAACACACAAGAAAAGAGAGGAAGAAAAAGAAACAGGGCAAGATTATAAACCCTCCAGCAAGGGTCCACCTCCTAAGTTTCCATAACCCCAAACAGTGCCACCTACTGGAGACCAAGAGTTCAAATACATGAGCCTGTGGGGTGCATTCCTCATTCAAGCCTGAGAACAGGGGAAGCATGGATGCTGTATTGGTTTGGTCCAGATGGGCTGGTGTTTGCAATGTGGCTTGTTCACATCTCAGCAGATCATGCAGCAGAGCAATCAGGCCAGAAGCCAAGCCAGATGACAGTCCCCAAGTGCTCACTCCTGGTGACCCACTTCTTCCAGCCATACCTCCTGACCTAGAGGTTCTACAACCTTCCCAAAATAGTACCACAGGCTGGGGACTAAGAGGTCACACATGTGGGCCAGATGGGGAGACAAATTATAACAGAAATGCCCTTTTCTGAGTAAAATGTTTGTTTGTTTGTTTATACAAGTACTGCATTTACATGAATGCCTTCATGATAAAAGAGGGCATCAGATCTCATTACAGATGGTTGTGAGCCATCATGTGGTTGCTAGGAGTTGAACTCAGTACCTCTGGAAGAGCAACCAGGGCTTTTAACTGCTGAGTCATTTCTCCAGCCTTCATGCTCTGAATTTTGATGTTTTTCCATGCTGGCAATTTGCAGGATGATGTTCCTGTGATGTCAAGGAGCCCCCACTCCCAGTTAATCACACAATCACAAGGGAAAACAATTGGTACTTTACATCTTATTATGTTGCTGAGCAACCCATTTGGTAGGTTAGATATAGGTAATTTTGACTTACAGTATTTTAAATCTTTGACAGGTCTCTTGGCTTGTAGCTCCATCATAAACCAAAGAGACAATCAGGTGTTAAAGGGACAGTGAGGTCAAAGGGACTTCTGTGACTTTGGAGGTTCGGGGAGTTCTTCTATCTGCTACATGTATGATTGAGACCCTGAGTTTCAATGGTAGAAACTCTATTGTGAGCCTAGAGGACTGAGACCCTGAGGGTGTGTCCCGGCCTGAGAGCAGAAGACTCTTTCAAAATTCATAAAGAAGGAGGGAGGGAGGAAGGCAAGAAAAGGGGGGAGGGAGAGGAAGTTGAGAGGGGGGAGAAGAGAAGAAATAGCAGAGTGGAGATGTGGGAGGAGGAGAAGAGAGAAAGGAGACATGAGGTGGAGAGAGGAGAGGGAAGAGTGATGAGATAAAGAGAGAAGAGGGAAAGAGAGTGAGGCGAGATGAGATGTAGACCAGAGAGGAGAGCAGAGATATGATGGAGAGAGAAGAGAGAGAGAGAGAAGAGAGAAGCTCAGCTTGCTGCTTCTTATTGAGACTGGGGCCCTAATTCATGGAATGAACTCCATTAGCGACATGCCCAGAGATGCTGTTAAACTGTCAATCTCTGTTACCCATCACACTGATGAGGGGAGAGGGGAGAGGGGAGAGGGGAGAGGGGAGAGGGGAGAGGGGAGAGGGGAGAGGGGAGAGGGGAGAGGGGAGAGGGGAGAGGGGAGAGGGGAGAGGGGAGAGGGGAGAGGGGAGAGGGGAGAGGGGAGAGGGGAGAGGGGAGAGGGGAGAGGGGAGAGGGGAGAGGGGAGAGGGGAGAGGGGAGAGGGGAGAGGGGAGAGGGGAGAGGGAAAGAGAGCACGAGAGACAGAGGGAGTGAGAACACATGTGTGTATATGTGTTAAAGACAGAGGGTAAACTCAGGTGTCTTTCCTCAGAGGCTGTCCATCTATTTTGAAAGAATTTCTCACTGGCCTTGAACTCTTCAAGTAGGCTAGACTGATGGTAGCCCAGGTATCTGCCTGTTTCCAGATCCCCAGTGCTGTGATGGCAGGCTCACACCACTGCATCTGTTATTTTACTTCACTTGTTTATTTTGTTGATGTGTTTTGGAGATTGAACTTGGATCCTCATGTTTGCAAAGCAAAGACCTTACAGATTGAGCCCACCTTGTGAGCCCCGGTCATACTATTTATACTCTGCTACATGTGTTTGGTCCATGACCAGGCATTGGGGCACAGTTGGGAGCAGACTGCCCAAACACAGACTGCCCAGATTCCACGGCCTGACTAGTCCTCTTACTAGTTGAGTTTTCTTCTCTCATGGGTGAATTATTCTTTTGAAGACCCCGTGGTCCATTCTCTTAGCCTACCTGATGTCCTTATACACGAAGGCTGCAGAAGACCTGCAGAGAGAATCTCTTGTGCTATGTATGGAAGCATCCCCTGTCAATAAAATGCTGTTGGCCTATTAGCTCAGGCAGGAAACAAGGAGGTGGGAGTTCCAGCACAGGGATTTTGGGATAGAGTCAGGCACAGAAAGAATTTGCCCCTGATGCTGATGTAGATAGACGTATGAAACCAAGAAGAGGTAACCAGCCAGGTGACCCTTGTAGAAGAGTAAATGAGTTAAAATAAGTTGCGCCAAAGCTTTTGGCCTAGGCACTTATTCATTAATAATTCAGTCTCAGAGTTGTTATTTTGGGAACTTGGGGTGGGCGGTAAAGTCCATGGTTACAAAGCACTTTATAAATTTTAAAGAGATTTATTTATATATATATATATATATATATATATATATATATATATATATATATATATATATCTTTGTGTGTGTGTGTTCATGAGTTCGGATGCCCAAGGAGGCCAGCAGATGGCGCTACAGCCCGTGAAGCTGGACTTGCAGATGTGAGCTACCTGAGGCGGGTGCTCTGGTCCTCCGAATGAGTAGCTGGGGCTCTACACTGCCGAGCCACCTCTCCAGCTCAATACCACATTTTCTTTATTGAGCCGCTGGCCTTGTTTATGCAATCAGGAAGCAGAGAAAGATGGACTTCGCTGCTCAGCTTGCTGCTTCTTATTGAGACTGGGGCCCAAATTCATGGAATGAACTCCGTTAGCGACATGCCCAGAGATGCTGTTAAACTGTCAATCACTGTTACCCATCACACTGATGATGAGCTAAGGCAGTGCTACAGCTCTCCTTCCGCCAGTCATATTTTAAATTCTTCTCTCATATATCGCTCTCTCCCCACCCCAGTCCCTCCTCCTCACCTCCCCTCTTCCCAAGAGGTCTTTCCCTCTTCACTCATTCTCCATTTTCCTTTAGAAAAGGGCAGATCCCACAAGGCTATCAACTAAACATGCCTTACCAAGTAAGTCTAGGCACCTTCCCTCATATCAAGGCTGGATGAGGCCACCCAGCAGGAGGAAGTTAATTCCTCGCCTGGAACATGGGTCATATCAAAGTCAACGGAGGCGGCTCCAAATGATGGTAATTAGCAGGACCAATGCAAATAACCTCAGCAAGGCGGAGGTGAAACTTATTCAGGAAAAGCTGTAGAAGGGCCAACCACCCAGTAGCTCTGCAGGTATCAATCCTGCATCCAGATCAGATCCCTGGAAGAACAATCACTTTCCACTGTCTTTCCAAAGTGTGGATTTGGCCAAGCGCACAGAGATCTCTGCTGTGTGACTCTGTTCTTGGGATGACGTAAAATGTCTACTAGATAGGAAACTAATGACAGATCAAAGTAAAGGTGTCCTAAACATCCACTTTGGTGGAGCAATGTGTTACAGGAACTTGGATGAGGGGTTACTTACAGAGGGCAGGAATGACGTGCAGCTGTTACAGTTGTTCTAGTCATTTGCTCATTTAAGTAGCTTAATCTTAATGTTCTGTCTCACTAATTATTTTTTTAAGACAGAGTCTCACTATTTAGCCTTGGCTGGCTTGGAACTCCTATATAGATCAAGTTGCACTCAGACACACCTCTGCTCCCAAATGCTGGCATTAAAGGTGTGCACCACCAGACCATTTTCCAAAACTTTAAAAATATTTTCACGTATATATTTTTGACAATTTTATATACTTGTATGTAATGTATTTTGATCATATTCACCCCCATTACCCTCTCTTATTCTTCTACCAATCCCTCTAAATGTCATATATGTCTATATCTATATATCTCTTTATATATCTATATATATCTATATCTATCTATCTATCTATCTATCTATCTATCTATCTATCTATCTATCTATCTATCTATCTATAGTTGTGTGTGTGCATTTGTGTGTGTGTGGAGACCAAAGGACAGCCTCAGGTGTTGTCTCTCAGAAGATAGACAGATAGATACACAGGGGGACTGGGGCTGGAGATATGGTTCAACAGTTAAGAGCACTGTCTGTTCTTCCACAGGTCTTGAGTTTAATTCCCAGAAACCACATGGTGGCTCACAACCATCTATCCTGAAATCTGATGCCCTCTTCTGGCATACAGGTGTACATACTGGTAGAGCACTCATTTACTTAAAATCAATCAATCAATCAATCACTCACTCTTAAAAAAACAAAAACAAAACGGGAGCTAATTTTATCCCAGCATCAATGGAAGATTTAAAAGAAAATTTACGTTAATTTTAGTTATATCTATGTGTATGTGCACATGAGTGCAGTACCCACAGAGGCCAGGAGAGGGTGCTATGACTCCCTAGAGCTGGAGTTACAGGTGTTTTTGAGTTGATGGCTATGGGTGCTGGGAACCAAACTTGGAGCAAATACTCTTAACTTCTGTACCCTATCTCCAAGTCCCCAGCCAATGGAAACTGTCATTCTGGAAAAAAACATCTATAGAGTGAACTTCATAGTGATGGTCTGGGTCAGTGGTTAGTGCATCACCAAATTCAATGTTCAGAGTCTGCAAAGATCTTAATTCACTCCTAAGGAATGAGAGCGGGGAGGTGACATCAAGCTGTGCCTGCCAGCCTGGCAGGAGAATGGAGAGGACCCCCATTCAGAGGGTAGGTCAGAGACTGTTGCCCAGGAAATGTCTGCTTCACACAAAGTGCTTTGGACAGGGCACATCAGCCAGCCTGTCCTTCCTTGCTCTGCTTCTTGGCCTCCTAATGTCGCAAGCTGCCCACTCCCCCTCTCCCCCTGTCACTTATAAACAGAAGCTGCCCTGCAGATGTCTGACATGAAATTGGATTGGCAACCCTGGGAGAGATGGGTTTATAATGGGCACAGGAGTAAGCCAGGAAGGCTGACAGAACAGATTTTTATAACCGTGCATTCCTCTAGGGTGAATTCAGCGTTGCTCCATCCTACACTGGGAGAGGGATGGTTGGGTCCAGTTCTGTCTAGGACCTTGGCTGTGACAGTGAGGCCTCGGGGCTCAGTGCCAGCCTCCTGGGTGGTGAGCTTGGAGCAGCCTGTTAGCCATGAGCCCCCATCTGCCCGTGCACCTGCTCCAAGAGCAGACCCCAACTGAGCCCTGGCGGCCGGGTTTCCTGAGCCGGCGCCTGGCATTGCTCTCCTGGACCAAGCTCGCAACATCTTTCTACAATAAAACCAGGATGGAAGTTAATTGCCTCTATCACTCTGCGATGGAATGGCCCCATAAAATCTTTATGAGGTGCAACTGCGGGGGCTTGAACGGGTGGCCGGCTGCTTGGCTAGAGGCTACAGCTAACGTCTGGGGGAGGCCCCAGCTAGGAGGTGTGTGAAGATCTGCTGATGCCGAGCGTTCAGGTCTGATTTGTTTTGGAGATGTTCCAAGGCATTTAGAAGGCAGAGTTAACTGTTCATGGGGCCGCTTGCTGGTCGCTACTGTGTTTGTGAAATGTCCTCAGTTTCTCCCTTCCCTTCTGTCTCTTGTCCCCGCCCCCTTTCTTCTTTCCTTCCTCTTTCCCTTCCTTCCATCTCCCCCTTCCTCCCAACACTGACTTCTGGCCTCTATACACAGGAGAACAAATGTGCATGTGTATGCAAATGAACACACAGATACACAGATACACAGACACAGACACACGCAGACAGACACAATACCATGTACTCAGTAACGTCATCCCCCCTTTTTCACTGACTCCATAAAGCCCTCACCCTACCACCAGGGAGCACCAGCTTCTCAGCGGCCATGGAGGTTGGGAACCTCCACAAGATAAGTTCATGCCCTTAACCTCTGACCCATCTCCTCCCCGCCACCCCTCCCCCCACCCCCCCTGCCTCCTGCCTGGCTTATTAAGGGCAGATTCTGGAGACAAAACTCAAATCTTGTGGCTCATAAGGCGAACACTCTGCCGACTTACCTATCTCCCTGGCTCTGTTTCGTCACCATGACAAATACTAGAGGAGAGCATCTTAAAGGTGTGTCTGCTGTTCTGGTCCATAGTCAGCTGGCTCAGGTCTTTCTAGACCTCTAACAAGGGCATCGTGGTTGCAAGACTGCCATGGTGAGGCAAAACTGCTTGCCTCAGGACGGCTATAGAAGCAGGAAGCTATAGAAACAAGATGAAGGCAAGACATAGCCTCCAGGGACACTCTTAGTCACCTACATCCTCCAGCTAGGCTCTACATCCCAAAGTCTCCACCACCTTCTAAAGGAGCTCTACTACTGGGGGAATCAAGTCTGAACCTGTGGGGAACATTTCTTTCTTGTGTGTGTGTGTGCACGTGCACACACATGTATCTGTGTGTCTGTGTGTGTGCGCACATATTTGTGTTTCTGTGTGTATATCTCTCTGTGTGTCTCTGTGTGTGAGTGTCTCTGTGTGTCTGTGTATCTCTCTGTGTGTCTCTGTGTGGTGTAAAGCCAGAAGATGACATTAGGTGGCTTTCTCTATCACTCTCAATCTTATTTTTATTTTATTAAAAACATTATGTTGCTGGAGAGATAGCTCAGCCATTGTTCTTCCAGAAGATCAAAGATCAGGTTCGAGCACCTATGCCAGGGGGCTCACAACCTCTTGTGATGTCAGCTCTAGTGAATTTGACACCAGGCTCAGGGGTGGAAGCCCTGCCTGAGATGCCCCAGTAAGGGGCTGGGGGCATGGCTCAGTGGTAGAGCCCCTGCCTAGAATCCCCCAGGGAGGGGTTGGGGGCGTGGCTCAGTGGTAGAGCCCCTGCCTAGAATCCCCCAGGGAGGGGCTGGGGGCGTGGCTCAGTGGTAGAGCCCCTGCCTAGAATCCCCTATTGAGGGGCTGGGGGTGTGGCTCAGTGGTAGAGCCCCTGCCTAGACTCCCCCCAGGGAGGTGCTGGGGGGTGTGGCTCAATGGTAGAGCCCCTGCCTAGAATCCCCCAGTGAGGGGCTGGGGGCGTGGCTCAGTGGTAGAGCCCCTGCCTAGAATCCTCCAGTGAGGGGCTGGGGGTGTGGCTCAGTGGTAGAGCCCCTGCCTAGAATCCCCTATTGAGGGGCTGGGGGTGTGGCTCAGTGGTAGAGCCCCTGCCTAGACTCCCCCCAGGGAGGTGCTGGGGGGTGTGGCTCAATGGTAGAGCCCCTGCCTAGAATCCCCCAGTGAGGGGCTGGGGGCGTGGCTCAGTGGTAGAGCCCCTGCCTAGAATCCTCCAGTGAGGGGCTGGTTGAGTACAAGCAGTAGAGCATTTGCCCAATAATCACAAGGTCTTGGATTAAATCCTCAACAGGAAGAAAAACCAGTCAGTTCTAAAATGGGTATAACCCACCATATTGTTGGTGGGTTTTAGGGTATATTAACTGCTTTGCTTTTGTTATGACCAAACTCAAGGGAGGAGAAGTTAATTTTGGCTCAATGCTTTTGGCGGGGCAGTTGGACGGGTTCCTCTCTGATGTCATGGGCTGCTTGTTCATAGGTGGATAAGTAAGCATTGCTATGATGAAATACCTTAAAATTTATAAAGAAAAGAGATTATGGGCTGGCAAGATGGCTTAGCAGATAAAGGTGCATGCTGCCAAGCCTCATGATCCGAGTTTGATCTCTGGAACCTACATAGTGGAAGAAAGGAACGGATACTTGCAAGTTGTTCTCTGATCTGCACCTCTCCCCCACTGGCACATTCCCTTACCCCACCCTCACAAATAAATAAGCAAATGAAACACAAGAGAAGAGGTTGACCTAGCCCAATGTTTGGAGGCCCAAATCTAAATACCATCGTGGTGGCTCTAGCAAGGGTCACCTGGAAGATGTCATAATGGTGGGACTGTGGCATGAGGGAGAGATTGCATTGAATGATCAAAGCCACAGAGTGACTGAGGAAGGGAAAGTAAGGATCTTGCACTAAGCTCCACCCATTACATCACATCACCACACCAGGGACCAAGTGTGTGTCCATGAACCCTTGACAGACAGCTTAAGCCACATCCACAACACAGGTGTATCTTCATGTTCTATGTCTCCTTGTCTGGATTTTAAAATTCCTTCTCTTTACTCTGAATACCATAAAAAAAATTCCCCAAAGTCTGGTGTGTGTGTGTGTGTGTGTGTGTGTGTGTGTGTGTGTGTGTGTGAGAGAGAGAGAGAGAGAGAGAGAGAGAGAGAGAGAGAGAAAGAGACAGAGACAGACACAGAGAGAGACAAGAGAGACAGAGACAGACAAGAGAGAGAGAGACAGACAGACAGACAGACAGACAGACACACACACACACACACACACACACTCACACTCACACACACACACACACACACATAAAGACAGAGAGATAGAGGAAGGATCTCTTGTTGCCCAGGGTAGCTTCAGACTCATTCTTGTGTTAGTTAGGGTTTCATTGCTGTGAAGAGATGCCATCACCAAGGCAACACTTATAAAGGACAACATTTAATTAGGGCTGGCTTACAGTTTCAGAGATTCAGTCCATTATCCTCATGGTGGGAAGCAGCATGCAGGAAGGCATGGTAATGGAAGAGAAGCTGAGAGTTCTACATCTTGAGCTGAAGGCAGCCAGGAAGAAGCTCTGGATCATACTAGTCAGACTTGAGCATATATACATGAGACTTCAAAGCCCTGTCTCCACCGTGACACACTTCTTCTAACAAGGCTATACCTCCTCCAAAGGGCAGACCTCCTAATAGTGCCACTTCCCATGGGCCAAGCGTATTCAAACCACCACACTTATGTAGATGAGGATGAGCTTGAGCTTCTGAGCTTCTGCTGTTGCCTCCTGAGTGTTAGGATTATAGGCATGCACTACCACACTTGGTTTATATGGTGTTGGGGATCCAACTCAGGGCCTTATGTATGCTGGGTAGTTATTCCACCCACTGGGCTACATTCTCCATCCATAGAGGTTTTAAATTTTTTCTTATTTTTTATTAGTTATTTTCCTCATTTACATTTCCAATGCTATCCCAAAAGCCCCCCATACCCTCCTCCCCCCAACTCCCCTACCCACCCTCTCTCACTTCTTGGCCCTGGCGTTCCCCTGTACTGGGGCATATAAAGTTTGCAAGTCCAATGGGCCTCTCTTTCCACTGATGGCCGACCAGGCCATCTTCTGCTACATATGCAGCTAGAGACAAGAGCTCTGGGGTACTGGTTAGTTCATATTGTTGTTCCACCTATAGGGTTGCAGTTCCCTTTAGCTCCTTGGGTACTTTCTCTATCTCCTCCATTGGGGGCCCTGTGATCCATTCAATAGCTGACTGTGAGCATCCACTTCTGTGTTTGCTAGGCCCCGGCATAGTCTCACAAGAGACAGCTCTATCTGGGTCCTTTCAGCAAAATCTTGCTAGTATATGCATCCACAGAGGTTTTAATAGTTTGGAAAATTCATACTTATTGGAGTAAAGTTAGTAAACATCAAAATAGAATTTGTGCTCACAGGAAAATGGAGAAACAGGATGTACCAGTGACTGTAGAGCCTCATGCCCAGTTATGGGGACATAGAGTACACTTTTAAGTAGTAATCATCGAGATACATGTACATACAAGCCTAAGAATCTCATCTCAAGGCCCAGTGCTACTAGTTAGTTCTTGTATAAGTTTTTCTTGGGGAGGTGTGAGCAAACACCTATTGACCCCAGATAGGGCTCTGATGAGGGAACAAAGGAACTATTCCATCCAAATTTAGCTTAGTGAATAGATGAATTTATTAATTTTCTTTTTGTTGATGTTTCCTATGGAAGCATGGGTGACAGGTTATTTGCAGGAGCATGGATGACTCAAAGGCGGCCGCATCACCAAAAAGCCCACTTCAGCATAAGTGACTCACAAAAGCTGCAATCCTGTAGTTTTCTGTACAACTTGCAGTCAGGTCAGAGAGCCTCTTCTCCTCTGCAATTAGTATAATTTATATAACCTGAGGTCGGGTGAGTCTTGTTGAAACTGTGAGTTTCCTGAGCCTTGTGACTTTTGTTTTCTTCTTGAGCCCTGTAATTTCATTTACTTCCTGAACCTTATGAGTTTCCTTTACTTCCTTAGCTTTGTGAGTTTTGTGTACTTCCTGAGCTTTATGAGTTTTATTAGCCTTCTAGGCCTTGTCTTGTTGGTTTTATTTACCTTGAGTCTTTTTTTTTCCTCTGAGTTTTTATTTACTATATTTAGAGCCTCCCTATAGATGAAGATATTTAAATTCAGAGAAAATACCTATATCTCACTGACCCTTTAGACAGTTTTTTTAATTAAAACATTTTTTGAGATTATAATTATAAAAATTTTCCCTTTCCTTTCCTCCCATATATTCCTTCCAGCTCTCCTTTAATACACTGATTGTTATTGCATGCATATATGTATTTGTAGATACATATTGTACCTAAATATAACCTGTTCAATCTGTATAATGCTACCTGTAGGTCAGAGCTGACCATTTGGGACTGGATAACCAATTGGTGTGCTCTTCTCTGGGGAAAGCCATCTTTTCCATTCCGGCATTTCTTGGCTGTCTATAAGTTGTTGTATAGGACTGAGGCTTTGTGGGCTTTTCTTCGTCCAGTTTGGCATGCCCATTGGTATTGTCCTTTTAAGCTCAAGTTTGGGCAGTCATGTTGGTGAGATTTTACAAGTGTAGCTATTGATCTCAGTGACTCTTCCAGTTTGCTGCTTGCTTGCTTTGTAATGTATCATTGCTTCAAGAACTGCCTTGGCTCCACAGTATCATTTTATCATAAAAATAAATAGCATGGACAGGAAAAGAAAACCTTCACCTTAAGCTTTGCTGTGCCTGAGGAATTTGTTTGTTTGTTTAGAAAGAAAGACCCAGGTACACATTTCCCTGCACTCTGCTCCCAAGAGTAGGTCACAAAGTCTCCACTGATTGGCTAATGGAATTGTTCAGTGCTTTGCTTTCTAGGCTTTCCATGACTGTAACAAAATACTTGTTACAGGCTACTTACAAAATAGAGAGGTTTATTTTGTTTCCTGGTTCTGGAGGTTCTTGTTATATGTGCCCATAGATTTTAACCTCTACTGAAGGCAGCACATCATGGTGGGTCCTTAGACCAATAGGAGGGGAAGGATGATGTGTTGGCTTGAATATGCTTGGCCCAGGGAGTGGCACCATTAGAAGATGTGACCTTGTTGGAGAAAGTGCGTCACCGTGGGGGTTGGCTTTGAGACGGTCCTCCTAGCCTGTCTTCTCCTGTTTGCCTTTGGAACAAGATGCAGAACTACTCCAGTGCTGTGTCTTCCTGCATATGCCATGCTTCCTGCTATGATGAAAATGGACTAAACCTCTGATTCTGTAAGCCAATCCCAGTTTCATGTTTGCCTTTATAAGAGTCGATGTGGTCCTGGTGTCTCTTCACAGCAATAAAAACCCTAACTAAGACAGAAGTGTCTTTCACATCTCCAGCAGATGGACGACAGAAAAGACTGGTGAACCACATTTGCTGCTTTTAGACAGATTCCGGGAATTCTGTGTTTGTCCTGGGGGTAGTTCTGTTTAGTGGACATGGTCTATTGCATCTAAACTTGGTTTTATTTCTCAATTCTTTGCAGGTGTGACCATCCATGGCTACTTCAAGTTCTAATTATCAGATTTTATCAACATCTGGTAAGAAATAGAGCATTGCTTATTTGGGGGTAACTTCTCTGTGCTTGCTGTGTAGCCAGGGATTTCCCCAGCCACTTTCACAGTTCCTCTTGTTTCACTCACTTTACACTAGGTGGCAGTGGTTCCCTACTAATAACTCAGGGACAGCCTCTGGTTGCAGAGACAGCTCACTTCAGAGACTTCTAGAAAGGGTTAAATGCCACCTTGTAGCTAGGAAGGTAGGCCAATGAATTGCAGTGTGAATTCCCAGTAGGAACCTTCCACTGATTGTTAAGGTCCTCAGGGGGCACAGACAGCACTCCACATACAAACCCATTGCTTTTCTGAGAGAAGGTAGTAAGTAGCTCTGATCCCCAAACACTATGTAGTACCCCAAGATGTTCTCAATATATCCCCAGAACCTGGGGATAGGAGCTTACATGGTAGAAGGAACTCTGTAGATTTGATTACACTGAATTTCGTGGAATGGATATCTTATCCAGGTTATCCAGGAAGGCTCAAAGGAAAGGAGGGGACAGGAAGATCAGACAAATGTGATGCTATGTAGTGTTGGAGGATGTGCCGTTTATACCTAAGCCACTGCACTCGGGAGAGACACTGGAACACAGGAGAGGAGGGAGACGGGGTGGGGGGAAGAGGAGGAAATGAAGAGGAGGATGAGAGAGGAGGATGAGAGAGGGGGGATGACTTGAAGATGCTGTCCTTTTGGCCCTGATGGAAAGAGTCACAAGACTGGGAGAAAGAGGAGGAGGAGGAGGAGGAGGAGGAGGAGGAGGAGAACGAGGAGGAGAATGAGGAGGAGAAAGTGGAGAAGGAAGAGGAGGAAAGGAGAAAGAAGAGGTGAAAACGGAGGGAGAAGGTGAGGAAGAGGAGGGGAGAGAGAGGGGAAGAGAAGGAAGGGAGGAGGAGGAAGATGAGGATCAGAAAGAAGAGGAGAAGAGGAAGAAGTGGAAGAAAAGGAGGAATTGAGGAGGAAGAAGAGAAGGACGAGAGAAAGAGGAGGAAGAGGAGACAGAAGAGGAGGGAGAAGAGGAGACAGGAGACAATTTGGAGATGCTATCCTGCTGTCTCTGATGATGGAGGAAAAGCCACAGCCAAGGACTGCAGGCATCTTCTAGGATCCAGAAAAGACAAGGAAATGGATTCACTCTTAGAGTCTCCAGAAGGCGGCCAGCCCTAGTGACCTCTTCACCTTAGAACTTTCATCCCCAGAACCATTCAAGAATCGACTTGTGTTATTTGAAGCCACGGCTTTGGGGGTTGCTCATTACAGCAGCCTGAAGAAGCCAATATGCGTCCTGTCCCTTTCTCTTCCTGGTCTTTTATTCAGTGCTTGGTCCCTTTATGTAGGTCTCAGGGGACACTGGGCTTCCCTGGGAGAGCCTCTTTATTTCCAACAGACTCCTTGGTTAGTTTGTAAGAATTACAGTGTAGTAAAATCACTTCCATGTCTCCACAGGACCGTGGTTCTCAACCACCCTACATGCTGCAACCCTTTAATACAATTCCTCATGGTATGGTGACCCCCCAACCATAACATTATTTCGTTGCTACTTCATACCTATAATTTTGCTACTGTTATGAGTCATAATGTAAATATCTGATATGCAACCCCTGTGGGAGTTTTGACCTACAGGTTGAGAACTGTTGGCACAGGATGCTTGATGTTCATCTTCTGGTTCTAACATCAGCCCCAAGAGCACACATGTGAACTATTCAGTCTCCAGTGCCAACTACAGTTCTGCTCTTGGCAGGGGCTGAAAGGGTGTCTCATTTAATTTAACATTTTTGTTTTTTGCGGTAACACCTCATGCATCTCCATCAAGCCTTGACTTGCTAAGTAGTTGAGGCTGGGCTTGCCTCCTGCCTCAGCACCCCTCCCCCAAGTTCTGGGAGTCCTGGTGAGCACTGCTGCTCCTGGTCCTCAAGGAGTGCTTGTAAAATGCCTAACAAATCTAGCATTTCATCTCGTCCCTTCTGAGAGGCTCAGTGGCAGAGCACTTTCCAGGAAACAAGGGGCTGAGGAGAGTGACTGTAGTGTGCCTGCCTAGAATCTCCAAGTGAGCAGGCAGAGTGTGGCTTAGTGGAAGAGTGCCTGCTTAACCCACAAAAGGCCTGTGTTCAAGCCCTAGTACACAGACACACAGGTAGATAGAAAGACACACAGAAACACACAGGGACAGACAGACAGACAGACAGACAGACACACACAGACATGCACACACACACACAAACTCGCACACGCACACACACACACACACACACACACACACACACACACACACACACACACTCCCATACCATAGTTGGGTGGGTACATTTCTAGGGATAGGCATTCTATGAGGAGGTTGCCCTGGAATTATTAATAAAAAGCTGGAAAAGGAGTATGTGGCCTTCTGAGGCCAGGGCAGAGGTTTGGAGATCTTAGTGTCTTTCCTGTGCAGGGACATCTTTGGCATTGTGTGTGTGTGTGTGTGTGTATGTCTGTGTATGTATGTCTGTGTATGTATGTCTGTGTACATGTATGTCTCTGTGTGAATGCATGGGTTTACGTGTATGTATGCCTGTGATTGTGTATGTGTGCGATATGTGAGAGCATGTTTCTGTCTATCTGTCTCTCTATGTGTATTTGTGTGTGTGTGTGTATGTGTGTGTGTGTTTGTGCCTGTGAGTGTGTGTCTCCTATGGCTGCTAAGGTTTGGATCTTAAATACCCACAAAGACACAGTGTTGGAGATTTTTGTTCTGAAGGGGCTGCTGTTGGGAGGTGGGGGGGCCTTTAGAGATGAGGCCCAGTAGTGAATCTTTTATATCATTGGGCTGTGCTCTTAAAGGGGACAGCTGAACTTCCCTATCATTTTTGCCTCTTGGCCATGAGGTGAATAGCTTTACTTTGTTCTCGGACACTCCTATAGGTGGCCTCAAAAGTTCTGTCCAGGTATGGACCAGAACGGCTGCAGCTGGGAACCCAGATAAACTTTCTATTTAGAAACAACCTTGCTAACGTGGCAGAAATGAGGGCATTAGAAAGAGAGCCTCTCTTCTGTCTATCAGGCCACTGGAAACAATAGACCCCAAGAAACAGGGATCTCCTCAGGAGTCTCACACTGGGAGAAGGAAAAGGCTGGAAGCCTGCTGCCTGGCAAAGTGGGGCTTGTTTCGAGAGAGATTTCTCACTGTTCTGGTGACTTCTCAACCACTTCACTGGGCAGACTGGAGCTGAGACAAAGCTGGGGCAGTGGTGGGTGGGTCTGCACCTAGCTCCTCTGAGAAAGGTTCAATTTCACTTTTAATTGTTTGTGTATGTGTGCGCATGCGTGTGTGTGCGCGCATCTGTGTGTGTGTGTGTGTGTGTGTGTGAGAGAGAGAGAGAGAGCGAGCAGCCGGCGCACGGGTGGCCTCCTGAAGCTAGAAGAGAGTGTCAGATCCCCTGGCGCTGGCATCATAGGGAGTTGTGAACCACCTGACATGGCTGAGGGGAAAAGAACTCCTGTCCTCCGGAAGAGCAGCAAGTGCTCTTCAGGTAGAGACATTTTCCCACCCCCATCCCCGCGCCTCTCAGCTATTTAAATTATGCTTCACATAAGGACCCTGAAGGTGGACTCGTGGGGTATCACTGGACTTCCGTCATCGCTCCTTGTCCTAGTGTCTTAGGTAAAACATTTGACCCATTTATGTATGTGTGTGTGCACACGTGTGGTGGTCAGAGGATACCATGAAGCAGTCAGTTCTCTGCTTTCAACGTGTGTGTCATGGTGATTGGCCACAGATCATCAGGCTTGGCTGAACGCTCTTTTACATGCAACATCCTCTCAAAACCCTAATTGACTTACTGAGCAAAGGTGGGTCCAGGGGCCCAGGCTCTGACCCTAATATCTCCAGTAATGGTAATGATCTCAAGTGTTTTGTTATAATGTCTGCAGCTGATAACCGCAAGTGCTCATCGAGGGCTGAGATCTTGGCCTAATAGGATTCCTCAAGTTCCTTGGGAAGAGACCTGGCACATGAGAAGCCACAGGCCTAGTCTTTAAGGCTGGGCTACTCACTAGTGGGAAAGATAGCGGAGATGGCCACTAGGGGGCGCTCCGAATCCATAACAAAGTCTGCAGAGTCGCTGAACAGCTTGGAAATATCCTGGACCTCACAGTTGCCAATGTTCTGGTAGACTGGGAGGGAGAGGAAAGAGGAAGGGAAGGAAGGGGGGGGGGGGAAGGGGACAGTGTAGGGAGGGGAGAGGTGAGGTGAGGTGAAGGCTCGGTTGCCTGCTGACCTGGGCAGCAGTATCCCGTTATGGCTCAGCCTGTAGCCCATGAGCCGGGGATCTATTAGCCCATCAGTTCGGTTGCACCTCTTGTTTTAGGGCACGGTTTGGGGGATCTTCCACGTTAGCACAGTCCTGGCTTATGATCCAGGCTCCCCTCACAGTAGCTGGTGGAACACACTGATTTCAAGGCTGGAGAGGGTTCTGGGATTTATATTTCAGGCTCGGCGAGGAACGTGAACCTTGAGAACCTGGGGTTTCTCTGTCCTTTGTAGCCCAACAAGTCAGACTATAGAGGGGGACGAGGAGACCATCGTTCTTCGGTGTCAATTTCTTCCTTCCTTCCTTCCTTCCTCCTTCCTTTCTTCCTTCCTTCCTTTCTTTCTTTCTTTCTTTCTTTCTTTCTTTCTTTCTTTCTTTCTTTCTTTCTTTCTCTCTCATATATGTATTTATTTATTTTAAATTTAATTTTTTTCTTAGATATGATCTCTTGGAGTCCAGGCTGACCTTGAACTTGCTATGGAGCTGTCTCCACCATCCCAAGTGCGCCACATTCAGCGCTCTCTCTCTCTCTCTCTCTCTCTCTCTCTCTCTCTCTCGTGCGTGCGCATGTGTGTGTGTTGCACCGGTTCGCGTGTGCACTTGGAGACCTGAGGGTGTCTTCCTTTGTTACTGAGAACTCAGAGCTTGCTGATTGTATCAGTATCACTGACTCTGAGAATCCCTTTTCCTGCCTCCTGAGTGCTAGGGTTATACGCAGCCTCCACTCCCACACAGCTTTTCTGTGGGTACTTGGAGGCCTGTACTCTGGTTCTCATGCCTGCATGGCCAATGTTTTATCCACTGAGATGTCTTCCCTGCTCTCTCTCTCTCTCTCCTTCTTTCTAAAAGTCAAGTCCTGGGGACACGTGGTGCACAGCCATACATGCAGGCAAAACATCAGCACACATAAAATAAAAATAAAGGTTAAATAAACAGGGGCTAGAGAGATGGCTCAGAGATTAGGAACACTGGCTGTTCTTCCAGAAGACTCGGATTTAATTCTCAGCATCCAAATGGCAGCTGACAACTGCCTGTGAGTCCAGTTCCAGGGGATTTAAAGCCCTCACCTAGGCATACGTGCAGGTAAAACACGAATGCACATGAAATAAAAATAAGTAAATAAATAATAAAAAAAGATGCCCCCTTCAAACTCCTCTTGGGAAAGGTAGGTTCAATGATAATTTTCAAACCCATTTCAAAGACTTGGGGTAGGGCACCAAGTGCCTGCTCCCCAAACGCTCTAGTTGTCCAGTACCCAGAAGGCACTTGTAAATGTGCACATTGTCTTGGCAGGGCGAGCATCAATGGGATGATGTGTTAGTTGTTTCGTGAGTCTCTAAATCCTAAGCCCTGTGTGTATCTGGTGCTTGGGCAGGAAGGAAGATTAGCCTGGGGTCTGCATAGCCTTCTGCTCTTTGCCTCTTCCTTTCCAAGCTAAACATCTTCAACGGACTTCATCTTTCAGATGAAAACCTTGGCAGAAGGAGATTTATTTGGTACCGTGAGCTTCTCTTGTAAATAGCTCCCCGGGTGCTGTGTCTACAACCCAGCTGTCAGCCCTTGGAGTGGAGGAGGCTGTGTGCTATTGATCCCGACCTGTGGCTGCACCTAGCATGGTACTAGTATCTAGCAGGTATTCAATCAATGTCCTCTGCATGCAGAGATAATGGGGAGGACAAGGAGGGTCTTATGGGGAGCTCACTGCAAGAGAGGCTGCGGGATGTGGGAGGAATAGGGATCCCAGGGACAGCCTGGGGGACAAAATTAGCCGGGGATGGACGAAGGAAAAGGGCTAGACCACGTGATACGGCAAGCACGGAATACTTGCTGCACACATGGAAGTACATGTGAGAGGGGCAGTCTTCCTCTAGCTGTTGTAACTTGGGACATGGAGAAGAGGGAAGAGAGGAGAGTGTCCGATTGGCCCAGGCTCAATTCATAAGAGAGATACCCGCTTTCCCTCTTTCTTGGACTGAGATGAGGTTTAAGAATTCCAGTGTGGCTCACTGGTAGAGCCCCTGCCTAGAATC
This sequence comes from Mus caroli, assembly GCF_978045245.1. NCBI lineage: Eukaryota > Metazoa > Chordata > Mammalia > Rodentia > Muridae > Mus > Mus caroli. Next base: position 138,215,743 of record NW_028227259.1, on the reverse strand, counting down.
CCCCAGTGAGGGGCTGGGGGCGTGGCTCAGTGGTAGAGCACCTGCCTAGAATCCCCCAGTGAGGGGCTGGGGGCGTGGCTCAGTGGTAGAGCCCCTGCCTAGAATCCCCCAGTGAGGGACTGGGGGTGTGGCTCACTGGTAGAGCTCCTGCCTAGAATCCCCCAGTGAGGGGCTAGGGGCGTGGCTCAGTGGTAGAGCCCCTGCCTAGAATCCCCCAGTGAGGGACTGGGGGTGTGGCTCACTGGTAGAGCTCCTGCCTAGAATCCCCCAGTGAGGGGCTAGGGGCGTGGCTCAGTGGTAGAGCCCCTGCCTAGAATCCCCCAGTAAGGGACTGGGGGCGTGGCTCAGTGGTAGAGCATCTAAACAGCATTCTCAAGACCTTGGGTTTGATCATCAGCACCACAATAAATAAATGAATGAATCTTTCAGGTGGCCTGTGTATTGGGTATTAGCTTCACACTAGTTCAGGAATCCCAGGACAGTCCCAGCTCTGACTCACACTGTGTTTCTCAATGTCAGGATCCTAGTCTACACTTGGGGTACAAGAGCCCTGTTTTCTGTCAGCTGGGCTGCTGCTCATACGTGTGCAGTGATTGGAAGGGGCTTGGGGTCTGTGGAGCTCTTATAGTGGCATGGCTGACTGATGCTTTGTAGCTGAGCCTCTGCTGTACCTGTGCATCTGCTTTCTGGCTGAGTACACAAACCCTAAGTGCACTCACCCCCATCCCCCACCCCTTGGCTTCCAGGGCTATGCATACTGCTTTGCAGCCTGAGCTCTTCACTGGGAACTGGGTCAGGATGGGTGGTACTGTGTATCTACTGCAGCCTTGGTGGGCTGAGAGGTCAGCTCCTGAGAGGGGGGGGTCAAGTAGAAGCCCTATGTGCATGCATACATGTGTATGGTGTATTTTCACATGCACATCTGTGCATAAATATGTGTGTCATGTGAATAGTATAGACAGGTGACAAACTGCACTCATGTTTGTCACAGTGCATGCTTTATATATGTATATGTATACATGTGTCATGTGAGCAGTATGTGCACAGGTTATTTGCTATTTATGTATACATGTGGTACACACTGTGTGTGTCTGTATATATGAACATTCAGTGTGTATACAGGTGGCACATGAGAAGTACATGCGCACGGTACATGACAGACATTTTGTGTGCCTTTAAGTGTGCATGTATACCCATGGAACTTGCTTTGTGCCTTTATGTATTCATATGTTGTGTGCACATACATGCAAATGCCATGTGAACATTTATGTATGCACATTACATGCTATGTGTTCATGTATAAAGTGCACACTTTATACATACATACATGTGTGTGTGTATATATATATATATATATATACCTGTACATGACATCAAGCAATATGTGTATTGACACATGCATGCATATGTACGTTTGCATATGTATATAGTGTGCCAAATTAAGGACATGAACATTGTATATGCTCAGCACATGCCTATAGGTATGTGTATCACATGTATGCCTACATGCAAATGCTATGTGAGCAGTATGTGCACATAGTATGCGTTGTGTGTTCCTGCATATGTGTATGTGTGCTTGTTTGTATGAACGTATGGATATGCAGATGTCATGTGAGGAATCTGTACATTTTGCACATGCTGTGTATGTCTGTGAACAGTGCATACTGTGTGCCTATGTGTATGTTCTATATATGTACATGAACATATGTAGTTGAGAGCAGCATGTGTACAAGTATGTGCTGTGAGTACATGTGTGTCTGTGGCACATATTTTTGTCTGCATGCATGTACCTGCTGTGTACATATATGAAGGTAGCAGGTGGGAAGCATACATATGCTATGATATACACATGTATGCTTGTGATAGAGCACATGTGTCTATATGTATAGGTGTGCATGCCATGTACATATGAGGAACATACGTATGTAACAAATGTGTGTGTTTGAATGTGCATGCATGTTCATGTGTGCACATGCTACACAGGCTGCAAATATGTGTATACTGTATGTGTGGATGCTTGTGGCATATAAGCAATATCTGTGTATCGCATGTGATGTGTTTACTTGTACCCCTATATAGGTGTTGCATAGGATACGCCTGTGCATTTATGGTATGCTTTTCAGATATGCAATTGGTATTTTAGTGGTTTGTGTATGTGACATTTGCTATGTGTTCCTGTATTCATGTGGTGCATAGTGTGTTCATGGTATCCAAGTGGTATATGTTGTGCATGTAAGTATGTATATAAGTGGTGTGTAGTGTGCATTTCTGCTGTGTACGTCAGGTATGCAGGTGGCAAGTGGTTATTTTGTGCACGTGACGCTTTTGTGTGTGCATGTATATATGTGGTATACAATGTGTGCATGCATGTGGATATCAACAGCGTAAGAATGTGGTATCTGTATGTGCAAGCATGTGTTGTATATGCATATGGTGCCCGATGTCTGCTGTTCTCCATGCCGGATGTGTATGAGGTGGAGGTGAATGAGTCTCTTGGGAGAGCATGGAGAAGCCAGGCCTCACACTCAATCTCGCTCCCCGTGACTGCCTCAAGGCAGATTCTATCACTTGCATGCAGGCGCTTGGCGGCCTCGATGTGGAGGCAATGCTGCCTCCTATTTCTCCCTGTCAGCAAGATGGAGCTCAGCCTTTGAAACCAGACACTCAGAAGACCCTTTACACTTTCTTAGAGGTTGAGGGGCACCTGCATGTTGGGCAGACAGCGAAGTGCGCCGATGGTCTTGCTTCCAGGAACACCCCAGTGCAGGGTCCTAGCTCTTCTCTGACATCTGCTCTGCAGGTTGTCCTTGGAGGCCCTGGATGCCACAGTGACAGTCAGGGGCCTCAGGATAGAGGTGACTGAAACACAGAGGCAGATAGTGTCACTCCACATCAGGGAGACAAGCGCTTCGCCTGTGGCTGGACCTTGGGCTGCCACGGAGTGCAGACACAACCATATGGAAATCAGATACAACCTAAAGCAGTTTTCTGCCGACTTGACTCTCAGTTCACTTGTGAGAGCAAGTACCCAGTCAAGGCAGTTTACCCTGCAGTGATGGGAGTGTTGCAAACATACTTCCAGCTAGCTAATGTGACATGGACCATGGACAGACTTCATCAGTAACTGCTCATCCCAGTGACCTGCTCTCAAAATGTAGTGCGTGTGCGGGTGCCTTCTCCCAACTTGCCTTCTTTCCCTTCTTCTTCCTCCACCTCCTTCCCCCTCCCTCTCCCCCTCTTCCTCCTCCTTCCTCCTCCTTCTCCTCTTCTTGCTTTGCCCTGGAAGACTTGGCACTCACTACACAGCCCTGGCTAGCTTCAAACCATAGGCAACCCGCTTGTCTTAGTGTCTTGAGTGCTAGGATTCCAGGCCAGCTCAAATATCCTCCGCTCTCCTTCCTTTCCCTCGGGTCTCCTCCCCTTTCCTCTTTTTTCTTTTTTGAGCTAGGTGTTACCATGTTGCCCAGGCCAGGCTCAAATTCCCGATCCTTCAGCTTCAGCTTCTAGAGTGCTGAGAGTACAGATGTGTGCTACCATGCCCCAGATTGGCAGAGTTCTCTGGGGCCATCTAAAGGAGTGGTAGAGTGCTGGCAGAGGCTCACCTAGCATGCGTGAAGCCCCTGGTTCCATGCTTAGCACTGCACAACTAGGCACAGTGGCTCATTCCTATAATCTCAGCACTTGGGAGGCGGAGACAGGAAGTTTAGGAGTACAAAGCCAGCCTTGGATATCTGCGTGGGAAGTTCAAAGCCAGCCTGTGTTATGTGGGATTCTGTATTGCAACATAAACACATGCATACTTGGGGCGGGGGGGGGCGTGGAGGGTAGGGGTAGGAGTAAGGAAAGGGGGAGGGGAAGGGGGAGGGGGAAGGGGGAGGGGGAGGGGGAGGGGAGGGGGAGGGGGAGGGGAAGGGGGAGGGGAGGGGGAGGGGAGGGGGGAGGGGGAGAGGGGGAGGGGAGGGGGGAGGGGGAGAGGGGGAGGGGGAGGGGGAGGGGGAGGGAGAGGGAGAGGGAGAGGGAGAGGGAGAGGGAGAGGGAGAGGGAGAGGGAGAGGGAGAGGGAGAGGGAGAGGGAGAGGGAGAGGGAGAGGGAGAGGGAGAGATGGTGACTGGGAGTTGATTAAGGACTGACTGTGTGAATTGACCTGTTCCAGGTCACAGTATTCAACACCTCACACAACTAGCTCCTTTAAAAAAGAAAAAGATGTGTGTGTGTGTGTGTGTGTGTGTGTGTGTGTGCAGGTGCCCACAGAAGTCAGGAGAGGATGTCCTGTCAGATCTCCTGAAGCTGGAGTTACAGGTGATTGTGAACTGTTTGATGTGGGTGCTGGGAACTGAACTCAGGTCTTCTGCAGGAGCTGCAAGCACCTTTAACTGCTGAGCCACCTCTCCAGCCCCCTTGCTAGTGCCTTGATCTATGAGATCAACTTAATCACAGGTCAGTGAGATGTCTGCTATACAGGACAATCAGATGTGTTACTTCACGGGAGGGCTGCATGCATTCCCATCCTTGTAGAAAAGGCTCCATGAAACCTTGCTCTTGTTAGCTATAAATAATAGCTTCCCTGTTTATTTATCCTTCGTCACATTCCACAAATAGCTGAAGTAGCTTATGCTAAAACAACACAATAAGAAAGACCGGGTGTTGGGGGCACAGGGCAGGGAGATAGCTCAGGATAAAGGGAAAATAAAAGGGAAACAGAAAGCCTGACAATGACATGCGCACAGGGGTGTGACAAGAGCAGATGGACAGGTTTTATGATTTCAGGATGGTGCAAAAATGACAGGCATTCCATACAAACAGACCTCTGAATCTTGAAAGGAGCAATTGTTCCATTTGCACTTTTATATTGTTCATTGCAGGGATGGAACCTCACGCCTTATGCAGGCTAGGTCAGTACTCTACCACTGAGCCATGCCCCCAGCCCCTCCCTGGGGGATTCTAGGCAGGGATTTACCACTGAGCCACACCCCCAGCTCCTCACTGGGAGGTTCTAGGCAGGTGCTCTACACTGAGCCATGCTCCCCTCATCTGTCACCTTTTAATTTCCCCAGCTCCTATATTCTCATTTCTAGACAACCACTAATCTACGTTCTGTCTGTGAATTTTCCCATTTGGGGACATCTCATTTAAGTGGAGAGATGTACTATGTGGCTTTTATTGTCTAGCTTGTCTCTCCAAGGACAGCGTTTATTTCAAGATGCATCTATTTTGTTGCATGCATCATAATTTCATCCTTTCAAAGGCAGAATAATATTCCACTACACAAGTCTATCACCTTGCATTGAGTAATGCATCCATCAATGTACTCTCTTAGCTTCATTTCTTGTTGCTGTGAAAAAGGGATTATTTGGGTTCTGATTCCAGGTCATAGATGGCTGTCACTGTGGAGAAAGTCAATGCCACAGGAACTTGAAGCAGCCTCTCACATCTGCAGTCAAGAGCTGGAAGTGGGAAGTGAGATGTCTCAGTGGGTAGAGGGGCTTTTGGCCAAGATTGATGACCGGAGTTCACGCCCATGGTGAAAAGAGAGAACTGACTCTTGAAAGTTGTCCTCTGGCTTCTATAGGCCTCCACTCCTTCCAAAATACATGGAATAAAAATATAGAATCTAGGGGTGGGGTGGTGAACAGATGGCTCAGTGGTTAAGATTACTGGCTGCTCTTCCAGAGGTCCTGAGTTCAATTCCCAGCAACCACATGGGTGCTCGAAACCATCTGTAATGTGATCTGATGCCCTCTTCTGGCATGCAGGTGTACATGCAGATAAAGCACTCACATAAAAATAAATACATCTTTTAAAAAAGGACAAAAGTATAGAATTCTGAGCAAGAGCCAAGAGAAAATTAATATAGGCTGGTGTTTTGCTCTCTTTCTTTTTGCCTGTCTTTCTCTGTCTGTCTCTCTGTCTGTCTTTATCTCTGTCTCTCTCTCTCTCTCTCTCTCTCTCTCTCTTGTGCCATCTTACACAGGATCCCCTGATAGACAATGATGCCTGAGTGTGGATGAAAATGGGATCAGCCAGCTCCCCACTCCTGCTGCCCCCATGGGCTCTCTCCTGATCATAAGCTAAAACAAACACCTTTCCTTTAAGTTGCTTTTGGTCATGGTATTTTATCAAGCAACAGAAAAGCAATTGATATACACAAAAAAGAAAAGAGAAGGAAAGAATGACTCTCCACAGCCTCCTCTTTCCCCCCAAGTACCAACTGCCAGTAAAGGGTGGGTCCTGGAAAGCCCCTCTCCTATCTTTGTCAGAATTTTGCCTGGCTCAGTCTTGTGCAGGTGACCATGGCTGCTGTGCATCCATGACGTCAGCAGCCATGTCAGGTACAGAAGTTTGCATCATACAACTTGACTCTCTCCTCTGATGCTTACTTATGTCTTAGCAAAATAACAAATCATGAGGGTCTATGGCTTCCTCAGCCACAGACTTTTGATCAGGACTATAATACCAGGAATAGAATTCCCTTCTGTGGATCAGGCCACAAGTCCAATCAGAACGTGCATAGCCACCCCATTACAGCCATGCCAACTATTTCACTGGTGGACACATCTCATCTGGTAGGTTGATATTGCAGCATTCAGGGTCTAGCACCGGCTAAGGTCATTGATGGCTTTTCTCCCCAGAAGCTGCATAGCCTCTCCTGGTACTGTAACAGTTGGATGCTGTCACCCATTTTCCACACAGCACATTCTTCCTGTCACTACATTTACAAATCATTTTCTCATTACGTTTGTCTGACAAGGGCAATCAATGCTCACCTTGGTCTCTGCACTCTTGGATAGGACCTTAGATAGGTCTAGGGAATGGTGCTGCCTACAGAGTGCTCGGTCTTCCCACATCAATGAACTGTCAAGACAATGCCCTACAGCCAACCCAATGTAGCCTATCCCTCACTGAGACTCTCATCCCAGGTGATTCTAGGTTGGGTCAAGTTGGCTTGTGAGCATGAGGACCCAAGTTTGCTCTCTACAGATCATGTTGAAAAAAATCCAGGTGTGGTGGCACTTGCTCTATACTCATGCCTGAGTGGCTCAGAGCCAGAGTTGGAGCAGCAGTTTGTGTGTCCAGGATGAACAGGAAGGTGCTCAGCATCTCTGTTGTAAACAAGAGGCGAGAGGCTGATAGATGGCCTGAGCTGATTCTCCATTGCAGCTTCCTTGCTGTTTTGAGGCTCTTCCCTGCTGAGTCCTTCTGTCTGATGTTACATCTCACTGAAGACACACAGAGCAACAGCTGACACTGTCAGCAGGGTAACTGCCTCTCAGCTTGCTCTCAGTGGTACCTGCCAGTGCTGATGACATGTGAGTCGTGGCTGTGACATTGATCCCTCTTCCATCCAGAATGGAGACAGGAGCTTGGGAGCCTAGTGATACCTTCCCTTTCCTGAGACATGGTGGAGCGGCAGGATTTCATACAGGGCTCATTTTAGTTTCATTGGTAATAGCCAGGAAGAAAAAAAAAAAGCAAAATTTCTTGTGTGTTTATTTATTTACATCCCAAATGTTGTCCCCCCTCTGGGTTCCCCCTCACAGAGTCCCTACCCCCAAACCCCTCTTCTCTGAGCTGGAAGCCCCCCACCCTGGTGAATCATGTCTCTGCAGGACTAAGCGCATCCTCTCTCACTGAGGCCAGACAAGGCAGCCCTGTTGGAGAACAGATAACACAGTCAGGCTACAGCTTTAGGGAGAGGCTCTGCTGCAGTTGTTGGGGACCCACATGGAGACTGAGCTACACATATGCAATGTATGTGCCTGGGGCCTTGGTCCAGTCGTGTATGTTCTTTTGTTGGTGGCTCAGTCTCTGAGAGCTCCCAGTGGTCCAGGAAAGTTGACTCTATTGGTCTTCCTATGGAGTTCATGTCCCCTTAGGGACCTCGATTCCTTTCCCCAAGTTTCCCATAAGAGTCCGTGAGGTCCACCCAGTGTTTGGCTGTGAGTCTCTGTGTCTGTTTCAGTCAGTGGAACCACAATGTCATTAGAATGTCAGATGTCACAGTTTTTAATTTTCTGTCTCATTTGTCTTCTCCTTCATCTCCTCTTCTTTTCCCTCCTTCTCCCCTCTTCATTTTCTCTCCTCCCTCCTCCTTCCTTTCCTTCTCCTTCTTCTTGAGATAAGGTCTCCTTCTGTTGGTGTGTTCCTATCCCCTTCAGGGTCTTCAATCCTTCCCCCAACTTTTCTGTAAGAATCCCCGATCTCCATCCAATGTTTGGCTCAGAGTCAAAAAAAGGGAGTCCAAGAATAGCCTCAAACTCATTATGTAGCCAAAGTTAAGGAAGAACTTGAGCCATCCTCCTGTCTCCACCTCTTGATCGCTGGGATTATAGGTGTGTACCACCACACCTGGTGTGTGCTGCTGGGGATGGAAGCTGGGGATTTATGCCTGTCAGGCAAATGCTCTACCTACTGGGTTATGTTTTAGCCATCTAGTCTCTCCCACTCCCTCACTTTATAAGATAGGATTTCTCTGGGGCTTCTCCATGTAGATCTGGCTATGAACTTGCTCTATAGACCAGGTTTGTCTGGAAACTCAGAGATCCACCTGCCTCTGCTTCCTAACTGCTGGAATTAAAGGTGTGACCACTACTGCCCAGCTATCTAATCTCTTTCTTAGAAGAGCAATAGTCTGACTGTGAGTGGTGGTACGTTCCTTTAATCCCAGCACTTGAGAGGTCAAAGCAGAGGATCTCTGTGAGTTCAAGGCCAGCCTGGTCTACATAGCAAGTTCCAGGCCAGCTAGAGCTACATTGTGACAAGAAACAACTTTAAAAAAGGACCTCATGGATCAAGATACTGTCCACCATGCCAGGGAAGCTCAAATAACAGGAGCAGGAGGCACTGGCCCCATGGCACACATGGCCAGGACACACGAATGTATGCGCTTCACCAATAGAATCTGCCTGCCTGCAATTAACATACGGGTTTCTTGAGGTTGGTGAGATGAGGTGGCTCAGGGGTTAAAAGCACTTTCTGTTCTTGCAGAGGACCTGAGTTTGGTTCTTGGAACCCACATGATGGCACTCAACTCCCTTGTGGCCCCAGTTCCAGGGACATCTGACACACTCTTCTGGCCTCTGTGGGTACTGCACTCACCTGCGGCTATGATGCCCTCCCCTGTAATTAAAAAATGATTTTCAAAAGGGTCTTTCCATATCAATCAAGATAATACCCTGTAGTTGAGCGTGGTTGCAAGTGCCTTTGGTTCTAGTACTTGGGAGGTGGAGGCACGTGAATCTTTGAGTTTGAGGCCAGCCTGGTCTACAGAGTGAGTTCCAGGATAGCCAGGGCTACATGGAGAAACTCTAGCAAGCAAGCAAGCAAGCAAGCAAGCAAGCAAGCAAGCAAGCAAGCAAGCAAGCAAGCAAGCAAGCGATGATACCCACAGGTATGCCCAGAGCCCTATCTCCCAGATGATTCTAGAACCTGTTAAGTTTGACAACTAGCACTGAACATCACAGTGACCAGATCTCACCCTTGTTGCGTGCACACTCACCATGCATGGTCTGAAGCCCAGCTAGGCCTCTCTTGTGGCTTTGACTGGGCCTTGGCAAATACTTAATGACCAGAATGTTCCTTTATGAGGGGCTCTGGGGCTCATTTGTGCACTAGTCGGGCCTGATGTTTTGTAAGGACTCAGGAAAGGGGCTACATGGGGCAGGAGAGCAGGAGTGGCTACCCAGCTTGCCCTTGTGACCTAATTGTTTGCTCGATGCTCTGCCTCCCAGTGGTTCATTCCAGTTCTTTCTCACAACTTCTGTGCTTCAGGCTGGCTGGGAATTCACCGTCTTCTTACAGTCTCAGATTCCTGGATGCTGGAGTCATGGGAATGAGCCCTTACTATGCCCATGGTTCTCAAGCTAACCTTCTTCCCTCCCTCCCTCCTTCCCTCCCTCCCTCCCTCCCTCCCTCCCTCCCTCCCTCCCTCCCTCCCTCCCTCCCTCCCTCCCTCCCTCCCTCAATTTCTTTTATTCTAAAGATTTATTTTTAAGGTTCTAAAAATGTGCCTTTGTGTATATATGAGCATGTATATTTATACATAGATGTATACAGGTGCCAGCAGTGTCCAGAAGAGGGTATCTGATTCCATGGAGCTAGAGTTACAGGAGATTTCCAGCTGCCCGATGAGGGTTCCTGGAACCGAACTTGGATCCTCTGCAAGAGCATTAAGAGATTTTCACCAGTGAACATCTCTGTAATCTCTCTCTTCCGTGTGTGTGTGTGTGTGTGTGTGTGTGTGTGTGTGGTGTAGCAGTTTGAGATTGGCCCCCATAACCTCAATATGTTTGAATGCATGGTCTCCAGCTGGTGGAATTATCTGGGGGAGGGCAGGGAGGTGTGGCCTTTTTGGACGGGGTGTGTCACTGCAGACCAGCTTTGAGGTTTCAAATAAGATTTGTAGCGTCCACAGTATGCCCCTCTCTGCCTCCTCCTGATGAATCAAGACGTGAGCTCTCAGCTCTTCCTGCCCCCATGCCTTTGCTCCACCATTGTGGCCTCTGACCCTTTGAAACCATAAGCTCAAATCAATTGCTTTCTTTTATAAGTTGCATTGATCATAGTGTTTCATCACAGCAAGAGAGGGAACGAAGGCTAAGCATGGTGGCATCGACCTTTAATCCCAGCACTTGGGAGGCAGAGGCAGGCGGATTTCTGAGTTTGAGGCCAGCCTGGTCTACAGAGTGAGTTCCAGGACAGCCAGGGCTATACAGAGAAACCCTGTCTGGAAAAATAAAAGTGAACACAAACAAGCAAACAAGAACAACAAAAGAAAGACAATGACTACATGTGGGTGTGGGTGTGGCACAACATGTGCACATAGAGGTCAAAGGACACCTCTGTGCAGCTGGCTCTCCCCTTCCACCTTTCAGGGGCTTTCAGGGAGCTGAACTCGGGTTGCTAGGCTTAGAGAGCAAGCGCCTTCCCCAGCGAGTCATCTCACCCAGCCCTCTTGCAGCCCCTCGCAAGGAATTTAACTTACAGAAAGGTACGGCTTCTCTCCTCAACCCCTTAGACCTCATTTGGGCCCCATCAAGTCTCTCAGAAAGAGATTTACTGCTGGATTCCTTTAAGCAGGATGAGCGTGAGGCAGTGAGGTGAGAAAGGCAGAAAAAAAAAAAAAACAACAAAACCCTCACCTGATAATAAATCTCACGCCTGTCTCGTTGTTATCAAGGGCAAAGCTTGATGAGAGTCTCAAGAGAAGTGTGAGCGGGGTGTTTTGGTGGTCTTGGGGTGAGCAGGTTCCAGGGGTGCCTCTTCACGGCTGATCCATCTGCCTGGTTCAGCCTCAGCGCAGAGACCTGCAGCTGTGCACGCCATGCCGGGGGTCAGCGTACACATGCTCTACTCTGATGACTTTGATCTGAGAACAAATCTGTTACAAGCCAGTTAGACCTGCAGCCATTGTTGGGTGATTTAGTGCCCTGGAAGCCGTGAAGATAACAGGAACTTGTGAAGGCAGGCAGGGCTCCTTCCTGTCCCTGAGTGAAAGGTCACTTCTGGGTGGACAGGGTTAATCAGGGGGTCACAGACTGCATGGGATGGGGTAGGCTTATTAAATGCATCTCCTTTTGACTGGCTGGCTGTGTGGATAGCCAGGGGTCCTGTGTTAAGATCAGCACTGTGAGGCAGTGCCAAAATCTTCCTTGATTATCAGGTAAAGTGCTGGATGCTTGCGATATACACACACACACACACACACACACACACACACACATATGTGTGTGTGTATTGTGTGTGTATGATGTATGGTATATATAATATTAAAATAAATCTTAATTTATATGTGTATATATGTATACACATATGTATTAAGATTTATAAATATAAATGCAGTAAATACTAATATATGTGTATATATATACACACAATTATATTAAGATTTATTTTTACTTGTGTATATGCCTGTGTGAGTGTGTGTGTACATTGTGTATGTGTGTGTGTTTGTGTGTGCCTGCAGAGGCCAGAGATCATCAGAACCCTTAGAACTGGAATGACAGGTAGTTGTGAGTGCTGGGAACTGAACTGGGGTCCTCTGGAAGAGCAGTGTGTGCTCTCAACTGCTGAGCCATCTCTACAGCTACCCGGCCTGCTTTAGACAGGGCCTTGGAATATTTGAATGTGAAATGTCCCGTCTATGTGCTTGAACACCGATTCCCAAGTAGTAGTGCTGTTTGGGACAGTTGTTGAACCCTCAGGAGGTGAAACCTTGCTGGAGGATGTATGTCACTAGGGTGTGCTTGGTGGGTTTATAGCTTGGCCTCATGTCCTGTTCAATCTCTGTTTCCTGATCCTGGGTACAATCTGGCCTCCTGTTTCAATCATCTGTCTTCCCTGCCTGCTGCTCTGTCTTCTCTAACCGCTCTGGAAGTATAAGCCCAAACAACCCCTTTCTCCCTTAAGTTGTTTTAGTCAGAGCGTTTTGTCATAGCAACGGAAGGGAAACCCAGACAGTCGTCCACGGGCCCGCCCAATATAGACAACCCCTCACTGAGATTCTCTTCCCAGTAGATTCTAGGTAGCATCGGGTTGAGAATTTGAGTTACCCATCCTGAGATCCCACTAATCCATGGTTCTATCAACGGATATGTTCATTGATATTTCATGGCTCAATTACCTCCCACATAAGATCCTGCCTCTGGACAATGCTCCCTGGGGACTGTGATGGGCTGGATGTGCAGCATCTCACACTGTCTAATGTTTGGACAGTTAGTCTCCAGCTATTGGTGATGTTGGTAGGTTGCAGGATCTGGCTGATAGAGTTGAGTCACTGCGGGGGCAGATATCAGATGGTGGTCACTGCTTCTGTTCCCATTGTCCCTGTGCTTCCTGGTTAGTGTCGTGGGAGGAGACATTGCTGTAAGGTCTGACCACCAGGGACTGACTCATGCTAGCCACCATGTCTTCCTTGCTATGCTGGACTAAAATGTCCTAAGACCCTGAGCCAAAATGTGCTCCAGACATAGTGGCATGGATCTGTAGCCCATGTAATGCATGTGGAAGATGGGGGCAGGCAGGCAGATGGCTGGAAACTTGCAAGCCAACTAGTTGGTCTTCTTGGTGACGTTTCAGGTTAATGACAGACCCTGTCTCAAACACAATGTACAAGGCACCTGAAGACTGACCCCAGGCTTGCCCTTTGATCCCCACATGCACACCAGGTGTCTGTGTACCTGCACACACATGCATGCCAAACAAAAAGCCTCTCCAGAAGAGGTGCTGAGGAAGCCATGAATCAGCCCCTCAGAGGCCAAAGGGACTTACTTTTCTGTTTCCATGAAAGCTGCCAATTTCCATCTTATGATTAAGCCACCAGACTCTGCTGATTGATGACAGACACAATTAATCAGCAATGATGTCTGTGCTTGTGCCCCAGGAGGGGAGGCCCTATCAGTCGCTGCTTCCTTTTTTGTAGATGGAAGCAGGGGGCCCAATCCCTATGCAAGAGTGAACACATGAGTTCCTTAGAACCAATAGAGGAGAGAAAGGGGGGTCACCAGGAGGGAGTACTAGAGAAAGGGGTCACCAGGAGGGAGTACTAGAGAAAGGGGTCATCAGGAGGGAGTACTAGAGAAAGGGGTCACCAGGAGGGAGTACTAGAGAAAGGGGTCACCAGGAGGGAGTACTAGAGAAAGGGGGTCACCAGGAGGGAGTACTAGAGAAAGGGGTCACCAGGAGGGAGTACTAGAGAAAGGGGCCACCAGGAGGGAGTACTAGAGAAAGGGGTCACCAGGAGGGAGTACTAGAGAAAGGGGTCACCAGGAGGGAGTACTAGAGAAAGGGGTCACCAGGAGGGAGTATTAGAGAAAGGGGTCACCAGGAGGGAGTACTAGAGAAAGGGGTCACCAGGAGGGAGTACTAGAGAAAGGGGTCACCAGGAGGGAGTACTAGAGAAAGGGGGGTCACCAGGAGGGAGTACTAGAGAAAGGGGGGTCACCAGGAGGGAGTACTAGAGAAAGGGGTCACCAGGAGGGAGTACTAGAGAAAGGGGTCACCAGGAGGGAGTACTAGAGAAAGGGGTCACCAGGAGGGAGTACTAGAGAAAGGGGTCACCAGGAGGGAGTACTAGAGAAAGGGGCCACCAGGAGGGAGTACTAGAGAAAGGGGTCACCAGGAGGGAGTACTAGAGAAAGGGGTCACCAGGAGGGAGTACTAGAGAAAGGGGTCACCAGGAGGGAGTACTAGAGAAAGGGGGGTCACTAGGAGGGAGTACTAGAGAAAGGGGTCACCAGGAGGGAGTACTAGAGAAAGGGGTCACCAGGAGGGAGTACTAGAGAAAGGGGGGTCACCAGGAGGGAGTACTAGAGAAAGAGGGGTCACCAGGAGGGAGTACTAGAGAAAGGGGTCACCAGGAGGGAGTATTAGAGAAAGGGGTCACCAGGAGGGAGTACTAGAGAAAGGGGTCACCAGGAGGGAGTACTAGAGAAAGGGGTCACCAGGAGGGAGTACTAGAGAAAGGGGGGTCACCAGGAGGGAGTACTAGAGAAAGGGGGGTCACCAGGAGGGAGTACTAGAGAAAGGGGTCACCAGGAGGGAGTACTAGAGAAAGGGGTCACCAGGAGGGAGTACGAGAGAAAGGGGTCACCAGGAGGGAGTACTAAAACCTAGGATCAACACAGCCTGCACCCCCAGAGTCAATGGTTTGACAGGGCCTCTTCTGTTTCTGAGATGTCTGCAACTCTGATTGTGAGTGCGTGTGTGTGTGTGTGTGTGTGTGTGTGTGTGTGTGTGTGTGTGTGTGTCTACACATGCAATATCCACAGAAGCCTGAAGATGGCATCAGATCCCCCAGAGCTGGAGTTAGAGGCAGTTGTCAGCCTTCTGACGTGGGTGCTGGGAACCAAACTTAGGCCCTCTGCAAGAGCTCTTAACTGTCGAGTCATCTCTCCCAGCCACAAAAAGTCTGTAACTCTTGCCAACAAACTCCCCTTTTACATTGTCCTGAACTGTTCTCCTGTCTTTCATTTCTCCATTTGATTAAGAAGCATTGTAGCTGGGTATCATTTATGACTCACCCCAATTACGGAGGCAAAAAGGATGGAAATGGTACAAGCAGAAGGGAGTGGTGGGGTGGTACTGAGGGTCCTGCCTCACCTACACTGGGCAGCGGGGCTCTGCTACCTCATTCTAGGATCCCCTGCATGCACTTGTCAGAAGCAGCCGCTCTCTCCAGCCACCACTTTCTGGTGAAGACGGATCTGTTTAAAAGCTTCCGCATTCATGCCTGTGCAGCTGCTCTCTCCTGGAGACCCTCCTGGGTGTGCATCCAGGCTCTCTTCCTTTGCTGAAGATTCCCTCTTGGGCTGCAGATCATAACGATGAAGTTTCATAGCCTGGCACGAGGGAAGCCATTTCTCTCCATTTGAGGCCTTCCACGATGCTTTATGAGGGTGCCCTTCACTTGCGGAGATATTAAAATGACAGTAAATCAGCGTTCAAGATCATGGCTGAGCTGTGGCTGCACCATCATTTAGAGACTCTCTGGAGGTTTCCTAGTGAGTTGTCCTGTATCCTCTCTGTTTTGAGGGTACTTAGATGTCCTGGGAGTGTTGGAGAGAGCAGAGGGGAGGGAAGGAAAGAAGGAAGGTGTGGAGAGGAGAGACAGAGATGGGGAAGAGAGAGGGAGAGGGGCACAGAGAGGAGAGAGAAGGCACAGAGAGAGAGAGAGAGAGAGAGAGAGAGAGAGAGAGAGAGAGAGAGAGAGAGAGGGAGAGGGAGAGAAAGAGAGAGAGAGAGAGAGAGAAAGAGAGAGGAGAAGAAGAAGGAGGAGGAGGAGAGGAGAGGAGAGGAGAGGAGAGGAGAGGAGAGGAGAGGAGAGGAGAGGAGAGGAGAGGAGAGGAGAGGAGAGGAGAGGAGAGGAGAGGAGAGGAGAGGAGAGAAAGGAGAGAGGATACAAGCAGTGTTGGGTTATCAAAGTGGGTGCTGGGAATTGAACTCTGGTTCTATGCAAGAATAGCAAGTGCTATTAAATGCTGAGCCATTCTCTAGTCCTTAGCTGAGGCTTATGATAAGAGTTTCCTTGACCCTGCTCTGACATCCAGCCTCCTACAGAGCTGTGTACTCAATACTGGGGCAGCTTAGCCATTGTTAAAATAGTAACATATCTTCCCCCATATGGCAGCCATCTAATAATGTAGCTCTCAAATCACCTACGGTGTGGGAGCCTCCACAGTAGGACTTGGTGTGTTAGTTACTGCTCTATTGTCACAAAACACCACGACCAAGGTAGCTTACAGAGGAAAGCATTTAATCATGGCTGGCTTACAGTTTCAGATGCTTAGTTCATTATAATTATGGCAGGGAGCATGGCGGTAGGCAGGCAGGTGGGCACTGAGCTGCAGCAGGTGCTGAGGGCTTACGTCTGATCAGTAGGTTGTAGGCAGAGTGTGAGAGATTGGGCCCAGTGTGAGCTTTTGGAACCTCAAAGGCCACCCTCAGTGACACACCTCCTCCAACAAGGCCACACCTCCAAGTCCTTCCTAAACAGTTCCATCAAATATGCGAACCTATGCGGTCATTCTTATTTCATCCGCAACACTTGGGTTCTCTGTGGCATACAGAAGCTGGCGTAGCACCTGGCATGGAAGAGGCACTTAGCAATGTTTGTAAAAGAATAAAAGTAAGGAAAGAAAAAGCTAAAACAGACCACAGTAGGTTGAACCCTGGAATATTGGTCCATGAGCAAAATGTTAACCATAATTTTTCCCGGAGTCCTTCGGTCAGTGGCAGAGGGCAGATACACAGCTCCAAGGGGTGGCCATCTGGCCTGAGAGTTTCTTTACCTTGTTAGGACTTCCATTCAGGTAGAGCCAGATTCCTGTGTTCTCCCACACTCCTCCTTTTGCCAAGCCAGCCCTCTTCTAGTGCATGCAGCCATTCAACACAGACTGCTTGTGGCTCGCAGAACTGCGTTTGGATTGGAGAGGGTGTCGATTCAGGACAACAGCATCGCCATCATCGGACACTCTCAGCAGCTGCCTGTGGATGCCAGCAGATGTGTGTACTTCCTGCCAGTGGGAGCCTTTATATCACTGGCATGAGAAGAATAATGAAAGACAGGAGAAACGGCCAACAGAAAGCTGCGTGATGAAAATTCACAGCTTTGACTAGAGCCCTCAGCACCGAAAGCAGGAGATCATGGAGGGTTTATTCCAAGAAAGCCGGCTCTAATTCTTTCAAAAGTAGCCCTGGGCTAAGAGGGCTCAGAACAGAACCCCACTGAGCCCAAAGAGTAGTTTGTTCTTGAGCCACAGAACTGCATAGCTCCAAGGGGCCTCGGGGTCATATTAGTACAATGGAGTGGAAAACGCAGAGCGACAGGGGAGGCTAAAACCTGCTTGAAGTGAGAGCCTTTCACTCATCTGAGAGAATTAGAGAAAGGCAGCCCTTTTCAGGGAGACACAGCCCTGTGCTAAGGGGCATAAGGTCGGGAGCTGAACACAGGCTGGGTGCCAAACCCCTGCTTGCCTGCTCAGGTGGGTGATGTCCCGCAGAAAATAACCTGCCTGGCTATGCATGGAAACAATGACGTCAGCATCTAACCTGCCTGACTACACATGGAAATAATGACGTCAGCATCGTACTGCCACGGAATTGGTTGGGATTAGAGCCTGTTGCTGCATCTCTCTTCTCTGGTAGGGGGCTGAGATAGAAAGCCTCCCCTCTCCACATACTGTTCAGGGAAAAGCCAAGATGGCAGCTTGGGGCCATTCATGGCTTTAAAAAAAATTTTTTTTTTGTCGTTCATGTTTGTTTCAATTAAAAATAAAACAACCAAATATATTTTCACTTCTCTCTCTCTCCCTCCCTTCCTCCATCCTTCCCTCCTTCTTTTCCTCCTTCCCTCCCCCACCCCTCTCTCTCTCTCTCTCTCTCTCTCTCTGTGTGTGTGTGTGTGTTTGTGTTTGCATGGTGAATGCATGGAGACCAGAGGTGAACCTGAGGGAACCACTACTTTCCATCCACCATGTGGACCTTGGAGTTGAACTCAGGTCACCCACCAGGCTTGGCAGCAAGCTCCTTTACCAGTTTAGCCATCACTGACCCTCATTTGTTTGTTTTGGAGATGGTTTCTTGCCAGGGCATCCTAGAATTTATGATGCTTCTGCCTCTACCTCTGTACTCCATTTTGTATGTTGCTATTTCACTAAGGATTTTTTTTTTTCAGATTCCAAAGAAGCCCCACTTTATTACAGAGAGCACACAAAGCTCTTTCCTTGCTGGGATAAGTCCTGCTCCCCTTCTCCAGGGTAACAAATGTATCTCTCCAGTTCCCCATTGCCTGTTCTATCTGTGCTTCCCATGCCGATCCATTTGTTAAGGTTGTACAGGTCCTCAGTGAACATTCTGTTTCCGATCACTTTCTTCTTTTACACACAAGGCTGCAATTCATTTCCTCTCCAGCCTGGAAGCCGTACCGGGTCCTTGATCCGTTCCTTTGGATGCTTTTTGAAATTCCCCAGGATTCCAATGTTGTCATAGACACCAACCAGAGCCCTCTTCTCGTTCCAGGGATCAGCCAACCACTCTGGGAGGGGGAAGAGGAAGCCTTACACGGGCCAATAGTGGGACACCCAGGGAGAAGCTTCTGTATGCCGAGGGAATCCAGCACCATGTGCTCCTCCTTGCTGCCCAAGGGAAGCACCCTGCCATTGCTCTAGCCCTTCCACCTCAACAGTACAGCAAACCAGCTGGAAAACATGGGGAGCCGGTGTGTATCTCAAAGACAAGACACAGTGTAGTCCCAGCTGGGACTCGCACAGGGGTGACAGTAAAAGAAGCCATCTCCTCTTGTGGGGCACTCATTGGGGATACTTATCTCTGTCACCTAGAGGAGTATTGGTTTGTCATATGTGTGTTTGGTGTGCGCACGTATGTGGACTTGTGTATGTCTGTTTGCTGTGTGTGGGCCTGTGCATGTATCCAGGTGTATGTGCTTATGTGCACTTGTGGAGGGAAGCCTCAGGTCCTTTCTAGATCACCCTCTATTTTATTAATTGCAGGGGTGGGGCTTTCAATTGAATGGGCAGCTGCCCCACACAGCCAGCCTACCTCCCTGTCTTGCTCCAGGGATCCCATCCCTCACTTCTGCGTGCTCGGACAGTTGAGCCACTCCACTCTGCCAGCCTTTATGAGGATGATGGGAATCCAATCATTAGGCTTCACACTGCAGAGCAAACACACTTCTCTCCCCCCCCCTTTATTTTGTTCCTTAACAGTTTATTCATGGAGCCCTCTCACGGCCTTTTTTAAAAATTGAAAATTAGTGACTGAATTCAGTTTGTTATAAGTGGCAGAATTATCTCTACTTCATTCTATCAAGAATTGTATTTAGAAAACTTTTTCTAAAAAGCCTCAATATCTGAGTATATGACTTCCTTTTGCTCTTGCTAAACTTGTAGGGACAGCAGATAGGTGTCACGCTTGCAATTGAAAATGGATCTTGGGATGTGACTGAGTACTTATCCAACATGAGCAAAGCCTTGTAGTCAACACTCCAAGACCGCTAAAGAAAAGGAAGGGAGGAAGGGAGGACTACATAATACAAACTGTAATTTTCACAGTTTGGAGATGAGGAGTCTAATATTAAGGCGCTAGCTCAGCGGTTGAGTGATCACCTAGAATCTGCCAGGAGGAGTCTTGGGGGTCTGGCCCAGCAATAGAACACTTGCCTAAAAATCCCCCATCGAATAGCTGGTGGCACGACTCAATAACACATCACCTGCTTAGAATCTCCCAGTGAGGTACTGAGGTATGGTTCAATAGTAGATCATCTGTGTAGAATCCCTCAGGGAGGGCCTGGGGGCGTGGCTCAGTAGTAGAGCCCCTGCCTAGAATCCCCCAGGGAGGGGCTGGGGTGTGTGGCTCAATGGTAGAGTCTGCCTAGAATACCCCAGAGAGGGGCTGGGGGCATGACTCAGTGGTAGAGCTCCTGCCTAGAATCCCCCAGGGAGGGGCTGGGGTGTGTGGCTCAATGGTAGAGCCCCTGCCTAGAATACCCCAGAGAGGGGCTGGGGGCATGACTCAGTGGTAGAGCTCCTGCCTAGAATCCCCCAGGGAGGGGCTGAGGCTGGATGTTATGCAGAAGTCAACATCTGGATCTAATCTGGGACAGGAATTCCTTTATACATCATTTTATTTACCCTCCAATGATCCTACTCCTTATTTCTTAAAACTGTAATAGCTGGCAGAGCACAGATTAGCATTTTTATGTATTCCTGTGTGCATGTTTTCATATGTGTGTGTGCACACATTCATGGAAGCCAGAGGTCAGTCTCAGGTGTCCTTCCTCACATGCCATCCATGATTGCATTAGGGCAGAATCTCTTCATTAGCTTGGAGCTTAGCAATTCCTCCAGGTTGGCTGGCCAGGGAGCCCAGGAGACCTTGTCTCTCTGCTCTGGGATTCCAATCTTCTTCTTCTTTTTTTTTTTTTTTTTAATGGTTGGTAAGGTTGGAAGTCATCAGGTCCACAGGCTTGCCTGGCCAGCATTTTACCAACTGGGTGATCTACTCAGCCCTAGTTTATGGTTCTGAACCCAGATCTCTCCCATCTGTTTTGCAGTGAATTTTGTTAGCTTCTGTCATCCATTCTCCCTTTCCCCCTATTGCTTGCCTGACTGAAAGTGCTTGTCAGGTTCTGTTAAACTCAGGTCCTTTGCTCTGTTGAAACAGGCAATTGGTGGGAAGACAGCCTTCCTCAGAGGGTCGTAACTACACACAGCAAGAAGCAAAGTGGACCCTCAGGAATATGCTCTTTGCACGGGAACCTTTTTTTCTTATGGATTCTGCCATTAACACTTAGAGGGAGTTTTACTCTGGAGAGGAATTTGTCAGGGAACAGATCTTTCTTGGAATAGCTCTTGCTGAATGCTGTCACATTTCTGGGTGGGTGCCTGTCACTCCTTGGGCATTTTTCTTTCCTGAGCTAAGCTGTCCTCATCTATCTGGGGTCCTATACTCCTTTTCCACAGAGTCTGCAGATTAAACACAAGATGATTAATGACATATAAGAAAGGGAATCAGAGTCCCTAACTGGGATGACAAAAGTCCTGCACCGCCCCCCCCCCATGAAACACCAGGACCAAAAGCAACTCAGGGGAGGAAAGGGTTAATTTGACTCATGATTTCCAGTTACCCTCTGTCATTGAGGGGAAATCAAGGCAGGAATTGAAACAACTAATCACATCACATCAACAATCAAGAGTACGAGAGAAATGAGTGGATTCCTGTTTGCTTAATACTTAGCTTTTTTCACTCTCTTAAGTTGTTTAGCTCTCCCCCTCTGCCCTAGGGAATTGTTCCACCCACAGTGGACTGAATCAATAAACAGTCTAGACAATTCCCTACAGAAATGACCATAGGTGAATCTCATCTAGATAATTCCTCAATTGAGGCACCATTCTCAGACCAGCACAGGGCATGAGACACTCCTTTTAGATGACACCTGGCTATAGCTGTATCTCTTTCAACTCAACTAGAGCCCTTATTGATCTTATTCTTATGACCACATACTTGACATGATGTGAAGAAGAAGAAGAAGAAGGAGGAGGAGGAGGAGAAGGAGGAGGAGGAGAAGGAGAAGAGGAGAAGGAGAAGAGGAGAAGGAGGAGGAGGAAGAGGAGGAGGAGGAGGAGGAGGAGGAGAAGAGGAGAAGGAGAAGAGGAGAAGGAGGAGGAGGAAGAGGAGGAGGAGGAGGAGGAGGAGGAGGAGAAGGAGAAGGAGAAGGAGAAGGAGAAGGAGAAGGAGAAGGAGAAGGAGAAGGAGAAGGAAGAAGGTTTTATTTGATCTTACAGTTTGAAAGCTTGAGGAAATACACCCCATCATGGCAGATAAGGTGTGGCAGAAGCCAGTCAGGGTGTGTGGCTTGTATTTCTTAGATTTCAGTGGAACAAGAAACAGAGAACAGACAGGAACTGGGACTCTCAGACTTCTTCCAGGTAGACCTTACTATCTAAAGAATTTATAACCTTCTAAAACGGTGTCAACAGCTAGGGAACAAGTGTTTAATGTTTAAATTTATTTTTGCTGTAGTGGAGAATGAACCTAGGGCTTTGTTCACTCTAAGTAGGTACTCTATACTGAAGCCTCATCTCCAATCCCTCCCTGGGGGATTCTGGGCAGGAGCTCTACCACTGAGCCACGCCCCCAGTCCCTCACTGGGGGATTCTAGGCAGGGGCTCTACCACTGAGCCACGCTCCCAGCCCCTCACTGGGGGAGTTTAGGCAGATTCTCTACCATGGAGCCACACACCATAGTCCAGGAATCTATGTATAAATACAGTTTTATCATAGGAGAGATATCTTGAAAGATGCATGAGATGGTGTGTGTGGAGCCAACACCTTACTGTCCTCTTCTGGGGTATCACTATCCCATCTGAAGGACATAATTACCAGCTTTGGAAGGTCCTTGAGATTTGTGTGTGCAGAATCTGGGGTCCTATTACACAGGCCTAAGTGATTACTTCCATGGTAGGCTTCATGACTAAAGACAGTTCCTGGTTTTTCTACCCTCTCTGGAGCTAGGCATGAGATAGGCAGTTCCACACTGTAATCTAACTGGCTTTTCTGGAATCACAGGAACATCCTGGGGCTCACTAGCCAGCCAGTATAGGCCAGTTCATGAGCTTCAGGTTCATTGAGAGATACTGTCCAAAAACAAAACAAAACAAAACAAAACAAAACAAAACAAAACAGAATGGTGGAGAGTGATTGAGAAAGACACCAAAGGTTCACACACACACACACACACACACACACACACACACACACACACACACACACTTCCCACATGTACACACATGTGCACACACATGCCTGCATGCATACACACACACACACACAAATCACAATCCTGAGTCTGCCTAGGAGCTCCTCTACTGTGAGTTTGAAAAGATTCATTTTGAATAATAAAACGCTGTTCTGTCACTCAAGAAATCCTACAAGATTATGGGGGTCATAGGGGTCTAATGAGACAGCTTAGTCAGTAAAGTGTCTGCTGTCTGAGCAGGACGACCTGCATTTGATCCTCAGCACACAAGGAAAAAGCCAAGGGCACCAGTGAGAGCCCACAATCGCAGTGCTGAGGGTGTGGAGACAGGAGTATCCCTGGGACTCACTGACCAGCCAGTGTGGGACAGTGCATGAGCTCCAGGTTCACTGAGCAATCCTGTCCCAAAATAAAACAAGGCAAAATAAATAAAATAATTAAATAATAAAATGGTGGAGAGTGTTTGAGGAAGACACCAGAGGTTGACTCCCCCCCCCACGTGCTTACACACACATAGGCATGTACACACACATGCCTGCACACACACATATACACACACATGTACCTGCACACACATGTGGGTGCACACATTACCTGGGCGCAGTGGCAATGCCTGGAATCTCAGTACTTGGCAGGCAGAGGCAGGGAGATTGTGAGTTCCAGGCTCGTCTGAGCTACATAGTGATACCATGTCTCAAAGGGCTGGGGATAGCTCAGTGGTAGCGTGATTGTCTCACATGTGCAAAGCCTGGGCTTCATACTCAGCACAACTAAAGGATGGAAAAGTATTTCCCATATATGGGATTTATATGAGATATATATGAGATTTACATATGGGATATGTGTCTGTGTGTGTATATATGTATATATATACACACACACATATATATTCCATATATTTATTCCACATATATTCTATATATACATACATATATAACATATATGTATGTGCAAATATATGCACATATTTGAGACTTTGGACTAATTCTCACCCATGCAAGTGGCTGCCAATACAAGTTTTACCTCTGGGAACAAAGGAACCAGGAGTCTGACTTTCAACCTCTATTCACAAAGCACACTCACTTCCAAGCCTGAGGCTGAGAAGAATAGGTCCAGGAAATTTTTTGCACAGTGGTGCTACAACAATCACCCCCGTGAAGTCCTGGGCTCAAAACCTGGTATCCCTGTTACCATTCTAATCTGAAACGTCACCCCACAAAATCTTATGTGTTGAAGTCTTGGCCCCCAGTGCAGCAGTGCTCAGAGGCAGGGCCTTGGACCTCCAGAGGGCTCTGACTCATCCATCAATGGCTTCGTCTATGCATGGGATCATACCTTAATGGCTATTGACATGTGAAGCCTGGGTGGCAGACATGGATCTCTGAGGGTCAGACCTTGAAGGGCATATTTTGTTCTTAGTGTCTCTCCCTCTCCTCCTTCCTCTCCTCTTTCCTGGCTACCACAAAGTGAACAATTAGGCTTCACTGCCACCTGTCCACCATGATGTTCTGTCTCACACTGGACCAGAAATATGGAATCAAATGACCATGGACAGAAAATATGAGCCAAAATAAATGTCTCCTCACTAAGTTCACCTGCCTCAGGTATTTTGTCACCACAAGGGAAAGTTAACACAAGCGTTTGCCTGCCAAAAGTTGTTAGCAAGTCTTGTATCTTTTTTTTTTTTTTTAATTCACTTCCCAACGACCTTTGCGGTGTTATTTTTCTGGGAAAACTGCTGTATGATCCGAGTTTCTAAAAGTTAAAATGTATTAAAGATTCATGCTGTTTAGAAGAGTGTTTTGAGAATTTCCCAACATCCCTGGGAGATAATTGGTGTCTCTCCAGGGAACCATCGGGGCGAAGACTGAAAGTGATCGCGTAAATCACTTGAGCGCCAACAGCAGTTTTAATTAAGTTTTTTTTTTTTTTTCCTTTCCAGAATCAGATGTTTATTTCACCAAAACGCACCGAGATTTGTTGACAAGTGACACATAATATTTTATTCTGGGACGATTTTTTTTTTATTATTAGAAAACATTCTCAGAGAGACCTGGTTCCCATGTTAATTAATTGATCAAGTCAGTTGGGTGCCTGAGAATCAACCTATGGGGGAATTCACTGAGTTGAGGGCTGGCCTTAACCTCCAGGAGAAATGGGAAGCCAAGACTTCCAGCTCTCTCTTAGGCTACTGGTGTCCTGTGTCATTTTATTTCCTTGCTTCTTGTCTTCTGTCCTGGGAGGTGCCATCAACTACAACTAGACTAAGTGTGACGGTTAGTCTTCACTGTCAACTCAAATGGATTAAGTACAGATGTGATGTGACCAACAGCTGTGTCATGGAACTGTCACCATGCCATCTCTACTACAGTAAACTGTCCTCTCCATCCCTGAGTCACAGCGAACCCTTCCTCCCTTAAGTTAGTATCTTAGTTAGGGTTCCTATCACTGTGATGAAACACTAAACCAGAAAAACAAGCTGGGGAGGGGGAGGATTTTTTGGCTTTCACTTCCAGATCATAGTCCATCACTGGAGGAAATCAGGACCGGAACTCAAGCAGGGCTGGAACCTGGAGGCAGGAGCTGAAGCAGAGGCCATGGAGGGTGCTGGCTTGCTCAACATGCTTTCTTATAGAATCCAGGACTACTGGCCCAGGGATGACTCCACCTACCATAGTCTGAGCCCACCTCTGTTGATCACTGATTGAGAAAATGCCTCATTGGAATGCTGGATCTCATGAAGGCATTTCCTCAACTGAGGCTCCTTTCTCTGTGACGAGTCTAGTTTGTGTCCAGTTGATGCACAAAATCAGCCAATACAGTTAAATACTCTTATGCTCCCCCCCACAAACAATAGGGAAAACAACTAATTACAGGAAAGGTTCTAGAACCTTCTGTAACTAGAATGCACACCTTACACACCTCATACTGCTTGTAAACCGCAGTATATATATTCAGTTCACTCTCCCCTTTTTTTCACTGTGGAATCCATAAGCAGCTCCCAATCTAACCTGAATGTCAGATTCTGTTCCGGTTCAAAGCCGGAATGTCCCTCACAGGATTATGTTTGAACACTTGGTCCCAGCTGCTGGCACTGTCTTCAGAGGTTGTAGCCTAGCTAGGAATAGAGGGTAGCTGGGAATGGAATCTTGAAGACCGTATAGCCCAGGCCTGGTCTAGTAGTCTAGACTTTGCCTTTTTTCTTTTTAAAGATCTATCTTGTTTTTAAACTTTGTATATGTGTGTGGGCATGGGCGTGTGAGCTACTGATCTTTCTGATCTGCAAAGATTTGAGCCAAGTCGCACTGAGTGCCTATTGCTACAATGGAGTTGTGGCTGTCTTTGTGCCTTCTCTGCCGTCATGGAATTCTCCCCCCGAAACAGTGCGCCCAAATAAGTCCATTCTCCTTTACGTTGCTTCTGTCTTCCATTGCCATAGTGACAAGACAAGGAAATAATATAGATCCCGATATGGCAACAATTAGTAATAGGTGCAGGCTGCATAATTCAAAGAGCTGTATCTGAGACTCTTCCCCTTTCCCAGCCCACTGTGATGTGAATGGCTTCTACCACACCTCCTGCTGCCAGCAGCCAAGCCACCCATTAGGCCTTCCTTGCCAGGGTGGACTGAACCCCTCCAAAACCATGAGCCATAATAAATCTCCCACTCTTGTTTCTGTGAGGTAGTGAAACCTCAGTGAAGTAGGAGTAACTTATATGACCCCTGCCTTATCTCTCACCCTTCTGACCTCTCACATGGAGTGATGGGACAAGACCTTTGACCTTGGACTTCCTAGCATCCACAATAGGAGAATTAAATCTCTGTTATCTTTCTCTGTATCTCTTTCTGCATTTTCCTCTTTCCTCCCTCATTCTTTATAATTGTACTCTTGTCTTTATTTTATTTTTCTGTTTTCATGTGGGATGTTCATGTGTGTGTGCCTGTGGGTATGTTTGTGTGTGGTGTGTATGTCTATGTGTGTGTGTGTATGTGTGTCTGTGGAGTGTGTGTGTTGGTGGTGTGTATGTCTGTGTGTGTCTGTGGGGCATGTGTATGTGTTTGGTATATGTCTATGTGTGTGTGTCTGTGTGTGTCTGTGTGGTATATGTCTGGTATATATCTGTGGTGAGAGTATGTGTGTGTGTGTATCTGTGTCTGGTATGTGTCTGTGGTTTGTGTGTGTGTGTGTCTGTGGGTTGTGTATATATGTCAGGTATGTGTCTGTGGTGTGTGTTTGTCTATGGTGTGTATGTCTGTGTATGTTTGATGGATGTATGTGCCTGTAGTTTGTGTGTGTGTCTGGTATGTATCTGTGGGGTACATGTTTGGTATGTGTCTGTGGTGTATACATATCTGTGTCTGTGGGTTGTATGTATGTGTCCAGTATGTGTCTGTGGTGTGTATATATGTGTGCCTGTGGTCTGTGCATGTCTGTGTGTGTCTATAGGGTGTGTGTGTGTATGTAGTATGTGTGTGTGTCTAATTGTGTGAGTGTGTGCTTATGTGGTATGTGTATATCTGTGGTGCCTTCGCCACAGTGTAAATGTGGAGGTCACAAGACAATATGCAAAGGAGTGTTCTTTCTTAGTCCCGAATGGGCTGGGATCAAACTCTGATCACCAGGCCTGGCAGCCAGTGCCTTTACCCGCTGGCCCATCTGGCTGGCCCAGTCTCCTTTCTTCTTACATGAGAGTATTTCTTAGGCAATCCAAGCTGGCCCCAACCCTGATTTGCTAGGTAGCCAGGGATGACTTTGAACTTCTGATCCTCCCGCTTCCTTCTCCAGAGCATTGGGATTCCAGTTGTGTACTACCACACTGGGTTTAAGCCTCCAATCTTCATAAACTCCCAATCTGAGGTTTTCTGTTACAGTAGCACAAAGCAAACTCAGACCCCAGGTGTTCATTACAAAAGCTCTTATAACGTAACAGCTTCGAGGGAGAACCCGGTGCCTCTGCCTCCCGAGAAGGCCTGGGAAGGACTACAGGAGGCAAATTGTTTTTTTGTGCTAGGCAGAACCCAGGCTGGGCTTTGAAGAATCCTCTACCTTCCCTGGTGTTGCTTGGCTGAGATGGAGAATCTTCCAGCTGGGCTGCCTTCCAGGCAGGCAGGCAGGATCCAAGTCACTTCTGCTTTCCCTTTTAGCACTTGGACCCAGGTGCCTGATGGATGGAGGGGCTCCGCGGCTCCCTCCTCCAGGAGCTCTGGCTAGCACAGCCGGGCAGTACTGTTGTCATTAGGAGGTATAAAATCCTAATTTATATTGCTGGGAGGGTAATTTATACACTAATGTAAATTTCTTTTACTGCTGATTTTTTGAGCAATTGATGTGCGATTATTCCCAGCTCCCTTCCAAGGCAATTCTAAAACCGTGGCTGCTAATACCTTAATATTCTCTGTGATTGCCAGCCATGATATGTTTCCCGGATCAAATGGATCCAGTGGGCTTTGACATAATTGGGTTAAAGATTTTTTTTTTCTTTTGCTTTCTGAGGTGTTTTTTTTTTAAAGATTTGTTAGGCTGAGTGGGGAGGGGGGGAAGTGACGGCATCAGCTTTTTGTTTGTGCTGTAATTTACTGAGAACTCTGTTCTCTTGTCGTGTGTGTGTGTGTGTGTGTGTGTGTGTGTGTATGTGTGCATAGGTGTGGCATGCATGTGGAGGCCACAGGGCAACCTTGGTTGTTATTACTTGGTTGTTACTACCTTGGTTTTGTTGTTTTGTTTGTTTGCTTTTTATCTTTTTTTTATTTTTGTATTTTTGGTTTTTGGAGACAGGGTCTCCACTGAACCTGGAGCTTACCAAGTAGGTGAGACCGAGAGTCACCCCCATCTGCAGTAGTCCCGCCTCTGCCTCTCACACACGCCATTGAGGAGATTATTAGCACATGACACTGTGCCTGACCCCTACCCCCCACTTTTGTCAATGTGAGTTATGAATGAACTCAGGCCCTTATGTTTGCAAAGTGAACACTTTACTGACTGGGCTATCTCCCCAGCTTTGTGTGTGTGTGTGTGTGTGTGTGTGTGTGTAGGTCAGGTTTGCTTGAATTTGCTGTGTAGCTGAGGTTGGCTGTCAGCACTCATTCACCTCTTGAATGCTGGGATTACAGGCGTGTGTCACCATGTCTGGCTCACTGGGGTTTTTGAGACCGAGATCTCACTCTGTAACCTGGGTTGATCCTGATCTCATAATCCTCCTGCCTCAGCATTCTAAACATTGTGGTAATAGACATGTGCCACCATGATTTATGGTTAAAGTACAGATGTATTTATGAAGCAAGCCTTGGTGGACATGAAATGTTTCAGAGCCTTGATTTCGACTTTCCCCACCACACCAACTGTAAAAACACTTTCTGTGATATGCTAGAATTGGGGTTCAGCAACCCTTCAACCCCTCCCTGGGGGATTCTAGGCAGGGGCTCTACCACTGAGCCACACCCCAGCCCCTCACTGGGGGATTCTAGGCAGGGGCTCTACCACTGAGCCACACCCCAGCCCCTTACTGAGGGATTCTAGGCAGGTGATCTACCACTGAGCCATGCTCTAGAACTCTTTACTTTTTAAGTAAATAAGTAAATAGTTTTAAAGTAAAAATAAATATAATTTAAAAAACAAATGATGTCCCGAGGGACAGCAACTAATGTTACCCTCTGGTCCTCATACCTAGACACAGACACAAAAACCCATTAAACAAGGACAGAGAGATAAGGGGGTCAGCTTAGATAGTCATTGCAAACTGGGCAAGCTGGATAGGATCAGGCAGGGAGAGAAAGGTTGTTGTTTTTTTTTCTTCCTGAAACATGACTGTCATCTCTGTCAAAACAAGTGACCAGTCAAAACATTTTTTAGACCAGCAAGTTGTTGGCCACACACTGTATAGCCTGGACAGACCTTGATCTCATAATTTTCCTTCCTCTGCCTTCTGCGTGTTAGTATGACAGGCTTGTGTCACTCCTCCTGGCTAGAGTTATTCTTAGTACACAGGGTTGACTGACTTCAGAACTATACACTACTGGGTAGACTCATGCTGCTCATTCATGACAATTTTACCACAGGCTTCAGTTTCTTCCTTCTTCATGTGGATATTTCAGTTATTTATTTTTAATTAAGCTTATGTGTTTATCTCTGTATAGTTATGTGCACATGAGTGCTGACACCTACGGAGGACAGAAGAGGGCGCCAGATCCCTCAGAACTGAAGTCACAGCTGGTTGTGAATCACCCGATAGGAGTTCTGCGAACCAAACTTGGGATCTCTGCTACAGCAACAAGTGTTCTTAACCACTGAGCTATCTCTCAGCCCTCTTTCTAGTTATCTTATCTCTTTTACATTTAAAATCGCAGTGTGTGTATGTGTGTTCTTGTGTGTATCTTGGCATGTGAATGCATGCATGCTATGGCTCATGAGGTTCCTGGTGAGTCTCCTGGTCATTTGCCCTTCTCTTTATAGGGCTGCCAGGTCTATAGATGCACACCACTGTCTGGCTTGTCTTATGTGGGCTTTAAGGATTGGGTTGAAGTTGTCAGGATTTCACAGCAAGCACTTTTCCCTTCTGAATCATCTCACTGGCCTAAGAAATGCTTTGAATAAAATCAACCGTTCTGTCCCTGCCTGGTCCTATCCAGCTTGCTCAGTTGGCAATACTCATCTGAGCTGACCCCCTTATCTCTCTGTCCTTGTTCAGTGGATTCTGAATATCTTGTGTCTGTGTCTAGGTATGAGGACTAGAGGGTAACATTAGCTGTTGTCCCTCAGGACATCATTTATGGCTTTTAAAATTATATTTATTTTTATTTTAAAAGTATTTACTTATTATTTTTTGTGTGTATAATGTGTGCATGTGTGCATACCATGGCACATGTGTTCATGTATGATAATAGCTTTATGGAGTAGGGTCTTTCTCCAGCTACCTTTATGTGTGTTCTGCGGATGGGACTTAGATTACAAAGTTTGTGCATGAAGCACCTTTATCAGCTGTGCCATCTCACTGGTCATTCACCTTGTTTTCTGATGTTGCCTGGATCGTACTAATTAGTCAAGGCTGGTTGGCCAGTGAGCACAGCGATCCTCCCGTCTCTACCTCTCCAATAAGGATTACAAGTATGGGGCTGGTGAGATGGCTCAGCAGGTAAGAGAACTGACTGCTCTTCCAAAGGTCCTGAGTTCAAATCCCAGCAACCACATGGTGGCTCACAACCACCTGAAATAAGATCTGATGCCCTCTTCTGGTGGGTCTGAAGTCAGCTACAGTGTACTTATGTATAAAACCTTTGGGCCTGAGCCGGGCCAACCAGAACGAGAAGGGTTGACCAAAGCAAGCAGAGGTCCTAAAAATTCATTTCCCATTAACTACATGAAGGCTCACAACCATCTGTATCTGTACCATTACAGTGTACTCACATACATAAAATAAATAAATAAAATCTTTAAAAAAAAAAGGATTACAAGTGTGTATCACTATGTTTGGCTTAAAGAAAAAATATCTGTCTACATTCCTATCTACCTATTCGTGGGTTCGTGGGTCAGCCAGTCTATTTATATGTATATATGTGTTTGTGTGTTTATGTGAGTTTATGTGGTATATGTGTGATATGTGTGTATGGGCACATGACCTCATGTGTGCAGTGGCCAGAGGAAGATGTTGGGTGGCCTGATGTATTACTTTCTACCTTATTCCTTTGAGACAGGGACTCTCATTGAATCTGGAGCTAAATCATAAACTGAATCATGGAGCCTAGGATGGATAATCTTGGTGTCAACCAGAAACACCTGGACAGAAGAATCCTTTCATTTCTGATTGATGTAGGGAAGGCCCAGCCCACTGTGAGCCTGGGCTACATAAGAAAGGTAAGTGAGTATGAGACAGAGCACACGAGGCAGTGAGCAGCATCCCGTGGTTTCGTTCTTAAGCTCCTGCCTTTGGCTTCATGATGGACTATAGCCAGTAAGCTAGAATAAACCCTTACCTCCCTGGATGCTTTTGGTCATATGATTGATCTCGGCAGCAGGAAGCAAACTGGAGCACAGCCTCAGGGATCCTCCTGTCCCCATGTTCCCATAGTGCCTGGGGTCCAGGTGCGCATAGCCATGCCCACCTTTTATGTGGGTGCTGGAGATTCAAACTTGAGATTTCTCCTGCTTGCAGAGCAAGCACTTGGTTCACTGAAAGATCTCCCAAGTTCCTGGTTTCTGAATTTCTAAAGGACATAGAGGGTGGGACTAGTGACCTAAGATGTCCATCTAAGAGGTTCTCCGGACTCTTGTGGTGCATTTTGACTGTGGACTTGATTGGATTGGAGAGACACCTGGGAGATTTGTAAAGCACACTTCTGGGTATGTCCTGGGAGATTTTGGAAAGACCAATCTTGAATATGGACAGACATCCCACAAGGTGTAGAATAAAAGAGGAGGAAGGATGAAACACCTTGGCACAAACATGCTCTCCTGTTCCCAGCCTCTGTGGTGAGCAGCCTCCACTGTGTGTTTCCACTGCCATAATGGCCCACTTCACCATAACCCCAATGTGACAGAGGCAGCCACCTCTGAGCCCAGTTAAGCCTTTCCTCCTGCAAATTATTTTTGGCCTTGGGTATCTGTCACAGTAATGAGAAGTCTGGGCAACACACAGTCTCCAAGAGAGCTGGGGGCACTTCTAGGCTCAGCTAGAAAGGACCCACCAGACCATTCTCGGCTCCATTTTCTCTTAATTAGTTCTAATTTCTCTGTCATCATTATGGAGTGACATTGAAAGCCTTCAAGTCCCTGTAAGCAGCTGGCAGTAGCTGGCTTCATTAATCTTGCCCATTCCTGCCTATTGAAGATTGCTGTTTGCTTTAAAGATGATGCACACATTTAAGTGCTCCTAACCACTGAGCCATCTCTTAAGCTCCGTCTTTTTATTTCTTTTGAGACAGGATCTCATGAGCCCAGGCCGGTCTTGAATTGGCTATGTAAGTCCAAGATGGCTTCAAACTTCCAGTTCTCTGTGTCTGTCTCCCCTTGTGAATCAATGGTATCACTGGGGTAGAATCCACGAGTTCATTCTTCCCGAAGGAGCTGAACTCTGATGGTGATTGTATAGAAAACTATACAATCACCTTTTCTAGTGCTGTGATAAAACACAGGACCAAAAGCAGCTTGTAGAAAGAAGACTTTATGTGGGCTTATGGTTCTAGAAGAATAAGAGTCCACCATGGAGGGGTGGCATGGCAGCAGG
Source organism: Mus caroli (assembly GCF_978045245.1). Lineage (NCBI taxonomy): Eukaryota > Metazoa > Chordata > Mammalia > Rodentia > Muridae > Mus > Mus caroli. Next base: position 138,182,754 of record NW_028227259.1, on the reverse strand, counting down.
CAGGAGCAAGGAGGGGGAGAGTTCACATCCTTAACTGCAGGCATAAAGCAGAGAGAATGAACCAGAAGCAGGGAGAGGCTACTAACGCTCAAAGCCTGCCCCTAGTGGAGTACTTTCTCTAGCTAGGCTGTATCATCTCTACAAAGAGTCCTACCAACTGGAACCAAGTGATCAAATGCCCGAGCCCATGGAGTCATTTCTTACTCAAACCACCACGCTCCCAATCCTCTTCTCTTCTTCCCCTCCTACTCTCTTCTTTCTTCTTCCTCTCTCCTCCCCCATCATATTCTACATTCCTTCCCTCCTCCCACCAATCCCTATTTCCATTTGCATCCATCCTCCTCTTCCTTTCTTCCCCTCTTTTTCTTTCCCTCATCCTTGTTCTCCTTCCCCTCCCCTCCCCTTCCCCTCCCCTCCCCTTCCCCTCCCCTCCCTTCCCCTCCCCTCCCTTCCCCTCCCCTCCCCCTCCATCTCCCCTCCCCCTCCGTCTCCCCTCCCCTTCCCCTCCCCTCCCCCCTTCCCCTTCCCTCCCCTGGTTGTACTCTTCAGATGGATGGTCCTTGTTGAGCCCAGAGAGACGATCTCTTCTACATTCAGTGTGTGATGGCTAATCTTGCTTGTCAGTTTTGCTACATCTGGAAGTAACTAAAATCCAAAAAGGGCACGCCTGTGAATGATTTTTTTTTTTAAATAATTTGAAGTAGGTGGATCCATTTCTAATCCTGACCTTTGAGGTAGGAAGACACATGCCTTTAATCAGGATGACACACATTTAATCTGGGCCATGCCTTCTGCTGGAAACCTATATATAAGGACATGGAAAAATTTACTTTTTCTCTTTATTTGCTTGATCTTGCCTTGTTAGCACATCCATTCCTTCACTGGTATTAGAGCCTAGGGATTCTTAGGGATTCCAGTGTACACGGAAGACCAGCTGAGACATCCAGCCTTGTGGACTGAGCAACTACTGGATTCTTGGGCTTTCTGTTTACAGTCAGCCATTGTTAGATTAGCTGAACCACAGTGCATATGTGTGTGTGTATGATATAGTGAATCTCTATCTATCTATCTATCTATCTTTCATTCTGTTTTGTTTTTGTTTTTGTTTTTATCGAGATAGGGTTTCTCTGCATAGCCCTGGCTGTCCTGGAACTCACTTTGTAGACCAGGCTGGCCTCGAACTCAGAAATCTGCCTGCCTCTGCCTCCCAAGTGCTGGGATTAAAGGTGTGCACCATCATGCCCGGCTTCTATCATTCATTCTATTGATATTCATTCTAACCCTGGCTAATATGCAGGGTAAACTGATATATTTTGTGATTGTTAATATTTTGAGGCAAAGTCTGGATTTGTAACCCATATTGACCTGGACTGCCCAATGCTCCTGCTTCACACCACCCGAGTGCTGGGATGACAGGTGTGCACCATCACCCTCATCAAATTGGTGCCTCCTTGACACCTAGGCAACCATCCTGCTTTGTTGGAGGTGCCCATAGATCAGGGGACTAAGGTTGTGTCTCTAGGAAGGAGAACTCTGGGCTGGGGTTGACTTGGGCTCAGAGGCATCTATTCGAGTCTTTTGCTTGGCACTCCTTGCCTCTTCTGCTTCTGGATTCCCCTCCAGCTGCCTTTGGTGGCTCAGCCTAGCCGCTGACAGAGGTGATTACAGCTTGTGAATGATAACATAATTCAGTGCCCCTCAAGGAGAGTCGCTATCAGAGAGACTTTTTTCTAAGAGGGGAAAAATATATAATATAGTGGTTGAAAAGGGCTATCTTTCTTCCTAGAAGAACAGTTATTAATCTCTTCCTAGTACATTTTCATATCATTCTAGACATTTATTTCCAGGCCGTGATATTATAAAACCAGGCTTCTGTGTCAGTTTTGATGCGGTGTAACACGCCGGAACATGAAAAGGCGTAATTACCGCCGTGGCCATCGGAATTGCTAACGAGAGCCTGACATTTTCAAATCAGCACTAGTTCTCAGTGATCTGGAAGCGGGGGGGCCTCAGCTACAACTGCTGCATGTCAATGAGGCAGGTCAGGCTCTGAGCACAGCAGAGGGACAGGGCTGGGTGGGCTCACTTGGATTCTGTGAGTTGAATTTAGTGACCAGCCCTGATGGATCAGCATGAGAGGAAGAATATTTATTTCAACACTGCCCTTGGCTGTCCAAGGGGCAAAGTTTGTGTGTGTGTGTGCATGTGTATATGTTTGCATGTGTGCATGTATGTGTGCATGTGTGTGTGCATGTGTGTATGTGTGTATGTGTGTGCATGTATATGTTTATGTGTGTTAGTGCACATGTGTGTAGGAGGTCAACCCGTTAGAAGTCTTTTCTCATAAACCATTCATGTTTTTTTTCAAGACAGGGTTTCTTTGTGTATCACTGGTTGTCCTGGAACTCTCTCTGTAGACCAAGCTGGCCTCAAACCCAGAGATGTGCCTACCTCTGCCTCCTGAGTGCTAGGATTAAAGGCATGTGCCATCCTCCACCTGAACATGACATCTGCATTAAAAATATTTTATTTTTAAGTATGTGGGTATGTGTGATACAGAAAGAGATACATAGACACAGAGGCACATGTCTGTAGACATACAGCATACAGGTAAACACACACACACATACACACTGAGGAGAGGAGAGATAGGAGATAGGAGATAGGAGAGAGAGAGAGAGAGAGAGAGAGAGAGAGAGAGATATGAATGCAGGTACTTACAAAGACCAGAACAACTTATCGGCTTCCCTGGAGCTATGGTTACAGGGTTTCGGGCCATTGTGTGCCAAATTGTGGGTGCTGGAAACTGTTCTTAGGTTTTTAACAAGAGCAGTAAGTGCTCTTAACCATCTCTCGAGTCCCATGTAATAAATATATATGAATGAATATTTAACATTTATTGTATGCACATACTTGTATATGTATGCCCACCACAGTATACTTGTGGAAGCCAGAGAACAACTTTTGAGGGGTCAGTCCCTCCATTCATCATTAGGGGTTCAGGAGATCAAACTTAGTTGTCAGGCTTGGTAGCAAGGCCTTTATCCACTGAGCTCTCACTGGCCCACCTTGTTGTTTGAGATAGGGTCTCTCAGAAGAACCTGGAATTCACCAACTAGGAAAAAATGGCTAACTAGCGAACCCCAGGGTTCTGTCTCTGCCTCCCCAGTGCTCGTTTTGTACATCACCGTAGCTATGGTGGTTTTGTTATTGTTGTTGCTGTTGTTGTTCTGGGAATCAAACTCAGGTCCTGCTGTTTGAGCAGCAAACACTTTACCAACTGAGTTATCTCTCAGCTCTGGCACAGAAGCATTCTTTGAGTTGAAGTCCTCAAAAAAAAAAAAAAATATCGAGAGACCAAAGGTGTTTCTTCACCTTCAGATTGCGTGTCCTGTTAGCTTTAACTGTCAACTTGACAAGGCTTAGAGTTATCTGAGAAGGGAGTTTCCATTGAGGGGTTTCCTAGATCAGATTGGCCTGAGGACATGTCTCTTGGGGATTGCCTTGATTGTTAATTGATGTAAGAGGGTCCAGTCCACTGTGAGCTGCACCATTCCCTATGCAGGTGGTCCTGGGCTGTATAAGAAAGCTGTCTAGTCATGAATGTGTGAGCAAGCTAAGAAGCAGTTATTACTCCATGGTTTCTGCTTCCAATTCCTGCCTTGACCTCCTTCAGTGATGTATTATAACACGAATTTCCTTTTCTTCCCCTAAGTTGCTTTTGGTTAGAGTATTTTATGACAGCAACAGAGACAAAATTCGAGCTCCAAATGACTGGAGGCTTGTCTGCACTCTTTGCCTTTAGTTCTCACTTATCCACTGGGTAGACGGGCCAAGCCTCCTTGTGGCTGTATGAAGTCTGGATTTTCCTGAGCCATCCTGTTCTTTTCCTTTCCATGGTTTGAGTTGATGCTGGAATGCTCCTCACAGGCTCATGTGCTTGAACTCTTAGTTCCCAGCTGGGCACACTATTTTGGAAAACAGTTGGAAGCTCTGGGGCAGGAGGTGTGTCTGGTCAAAGCAAGTCACCAAAGGAAGGCCTTTGAGACTTACAGTCCAGCCCCATTTCTGTCCCTCTTCCTGTTGTTTGATCCACCAATGAGTGAGAAGCCTCCCCGTGGGCACTCCCACTGCTGTGGACTTCCACTATGCTTTCTACCACATTGAACTGAAGCTGTGAGCCAAAAGAAAATTTCCTCCTTTAAGTTGACTGATGAAAAACTAACATAATTCTGTTAGGTAGCTTTTGTTACTGTGATAAAGTATCTGGGCAGAAGAGCAGAAGATACTAGACAAGCACTTTCCTGAGCCACGCCCCCGGCCCCTCCCTGGGGGATTCTAGGCAGGGGCTCTACCACTGAGCCACGCCCCCAGTCCCTCACTGGGAGATTCTAGGCAGGGGCTCCACCACTGAGCCACATCCCAGCCCCTCACTGGGGGATTCTAAGCAGTTGCTTTAAACACTGAGCCATACCCTTATCCTCTTTTGATTTTTAATTTTGATACAGACTTTACATATTTGCTCAGATTAACTTTGAACTCACTCTGTAGTCTTGGCAGGTCTTGAACTTGTGATCCTCCCTAAGTAGCTGGAATGATGAATTCCGAAGTCAGGGCAGATGAACAAGGAAAGCTCTTATTTAATGGATCTTACTTGGGTGATTCTTAGGCATAGTGAGCTGTGGTGAGAGTCCTGTTCTACATCCCAGTGGCTCAGGGATGTGGCCAGTGGTGGTAGACCACTATGGTTTTCTCTAATACCTTTGGCCTGGTAACGAGGGAAGTCACACAGTGCTGGCCACTCAGGGCCTTGGTGATACTCTTCATGTGCCAAAGATTCGGAAAAGAGCCCTGTTACACCTGTATGTATATTATTTTTCTTTTATTCCCACCTTCAGAGACATCCTTCCTCACTTACTATTTCTTTACATCTGTCTTTTGCATCTCTCATTTTTTATCTCCATCCACCTATCCATTCACCCACCCATCCATCCATCCACACATCCACTCATTCATGAACCTACCCATCCATCCACCCATCCACTCATCCATCCATTCATCCATTGACCCACATATCCACCCACACATCCATCTACCCACCCATCCATGCACCCACCCATCCATGCACCCATCCATACATCCATGCATCCATGCATCCATGCACCCACCCATCCATGCACCCACCCATCCATGCACCCATCCATACATCCATGCATCCATGCATCCATGCACCCACCCATCCATGCACCCACCCATCCATGCACCCATCCATACATCCATGCATCCATGCATCCATGCACCCACCCATCCATGCACCCACCCATCCATGCACCCATCCATACATCCATGCATCCATGCATCCATGCACCCACCCATCCATGCACCCACCCATCCATGCACCCATCCATACATCCATGCATCCATGTATCCATGCATCCACCCACCCACCCATCCATGCATCCATGCATCCATCCACCCACCCACCCACCCACCCATCCATCCACCCACCCATCCATGCACCCATCCATACATCCATGCATTCATGTATCCATGCATCCATCCACCCACCCATCCATGCATCCATGCATCCATCCACCCACCCACCCACCCACCCATCCATCCACCCATCCATGCATCCATCCATTCATCCATTGACCCACATATCCACCCACACATCCATCCATCCACCCATCCATCTACTTGTCTGTCTCTCTATCTGTCATCCTTTATCCATTTATCATCTTTCCATTCACCCTCCACCCTCACTGCTCTGCCCCTTTATTCAACGATGCATCATTCACTGGTCCATTCACTTGCCCATCGATTGCTATAGAAGGAATTCAGGATGAAGACAAACCTCCAAGGAGCTGAGTTTCCCTGAGGTGGCACTAAAGTGGTCATAGATCACTCTTTAGAGCTGCCTTCCCTGGTGAGGGCTCAGTTTCCTTGTCTATAAAAAAAAGGTGGAGTTGGGGCTGGAGAGTTAGCTAAGTGTTAAATAGCATTTGTTGCCCTTACAGAGGACCTGAGTTTGATTCTCAGTACCCACAAGGGGGGTCACAATGGTCTGTAACTCCAGCTCCAGAAGATCCAATACCCTATTCTGACTTCCATAAACCTCAGGCACACATATATGCACATGCACACATGCAGGCAACAATCCATACACATAAAAATAAATAATTCTTAATAATAAAAGGCTGAATTGAACCAGATGTCTCAAATGCCCCCATGAGTATGTGGCGCTTGGAACCCTCTTGGATCCTCTTTAGCGGAGACTCCAGGCTTTCTTTCCGGCTTGAGAACTGTTTTGCAGCCACAACTGGGTCTCTGGGGCAGCAGGGAAGCCAGAAGCCAAGAGGCCACCTGGCACGAGTGAGCGATGAGAACGGGAATGATTTGTGAGGCCATAGTGGAGGGTGGCAGGACTGGGGTTTCCTGGGGCGGCTGGCATACTCTGACATCTGCTATTTTTCACTTCAGTGTGACTGATTGGCTCCAGATGGGCCCCTGTAGACTGTTTTCAGCTGTGCTTGGAAGTGTGCCAACTGGCTGCGTCTTATCTTCGAGACCTCTCAGTGGTAGAGGACTTCATCCTAACTGCCAAAGCCAAGAGGCCAGTGGATGTTACAAGAGGACCCTGATTCCAAAGGACCCCTTGTTCCCCTGAGCAGCTTCCCTCAGTTCAAAGACACTCTTGCCCTGGATTTTGCAGGGCTGGGGTGTGTGCGCTGTGCTCGGCAGAGCTGGATGGTGGCAAAGCTCCCAGCTTGAGGGAGGCTGTTGCGTTAGGTCAGCCAGTTCTCTGGGCTAATGCCTGTTTTTCTTCTGCAGCCTACAGGAAATCTGACCTCACTGAAGGGACTTGGGCAGTGGTCCTAGTCTCTAACATTTTTTTTTTTCTTTCACAGATCCTCTAGCTTCAATTGACTCACAACCTTGGGGGACAAAAACCATTTGCTTTCTGAGTCTTTCACAGAACAGTTTGGCAGAGGGAGAAAGACCCCTGGCCAGACATCAGGACACTGAGTGGAAACAGGAATTGGTAGTTTCCAGGCCAAGTGACTTTGGACTCTCTTGGACCTAAATTTTCTCTATCATAACTGAAGACACTTTTTTTGTTTCTGTCTGTATGCATGCTAATGAGTCTCAGTGATCTACCTGCCTCTACCCTTCCATCCATGGAGAACAAGGGTGTGTCCCTACACCTGGCTGGCTGCCTCCCTCCCCCCTTCCCTTTCTCATGCATGTGTGTGTGTGTGTGTGTGTGTGTGTGTGAGAGAGAGAGAGAGAGAGAGAGAGAGAGAGAGAGAGACTTTGTGTGTGTGTTTCCGTGTGTGTGAATGTGTGTATCTTGGTGTGTGTCTGTGTGTATGAGAGTATATATATGTGTGTCTCTGTGTATGTGTTTGTGTGTGTGTGTCTATTTGTGTGAGAGAGACTGTGTATGTCTGTGTGTGTCCGAGTGTGTGTCTGTGTGTGTGAGTGCATCTGTGTGTGTGTGTGACAGAGTCTGTCTGTCTCTCTTTGTGTGTGTGTCTGTGTATGTGAGAGAGATTGTGTAGGTCTGCGTGTGTCTGAGTGTGTGTGAGAGTGTATCTCTCTCTCTCTCTGTATATAGTCCATATATGGAGGTCAGGGGACAACTTTGTGCAACTGTTTCTCAACCTATACTTTTTATATGGGACATGGCTCTGGGCATGGGATTCAGGTCCCCTAGCTTGTAAGGCAAGCCCTTCACTGACTGCCATTTCCCCAGCCCACTGTTACCTTTCTGAAATCGATGATCCATTTCCTGTGGAGTTGAACACTCCTGGTGTCTCTAGCTTCCTAAGGTGGAAACACAAGTAGAGGAGTGGGAAATGTTATGAAAATGTCATTTCAGGGCAGTGTCTCAGCTGTGACAGTCCCAAATGTAAAGGTTTGAATGTGGAATGGCCTTAAGAGGTTCACATATTCTATATCGGGCCTCCAGCTGGTGGCACTGTACCCCTCCAGTTGGTGGCGTTGTTCTTGGAAGATTGTGGGAACGTTGGGAACTGGAGCCTCACTGGAGGAAGGAGCTCACTGGGCCTGGTGTGTGTGCGGAGTAGGCCTAGAGCTATTTTATCCTTGACTATTTCCAGTCTAACTTTCCACTTTCTAGGCATCTCTTCCATTCCATCTGCCTAGCGTTTAGGGACTGAAAACTCTGAAACGGTGCATGCAGATAAATCCTTCCCCCTTAAGTTAGGTATCGAGCCACACTAACAAGTGACATTTGTCAAGCATACTTTCCCTACCCAGGGCCCTGACCTTGCAGGGCTGAGATGGAGGAGCCCACAGGGGTAGGTCACTGTGGTCTCTGTAGCATTTTCTGCTTGGATAATAAAGTTAAGGGTTTTGGCTTTCACACTGGTTTCTCCTCTTAGTTTTACTAGATAGCTCACCCCTCCAGGCTCCCCACCTGAGTCTATTTGGGTTACTATAACAAAGATTCTATACACTGGTTGACTTACTTGGCACTCTGGAGGCTGGGAAGCTCATTGTGCTGATAGAGGTCATGTTTAGTGAGTATCCAATTTCTTGTTCATAAATGCGTGTCTTATTCTGTCCTGTGACATAGACAAAAGAGCTCTCTGGGGTCTCCATGCAAGGGCACGAAGGCCATTTGTGAGGAGTCCACCCTCACAACCTCTCAAAGACCCCACCCCCTAGAAAGTCAACATGTGACTTTGAATGGGGACACAAGTACTCCGTTCACAATGATCGCCTCCACAATTGTAGGTCAAGGTTGAACACCCATGGAAGGTTGAACATCCATGGGTCTCTCCTCTTCCTTTTCATTTTCTACTTCTGCTTCCATTCTTGCCTCTTCCTTCTTTCTCCCTCCTCCTTCCCCTCCTCCTTTTTCTCTTGGCTCTTTCTAATGGTATATATTTTTTCTACACAGCACCGGGTTTCATAAGGACATGTTCACTCAAGTAAATAATGAACTTGAACCATGTTACCTGGCCTGCACTCTCTCCCTCCTTTCCCTCCCCACTCTTTCTTTTTTTCCTTTTATTACACTTAGTATTTTTTATTTCTATTTTTTTAAATGTGTGTGTGTATGTGTGTTTGTGGGCATGGACATACTACAGCATTTGTGTGGAGGTCAGAGACAACTTGGCAGATGTTGGCTCTCTCCTTCCACTTGATGGATGGTCCTGGAGATTGAACTCAGGTCCTCAGGCTTGACAGCAGGAGTCTTTACACACTGGGCCATTTTGCTTGTTCCAATTTTTCTTAAAGGAACATTGCTTGAATGGCTTGAGGGTTCAAAAGGTTTGGACATGGTTAAAGGTGTGGGTGGGTTAAAGCATAGTCCTGCCTAGTTCCCCCTCCCATTCTCTTGCTCTTATTTTTGTGTGTATGTTATGTGTATCATCATGTGTGTGAGAGTGAGTGAGTGCAAGCCCAGTCGGTGTGTGGATGTCAGAGGGAGCCCCCCCCCCAGTGTTCAGCCTCTCCTTCCAGCTGTTTGGGACAGGGTCTTCTTAGTGTTCACTGCTATCTATGCCAGGCTAACTGGCCCAAGAGACTTTGAAATTCTCCTGTCTGGGCATCCCATTTAGACAGAAGTGCACTGGGATTATAGATGACTGCCACTCTGTCTGCTTTTTACATAGATTCTGGGGATTTGAACTTAGCAGGGTCAGGCTTGTGTGGCAAGTGCTTTGCCTACTGAGCTACCCTCAGCCCTATACTCCTTCTTTTCAATGTTCCTTTGGTTGACAGAGGAGGAAAACATATGGCCACACGTTAGTGTCTGGGATTACTTATGCTGAAACTCCTCCTCTAGGGATGTCCCTGTCCTGTGGTTTACAACTGGCCTAAGCCAACTTGGCTACTCTAATGGTGTCATCACGGGTCACCCTGCAAACAGAATGAGGCTACCCAGGTCACTTGTAGTAACTACCAATAATTTCAAATGAATAAAGGGTCTGAATTATACCTCAAAATGCATTGGCCAAGTCTTTCTGCTCCCACAACTTGCCTGTCTGTGCAGCCTAGACTTTGACTGACTTATGTTTTCTAAAATGGCTAACCAGCTAACTCCCTGGCTACTTCCCACGATAGGCTCCCCAAACCTGAGGGGGATGTTCATTCATTGACGGGTGTCCAAAGAATGCAGCCATCATGCCCTGCTTGGCCTGGATCATGGCTTTCTCATGAGCAGGTCAGACAAGCTTCCACTGGGACTGTGCAATGACCCCCTTCTCCATGTTGGAAAAAAAATGCACAGAATTGACTTGGGGTATGGTTCAACAGGTAGATGCTTGCCTGGGTTCTATCCCAACACTGCATAAAACAGATGTGGCGGCATACAACTGTAATTCCAACATCTCACTGTGTGTGTATAAGCAGGAAGACTGGAGTTTCAAATCCATCCTCAGCTTCATAAAGAATTAGAGGCTAGCCTGGGTTACGTGGGGCATCAAAATGAAACTTGCTGCGTAGTCTGGGCCGGGACAGAGAAAGGTAGGATGGCTTTAATCTCAGTCATGTGTAGATTCTGGGAGGACCAGGCTGCTCCAGGCATGTACAGGCCATGGCATCTTCAAACTTGCTACATAATCCATTTTTGATCCTCAGGATTCTTTCTTTTGTCACATGAGTGCCGAGATTCCAGGCGTATACAACAATGTTCATCTTCTTGGGCTTTGTTTTTAAACAAATGTTTTTAAGATGCAGATAGAGGTCAGGGTAAGCGGTCTGTCCCCAGCTTCATGTAAAGGCCTAATTCCTTAACACAACCAACCAGAAGGAAAGGTCACTGAGAAGGGATAAGATCATGAGGATGTTGCTCTCATGAATGGGTCTTTCTCAAGGGAGTGGATTAAGTTTCTAAAGACTGAGTTAGGTCAAATGCTCCACCAATTTACCATGCCCCTAACACCTTACTGGGGGATTCTAGGCGTGTGCTCTTCAACTGAGCCATACTTTTAGTCTCCCATAGGGGGATTCTAGATAGGAGGTCTATAGCTGAGCCATGCCTCTAGCCCCTCATTGAGGGATCCTAGGCCAGGGCTCTATCCACTGTACCACACTCCTATCCCCTCCCTGGGGGATTCTAGGAAGGGGCTCTGCCACTGAGTCATGCCCTCAGCCCCTCACTAGGGGATTCTAGGCAGGGGCTCTACCACTGAGCCACGCCCCCAGCCCCTTCCTGGGGGATTCTAGGCAGGCACTCTACTATTAAGCTATACCATCAGCCTATTATTTTTGTTTTCAGAATTCTCGAAATGCATCCGCTATCATTTGATTCCATCATTATGCAGCTCGATTTCTGTTTTTAATCATGGCCGCAGGAACAGAAATGCATCTTGTTGGGGGAGTGCTACCTCCATCAAACAAATGCCGAGCTCTCCGCCGTCTCGCTGTGATCTTTTCATCTATTCAAAACGGCACTGAATGCTGTGATTTATTAGTGGTAGCCCGGAGAGGAGGAGGAGATCCAGAGAAAAATCAAAAAAATATGCAGACAGTCGGCTTCCAGACAGGCAGAGCGTAAGTGGAGAGATTTTTGTGTTACTTTATTTTCTTTGATTAGCATGTAAGGATTGGATTTATTAGCAGAGTATAGTATTTTATTTGAACTCATACACCCAGCTTTTTCCCCTCCCTCTTTCTCTGTCTCTCTCCTACTGCCCCCACCCGTGTATGTGTGTGTGTGTGTGTGTGTGTGTGTGCCCGAGGTTGACATTAGGTTTTTCTCAATTGTACCCCACTTGGCCTTTTAAGGCAAGCTTTCCCACTTGGATCCAAAGCTCACAGATTTAGCTCGTTTAGTTAGCCGCTTTGCCCCAGGGATCCTGTCTCCACCTCTTCTGCACCGAGAATATGCTACACCCATCTGATATTTACAAGGGAGCTGGGGGTTCAAACTCCAGTCCTCATGGTTTTATGGCGAGTGCTTTGCTCACTGAGCCACCCCTACAGTCCCCTTGGTTATGAGACAGGGTCTCCCTGTGAAGCCCAGGCTAGCCTCAAACTCACGGTCATTCTGCCCCAGGTTTCCAATGCACCTAGCCCCCTCCCTTTCTTTTACTGTCTCTTTCTCCTCTTTCCTTCCCTCTTCCATCTCCTTCCTTTGAAAATTTGCTATTCTGTCCCCTCCCCGCCCCCCCAGGATCTCATATAGCCCAGGTTGGCCTCATACTTGCCATGTAGCTCAGGTTGGCCTTGAACTCCTGATGCTCCTGCCACAGCCCCTCAAGGGCTGGTATTATAAGTGTGCACCATCATGCCTCACTTCCTGATCTGTATTACCGGAGCCTTTGAACTTCTATCTTCTTGCTCTTTTTAAAGTCCATCGTGGCTTATTGGGAACTACAGTCGTGTCTCTGAGGCCTTGAACCCCAGAACTTAGTCCTTCTGTCCAGCTGTAGTCCCAAATTCCCTCAGCCTCTAGTATTACTACTGTAGTCCTAGCATTGCTGGATGTTGTAGCTACACTGGTGATGTAGTCTTCCTTAGGCCATCCCTCCTCCCATCAGCTCCTCCCCTGCACTTCTCCTTAGGAAGAGCCATGCGAACACTCCCAGCTTCCTCTCCTGCTACCCTTGAGTCTGCTGAAGTCTCACAGCATCCCCATTAGAACTGTAGCCCTTGCAGGGGTAGCTGGTTCACTCAGCTGTTGCAATCCTCTCTCTGAGAAGCTTTGGACCTGGGGATTCCTTGTCTAGGTCTGAATGGGGTGGTGGTGGTCTAATCCCATGGGCACAGAAGAGTTAAGGTGCCAGTGGTTGCAGATGTATGTGCGTGTGTGTGTACATGCATGTATGCACATGCTCACAAGTGTGTCTCTGTGCATGTGGTGGCCAGAGGCCAAACTCAGGTGCTAGTCTACCTTGTTTTTTGAGACAGGTCTCTCATTGGCTTGGAAATCTCCAAGTAGGCTCGGCTGGCTGGTCAATGGACCCTGGGGATGGGGCTGTCCCTACCTCTCAAGCATGCGCATTATTAAAGCCCAGTTTTCTTTCTTTTTTCTTTTTCTTTTTCTTCTTCTTTTTTTTTTTTTTTTTTTGTCTCCCCAGCTCCTCTATTGCAGTTTAACACCTCAACACCTCAACTCAACTAACTTTCTAACTCTTCAGCTCTAAACCTGCTCTTTCTGCAGCGGTCCTCCATTCCTTTAGTAAGAGGTTGAACCTTGTGGTGCCTGTGTCTGAGAGTCTCAGAGGCCTTCTCAGTAGCTCCTTTTGCTTAGCGCACCACAGTCAGGATGTCAGCGCCATGGCCACAGATCACCATCTGAAGAGCTGCCACCTGGTCTCACCCTCACCTTTTTTTTTTGTCAGGACCACTTAAATTGTGTCTCCGCATGATCCTGTGGCTTGACCCCCTGTCTCCTTCCTTCCTTCCTTCCTTCCTTCCTTCCTTCCTTCCTTCCTTCCTTCCTTCCTTCCTTCCTTCCTTCCTCCCTCCCTCCCTCCCTCTCTCTCTCTCTCTCTCTCTCTCTCTCTCTCTCTTTCTTTCTTTTTAATTTTGCAGTGTGAGGATGGGATCCAGGGACACAGGCCTTTGAGTCAAAGACCCACTAAGCTCCATTTCAGCCCAAAGTCACAACCCCAGCACAGAGCTCCACCCCCCAGTTCAGAGCCCACCTCCAGCCTAGTGTTCTACCCCCAGTTCAGAGCTCCCACTCAGAGCTCCATTTGCAGCCTAGTGCTCCACCCTTTGTTCAGAGTTCCACCTCTACCTCAGAGCTCCACCCAACCCCAGAGCTAAACCCCCAGCCTTGTGCTCCACTCCCAGTTCAGAGAGCTCCGCCCCCCATTCCAGAACTCCGCCCTTAGCCTAGAGCCCCACCCCCAGCCTAGTGCTCCACCCAGTCTAGACCTCCACCACATCTCCGCCTAGAGATCCACTGCAGCCCAGGCAGGATCTTCCCTGTCAACCCTTTGGATCCTTATCAGAGGGTGAGGCCTCACATCCTAGGCCCCAAGCAGGAGTTCATTCCTTTTTCCTCTCAGAGTCCAGGTTCTTGATTGCCTGCTCAGGGATCCTAGAAATCCCACGTGGGAATTAGGACCTCGCTCCACAACTCCTATTGCACATGTAGGTAGTGAGGTTCCTCAGGGGAACCCAGCCAACAACTGCCTCCAGATAGCCTCCAGAAAGCTTAATGCATCGCGGTACAATACGCAGCTTTGACCAGTAGATGGCACTGTGGTTGTTTCCAAAAGGCAGCTGAGGCTTTTGGAGAAAGAAAATGTCCAAATGGCAGCAACAGCTGCACTCCGAACCCTGCAGGGAGCTTTCAAAAGCATTAACCCCTGAGTGGTAGGAAAGCAGGAGCTGGAGGCAGGGGGGGGGGGGGGGGATCTTAACCCTCGGAGGCCAGGCCAGAGGAGCAAGGGGCAAGCGGAGGCAGGAGAAAGCAAACTGCAGGGTGCCCTTTCTTAGGGACAGCCAGGGGCTCAGTTAGCCCGGGGGTGGGGTTTGGAGCCACTCTGCCACTCCGTTGGGGGTGGTTTTCTAGAGATGAATGCAGCTGGGAGCCCCGTGCTGACTGTGTGAGATTGCCCTGCAGTTTCTTTTTAGTAACCACTTTGGGCCACTTATTTAAATCGTGGCTCCTCTACCGGTGAAGGCCAGGAACATTTCTTCTTCTTCGTTTGTGTTGGTTTTTCAGAATACTCGACGACAGGTATCAGATGCCTTAGAAATAGTTGTTGAACCAATGCCTAATTGATTAGATGGATAAATAAATTTTGGATTTGGGGGTGGTGGTGGTGAGGAAATTGAACCTTTCCCTTTGTTGAGAATTGAACCCAGGACCTCCTGTGTGTTAGGTAAGTGCTCTGTCAATGAGTTTCAGTCCTGAGAGTCAGCACCCTCCCCCCATGCCCTACCTCAGGAAACGATAGCATTAAGGATGCTGCTTATTTGGTACAGGGTTTATTGACTATGCTGGAAGCCCCAGGTTTCATCTCACACAGCACAACCCGAGCGAGCGAGCGCTTGGGAGGTGGCAGTAGGAGGTTCAGAAGTTCAAGGTCATCCTCCACTACTCCTGCAGTTCAAAGCCAGCCTGGAGTTTCTGAGACCCTGACTCATAGATAACTAAGTACATTTCCAAATTAAAAAAAAGGGTGGGGGGGGATGGGGGTTGGGGTGATGGCTCAGTGGTTACAATGCTTGTTGTGCAAACTGGAGGACCAGAGGTTGGATCCCAAGGACCCAGGGAATGGCAGGTGGGTGTGGCAGGTGGGTGTGGCAGGTGGGTGTGGCAGGTGGGTGTGGCAGGTGGGTGTGGCAGGTGGGTGTGGCAGGTGGGTGTGGCAGGTGGGTGTGGCAGGTGGGTGTGGTGGCTTGCCTGTAAACCCAGCCTCTGAATTTAGAGATGGAGGAGCCAGGGAGCAAACTGGCTAGAGAGGAAACCAGCTCTATCAGTGAGCTCTGAGTTTAACTGAGAGATTAGGCCTCAAGAAGAATAAGAGAAAGGATTGGGGAATATTTCACATATCAGTCTTGGGCCACACACACACACACACACACAAGCTTACACATATATGAACATGCATGCACACCCCACATACACATGAAAAGAAAATAACAATAATAATGACAAACAACAGGACTCCCTGTTTGTGGTGGTACATGCCTTATAATCCCTGTAGGTTGGGAAGCGGAGGCAGGAGGATGGTCACCATTCCAGGCCACCATGGCCTACATAACGACATGTCTCAACAACAGGCATAAGCCCAGACAGGGAATTTCAAATGTCTGCCTTGGTGTCTTTCAGTGCTGACCCTCTCGTCTGCATCCATTGCGGTACCAAGAGCTAGCCAAAACTCCTTCCCCACATCACATCTCCATACATCTGTCAGATCTGTGCTTCTCAATTCCCTCGGATCCATATTCATCCTTCTTTAGCAATTTATCTCTATCACATCCTCCCTTGAATTAAAAGGATTTAGTGGCTTATTCTGTCTTCCAGCTAGATGGGGTTATGTTAGGATCTCAGTTCAGGTCACCCAGGCAATATGGCAGCCATTATGGGCCAACTCCTTAAAGGGTCTTTAAAGAAAACACCAATTAAGGCTGACAGCATTTTCTAAAGAGGGCACACCTATCTATGCCCCTTTATATCTTTTTCTTACTTTCTTTTTCTTTTTTTGTTCTAGTGCTGGGGATGGAACCTAGGACCTTGTACATGTTAGATAAGAGTTCTGTTGCTAAGCCATACCCCCAGCCCCTCACTGCGGGATTCTAGTTAGGAGTTCTGCCACTTAACCACATTCCCAGATGGCCCTAAGTGAATTTTAGGTAAGTGCCTTACCATTGAACCATACCCCTCAGACATGTTGTTCTGTTCATACATTAGAAGAAAGGAACATAGACTTGGGCACTGCAATACTGCTGTGATAACTGCCTGAGATAAACACATTGGTTTAGGAAGCTACTCTCACATCTGCAGCTCAGAAAGTAGAGAGAATGGAGCAGAAGTGAGACAAAGTGGTAGCCCTCATAGACCCTCCCCTAACAACTTGAGGAGGGGCCATGTATATCTTGTTAGCTTCAGGAACTTATTATTGAGACTTGTGTGTTGTTTACTTCCTGAGTTCTACGAGCCTCACTTGCTCCTTCCTGGAAGGAAAGAAAGTGAAAGCAGTTCCCACTCTGAGGAAATGTCATTATAGCAGGGGAAAAGGACAGGATATGATTCATGGCTAAAGTAAAATAAACAATAATTAAGGCCAGTGTCTAGAAACTCACAGTAACAAAGACACCTAGTTAAGAAGGACCCTGGAGACTACCTGATTTGTGCTCCAAGTTTTACAGCTGGGAAAAATTGAGGCTTAGCCAAATTAAGTCAACTATGATAGGTCCCCCAGCTCTGAAGCTGCATGTCTAGTTCCTAACATGGTGTTTGACCTATATTCTACACAGCTATGCACAAGAGCTGGGAGAGAAGACAGGTGCTGGAGTTGCTGACTTGTAGAGTAGAAGCATCCTTTTCAAGAATAAGATAGGATGACTGCTGATACCTTCGTTCTTCCCAAGCTCCCATGAAGCCCAGAGTAGCCTCTACTTGCTACCCTCAGTTTTCTCATTGTGCTTTGAATGTGAAAATTGTCCCTTAATGGTTTATGTGTTTGATCACGTGATCCCTACCTTATAGCACACATATGCATACAAACACACAGCTGAATGAATAAATGCAATATAAATATAAAACAGGAGCTGGAGAGGTGGCTCCATTTGTTGTGCAAACATGAAGATCTGAGTTCTAATGCTCAGCACCTATGTAAAAAGGTAGGTATAGCCACATATGTGCTTGCAATACCAGCATAATGGAGTTAGGTTCAGTCGTGGAGACAGAAAAATCATTGAAAATCATTGGGACTTGTTCGCTGCCAGCCTAGCTTCAGGTTCAACAAGAGGCTCTGTCTCAAGGGAATAACTTGGAGAGTGATGGAGCAGAAACCTACTGTCCCCCTCTGTCTCCAACACACACACACACACACACACACACACACACACACACACACACACACACACACATAGGGTCATTTCATCTGTATGTAGGTCTGTGCACCACTTGTGTACCTGGTATCTGAAGGAGCCAGAAGAGGGCATTGGAGTCTCTCAAACTGGAGTAACAGGCAGTTGTAAGCAACCCTGTGGGTCCTGGGAATTGAACCTGAGTCCTCTGGAAGAGCAACAAGTGATCTTAACCACAGAGACCTTTCCAGTCCCCTCATATTTGTGTGTTCGTGTGTGTGTGTGTGTGTGTGTGTGTGTGTGTGTGTGTGTGTGTGTGTGTGTGTGTAGTGCATATACACATTATTGTGTGGTGTACACGTTGAGACCAGAGCAAGACTTTGTGTGTCTTCCTCTATCGCTCACTACCTTGAGGCAGGATTTGCCACTGAAGCAGAAGTACATCATTTTAGGTAGGTGGGGTGGCCAGTGGGCCCGTCTTTACCTCACTGCTGGGTTACAAGCATTTGCAGCCATTATCTTGATTTTGATGTAGGTATTGGGGATTTGAACTCAGCTCCCCAGGTTCTCATAGTCCTCTACTCCTGTTTCCAGTTAACTACTATTAGTTAGCATTAGTTTCATGATGACTGTCTTGGTTAGGTTTTTGTCATATTGACATAAACAACAGTCATCTAGGAAGAGGGACTTCCATTGACAAAATGCATCCATCAGATTGCTTGTAGGAAAGTCTATGGGGGCATCTCCTTAATTAATAATTGATGTGGGATAGCTCATCCTACCATGAGTGATGCCCCCTCTGTGCAAGAGGTCCTGGGTGGTACAAAGCAGGCTGAGCAATCCATGGGGAGCAAGCCAGTAAGCAGCACTCGTCCATGGCTTCTGCTTCAGTTCCTGCCTCCAGTTCCTTCAGTGATGGAGTGTGATCTGAGAGTCTTATGATGAAAGAAACCTCCCCCTACCCCCCACCCCCAGGTTGCCTTTGGTCATGGTGTTTCATCACAGCAGTAGAAAGCCGACTAGGGCAGTGATATTTCTATTCACAAAGTGTCATTGTGCTCCCCCGATGTGGTCCCTGGCTTTACCAGCCTGAGGCTGGATGCCAACCTTCATGATGACCTTTGACTCTGGGCTCTTGAGCTCCCTGTGACATTAGGTTCTCTGCTCTGGAGCTGGAGGTAGAGGTGGTTGTAAGCTGCCCCACAGGGGTTCTGGGAACTAAATTCAGGTCCTCTGCCAAATGCCAACTTCTCTTATTTAACTTCTGAGCCTTCTCCTTACTTTCTTCTGTCTCACCATTAGGAGAGTGATGTTTACCTCTCTGTGGGAAGAGGTAAAGGGTGAAGACTTAGAAAGAAAGCTCAGGATGTCCTCTACATGTCACAAAGTAAGAGGAAGCTTGTTCTGATGACACAGGCCCCATCATCCCATTGTAGAATCAGGAGGAACAAAGACTCAGTATATGCCTGGGTTATAGAGCACATTTTTGGCCAACCTATGTTGGGAATTGGTTCTAACGCTTTGTCTTATTTTGCTCCCCAAAAGCCACTCTTCCAGACCTGAGGGTCCCTTCCCCTAGCTGGTGTCCATTGATAAGAAAAAATTGCCATACAGTCAATGGCTGGGAAGAAAGACAGAGGCTGGACTTTTAGATTGTGTGGGCAAGGAACTGAGAGAGGAAAAGGAGGGGAATCATCATGACGGGGAAGCAGAGGGATTAGACAGAAATAAGAGCTGCAGGAAAGAAAGCAGCCAGCCATGTAAGAATTCAGGAAACTGGCCTTAGGGGCCACTCCCCCAATTGGGTCTGGGGTAGCAAAGATGAAATATTGATTTAGCAAATTGACTCAGGAAAGTTGGAGGAGAGAATGTGCTAGCAGTGGGGAGGTTTGGAAGTACTCAGCCATTGAGCTGGTCAGGACATATCCAAATTAGTGTGTGTGTGTGTCCCATTTGTGAATCCAGATAGCTCTTGGGCAGATGTAGTGTGTGTGGGACCCACTGGGAGCCAAAGTGCTTTAACTAATTCGCTGCTACAATCCTGGGCAACTTTGTGAAACCTTCTCTCAAAATTAAAAATAAATACTTGCCAAGAATCCCCCAGTGAGGGGCTGGGGGCGTGGCTCAGTGGTAGAGCCCCTGCCTAGAATCCTCCAGTGAGGGGCTGGGGGCGTGGCTCAGTGGTAGAGCTCCTGCCTAGAATCCCCCGGGAGGGGCTGGGGTAACAGGAGCAACAGAGCACATGTTAATGCATAATAACTAAGGTACCTTTCTCCAAATGTGTATTTTTGCGCGCGCGCGTGGGCACAGGCACGGGCACACACACACACACACACACACAGAGGTCAGGGTGACATTTAAGCACAGAAGGAACATCCTTCAGGAAATGCAGTTAATGTCTCCAGGTGTGTGAGCAGAAGCACTTGCAGCTGTGTCCAGCCTTTAGCCTCTCAGCCGCATTGCCATCTATAAAGTTCACACTTGACAACTGTGCAGTAGAGTTACAAAAATATGATGATGATCATCATAATAATAATTCACACACATACATAAAATCGAGTTTTAAGTAAGCATATGATTTTAGGTAGGAGCACATTCATATCTGCTCTGGGCCACATGTGGCCAACGGGCTGTGGGTTGAACACGTCTTCAGGTGATGATGAAATGTCACTTATATGCCCTGCATGGAACTTCATATGTTTCCTCTTTTTATTTTAATTTTCATTATTGCCTCCTCCAAAAGGCATCAGCCATCATTCAACAAAAGAGGTGGGATTTGAACTCAGTTCTCTCTGACTCTCACATCGAATTCAGTGGCAGAGGAAGCCCTTGAAAGATTGACTCTAGATGCTGTTCCTGCCTGAGGGCCTGAGTTCAGGTTCCTAGCACCTGGGTAAAAGCCAGGCATGGCTGAGCAGTTTATGGGCCAGAGGGAAGGGAGGGGAACAGAGAAAGGACAATCCTCTGCAGAGCTTGTGATCCAGCCAGCCTAGGTGAAGAGATGAGTTTCAGATTCAGTGAGACATTTGTCTCAAAACATAAGGTGGAGATTGAGTAAGACAGAAGGATGTCAGCCTTTGGTCTCCACATACACGCATACATGTTTCTGTGCTTTGACATTCACATGTGGGCACTCACACCTACCCACACGCCCCACACCTGTCGTCCCTCCTCCCCTATGGGGCTGTAGGTCAGATAAAGCTTGTGAGAAAGATTACCAGTACCTTTGAACGCAGGACAGTATTTTTGTGCATAGGAGGAGTGTGGGAGATCTGCTAAGAAGTTTTTCATGCCCTCCTGGTTCTCTGATGAATCAGGCCTTCCTGTCACTGGAAGAGTGGCTTTGTCCTCAGTTTGACAAAAGGGCCTCTGAGGCTGCAACGCCCACCTGGCTCTCTGCTTTGATTTTTTTTTTTTTTCCTCTTCCAAACAGGGCAAAGTCCTGAAGGGGTCTGGCTACTGCCTCTGCACAAATATTTATGAGCTGTGAAACTGAAGATCATAAGGCTCTTATAGTTTGCTTTAAAAAAAAAATAGAACAGGCCAATAACTTAAGAAAACGTTTTTACCATCAGAGAAACTTCAAAGATTTTGGAGCATAACCCACTGAACATTATTGAAAAGCAGCATCGTGCACATCTTGAATTTTGGCACAAGGAATGCGTGGAAGGCAGGCGGGCCCCTTCAGAGAGCTTTGTTTTTCTTCCTTGCTGGCCATCAAATGCAGAACTCAAGCTGTTTTGCATCTGACCCTGGCCATCTGCAGGGCAGACTCTCCAACCAGATTCCTTTTCATGGAGAGGAGGGGGCTATTGAAAACATATCTTTATTAAAAAAAAGTCAAAACTAGCAATCTCTCTGCTGCTACGGGTGTGTGTGTGCTCTTGACAGATGTGTGGAAGTGACAGAAGGTAATTATGCTGTAAGCAGGGAGTGAGCTGGGGCCTGTGGTCCATAGCTGGGTTGACTTTGGGTTTGAGTGATTTGAAGATGCTCAGCCTCAAGGAAGAATTGAGAAGATGGCTTAGTGAATAAAGCATCTACCATTCAAGAGGGAGGACTTCAGTTCAGACACAGAGAACACACGTAGAGCCAGAAGCAACAACTTGCACCTTTTATTCCAGTGCTTCTAGGGGGAAATGGAAGCTAGAGGCAGGAGAGTGCCTGCATGCTTGTGGGGCAGCTAGCTTGGTATATACAGTAGTGGACAAGAGACCCTGCCTCAAACAAGGAGGCAGGTGAAGACCAAGACCTAAGGTTGCCCTCTGACCTCCACGTGTGTGCCATGGCAAATGCACATATCTATACCTTCACTCACACACAAGAAGTTATGCACACCCTGACCCTCCACACACACACACACACACACACACACACACACAGAGAGAGAGAGACAGAGAGACAGACAGACAGACAGACAGACAGACACAGACACAGATATTTTGGAAAGATGCCTCAGGCTCGTCATACCCATTGTATTAATTATTGTTTTTTTTTTATTGTTGTGACAAAATACTTGGCAAAAGCAATTCAAGAAATGAAAGTTTGGGACTGGAGAGATGACTCAGTGGTTAACAGCACTCTCTGTTCTCCCAGAAGACCTGGGTTTGATTCCTACCACCTATATAGTTGCTTACAACCATCTGTAAATCTAATTTTAGGGGATCTGATACCTTCTTCTGGCCTCTGTAGGTACCAGGTATGGAAGTGCGGGATAGACATGCATGTGGCAAAAACACTCATACACATACAGTGAAAGTTAAAAAAAAAAAAAAAAAAAGAAAGGAAAAGTCTACTGTGGCTCACAGTTTGGGGGCACAGTTCATGATGGAGAAGTCATGGCGTCAAGGATTTGAGGTGCCCTCTTAGAATGCATCTCTAGTTAGGACAGACAGGAAGTGGGGCAGGGAGAGGGAACCTGAAGACTTATCCTCAGTGACCCACTTACCTTGGTGACACTCTTCCTCCTCAATGTTCAGCAACCTCTCAAAAGAGTGCCGCTATCTGGGGACCCAATATCTCCAGATACCCGAGCCTTTTGTGCATCTCACCTCTAAAGGATAACAGTGCGATTATGTGAAAGTCCACCTGAGCTTGCGTTCCCATATGCACACTCCTCTGGTGATCATGACCATGAGAGCCATTCCATAGCAGGAGCCTGCAATGCTTAGAATTCTCTAAAGTGATTCTTACGGGGAAGCTCATTAGAACCATCAAGACTGGTAAGGTTTGGTGTTATGGGGCAGGGTTCTCTGATCAAAACAGCCACCATCTTCACTGGGTCAGCTGTTTCTGCTTGCAAGAAGCCATCCAGATCTCACCTGATGGCTGTTGACAGTCTGTAGAACAGTGGTTCTCAACCTTTCAGTTGTGATCCCTGGGGGTGGGTGGGTGGGGCATCAAATGACCTTTTCACCTAAGGGGTCACCTAAGACCATTGGAAAACACATATTTGTATTACAATTAATGAGATGCAAATATATATACCTTCACTCACACACATGAAGTTATGCACACCCTGACCCTTCAGAGAGACAGAGAGATATTTTGGAGTATTTTGCCACATGCATGTCTATCCCGCACTTCCATACCTGGTACCTACAGAGGTCAGAAGAAGGTATCAGATCCCTTAAAACTACAGTTGTGAAGTAGCAATGAAAATAACTATGCTTGGGGGTCACCACAACGTGAGGAACTGCATTAATGGGTTGCAGCATTAGGAAGGTTGAGAAGGGTGGCTATAAAGGCTATAGCTATACCTTCTATAGGTATACATGGCTGTTCTCTTCTATACCCAAGGCTATTGAAAAAGGGTGTGGGCCGAGTCATTGGACCATCACCTCAGATTCTAAGGGCATCCACCAGCCATTTGTATGTAATTCTGCTCTAATTGTATGTAGCCTTGGGCCTCTGGAGGTGCTAGGATATATAGTTTGGGGAAGATTAATTAAAGTTGAGGCTATCCATACTAGGTGAAGACTTTCCACTGTGGCTGCTTTAAGTCCTCCACATGTCTATCCCATGCTGTCAGTAAGCCGAGTAAAGCCCTTGGTTCCTTGGGGCAAATGCTGGTGGAATTTTACTTTGTTGATCATTGGGACCTTGTGGGGAAAGGGTGGACACGGTTTGTATCTTCCCCAGGGAAGATTTCTCACAGTATATGGGCACACATATATTCCTCTCTGCAAATCAGGCGTCTTATGGCTGGTTAGATGGTTCAGTGGGTAAAACTGTTTGTTAGTCATACAAGGCAGATGACCTGAATTTGAGCTCTGGGACTTGTAAAAGAAAAGCTGCATGCAGTGGAACACATCTGCAATCCCAGCATTCCTCTGGTAAGATGGGAGACAGAGACAGGAGAATTGCCCAGAAGCTAATGGGCCAGCGAATCAGGAGTATGCAGCAGAGACAAGAGAGGCCCTGCCTCAAAAAATAAGCAGGAAGGGAGGGAAGAACTAATTCTTGAATCCTGTCTCACTCACGCCACGGCACCCACCCCTCCACCCCACATACGTATCAGCCACCCCTCCACAGACTCAAATGAAAACCAGACACTGGGCCTGGTGAAAAAGACTTATCAAAGTTACCCACCCACAGTGATGTGAGCTCCATCCCAGTGCCCTCCAAACATCTCCCCTTAGAATAAAAAGGGTAAAAAAGGGTCCTTATTCTAAGATGAATCATGAGTGAATGAAAAAGTGTTTCACAAATCTAAAATAAAATAATTATCTTCATTATGTTTCAGGTGAACTGGTTCGAGGCAAGTCATTTCACCTGTTGGGACTCAATCTGATTAATGACTAAGAACGAGGTTATGTCAGAACTAGCAGCCAACGGACGTTGCACAACATTGTGTATTGATGAGGTCTTTCTCTGCAGCCTTCCTTACTTCTTTGTTTATACAAGGATGGTGTGTACTGGCTTCTGTGTCTTTGGGAAATATAGAAAAATGAGATGTAGAGAAAGACAGTGCTTTCTAATATTATGAAACTGACTACATTTTAAATAAATGAGTTGGGTTTTGAACTGGTGTGTGTGTGTCTGCATGGTATAGAATGTGTGTGTATGTGTGTGCATGCGTGCATGAATAGTGTTTATTAATGGTTTTGCTGGTTAGATTTATTTATTTATTTATCAACTCAACACAGTCTAGAGTCATCTGGGTACTCAATTGAAGAATCGCTTAGGCAAGACTGGGCTATTCACATGGGAGAGCCCAGCCAACTGTTGGAGCATCATCCCATTCCTAGGCGGGTAGAGCTCTGGTATATAAGAAGGCTTGCTAAGCTTGAGCTGGTGAGTGACAGGGAGGGGGATGCGGGGGAGGGAGGGAGGGAGACCAACACATTCCTCCATGTTTCCTTCATCCAGGTTCTTGACCTGACTTCCTTCAACGATGGAGGATGGCCTGGAAGATAAGATGAAGTAAATCCTTTTATTCCTCCAAGTTGTTTTTGGTAATGGTGTTGATCACAGCAACAGAAAAGCAAATTACAACATTGGGGGGGGGGATATGCATGTAAGTGCACATGCGTGTGTGCATGCGTGCGTGGGTGCACGTGAGAACACCTTCATAGAGGTCAACTTAAGGTATCTTCCTCAATAGCTCTCCACTTTATTTTTTGAGGCAGGCTCTCTTACAGAACTAGCTCATTCATCAGGCAGAGGTAACCAAAGAGCTCACAGAGATCTATTTTTACCTTCTCCAAACAGTGTTGGGGTCATGGGCAAGAGCCACAATGCTAGGCTTTGTATGTGTGTCCTGGGCATCCAAACTCAAGTCCTCACGGTTGTGCGACAGGCACTTTGCCCACTGCTCCAGCATTCCAGTTCCCAGGGATTTTTTGACATTTAATAATAATAATATATTATTTTTTTTAAGGTAGTCTCGGCTAGTTTCAAACTCTTGATCTTTCTATGGATGTCTTGTATGTGTTTGATTAGAGGTGTGGGTCTATAATAACTCTTATGTTTTGTGTAAGAAATATTTGTGCATCTCTGTGTGTATGTGCACGTCTATGTGGGAACTCACAGAGGCTGGAAGAGGATGTTGGATCCCTGGAGCTGGAACTGCAGGTGGCTTGAGCTGCCTTCCTGATGTGGGTTCTGAGAACTGGACTTGGGTCCTCTGCAAAAGCAGTGTGCACTTTCCACCACTGAGCAATCTCTCCAGCCCTGACTCTTAAGCTCTTGTTGTGTTTTAAAATACAGATTCAGTACCAGTAAAATTTATTAGATACCCAAAGTAAACCCCATCCCCTTGCATTGTTGGTTGGAATTCTAAAATGTCTCTATTCTGTCAGGCAATGCAGGGGGCCGGGATGACTGTTATGTGTTTTGGGCAACTCAGCACTGGTGGAAGTGTATAAGAGACTCCAGAAAGAACTTCTCATTGCTGAGTTACCTATATTTCTCTCTCTCTCTCTCTCTCTCTCTCTCTCTCTCTCTCTCTCTCTCTCTCTCTCTCTCTGTATCTATCTATCTCTGTATCTATCTATCTCTGTATCTATCTATCTCTGTATCTATCTATCTCTGTATCTATCTATCTCTGTATCTATCTATCTCTGTATCTATCTCTGTATCTATCTATCTCTGTATCTATCTATCTATCTATCTATCTATCTATCTATCTATCTCTTACAGAGTTCTTTGGTTTGAATCTCAAATGTTCTCCAAGAGTTCATGTGTTAAAGCCCTTATCCCAATCAATGGCACTATTTGGAGGGGATGGAACTTTTAAGAGGTAGTATATAAAGCTGGCAACATGGCTTAGTGGGTAAATACACTTGTTGCAAAGCTAGAAGACCTGAGTTTGATCCTTGGGACACTCATGGTAGAAGAAGAGAATGGGTTCCTGCATGTTGTTCCCTGTCCCCATTATTTGCACCACAGAACATGAGGGGCTCTCTTCCTATACCAAATAAAGTTTTTTTTGTTTTGTTCTTTTTTTTTTTTTTTTTGCAATGATTTTTTTTTTTTTTAAAGCAGGGATGGGGTTTAGTGGTAGGAAATGAGCTCATTGTGGGTGTCCCTTTAGAGGTGATATTGGAACCTGGTTTCTTCCTCTTCTTCATGCTTCCTGACCATCATGAGGTAAGCTGCTTTGTGCTGTGTTGTTGTGTTGTTCTACCTTTTTATTGGCCCAAATCAGTAGGGATCAGTGGTCATGGACCACTTTGAAACCACATGAGATGCACACACACTCATGAGTATCTGGCTTTTTCTCTTATTGTTGTTTCTGTACAGGGCTTCTTCTTGGTTGCCAATGTCTTCAAAATATTGCCCAACATCTGTTTCCAAGATGGCAACCAGAGTCTGATTCCAAGATGGCATCTAGCTATCTGATTCCAAAACTGTCCTCAGTATCTGATTCTAAATGGATGTTCTAGTTTGGTTCTATTGCTGTGATAGAGCACTGACCAAAAAGCATCTTGGGGAAGAAATGGTTTGTTTGGTTACATTTCCATGTTTCAGTCCATCACTGAGGGCAGAAATTCAAGCAGGAACCTGGAGGCAGGAACTAAAACAGGGGCCATGAAGGAATGCTGCTTACTGACTTGTTTTCCCTGGCTTACTCTGCTACCTTTCTTATATAGCCCAGGTTCACCAGCTCACAGTAGGATGGGCCCTCCTACATCAATCAGCTATTGAGGAAATATCTCGCAAATATGCAGACAGGCCAGTCTGATGGAGACAATTCCTCAGGGAGGTTCCTCTTTTCCAGGAGACTCTAGCATGTATCAAGTTGACAAAAACCAAATAGCACAATGGCATACTGTGTCTGCTTGCAATTTTTATTTCTTTTCCCCATAGATTCCTTCGCCCCTACTTCCTTTTTTTCTGTGTGATCTTGTGCATGCCATTTAACTTCTCTGAGTTTGGGTTGATTTTTTTTTTTTTTATTTTTTTTTGTTAATGGATCCAATTGTATTAGCTTCTGGGTTGCTAGGTGAAGAGGAGGAAGATAGGTGGAATAAGGTTGCCGTTTCTGTATTAGCCTTCTAGTTCTCTTGGTTGCCTTACACGGTGAACTGCTTGATAAAGGAGTTCTCTACAGTGATGACAAGAATTGATTTCCAATTTCCTGCAGAATGACTCTATCATCCCTAGTGACTCAGGCAATTTAGCTCATATTCCAGGCCTGCCTGGGGGTTATAGATCACACTGACAGCTTCCCAGTCATGCAGCAGGTGGATTTTGACAAGACGAGGGAAGAGATATTTTCAGAGTTTTACATGGAGTCGGGAGGATGGCCAGAAGGGCATGGCTGCACCTTATCTTTGGACCATTTGAGTGTCCTGTTGAGAAGAGATGCATCTTTCCTTGTGATGGACAGCTGGCTTCCAGTGTCGGCATAAGCCAGTCTTTCCTTTCACTCTCCAAGCTGTTGAGGCCTGCTCAGCATGAATACATTCAAAAAAGGGGGATAAAATTTCCATCCTTAACAATCCTCTTAGATTTTACACTGATACTTAGATGGTATCAATGGAGGACAAATCAAGGTTTTCAATCATGTGGATTTGAATACTGCAAATGGTGTCTGGAAGTATCTCCTTCCACAGTGGTACCCAGCAACTGATTCCAAAATGAGTCTCAGCATCTGCCATAAAATGGATCCCAGTGTATGCTTCCAAGATGGTATCTAGCATTTATGTCCAAAATGGCACTCAGAGCCAGCTTCCAAGATGGCACTCAGGATATTTGTCCAAAATGGCACTCAGTGTCTGCATCCAAGATGGCAGAGTCATCTTCCAAAATGATACCAGCATGTGCTCCAATATGGAGCCCAGTGGAAACTTCCAAGATGGATCCTAGTATCTGTATCCAAAATGGCGCTTCATATCTTTCTTTCCCCTATAGGATCTTCAATTTGTTGGTTGAGTGACATGGAGAAACATCCTTTAATCTCTGTTTGTGGATGTAATTGTATTACCTTATGGGTTGCTGGTGTGTGTAGACTGGAAGAGTCTTCACTCTCTGATTTATTCTTTGTTAACAATATACTTATTAATATTATTAAGAGATTGGTTGAAATGGTGATGCAAAGTTATATCAGTAAAACATGCAAAATGTAGAAAAGTAATTAGTGTTACAACTTTTGAGTGCCGGGGTGAATTATTTACCTCTCCCCTCCCTCTTTTTTTTTTTTTTATAAAGCAGATTTAACACAAAGACTGAGTTGGTCCTTTAATGGATCCCTGTTGTGAGACTTTTCCTGTGTAGATGTGAACAAATGTCTATTGATGTTAGGCAGGGCACCAATTATCACTGGTCAGCTAGTCTTTAGCAAGTCTCTTCTCCGGCAATTCCTACTGTGGTTATTCCCTGTGAATCTTGTTAGTTTTAGGAACTTCCTGAGATGATGAATTTTGTTTACTTCCTGAGTCTTAAGTAGCCTCCCTCCAGGATAGACTGTTTCAAGTTGGAGTAAATTATTGTGTAATAGTTCTGTCTGAGCAGACACATTTATTTGCATTTACTTATTCATTCATTACCTTCTATTGAACCTCAACAATGGACAAGGGGTTTGTCCTCAACAATGGACAAGGGGCACTGACCTCTCTGTGGGTGGTAGTTGGAATTGCTTTTTGCAAATTGCATTTTGAAACAGATGGTATGTGGGCCCCTCACTGGAAGATTCTAAGCAGTTCTATCGCTGAGCCACATCCCCAGATCTTTGCTGGGGGATTCTAGGTAAGTGATCCAGCACTGTACTGCATCCCCAGCCTCTCTAAACATATAAGCACTTGTTATGCCCCTTTTCTGGAAAGGCCATTATGACCATTTTATAGCTTAGAAAGACTAAGGCTTGTGAAGATCTTTTAAGTTTATAGATCCAATAAAAGGCAGAGACAGAGACAGAGACAGGGATGAGATTCAAATGCATGCCCCTGGCTCCCACATCATTCTTCCCAGACTCATGGGGATACCACTTCCCTTGTGTGCTCTGTGGATAATTATTTTGCTGAATTGACTCACTGGTATTCATCTCTAAATCCAATCCTTGTTCCAGGGGCCATGTGTGGCCAGATAAGCTCCCAATTAAGTCTCTGGCTGCTTGCCTCAATCACCTCCCAGCTGGGACCTCCAGCTGGGCTCTACACACACCATTCCAAGCCTCTGGGCTCAGTGGAATCTGCTGGCTCCCGTCTGAGTTCCCCATTCCCCACCCACTTTCTCGAAACTGCCAGTCATGTGAATTCTCATTAATCACTTCCAGGGAAGGCAGGAGACAATATAATTGCTCCGTGTACACCTGTCAGGTAGACACTGCATCAAGAGCATGTTTAAGGTTGTTTTTAGTTCTGATCAGAGTGATTGAAACAGATGTACCTCATGGGTCTTATTAAACGGCAGGGAAAATTACTCATCAGACGTCTGACTTGTTCCGCGATTTGTCTGTATGCAGATGCTGCTGCTTTTAACCCATTAGATAAACAACTCTTTTGTTCATTGATCAATAGTGAAGACTGGGCAAGACAGAGGAGGGGTTGGGGGTGGAATCCATTTAAGCACAGATACAGAATGGTCATGGTCTATGGTGATGCTCTCCTGATGCAAGGTTTGAAGTAAATAGCAGGGGGGGGGGGCAGGCAGAGACACAGAAGCAGAGACACAGAGAAAAGAGAGAGGGAGAGGAGAGAAAGTCCATCACTTAGAGAAGTCACAGTAACTCAAGTAGAACAGGAACCTGGAGGTAGAAACTGAAGCAGAGGCAATGAAGGCAACTGCTTATTGGCTTGCTCCTCATGGCTGCTTTCTTAAAGCACCCAGGCTCCAGGTGTGGCACCACCCACAGTGATCTGGGTCCTCCCACACCAATCATCCATCAAGAAAACACCTAATAGCTTGCCCACAGTCTGAGCCGGTGGGGACATTTTCTCGTTTGAGGTTCCGTCTGCCCAGATGAGTCTAGCTTGTGTCAACTTGACATGAATTTAGCCAGCACAGGTCTAGCTAATAAGTGAACACTTATAGAGCTATGTCTCTGGATGTGTAGATGGGACATAAGCTCCTGAAATGCCTTCTGACATTTGTGGCCTTGAATGTTGGCTTGGCCCAATGGCTTGCTTCCAAAAAATAGAATAGTATTGGGGGTAGGTGGTAGAGAGATGGTTCAATGGATGGGATTCTTGGGGTACAAGTATAAGGTCCTGAGTGTGGGTCTCTAGCACCTATGTAAAATGTAGGACATATTGGTACATGTCTGTCATCCCAGCACCAAGCAGGGCAGAGATGAGCAGATCCCTGCTGGAGCTTTCTGGCCAGTCAATCTTTTAGAGTTGTCAAACTCCAGATTTATTGAGAAAATTTATTTCAAAAAAAATGTAGAGAGTGATAGAGAAAGATATTCAGCATTGATCTCTGGTCTTCACATACACACATACACATTCATAAACAATACTCTCTTTCTCTGTGTATGTATCTATTTCTGTTTCCTCTCTCTCTCTCTCTCTCTCTCTCTCTCACACACACACACACACACACACACACACAATTTGGCAAAAATGATACATCCTATCATGGGGTATGACTAGTCATGGATTGAATTGTGTCCCACTGTCACAAAGGACATGTTGACATCCTAACCCATAACATCTCAGAGTGTGACCTTGTAAATAAGGTCCTTGAAGATATGATTAAGGAGACAGAGTGGACCCTGATCCAATATGACTGATCTGTTATAAAAGTGACAGTTGGATATAAACACACACACACACACATGGAATACTGTTCATCACAGGTCACAAAGGAATAGGGTCACTCAACTATATACTAAAATCTTTGAAAATGACAGTCAAAATAATTTTTTTCTTTTTCATTGATTGCATCAGGCATTTTGTTATAACTAAAAGCTAACATACTGTGGATATTTCCTCAATGGAACTGACTCAAGCATTCTTTATTAATGGGTGGGGTTCTTCTCATAGACTTGGGCATCTTCTTAAAGAAGTAGGATGCTGCCTTAGAATCCCCCCCAGTGAGGTGTTGGGAGTGTAGCTCTGAGGTAGACACTTCCTAGGATCTCAAAGTCTTAGTTTCAACCTTCAATATTGAAAAATCAACCAATCAACCAAACAAATGAAGAAAAAAGCAACCAGTCAAACAAACAAAACAAGAGGCAATTAGAAAGCTTTGGCAAGTCCTATAGGGGGAGGATAGTATGGATGAAGAAGCAGCCCTACGATCCCTCTCTTTTGTGCTGGGGTAGTCTCTCCATCTCTGTTTCTGGTGGAATAGTGAGTTCAGTTTGATGGTCCTGGGTTGGCCTGCTGGACTGATACTGATAGGAGAGAAACTGAATAAGCTTGGGCCGTTTAGAAAGACTTCTCAAGAAAACAGCCATCATGTCCTGAAAGAGCACATACAAAAGAAGACAGCCAGCATGGCTTCTTCCAGGACCCCATGGTATTGGAACTTGATTTCAGAATGTTTCTGTACCCATCTAGGAGCAGTTGTCTGTGACCTCTCCTGTCCTAGTCTCCTGCTAGGACCAGAACACCACAGGCTGGCAAACTTATAATAGTGGAGATTTATTTGGAGCTGAGTGGAGTGGCACACACCCACAATGTCAGCACCCAGGAGGTTGAGGCAGGAGGACTGTTGGGTTGGAGACTACCCCTACCCACATAGAGAGTTCCAGACCAGCCTGGGCTATGGCATGAGGTTCTGTCCTTCCTTCCTATTCCACTTTGAAAAGAGATTATTTGGCTCATGGATCTGGGCATCTGGAGGCTGTGAGGTCCAAGATGAAGTAGTATATGTCTGATGAGATCCTTCACGCTGCACCATACTATGGAGAAAGCCATCGTGTAGGGGCACAACACACACTTCAGAGAGGAAAAGGATGCTGATGTCCCTCCTTTTATACCTAACCTATTTCCCCGACAAGTCATAGATAATGACATCAATATGTTGATCACCTATTAAAGCATCCTCTGTCAACATTGTTGCATCAGGAATAAACTTTCCAGTAGACTTACAAACCATTGAATTCTTCTTATTCCATCTCTGGTGGAAATGACCCTTTTTTCCCAAATGCAGTCCGTTATCCTTACTGTATTTATGAAGCTTGTGCTCCAACCTGTCTGCTCTGCCAGGCCTGGGATGCTTGAAGCTACAGATGTTCTTTTCTTCATTTTTTTTTTCTTACACCTTCCCTCATGGTTACATGTCAATGTCCGCCTAATTGAAACACTCCCACTAAGAACTTACAAGATTCACGAGGGACCCTCTCTCTCCCAGTCATACAAGCAGTGAACAGCCACTGGGGGAGCAGACTGACAGGCCAGTTGTTAAGAGTAGGTGCCCTGACCTGTTCAGCTGTATGCAAGCCATGTGTAGAAAGTACCAAGATTGCTTTGTGAGTTGTCAATGTGTTCAGGGGGGCTTTTTGGTGATGCGGCTGCCATTGAAGCATTCCTGCTCCTTTGAGTGACCCCCCACATATACTCATGTGAGGAACCCCAATAAAAGCTCATTGGTTCACCAACTTGGACATTTTGAAATCATTTTTTTGTGGGGGGGAATCTACTTTGGGTTCTCTATCTTGGGTGAGTTGACATGATGGTATAATTTACTTCCTCTTGCTGTGATAAAACATTCACCTAAAACAACCTGGTGCAAGGTGAAAAGTCCAAGCTCACTTTGGGTTTTGAAAAAAACCCCCAAAAAAACAAAAAAACCAC
Source organism: Mus caroli (assembly GCF_978045245.1). Classification (NCBI taxonomy): domain Eukaryota; kingdom Metazoa; phylum Chordata; class Mammalia; order Rodentia; family Muridae; genus Mus; species Mus caroli. The sequence goes on along the minus strand of NW_028227259.1, from coordinate 138,149,587 downwards.
ACACACCCCCTTCCCCAACCTACCAATTCCTGAGCTCGAAAACCCACCAATCCATGAGCTCAAAATCCCACCAATTCCTGGTCTTGCTCCAAGCTCAGGACTTGAAATCCCACCAATCCCTCCCTGGAAACAGCCATCCTGGAAGGCTCTGCTCCCCCAAGAAACTGTATAAAAGCCTGCCTGCCTCCTGTTCACTTCTCTGCTGCTTCTTTCCTAAGCAGAGACAGCCACTCTCTGTGTCTTTCGCAATAAATCTCTTGTGTGAGGTTTGTTGTGTAGTATGACTCTGGTGTTCCTTGATACCTGGCTGCCAGGATACCTTTCCTCTCAGAACTGCAACACTTCCATTGGGAAAAAACTTTGGGAAGCCACATGTGCCGTTGCAGGGTGGCGCTGGCTGCTGCTGGCCACCATGCATATATAGGCAGTAAAGTTTTGTTTTGTCAAGATGAGGTTTTGAGAATTAACCAATCAGATGAGAGACAAGTTAACCAATCAGATGAGAGACAAGTTAACCAATCAGATGAGAGACAAGTTAACCAATCAGATGTAGACTTGCAAATGAGGTGGTAAGCATAACCCATGCATAACCAATCCGGGTGTGAGACACGCCTCTCCTAGGCCTATATAAGCAGCACCAGTTCTGGGCTTGGGGTCTCTTCGCCTCTGCAATCAAGCTCTCCCAATAAACATGTGCAGAAGGATCCTGTTGCAGCATCGTTCTTGCTGGTGAGTCGGGCACGCGCAAGAAAAAACCTTTCCATTTAGAGCTGTGACACGTATACTTAATAAGGAAAAGCTGACTTCAAGCAGGGACTTCCTTGTTTAGAGTTTAAATATTGGCTTCTGTCAAATGGGTACAAGTAAAGATGCGGGTTGCTAGGTTACTAAGAGGGCAGTGGTGAGTGCCAGACTCACAGAGTCTTTACAGTCCATCATTGAGAAAGCCAAGGCAGGAACTCAACTTATGCATTTGGAGGCAGGAACAGGAGAGACCATGGAGGAATGCTGCTTTCTGGCTTTCTCCAAGACTTAATGGTTACCTCCCTTTCTTCTACAGCTCCAGGTGTACCTGCCTAGGGATGGCACTACCTTCAGTGGGCTGATTCAAATGACTCTTAAATCATTTAGCAATTAAGAAAATGTTCCACACATATGTCCATGGGCCAATCTGATGGAGGCAATTATTCAATTGAGGTTTCAGCTTCCCAAGTGTACCAAGTCAATAGCCATGATTAGCCACCTCAACACGAGTGTCTGTGTGTTCGCATCTCTCCAGGCAGAATATTTGCTAAATTGCCTTGAATAGGATTGCTCTTAGAGGCAATGAAAAGACTACAAAGAAAAAAAATGAACATGTCATAATGAACGGCCCTAGGGCATCAGGCAGTTTTCTTTAGTGCCATTTACAGCAAGGTTACCACCTTCTAATTAAAACCAAACGTTCTAAGGCTGGGGAGATGGCGCAGTGGGTAAGGAGCCTTTCCTGAAAGCTGGACAACTCGAGTTTGCAGTCCAGGAACTCATGTAAAAGCTAGATGGGGGAGGGCACTTCTGTAAAACCAGCATTCTACAGGTGACTCTCCAGAAGCACATGGACTGGCTAGTCCATACACAACAGGGAATGACTAAACATACTCTGTTACAAACACGGTGGACGGTGAAGACCACGCCTAAGGTTGTTCTCTGACACACATACACCTCCAAAAAGGAACATACATACATGTGAGAGAGAAACACACACACACACACACACACACACACACACACAGAGAGAGAGAGAGAGAGAGAGAGAGAGAGAGAGATATGGATGCAGGGTTCAGAACCTTTTCAGATCCACTGAGGGAATCTCTGGGAAGGTGGGACACAGAAATCAGAATGTAAATTAACCTGTTACCGTGGTGCATCTGTCTCTCCCCTCAAATTTTGGTGAACCCTCTTGCCTCAGCTTCCCAAATGCTGTGATAACAGTGTCATTCACCATGTCCTTATTCTCCTGTCCCCAGTGTTAGAGCTTCACACATGCTAGGTAGTGGTCAAACTGCTAAGCCACACCCTCAGCCCTCGGCACCGAGCCACGCCCCCAGCCCTTGACACTGAGCCACGCCCTCAGTCCCTCAGTGGAAGATTCTAAGTTCTTAGTCTCATTAATAAAAAAGTTTTGTTTTGTTTTGTTTTTTTAAAAGATTTATTTATTTATTACATGTAAGTACACTGTAGCTGTCTTCAGACACTCCAGAAGAGGGTGTCAGATCTTGTTAGGATGGTTGTGAACCACCATGTGGTTGCTGGGATTTGAACTCAGGACCTTTGGAAGAGCAGTCGATGCTCTTAACCACTAAGCCATCTCTCCAGCCCAATAAAAAAGTTTTAAAAAGCCAAACAAGAAAAAACAGAAAACAAACCCCCAAATAAAACAATAACAACAACAACAAAACAGCAACAACACCACCACCCTCCAAAAAACCCACGGACTCAGAAGAAAGTGTGGAAAAGTTTAATTAGCGTTTGAAAGGGCACCAACAGTCAGGGCGCTGTAAGCGCTGGCAGTGGCAGGAAGGAGGAGACAAAGAACCATGCCTTTTAAGTTAGGCAATGGAGGGGAGAGAAGCAGCAAGAGAGCCCAGAGTGTCAGGGAAGGCATTTTAGGATTGCTAGGTCACAGGTCAGAGTTCAGAGGGCTCCCATCCTAGGCCCTTGTGTAAATTCTCGAATAATCAGACACAAGCTTAGAAATAGAAACAGATACAGCTTGGCCAGGTGTGGTGGTGCCCACCTTTAATCTTAGCACTCGAGAGGCAGAGGCAGGTGGATTTCCATGAGTTTAAGGCCAGTCTAGTCTACATAGCAAACGAGCAAATGACTCTAGGCCAGCCAGGACTACACTGTGAGACTGTTTTTTTTTTTTTTTTTCCCCTTTTAGGACAAGGTTTCTCTGTGTAGCCCTGGCTGTCCTGGAACTCACTCTGTAAACCAGGCTGGCCTAGAATTCACAGAGATCTCCTGAGTGCTGGGACTAAAGGCATGAGCACCGCTGCCCACTTGATGCTGTCTTAAAAAAAGGTAAGCACAGGCCCTGAGGGGGATGGGAACGCCACAGGTAGTCCAACAGAGTCAACTAACTTGGACCCTTTGGGCTTTCAGAGACTGATCCACCAACCAAAGAACACACAGGCTGAACCTAGGCCTCCTGCACATATGTAGCAGATGTGTAACTTGGCTTTCATGTGGGTCCCAAACAACTAGAGCGGGGCTATCCCAAAAGCTGCTGCCTGTCTGTGGGATATGTTCTTCTAGCTGGGCTGCGGTGTCTGGCCTCAGAGGGAGACATCTATCCCTGCAGAGACTCGATGTGCCAGGGTGAGGGGGGGATGGCTAGGGAGTCCCTACCTGATCAGAGGAGAAGGGGTAGGGGAGGGGGACAGTGAGCAGGAGGTAAGTGAATAAGTAAAAAAATAATTAAAAAAGGAAGACCGGTATATATATATTAGTATATTAAGAAAAGTATATTAATATTTTTATTAATAAAAGGTATATTAAGAAAGGAAAAGCACTTTTAAGGGTGGAATGGGCCAGGGAGCTGACGAATGAGCTTACGAAGCAGCCATCCCTGTGGTACACAGTCCCTGCCTTTCCCACCCCTACTCTTTGCTGTTAGATGGAGTCCAGGCAAGCCAGGGCTTCCTGGCTTTCTCTTCACACTGGCCTCTTTCATATGTTCACTTCCATGTTCCAGTCCAGTCTCTGATCTCCTGCCACAACTCATCCGTCACACTGAATGAGAGCATGTGAACCCACACCAAGCCTGTGCCCTTGAAACTACAGAGTGTTAGAACAGTGAGTTCAGGGGAGCACAGTCCTGAACATTAACCTTGAAGTTGTAGCCTACAAAATTGTGTGACTTCAAGCAGGGACTTCCTGGTTTAGAGTTTGAGTATTGGCATCTATCGAATGGGTACAAGTAAAGATGCGGGTTGCTAGGTAACTAGGAGGGCAGTGTTGAGTGTCAAATTTACAGAGATGAGATGCTCCCCCAAAGCTCACGTGGGCCTCATTGCCCCTTCCCTGGGGTTTATGGACAATGTGCTGAGAATTAGGTCAGAGCGAGGGTGCTGCCCACCCTAACCAGCCAGGCTTGGTCACTTGCCCTCAAGATATCATTTAAAGAGGCATCTTTAAAGAGAGGCAAGTATAACACAGAAAACTGAGATGCAGTCTGTGTGGCCACACTGGGAAAAGGAACCAATAAGCAGGCCCAGGGGGCTTCGAGGCCCCCAGGGTCCTGGCTTGGGGTTCAGATTTGTACAGAGAGAGCAAGTGGTGTGCACAGATGACCAGTTCTGGTGCCCGCCCATCACCACCAATCACATCATTGCTTTGGCAACTTGGTTTAGCAAGTGTGCAAACCGTGTGAAATATGTTCCTGGGGTATGAGTTCCCCCTCTGCTTGGCACCAGGTTTCAGCCTTTACCTCCCCTTAGCGTGAGATTCCTAAGAAAATGCCAGTATGGCATTGTTTCAATAGTCTCATAGCCAAAGAGAGGGGTGGGCATTATGCCACAGCATACAAAGGGAAGTCAGCATTGAACTTGAGGGAGTCTGTTTTCTCCTTTCACCACGTGGGCCCCAGGGATTACAATGAGGCCATCGGGTTTGGTGGCCTTCACCTGCCATCTCAGTAGTAGGAAGGCTTATTGAAGCACAGTGGGTCGTTGCACTTGCTTCTACACGCCGTGGGTGGGTCTGACTTTCACATGACCTCAGCTTGTCATGTCAATGTGATTAGGAAACAGAAGAATGCTCCCAAGGTTCCAGAACCCAGAGGCGGCTGCCTCAAAGTGGAATTCCCCCCCCCCCCCCCAACCCAACGTTAATCTCTTTGGAGATTCTGCTTTAGCATCCCGCCCTTCCCGCCCTTCCCGCCCTTCCCGTGGGGAGGCATAGCCGTGGTTCTGACAATAGAGGCGCTAGGAGAAGCATCTGTAAGTCCTGTCTCTCCAGCACTGGTCCCTTTCTTCCAGGCTCCTGGGAGGTCTCTCATTGCTGGCCCAATGGAATGGCAAGGAACAGAGAAAAAGAGAAACCTTTGAAGTGGAAGTCTCAGGCACTAATGGCATAATTACTCCAGGAAACCATTTACAAAGTAATTATGGGCTATTGTTAGCACGCGCTGGCTCCCCCCCTCCCCTTCTTCTTTTTAAGCAATGAGGCTTAGCTCGGTGACTGTGTGTGTGTGTGTGTGTGTGTGTGTGTGTGTGTGGAAAGCCCAGTAATATGCATCCGCACTGAAAGAGGAGAGAAACACCCTTCTTGCAAACTAATTGGTCTCCTTCTCTATCTCCTGATCACAATAGCAAAAATGAATCCAGAAGTCCCCAAGCCCCGTGGGCATCCGAGGCATTCTCTGCCTGCCTTGGAAGGTCTCTGGTATTAAAATGCATTTTTGAGAAATGCTGGTCGTAGTGTTCGCTGAGGATTTTCACTCCCCATGAGGATAAGGAGGTCTTTAAAATCCATGTTGTTTAAGTAATGAGTGCACAAGACTCTGCTTGTTGGAAGGTTCTTGAGCACCTCTCTCCAGCTCATGCAGTCCAAGCCCCATTTCCTTCCTTCTAGCCTGCTCTCTGGGGATGCGTATGCCATACTGACCTTCCTCAGAGTCCTTGAGGCCCAATGCTACCTAGCTCATCACCTCTCCTCAGTGAGCTAATGGATATACATATTACAATATTAACTTTTAAAATTCTGTATTAGCCCTCTGTTAGGATAAATGAGGTATGCAAAAGAAAAAAAAATGGTAACAGAGCATCAGTTGCTGTCTTTGCATATCTGTTCCCACCGGATGAAATCCTCAGAGTCAAATGGGAAGGGAAGGGCAGAGACAGAGACCACACTTCTTCATGAGTTTGAATTTCAGGCCCAGGAACATAAAGACTTGGATGGAGGGGGTTTGAATCTATACAAGGCCCCCTGTGAACTGAAGCTTCCAGAAAAAAAAAACAAAACAAAACACCTGTGTTAAGGATTCTACAAGGCTGTGGTTTTGCCTCAACACCCCAGATTCAGGCCCCACCCTTCTCCCAGATCTCACAGGAAACTGGAAATCCTTCGCATCCCATGAACAGAGCCAGGGACAGTGATTGTGAATAATTACACCCCCAGGTTTCTCGAGCTCTTAGGAAGGGCATGCCCTCTGTATGCTTTGTCACTGAATCCTCATGGGACAGAGGCCAAGGCAGGAGGGATTTTCCTAAGGTCTTTCTCAACTTGATAAGGACTTTATCAATAGTCTATATTATCTGACAGGAAATCCTCAGTTGAGGAATTATATGGACCAAATTGACCAGTGGACATGCCTTAGTGGAGATTGTTTTAATTGTTAAGTGATGCAGGACGACCCAGTCCTTTGTAGGTGGCACAGGATAGATGGGCTTGGGCTGTATAAGTATGCTAGCTGAGTTTGAGCTTGAGAATGAGCAAGCCAGAGAAACAGCCAGCAAGCAGTGTGCCTCACTGGTCTGTGCTTCTGTCCCTGCCCTGATTTCCCTCAGTGATGGACAGCAACCTGGAAGGGTCAACGAAATAACCCCCCTCCTCTGCTAATGTGTTTCCAGTGAGAATGGTCTCAGCAATAGGAAGAAAAGTAGGACAGACATGTCTCAGGTTTCAAACTAATTAATAAGCAGGCTCACAGACTGATACTCTATGGCAGTGGTTTTCAACCTGTGGGTCACCACTCCCACAGGGTTGCAAATCACCTGTCCTGAATGTCAGAGATTTACTTTACGATTCATGACAGCAGCAAACAGCTGTACAGTAGCAATGAGATAATTTTGTAGTTGGGGCTGGGTCACCACAACATGAGGGACTGTATTAAAGGGTTGTACCATTGGGAAGGTTGAGAATCACCACTTATGGTGTTAACCAGCCTGTGGTTGTGAGTGATGAGCCCAGGACTCTGGGTATATTAGTTGGGGGCATCCTTCAAGTTTTCAGGTCTCAGGCTAGACTCAGATGCTTGTTAGAAGAGTAGGATGTACCTATCAAGGTAGGTTGCAGTTCACCATTGCATTTGTAGACACCCTTAAGCCAGTATATGTAATAGTCAGGGCTCTGTAAAGAAACAAAACGGATAAAAAGGATATCTGTATACAAAAAGGCAATTTACTAGAGTGGCCCAAAGGCTGTGGTCCATTCAACAGGGTTAGTTTCATTACAGAACATCTGAGAATTCAATAGTTGTTCAATGAGCCTGGGGGTCCTAGCAGCCCCAGTCTAGTGCTAGAGGCCCAGAGTATTTCTGGAGAGCTGCTAGTCTTTAGTCTATGCTGGCCTCCCAAGGAAGTAGTTAGCTCTAATACGGCCAGGCGAAGGAATGTTTCAGCAGCAGGATAGTTGGACTTGCCAGCAGGCGGGAGGGCAAGCAGGCAAAAAGCAGTTCCCTTCTATCATGTCCTTATATGTGAGCTGCCACAAGAAGCTGCAGCTCAGACTTAGGGTGGAACTTCCTGCTTCAAATAATTAGATTAGGAAAATCTCTTACAGGTGTGCCCAGCCACTTAGGTTTTAGTCAATTCCAGATGTAGTCAAGTGGATGTTACTGGGAGGAAGCAGTTTTAAGTCAAACTTATGCATACATACTTTACCCTCCCTCCCTCCCTCCCTCCCTCCCTCCCTCCCTCCCTCCCTCCCTCCCTCCCTCCCTCCCTCCTCTCTCTCCCCCTCTCTCCTTCCCTCCTCTTTCTCTTCCTTCCTTCCTTCCTTCCTTTCTTTCTTCCTCTCTCTCTTTCCTTTCTTTTAAATATGTATTTACTTATTTTATGTATATTAATACACTGTCTCTCTCTTCAGACACACCACATCCCATTACAAATAGTCATGAGCCACCATGTGGTTGCTGGGATTTGAACTCAGGACCTCTGGAAGAGCAGTCAGTGCTCTTAACCACCGAGTCACCTCTCCAGCTCCTTCGCTCTTTCTTTAAACCAGTATATGCACCATCTGTATACAGTGCACATTGACCATATTGACCCTTAATTTATCTCTCTCATCCCCCATTTCTCTTTTCATTGGCCTCCTTCCTTTTGCCAAATGGCAACTCCTGTATCTTCATATCACCATTGTGGTTGTCCTTGTCTCCCCCTCCTTCTCTTGCTCCTCCTCATTTTGTTTGTTTATTTAAGACAGACTCTCACTATGTAGTCCTGGATGACCTGAGACTCACTATGTAGACCAGACTGTCCTTGAACTCATGGAAACATGCCTGCTTTTTTTCCTCCGGATCACTGGAATTAAAGGTGTGTACCACTGTGCCTCATGTGCATGTGGGTGTTATGTGCGTAACATGTGGTAATCCAGTCTCTCTTTCTTCTGTCTTGTGGAATCTGGGACTTGAACTCAGGTCCTCAGACTTGGCAGCAAGTGTTTTTACCTACCTTATCTCTCTGGCCACCTTGGGAGTATTTCAGAAGGCTGACTTTGAGGTTGTGCAGAATGGAAATATGTCTGGTGGGTAGAGGCAATGCCTGCAAGCAGCTATCCACACATGAGCATCTCAGAGCTGAGCCTATAATCAGTGTCATACAGAGTCACTCTTAGCCCCTCTTCTGATGCCAGCATCTCTGGAGATGCTGAGGTCTGCATTGTGCTGCTGAGCAGTATGGCCACTTCACCGTGACAGACAGATTAAGTCACCTATTGTACTGAGGGATGAATCATGCTCTGTGGCTTTTGTGCAAGCAAATAGGATATCTATCTGCCTCCCAGGGAACTCGAGCACATCTTGACATTACCTGATGGCTTGAAGTGCAGTCAGTGGAAATCTTTAAGCTTCTGAGTTGCATGGCTTCACTCACAAATCACATGCTGTCAGTTAGGAGGGTGGAATATTTGTGTGTGTGTGTGTGTACATGGTTGTGTGCATGTTCTTGGGCAGATGTGTGTGTGTGTGTAGCCAGAAGACAACCTCAGGTGTTTCTCTGAAACTGTCCATCTTTCCCCTGCCCCTCAACTATTTCATTTATTTATTTTTAAAATGATGTGTATATATGTGTGGGTTTGTGTACGTAAGTGCAGGTGTCCATAGAGACCAGAATTGTTTCTCACATCCCTTGGAGCTAGAGTTAGGCAGTTTTGAGCCACTTGATGTGGATACTGGGAACCAGACCTGGCTCCTTTGTGAGCACAGCACCCACTCACAACGGCTGAGACATCTCGCCAGCCTTTCACCTTCATTTTTGAGACAGGGTCTTTTATTGGTTCGGAGCTCTCCAAGTAGGCTAGGCTGGCCAGCCAGCAAGCCCCAGGGACCTTCCTGTCTCTACCTCCTCAGTGCTAAGGTTGTAAGGATGCAGCATTACAACAGGTTTTGAATGTTGGTTCTGAGAGTCAACAGATCTCATGCTTGCACAGCAAGCTCTTTATCAAGATACTAGCTATCTCCCGGCCCCAAGGGCAGAATATCTTTTTGTTGCAGATTAACTTTGAGCAAGAAGCTTTGGGAATATGCCTGTCGGCCCCTACCTGCACACATATGCATATGAGCTCACACACATGTGTGTACATGTGTACACATGCACACAAACACACACATATACATATACACACTCATGTGTATATATTTCCCTTCCATTCTTAGTACTCAGATACACTCTTTCAGTGGGTGTTTTGAGAGGTGGAATGTGTAGCTATTCAGGTTATAAACTGAACTAGACATGCATTTATTTATTTATTTAGCACAGTTTTAATTGAAAGAATAATTGATGGAGCAGCTTCAGCCCATGTTTCCTTGGGAGCCAACAAAGTGAGCCTGTCTCTTAAAACACAATAACGCTCGGGACTTGTTATCGGTGATGAAAGGAAGTGCCCATGGAATAATGCAGTTTTGAGAAATGTTTCTGCCACTCTGAGCTGGATAGCTTTCCAATTCAGAAGAGATTTTCTGACTTGATTGCTGGGGATATGAACAAATATGGTTATTTAGTATCATACAATAAAGGCTGTCGCTATCCAGGAGACCTGTGTGAGGAACTCATGGGTTTTAAATTATGTACTTATTTACTGTGTGTGTGTGTGTATGCATATGCATGTGAGGGTGTGTTTGTGTGTGTGCCTGTGTGTATGTGTGTGAGTGTATGTTTTTGTGTGTGTATGTGTGTATGTTTGTGTTTGTATGTGTATATGTTTGTTTGTATGTATGTGTTTGTATGTGTGTGTTTGTGTGCGTGCCTGTGTGCATGTGTGTGTGAATGCTTGTATGTGTGTGCATGTGTGTATGTCTACATGTTTGTATGTGTGTGCCTGTAGGTGTGAGTGTATGTGTGTATGTGTGCATGTGTGTATACTTTTGTGCGTGTGTGTATGTGTGTGTATGCTTGTGTGTTGTATGTGTATGTCTTTGTGTATGTGCTTGTATGTGTGTGAGTGTATGTTTGTGTGTGTGCATGTGTGTGTTTGTGTGTGTGCCTGTGTGCTTGTGTGTGTTTGTATGTGAGCATGTGCATACTATTGCATGTATTTGGAAACTTAAGAACAACTTGTAGGGAAATTGATTTTCCCTTAGCATTATGGGAAACTGAGAAATCAAATTCAGGTCATCAGGCTTTGTGGCAAGTGCCTTTATCCACTTAGTTGTTTGCCTGGTCCTCTTGTTTTGTTTTTCCTTCTTGAGATAAGGTTTTACTATGTACCTTTAACTGGCCTAGAACTTGCTCTGTAGACTAGGCTGGCTTTGAACTCACAGAGATCCACTTGCCTCTGCCTCCCAAGTCCTGGGATTAAAGGTGTGCATTACCATGTCTCAGCCTGGTCTATGTTTTAAGTACATGTTCAACTTTGTCATACTAGTGAAGCTTTGGGAACACTGTAGGGCACATTTTGTTGTTGTTAATATGGGCATTTAAAAAAATATGTCATGGATTATGTCTAACTTCATCTATATGTCAGATCTCTAGGCAGTCTCTGGGGCACTGGGCCAATGCTTTATGAACTTCAGTCTCGTGTGTGTGTGTGTGTGTGTGTGTGGTCAAGCATGTATGTGTGCATGCATGTGTGAGGAGGCCAGAGGATTATCTCAAGTGTCATTCCTCAGGCCCTGTCTTAGTCTGGGTCACTGTTGCTTGATGAAACACCACGGCCAAAGCAACTTGAGGAGGAAAGGGTTTATTTGGCTTACACGTCCATATCACAATTTATCATCAAAGGAAATCAGGACAGGAACTCAAACAGGGCAGGAACCTAGAGGCAGGAGCCGGTGCAGAGGCCATGAGCAGGTGCTGCTTACTGGCTTGCTCCTCATGGTTTGCTCAGCCTGCTTTCTTATAGAACACCGAACTACCAGTCCAGGGATGGCACCACCCACAATGGGCTTCGGCTGTTCCCCATCTGCCTGGCTGTGAGTCTGCCTCACTGCTGGGGTGCCCTAGCCCAGGGGAGGCAGAACACAGTCCAAAGTAGGGGTACCCTGGTGAGAAACGGAGGAGTCTGAGAGGGATGCTGTGGTTCCAGGATCTCCTGTGTATCAGAGGCCACTGGAGTACTCCTGGGAGTTGGGAACGGGTTAGAGGGTCTGCACTTCCCCTCAGATGTTTACACACCAGGCAGGAAGGAGATGGCTGAGTCCTGGATCGGGGATAGAACCTGCCTTGGTTCGAAGTGAGTGCTGAGAGTGTTGTATGGACAGGCTGGAAGAGAGAAGGTCTTCTCTGGGATTTAGGCCGGGCTCTTTACAGTGAAGTCCCTGTCCCCTGAAGGAGATGGTCCTGGCTTGTCCAAACCGCCTTATTTGATGGCGAATGTGAATGCATACACCTTACTCAGGGGGAACCAGGGATTGAATACCCTTTTCAGGAAGGGATGCCCAGGAAGGGAAGCTCATTGGCTAAACACTCAGGGACCTATGCAGATACCTCATTAGCATGGAGAACTCCAGGTTTTTATGCTACATGACTGATTGCCATGGTCCTCTCAATGGGGTGTCGTGGTTATGTGTTCCAGATCAGCTAGTTTGGCAGGGAGCTGACCCCATGCCTGCTGTTCTCAATTCTGAGATTTCCCCCGGGTTTGGGCCTGCTCAACCTTCCCAGTTCTTCTGTCTGCTGGCACAGTCTACTTGCTCCACACCCATCAACCACTAATTAAGAAAATGCTCTACATCCAGAGCTCCTAGAGGTGTTTTCTCAAGGTTCCTTTCTCTCAGATGACTATACCTTTGTGTCAGGTTGTCATGAAACTACCTAGCACTGGCTCCATCCACACTTGCTTGTGACAGGGTCTCTCACTGACACAGAACCCACTGAGTAGGCTAATCAGGCTGGCCAGTGAGCCCCAGGCATCCTCCTGTTTTGTTTCCAGTACTGGGATTGCAAACTTACAGCACCACAGCAGGCTTTTCACGCGGATTCTGGGGATTGAATTTAGGTCCCCGGGCCTGCACTCCAGCTACTTAACAACTGAGCCATGTACCCAGCCTCTGTGTTTGCATCACAATCTTTGCTTTGTTTCCTAACATTCCTTCCCACCCTTGGTGTTGGAAAACATCACCAAAATCCATCTATTTTGTCTCTTTTTTATGTGATTTTTTTTTTAAAACCCTAGAAAGTTGTCTCTTGCTAAGTCATTGATTTTCACCCCTCCCCTCCCCTGTACCTACTCTGGCTTCTTCTTAAGGGGGCCTTGCTAGCCTAGAGATGAGAAATTGGATTGCTTAGCCCTCACACCAGTCATTAAGTCCCCACTGTGTGCTTCTACTTGTCATTGTCAATTTTACTGCGTTTAGCTAATCCGTCATGCCACCAGACTCTCTCCCTTCTTCATGTCTGTTTCCTCCTGCCTCTGATGTGGATAGTAACTCTGCTACCATTGTTAGCTCCCGTCTGTTCTTCTCTCTGACAGCCTTTACGTTGCCTTTGCCTACACGCTTAATCACTCAAAATGAGGTTCATGGCGTCTTAGTTTTTCCTCCCAGTGTATGTGGACATACATGTTTTCCCATGTTTGCATACTTGTATATAGGTGCATGCGCATGTGTGTGTGTGGAGGCTGGAGGTTGGCTTGACTGAATTTGGAATCACCTAAGAGACACGCTTCTAGACATGCCTGGGAGGGAGTTTCCAGAGACAATTGACCACGAAGGGAAGATGCATCCTGAGTGTGGGGCAGCATCATGGCATGGGCTGGGGGCTTGGATTGAGTGAAGTGAGATAAAGGAAGTGACATGTGTGCCAGTACTCATCTCTCTCTGCTTCCTGACTGCTCACACAACGTGACCAGCTGCTTCCACTGCACACCATGATGCATCTCTAGATTCAGTCACATTGACAATCAAGCTTAGCCATCACTGCGATTATGCTATCTCTGCTGCAGCTTGTTCACAGGTTTAGGCATCAGGAGGTTCAATCAGGAGGAATCTCCCCGGACTCAGGGGTGTGTGTGTGTGTGTAGCCTGGCTTTTCTAGAGCTTGCTAGGTAGACCAGGTGGCTCTTGAACTCAGGGAGATCCTTCTGCTTCTAGTGGCCTGATTCTAAAGGCATATGTCTGATATGTACCATCACAGCTGGCAAGACTCTGCTTTTAAAAATATAGATTTACTTTTGTTTATATGTGTGTCTCTGTGTGATATTTTATTTAATGTGTGCATGTGGGGTAGCCTTGGTGACTTGAAGGGGGTGTTGGATTTCCTGGAGCTAGAGTTATAGGCAGTTGTGACCCTCTAGATATAGGTGCTGGGAACTGAACTTTCCTCTACAACAGGAGCAAGAGAGGAGTCATCCTTGCAGCCCAGGGATTGATAGCTTAATAGGTGAATGGAAACTTTTGGAGGTGTGGCCTAGTTAGGGGAAGTATGCTATCAGATACCCACCCACTTCTTTTTCTCTTTCTGCTTCCTGGTTGCAGTGAGGTAAGCAGTTTTACCCCACCACACGCTCCCTCCATGCTGTCTGCCTCACCACAGGCCAAGCAACAATGGAGTCAAGGGACTATGGTCTGAAACCACGAGAAAAAACAAACCCAACAACACCTCTGTTTCTTCTTTAGTTCGCTTAATTTGAGACAAGGTCTTATTCTGTATAGCCCAGCTTATGCTGAAACTCTCCATGTAGCTCAGGTTAGCCTCAAACTCATGGCCATCCTCCTGCCTCAGATTCCAAATGCAGAAATTACAAATGTGAGACACCATGCACAGCTAAACCTTCCCTCTTTTCAGTTGATGTCCTGATTTCTTTTGTCACATCTGAGCAAAGTTGATGAACATAGATACACAGGAGTCATGATTCCCTGGGAGAATAGTCAATTACAGCAAATGGAAAAATGTTACTTGGAATGCATCTGTTCTGCTTTCCTAACAAGGTTGACTTTAAATTCCTGAGCCTCCTACTTCTGCCTTGAAAGTGCTGGGATTAAAGCTATGTGCCACCATGCCTGTCTTCTGCTCTCCCTATCACCTTGCTATATAGCCAAAGATGACCTCTCAAGTGCTAAGATTACAGGCATGTGCCACCACCCCACTTATGCAGTGCTGGGGATCAAGGCACAGGTTTCATGTGCTCTGCACAAGTTCCCTATCATTTGAGCTACCTATTGAATCCTAAAGTCCCAGTTTCGTTTGCAGCTCTTTTCTATTCAGAAAAAAGATTGCAGACCTCCCTTCTTACACAACAGCCCACACATCGGCTCTGAATTATGTCTTTCTCATTGGCCCAATAAATGGTAGAAACAGTTGCTAATCACTGGATTTATCATGTGGATATATGACAGCCATTTGTTCATGATGAGATTTATTGCAATAAAATTGACTTGCTCCAGTGTCTTTTTTGAATAAGGCAAGGGAGACCTTGTAACTCTTCAGTTTTATGCGCTTGTGTTGATGTGACACTTCAGCTAATGCACAGTTGGCTGGTGTCTGAGTTCGGCTCATGAAAAAACAAAGCACCCAAGCTGGTTTCTACTTTTGAGCAAACACCTTCCTTAGCCGAGGGCAGCATCCTAGGGGAGATTCTCAGAGTTGTATGGATTTTTTTTCTCCAAATTAGACTGAACAGGGAGACCCATGAAGATTCAGAGTGTGAGCCAGTTCATAAGTCTTAGGAAGTTTCTGAAACTTACAAGATTCTGGAAGCTCTACAAGCAGTGTACAATTTCTGGGGGGAAGAGACGCTGGCCAAGTTAGCTACAAATCAGTGAGCTCAATTATGCAGATTTCACGGGTTGTCACCCATGATGAGTGGGTTCTTGCTGATGTAGCTGCCTTTGCGTGATCCCTGTGACCCCCTCATGTGTCCTCTGTATCTAAGCACAATAGACTCATTGATTTTTCCAAGTTTGGCTTCTGTGGGACTGTTTCGTTGTTCTGTTGCTGGTGTCTAATGGTTGGCTCATAGATACCTGGTGACATCCTGGCCCAGAAAAAAAGCCACACAGTACTCAAGACAGGCCACAGAGGCAGGGGTTTCTCAAGGACATTTTCAGTTTTACCCTTTCTTCAGCTGTTGGTTCTCCAGGAGACTCCGCTCAGAGCCCTTCAGCAGGGGAGCTAGCACTCTCCTAGGTAACCTCTACCTGCAGGGTAACTCCATGTAGGTCACTGAGACGCTCCAGGGTTTCATAGTACCGTTTGAAAGTCGCTAGTGTTGATGTAGGGCTTGCAGTAGCCTAGCTCAAGAGAGTCTCAATCTGCCCTTCGTCTGCTACTGTCCTTTGGGTGATGCTAAATTCTGTTATGGCTCTGGCTTGCTTTCTGTTGCTGTGGCAAGCATCATGACCAGAAGCGATTTGCCGACAGGAAGGAATTTATTGTACTTTACAGATTATAATCCATTATCATTGGAAGTCAGAGCAGGAGCTCAAGGGAGGAACCTTGTGTTAGGAACTGAAGCCGAGACTGTAGAAGGATGCTTGCTTACTGGCTGATTTCCTCGGGCTTGCTCAGCTGCATTTGCCGCCATTCTGCCTGGCCAGGGCACTTTCCACTCCAGAAGCAGTCAAGCACTGGTGACCTGGCCTGCAGTTGAACCCCATTTTATTTTGCAGTGTGTCCTAAAGGAGGCTGCTGTGACGCAGATCAACTGCTTTATCCTAAGGGGAAATAAATGTTGTTATGTTTAAAAAAAAAAAAGAAAGAAAAGAATCCCAGACTCACTACCTAAGGGATGGTACTACCACAGTCAGCTGTGGCCTCCTCCACTAATTATCAATTAAGAAAATGCCCTGCAGATGTGGCCACAGTCCAGTCTGTGGGAGGCAATCCATCAGTTGCTTTTCCTTCTTCCTAGGTGTGTCTAGGTCTGTGTCAAGTTGACAGAAGTCAAGCAACTGTTTGTTTCTCATCCTTGTGACCAACTGAAGGGAGGAGGGTTTTTTTTTTTTTTTTGAAGGGTTGTGGTCCATAATGGCAAAGAAGACACGGCTCTCAGCTGTACCAGCAGGAGCATGGAGCTGCTTGCTCACACCTGTCGGTGGACCAGGAAGCAGGGAGTAGAGAGGAAAGGGGGTCAGGTTATAAACCTCCAGGTGTTTATATCTGTATGTGAGCGTGTATAAATAGTTAAATGTAGGTTCTGCACTTGAGAAAATATGTGTGATATAGATATGTCTTTTTTTTTTTCTTTTTCCTTTTTCCTTTTGGTGATCCAATGGATTTCATTAGGTTTGCTCACAGGGACATGGGTGAGGGAATATTTATGGAAGTATGGACATCTCACCAGTGGTTATAGTAAAGGACCATTTTTCCTTCTCTCGGCAATCGTTAACTGGTTATACATCTTCAGGGAGGGTGAAACCTAGTCAGTCCCTCCAACATCCACGATGGATCGTTGGCAGGCCAAATCAGGTGTAGGTCTCATGTCGGTAATCATCACGACTGAGCGCTGAGAAGTGCAATGCTTAGGTCCCGTGCAAGGGACAGTGCTCCGTGCCGTTCTTTCCTTTCCTACGGCACTTACATTCTTTCTGCACCCCCACATACTACAGTATTTTCTGAGACTTGAAAGGAAGTTTTATAGGTGTCTCATCTAAAAAAGTTTGTGCTTTTGTGTGTGTGTGTGTACATGCCAGTGCCTGAGGAGGCCAGAAGAGGACATCAGATCCCTTTGTAGCTGGAGTTACAACAGACAATTATAAACTACCTGAGCGACCTGACATAGGTGCTGGGAACTGACGTCTGGTTCTCTGCATGAGCAGTAAGTGCTCCTAACTACCGAGTCCGGCCTCTTAGTGTCTCATTTAGAATTTATTCCATAGTCACTTGTTCTTGACAATTGGATCAGTTATGAGCCTCGGCAGTAATCACTGCTCACACAGAGAGAAGCGCATATTACCAAAGCTGTCAGGAGAATAGATGGTGATTTCTTTAAAACACCTAGAAGATTCTAATGTGTATCTTGGGCTGAGAGTGACCAAGCTTATTTCTGACATAATGTAACTGGAAGGAAATTCCTGCTCGTGATTATTATTAATTGTGTCTGTTGACCCCAAGGTCTCTACTCTTGGATATTGTTCTTTGTTCATGGAACTGCGCTAAAGGGTGTCTAAGGGTCCCTTCAGGCCTCACATGCTGCCTGTTTGTGACTCAGGGCAGTTCGTGAAGCATATTCTGTGAGGCAGAGGTGACGTCTAGTGGTGACAGTCTTGGCACTTCATTATTGGAGGGAGGTAGGCTCTTCAAAAGCCTTTGCAAAGCCTGTCATCCTGCGGGTGAGATACACCCATGTGTCAGTCAACTTTACACACTTCTAAGGCCGGTTGAGGTGATAAATGTGCAGGCTTTGAACCATCTGAGGGAAGCTCTCTCAGCTGTCAGCAGCTAAAGCATATTAGCCGTCAGATTCATGGTGACCCGTAGCACTTGTCAGTCTCAGCAGCTCCTTACCAGTCCGAGAGATTGACAGCCCTGTCTTGTCAGTTTGTCAAATCAGATGACATTCTCTACAGATTTGGCTCTGCACCGACAAGGGAGCTGTCGTGGATACCTTGTTGAAGCAGGCAAGCCGGCGGCAAGTCACTGCAGTTATGTGTAAAGAGAACAGGGCAGGTAGACATTCTACATCATTGTTAATGCGAGAACATTTGCAAATTAGAGCTTGTCGCTCCCTTAGATGTCCTCCACAACCTTGAAACCTCATATGCTGAGATGCAAAGCAGAAGTCTACACCAGGAGCGATGGGTACAACTTTGCAGTCTCCGTTTTTGTTTTTAATTTAATATTTATTTATTTACTTAGTGTGTGTGTGTGTGTGTGTGTGTGTGTGTGTTTGTGTGTAGTTTATGCAAATGTGTGAGCTGGTGCCTGTGGAGTTCAGAAGA
Organism: Mus caroli; assembly: GCF_978045245.1. Taxonomy (NCBI): domain Eukaryota; kingdom Metazoa; phylum Chordata; class Mammalia; order Rodentia; family Muridae; genus Mus; species Mus caroli. The sequence continues at coordinate 138,131,289 of NW_028227259.1, read as the reverse complement.
AGGTGTCAAATCCCTTAGGGCTGAAGTTACTGGCAATTGTCTGCCATCCTTGTGGATGCTGGGAATTAAACTCTGGTCTTCAGCAAGAGTGACAGGCATCCTTAACCACTGAGCCACCTCTCCAACCCTGTGGCTCTCTGTTTCAGTTCACTAAAGCAGTGTGCACTGGAATAAATGGGAAGAGTCTTGATTCTCTCCTACGGCTTCTGCTTGCTTGTTGGTAAATGCCAGGTTGAAGAAAGGACTTGAAACCCTCTATGGCGCTAATAAAACTGATACATTTCTCTTCCAGGCATGCATGCAAAGTGCTCAGTGTCTGAGTAATTCCTCTTAGGTTGAACATTTCATCATGGCTGTGAGCTTGGACGTGCACCTAGAGGCAGGACTTCATTCTCAGGTGACAGGATGAACCTTATCAAATTGTGTTGTAAATTTTTGTTTCATGGGGGACTCAAGAGATGGCTCAGTAGTTAAGAGCACTGGCTGTTGTCCTTCTAGAGGACCAGATTCAACTTACAACACCCACATGGTGATTCACAGCTGTCTGGGATTCCAGTTCTAGGGGTCCAGTGCCTCCTTATGGACTCACCAGCATTGCATGCGCATGCAGGCAAAACACTGATACACATAATTTCTTTTTTTTTTTTTTAATTCTATGTTATGGGGCTAAAGAGAAAGCTCAGCAATTAAAAGTGCTTTCTGCTTTTACAGAGGATCAGAGTTTAGTTCCCACTGATTCACAACTGCCTATAAACCCTAGTAACAGGGGATCCAAATTCCCTCTTCTCACCCCTATGAAAACACACACACACACACACACACACACACACACACACATACACACACCCCAAAATGTGTACATCTATCCACCCATCCATCTACCCACTCCAAAAAAACCTTAAAATTTGTAGAAATAAAGATTGCCACACACACACAGTACTTCATTTGGACTCGTCTTGATCTGGGAAGCTTGGTAATCTATTATTTTGCAGAAGGACACTGAGATCCTCTTTGGCAGTTCTATCTGGCATGGTAATACCACTGCTTATATACCCTCAACTGAAGAATGTTGTCTGTGTTGAGAAAGGCTACTCTCTTTGATGGAGCACACAGCTTTGGGGATGATGTAGATGCAGTGGTGAGGGAGGAGCTACGGCCATCTTGGCAGGAAGGATGATATTCTAAGGAGAGATACTTGTTTCTCTCCTTTTAGCCTTGAGACTATTGAGACAATGAATTCTGAGAGGTTGGCCTTTCCCTGGGAAGATTAAGCTGGAGAAGGGAAGATCTGCAGCCTGGTCCAAGTGAGAAAGGGAGTTGCTCACTTGGGAAGAGATTCTACACAGTTCTCATAGCTTGACAGACCACTAGTATTGTAGCCAGGACGATGGTGGATCAGTGATGAGCAGAACCACACTTTGACCAGGGCGGCTTAGCTATGCATCCCTCTATTTAAAACTGAACCTCATGTCATGACCTCAAAGATGGACTTGGGGAATCACTTGGACCTCTGAATTTCTTCTTCTTAATGTGGCTACCATGAATAATTTTCTTTTCTTTCTTTTTATTAGTTGTCTTAAAGATTGACCTATTTAGGATGAGTAACAGCCCAGTTTGTTAGGGCTGGCAAAACCCACCCAGGCTTTGATGCTAAAACTGGTAACAGGGACATTCACTTAGCCAGCCAATCAGTTGAATTAACCCTGGCCATCAGAGGAGTGACAGCTATCACAGTTAGAGGAACATTACAGTATCTAACTGCACTTCAAATGATTTAATAAAATGAAGTAAGTTCCTCCTTTGCCAAGGTCTATTTGTGTGTCCAGGGCTGTTTATCTGTCTTATTCAAATAATCCTGATATCTGTTTGCCCACTAACCCAAAGTAGTCATCTGGTCAACCTCTTCTGAGTCAGCGACATAGAGATGCTCAGTGAGTTTCATTTATTTATTCCTTGAACTGCCTTGGAGAGTTCGTTACTCCCTCCAAGATTCTAGAGAGGCAACCGGGATGGTTATTCTTTGAAGACCTGTGGTCTATTGATGCTTCCACACATGTGCACAGTGTCAGTTAACATTTTGTTGCTGTGAAACTTGGGTACTTACCCAAGAAGAAACTTGAAAGGGGAAAGATTGACTTTGATTCATGGTTTTGGAGATTTCTAGGGACCAAGATTGTCTGGCTCCTTGGCTTTGGTCTGAGTCAAGAAAGAATATCATAGTGCTGGAGGATATTCTTCACCTCATGATGGTCAGGGAGCAGAGTGTGAGAAAGTTTTTGGGGACAATAGGTACCTTTTAAGGATCATACTTAAGTGACCTATTTTTTCAAACACACCTACCTTTTAACAGTCTGTGAGTTCATCATACATCATTGGATAAACTCATTGTTGTGTGACTTTCCTTGGGGAGATTTAGACATTGTCTGTTCACTCCAGATAGGGCACCAAGGGCAGATCAAAGAAATGGATCCACCTAAGTATAGATTAGTGAAACAGTCAGTTTATTAAGGTTACCTGCAGAAGTATAGGTGAGGTGTTATTTATAGGAACATGGGTAGCTCAAAGTCAATTACATTGCCAAAAGACCAATTCATCATGGATGAGATCCCTGGAACTTCTTTTATGACTTACAGGCAGTTCCACTGAACAGAATCTCCCATTCCTACCAATTGTTACTGCTTATGCAACATTGGGGAGGGGGCTTTGTGAATCCTGTAAGTTTCAGGAGCTTCCTGAGCCTTGTGAGTTTTATTTAATTTCCTAGGCCTTATATATTTCATCTACTTCCAAAGTCTTGAGAATCTACCCATAGGATGGAACATTTTAGTTTGTAGAAAATACCTTCACAAAGTCTATTGATGAATCAGCCCGTCATGTTCCAATTATTCCTCTAAAGCTCAGGAGTTGGGGAGCATTCCTTTAAATTGTAAGTCCTTGGGGACAAATTTAAGATTTAAATTATAACAGTTATGTTTCTCTGATGCCCGGATCTGAAAATTGCAGATGCATCCTTGTCAGAGGCCTTATGGCTCTGTGATGGTTAATGTTAACAGTTAACCTCACAGAATCTAGAATTATCTGGAAGATAATCTAGGCAGTCCTGTGGAAGGTTATCTTGATTATGTTGATTGAGGTGGGAAGACCCACCCATGGTGGGTTGTGTCACAGGAGGGTCTGCATTGTGGGCCAGCTGCCCAGGTGAATGGGAAATTGAAGGACTGTGAACAAAGACAGGGAAGCCTCAGTGGATGTGAAAACAGGCATTAACTGAAGCAGAAAGCACCTTGTTGGGAAAGGGGGCATATCTAAAACTGGAAGGCCGCCAAGTGGTCTCTGAGGTTATTTTTTGATAGGGTCCACAGACCCTTTGGCACCCTTTCTCACATTTTGTTTCCTTACCAAAAGTAGAAAGTTTCTCACAAAAGTTGGTATTATTTGATTGGAATAGTCAGAAAAACATGCTATTGTGCAAAGCATGGCCTTCACTTAAGATGGCTCTGGTTGAGGGAGGCTTTGTTTTATAAACATAGTTGTCTTAGTCAGGGTTTCATTGCTGTGAGGAGACACCATGACCAGGACAACTCTTATATAAAGGAAAATACTTAATTGGGCTGGCTTACAGTTTCAGAGGTTTAGTCCATTATTGTCATGGTGGGGTGCATGGTATGTTGGCGGAGCTGAGAGTTCTGTATCTTGATTCATAGGCTGCAGGAGACTGTGCCACATTGGCCAGATTTGAGCATATGAGACCTCAAAGCCCATTCCCACAGTGACACACCTCCTCTAACAAGGCCACACCTACTTGAACAATGCCACACCTCCTAATAGTGCCACTCCCTATGATCCAAGCATTCAAATACCTGAGTCTATGGGGCCCATTCTTATTCAAACCACCATACCACTCTATATGTTGTATGGGAAGATTATCTCTTCCCATGGAAGTGGGTGGGGAGGATGATATTTTTTGTGTGTGAGAAAATTATTCCTCTTTCTCTGATCCCTTTCTTGACTGCCTTCCTCTTTACTAAGAGTTATCTCTTGACAGATGGCCCCTTCCCTGACTGGGACACTGGGCTGTATGGAAGCAGAAAGCAAAGCTGGGCACATGTGTGCTTCATTGCTCTCATTTTCTGATGATGGATGTGTTGTGACTACCTACTCCAAGCTCCTGATGCTCTGACTTCTGCCACCACGACAGCATGCACAACCATGAACCACGAACTCAAGTAAGCCCTTTCTCCCTTCAGTTACTTTGGTCAGAGCATCTTATGACAGCACCAGGAAAAGTAAGATAGGGTCTGTGGGATAGATCAAGAGGATGGTAGTGACACTAGCCCAGAGTCCTAAACTCAGTGAACTGGAGTCAATTGCTGCCAACCCTGGAGGCTGCTAAATGAGAAATGGGTCACCTACTTTAGCTTAGGTTTCTGCATTTTGCTTCAAGTACAACCCATGCATTTTAAGATGGCCAGGAGGACTGATCCCAGTAGAAACTTAGCAGAGTCCATATAAAATCCCCGACTGTGGAAATGTGAGTTTGCAAAGTGATTGGTGTGTTAGAGCACCAAGTTCTGAGGCAGACTTGTAATGATGCAGCAGCTGACATCCACCCAGGGTTAATCTGTTCCCAATATGCCTGTGTCACCTGTGCCATTTTGTAATTACATAATTTAATTAAATACTACTTTAAAAGAAAAAAAAAAGATGGCCAGGAGGATGTTGGATGATAAAGACGGCCCCCACACACTTGATACCTGGTGTACTGGGTATCTTTAATATGAACTTGACACAAGCTAAAGTCACTTGAAAGGAAACCTCAATTAAGAAAGTGCCTATATAGGACCTGGCTGTAACAAGCCTGTAGGGCAGTTTTTTGTTTTGTTTTGTTTTGTTTTGTTTTGTTTTGTTTTGTTTTTTTGTGATTGATGGAGGAGGGTTCATCCTATTGTGGTAGGGTCCATCCCTGGGCTGGTGGTGCTGGGTTCTATAAGAAAACAGGCTGAGCAAGCCATGGGGAGCAAGCCAGTAAGCTGCACCCCTCCATGGCCTCTGTTTCAGTTCCTCCCTCCAGGTTCCTGTCCTGCTTTCGTTCCTGTCCTAACATCCTTCAATGATGAACTACAATTTGCAAATGTAAGCCAAATAAACCCTTTCTTCCCCATCTTGCTTTTGGTCATGGTGTTTCATTGTAGCAAAGGTAACCCTTACTAGGACACCTGGTTAGTAGTCCCATTTCCTATTCTCAAAGTGAATCTTAACCTTCCAATGTTTCTAGAAATTACTTCCTTTTTTCCAGGAAGACCAATAATTCTTAAGGAAGAGCATTTCAGGGCTTGCAGTAGTATGGCTTTTACTTCTGTGTATCACACGGCCTTTGCCATTTCCAGCAGAAATTGCTTTGTGGGGATCATCGCCAGGGTAGCGGGAGCGCAGGGTTGCCTGACACCCGCCAGCTACCCACGACCCCCACCGCAGGATTTTGGGACTTTTGGTGAGTGGAACACAGCTTCTGCTCCAGTCCAATCACGCGGGACCTGAGACTGCTCTGGTTGGGGAGAGAGAAATCCGGCCTACATAGGGCCACAACCCTCTTCCGGTCAGAAAAGCACCGGGGCAGCTGGGTCGCAGGGTCGGCTGACACTCGCCAGCTACCCACAACACCCGCCACAGGATCTTAAGACTTCTGGTGAGTGGAGCACAGCTTCTGCTCCAATCCAATTGCGCGGGACCTGAGACTGCATTAGTTAGGGAAGCAGAAACCGGCCTGAGTAGGGCCACAGGCCTCATCCGGCCGGATCAGCGCCAGGGTAGCGGGAGCGCAAGGTTGCCTGACACCCGCCAGCTACCCACGACCCCCGCCGCAGGATTTTGGGACTTTTGGTGAGTGGAACACAGCTTCTGCTCCAGTCCAATCACGCGGGACCTGAGACTGCTCTGGTTGGGGAGAGAGAAATCCGGCCTACTTAGGGCCACAACCCTCTTCCAGTCAGAAAAGCACCGGGGCAGCTGGGTCGCAGGGTCGGCTGACACTCACCAACTACCCACAACACCCGCCACAGGATCTTAAGACTTCTGGTGAGTGGAGCACAGCTTCTGCTCCAATCCAATTGCGCGGGACCTGAGACTGCATTAGTTAGGGAAGCAGAAACCGGCCTGAGTAGGGCCACAGGCCTCATCCGGCCGGATCATCGCCAGGGTAGCGGGAGCGCAGGGTTGCCTGACACCCGCCAGCTACCCACGACCCCCACCGCAGGATTTTGGGACTTTTGGTGAGTGGAACACAGCTTCTGCTCCAGTCCAATCACGCGGGACCTGAGACTGCTCTGGTTGGGGAGAGAGAAATCCGGCCTACATAGGGCCACAACCCTCTTCCGGTCAGAAAAGCACCGGGGCAGCTGGGTCGCAGGGTCGGCTGACACTCGCCAGCTACCCACAACACCCGCCACAGGATCTTAAGACTTCTGGTGAGTGGAGCACAGCTTCTGCTCCAATCCAATTGCGCGGGACCTGAGACTGCATTAGTTAGGGAAGCAGAAAACGGCCTGAGTAGGACCACAGGCCTCATCTGGCTGGATCAGCGCCGGGGTAGCGGGAGCGCAGGGTTGCCTGACACCCGCCAGCTACCCACGACCCCCGCCGCAGGATTTTGGGACTGCTGGTGAGTGGAACACAGCTTCTGCTCCAATCCAATTGCATGCGGGACCAGAGACTGCATTAGTTAGGGAAGCAGAAAAACGGCCTGTGTAGGACCACAGGCCTCTTCCTGCTCGACCAGCACCGGGGTACCTTCAGCTACCCACGACCCCCGCCTCAGGATTTAGAGACTGCTGGTGAGTGGAACACAGCTTCTGCTCCAATCTTTAAACAGTGACAACGATAACAACTAACACCAGAGATTACAAGATGGCGAAAGGTAAACGTAATAATCTTACTAACAGAAACCAAGACCACTCACCATCATCAGAACCCAGCACCCCTACTTCGCCTAGTCCAGGGCACCCCAACACACCGGAAAAGCTAGACACGGATTTAAAAGCATATCTCCTGATGATGATAGAGAACTTCAAGAAGGACTTTAATAACACACTTAAAGAAATGCAGGAGAACACTGCTAAACAGGCAGAAGACAATGAAGAGAAAGCACAAAAATCCCTTAAAGAATTGCAGGAGAACACTGCTAAAGAGTTACAAATCCTTAAAGAAAAACACGATAACATAATCAAACAGGTAGAAGTCCTTACAGAAAAACAGGAAAACACGTCCAAACAGATGATGGAAATGAACAAAACCATACTAGACCTAAAAAGGGAAGTAGACACAATAAAGAAAACCCAAAATGAGGCAACACTGGAGATAGAAACCCTAGGAAAGAAATCTGGAACCATAGATACGAGCATCAGCAACAGAATACAAGAGATGGAAGAGAGAATCTCAGGTGCAGAAGATTCCATAGAGAACATCGGCACAACAATCAAGGAAAATGTAAAATGCAAAAAGATCCTAACTCAAAACATCCAAGAAATACAGGACGCAATGAGAAGACCAAACCTACGGATAATAGGAGTGGATGAGAATGAAGATTCTCAACTCAAAGGACCAGCAAACATCTTCAACAAAATTATAGAAGAAAACTTTCCAAATCTAAAGAAAGAGATGCCCATGAACATACAAGAAGCCTACAGAACTCCAAATAGACTGGACCAGAAAAGAAACACCTCCCGACACATAATAATCAGAGCAACAAATGCTCTAAATAAAGATAGAATACTAAAAGCAGTAAGAGAAAAAGGCCAAGTAACATATAAAGGCAAGCCTATCAGAATTACACCAGATTTTTCACCAGAGACTATGAAAGCCAGAAGATCCTGGACGGATGTTATACAGACACTAAGAGAACACAAATTCCAGCCCAGGCTACTATACCCAGCCAAACTCTCAATTAACATAGATGGAGAAACCAAAGTATTCCACGACAAAACCAAATTCACACATTATCTCTCCATGAATCCAGCCCTTCAAAGGATAATAACAGAAAAAAACCAATACAAGGACAGGAACCACGCCCTAGAAACAACAAGAAGGTAATCCCTCAACAAACCTAAAAGAAGACAGCCACAAGAACAAAATGCCAACTTTAACAACAAAAATAACAGGAAACAACAATTACTTTTCCTTAATATCTCTTAATATCAATGGACTCAACTCCCCGATAAAAAGACATAGACTAACAAACTGGCTACACAAACAAGACCCAACATTTTGTTGCTTACAGGAAACTCATCTCAGAGAAAAGGATAGACACTACCTCAGAATGAAAGGCTGGAAAACAATTTTCCAAGCAAATGGCATGAAGAAACAAGCTGGAGTAGCCATTCTAATATCTGATAAGATTGACTTCCAACCCAAAGTCATTAAAAAAGACAGGGAGGGACACTTCATACTCATCAAAGGTAAAATCCTCCAAGAGGAACTATCAATCCTGAATATCTATGCTCCAAATACAAAGGCAGCCACATTCATTAAAGAAACTTTAGTAAAGCTCAAAGCACACATTGCACCTCATACAATAATAGTGGGAGACTTCAACACACCACTTTCACCAATGGACAGATCATGGAAACAGAAACTAAACAGGGACACAGTGAAACTAAGACAAATTATGAACCAAATGGATCTGGCAGATATCTACAGAACATTCTATCCTAAAACAAAAGGATATACCTTTTTCTCAGCACCTCATGGTACCTTCTCCAAAATTGACCACATAATTGGTCACAAAGCAGGCCTCAACAGATATAAAAAAATTGAAATTGTCCCATGCATCCTATCAGATCACCATGGACTAAGGCTGATCTTCAATAACAAAATAAATAATAGAAAGCCAACCTTCACGTGGAAACTGAACAACACTCTTCTCAATGATACCTTGGTCAAGGAAGGAATAAAGAAAGAAATTAAGGACTTTTTAGAGTTCAATGAAAATGAAGCCACAACATACCCAAACTTATGGGACGCAATGAAAGCATTTCTAAGAGGAAAACTCATAGCTCTGAGTGCCTCCAAAAGGAAACTAGAGAGAGCACACATTAGCAGCTTGACAACACACCTAAAAGCACTAGAACAAAAGGAAGCAAATTCACCCAAGAGGAGTAGACGGCAAGAAATAATCAAACTCAGGGGTGAAATCAACCAAGTGGAAACAAGAAAAACTATTCAAAGAATCAACCAATCAAGGAGCTGGTTCTTTGAGAAAATCAACAAGATAGATAAACCCTTAGCCAGACTCACTAGAGGGCACAGGGAAAGCATCCTAATTAACAAAATCAGAAATGAAAAAGGAGACATAACAACAGATCCTGAAGACATCCAAAACACCATCAGATCCTTCTACCAAAGGCTATACTCAACAAAACTGGAGAACCTGGATGAAATGGAGAAGTTCCTAGACAAATACCAGGTACCAAAGTTGAATCAAGATCAGGTTAATGACCTAAACAGCCCTATATCCCCCAAAGAAATAGAAGCAGTCATTAATAGTCTCCCAACTAAAAAAAGCCCAGGACCAGATGGGTTTAGTGCAGAGTTCTATCAGACCTTCAAAGAAGATCTAATCCCAGTTCTTCACAAACTATTCCACAAAATAGAAACAGAAGGTACTCTACCCAACTCATTCTATGAAGCCACAATTACTCTGATACCTAAACCACAAAAAGATCCAACAAAGATAGAAAACTTCAGACCCATATCCCTTATGAATATTGATGCAAAAATCCTCAATAAAATTCTTGCTAACCGAATCCAAGAACACATCAAAACAATCATCCATCCTGACCAAGTAGGTTTCATCCCAGGGATGCAGGGATGGTTCAATATACGGAAATCCATCAACGTAATCCAGTATATAAACAAACTCAAAGACAAAAACCACATGGTCATCTCGTTAGATGCGGAAAAAGCATTTGACAAGATCCAACACCCATTCATGATAAAAGTCTTGGAAAGATCAGGAATTCAAGGCCCATACCTAAACATGATAAAAGCAATCTACAGCAAACCAGTAGCCAACATCAAAGTAAATGGTGAGAAGCTTGAAGCAATCCCTCTAAAATCAGGGACTAGACAAGGCTGTCCACTTTCTCCATACCTATTCAACATTGTACTTGAAGTCCTAGCCAGAGCAATTCGACAACAAAAGGAGATCAAAGGGATACAAATTGGAAAAGATGAAGTCAAAATATCACTTTTTGCAGATGATATGATAGTATATATAAGTGACCCTAAAAATTCCACCAGAGAACTCCTAAGCCTGATAAACAGCTTCGGTGAAGTAGCTGGATATAAAATTAACTCAAACAAATCAATGGCCTTTCTCTAAACAAAGAATAAACAGGCTGAGAAAGAAATTAGGGAAACAACACCCTTCTCAATAGTCACAAATAATATAAAATATCTTGGCGTGACTCTAACTAAGGAAGTGAAAGATCTGTATAATAAAAACTTCAAGTCTCTGAAGAAAGAAATTATAGAAGATCTCAGAAGATGGAAAGATCTCCCATGCTCATGGATTGGCAGGATCAACATTGTAAAAATGGCTATCTTGCCAAAAGCAATCTACAGATTCAATGCAATCCCCATCAAAATTCCAAATCAATTCTTCAACGAATTAGAAAGTGCAATCTGCAAATTCATCTGGAATAACAAAAAACCTAGGATAGCAAAAACTCTTCTCAAGGATAAAAGAACCTCTGGTGGAATCACCATGCCGGACCTAAAGCTCTATTACAGAGCAATTGTGATAAAAACTGCATGGTACTGGTATAGTGACAGACAAATAGACCAATGGAATAGAATTGAAGACCCAGAAATGAACCCACACACCTATGGTCACTTGATCTTCGACAAGGGAGCTAAAAACATCCAGTGGAAGAAAGACAGCATTTTCAACAAATGGTGCTGGCACAACTGGTTGTTAACATGTAGAAGAATGCGAATCGATCCATTCCTATCTCCTTGTACTAAGGTCAAGTCTAAGTGGATCAAGGAACTTCACATAAAACCAGAGACACTGAAACTTATAGAGGAGAAAGTGGGGAAAAGCCTTGAAGATATGGGCACAGGGGAAAAATTCCTGAATAGAACAGTAATGGCTTGTGCTGTAAGATCGAGAATTGACAAGTGGGACCTCATGAAACTACAAAGCTTCTGCAAGGCTAAAGACACCATCAATAAGACAAAAAAACCACCAACAGATTGGGAAAGGATCTTCACCTATCCTAAATCAGATAAGGGACTAATATCCAATGTATATAAAGAACTCAAGAAGGTAGACTCCAGAAAGTCAAATAACCCCATTAAAAAATGGGGCTCAGAACTGAACAAAGAATTCTCACCTGAGGAATACCGAATGGCAGAGAAGCACCTGAAAAAATGTTCAACATCCTTAATCATCAGGGAAATGCAAATCAAAACAACCCTGAGATTCCACCTCACACCAGTCAGAATGGCTAAGATCAAAAATTCAGGTGACAGCAGATGCTGGCGAGGATGTGGAGAAAGAGGAACACTCCTCCATTGTTGGTGGGATTGCAAGCTTGTACAACCACTCTGGAAATCAGTCTGGCGGTTCCTCAGAAAATTGGACATAGTACTACCGGAGGATCCAGCAATACCTCTTCTGGGCATATATCCAGAAGATGTCCCAACCGGTAAGAAGGACACATGCTCCACTATGTTCATAGCAGCCCTATTTATAATAGCCAGAAGCTGGAAAGAACCCAGATGTCCCTCAACAGAGGAATGGATACAGAAATTATGGTACATTTACACAATGGAGTACTACTCAGCTATTAAAAAGAATGAATTTATGAAATTCCTAGCCAAATGGATGGACCTGGAGGGCATCATCTTGAGTGAAGTAACACAATCACAAAAGAACTCACACAATATGTATTCATTGATAAGTGGATATTAGCCCAAAACTTAGGATACCCAAGGTATAAAATACAATTTGATAAACGCATGAAACTCAAGAAGAATGAAGACCAAAGTGTGGACACTGTGCACCTTCTTAGAATTGGGAACAAAACACCCAGGGAAGGAGTTACAGAGACAAAGTTCGTAGCTGGGATGAAAGGATGGACCATTTAGAGATTGCTGTATCCAGGGATCCGTCCCATAATCAGCTTCTAAACGCTGACACCATTGCATACACTAGCAAGATTTTGCTGAAAGGACCCAAATATAGCTGTCTCTTGTGAGATGATGCCGGGGCCTAGCAAACACAGGAGTGGATGTTCACAGTCAGCTATTGGATGTATCACAGGGCTCCCAATGGAGAAGCTAGAGAAAGTACCTAAGGAGCTAAAGGGATCTGCAACCCTATTGTTGGAACAACATGATGTACTAACCAGAACCCTGGAGCTCTTGTCTCTAGCTGCATATGTATCGAAAGATGGCCTAGTCGGCCATCAATGCAAAGAGAGGCCCATTGGACTTGCAAACTTTATATGCCCCAATATAGGGGAATGCCAGGGCCAAAAGAATGGGAATGGGTGGGTAGGGAAGTGGGGGGCGCTATGGGGGACTTTTGGGATAGTATTGGAAATGTAATTGAGGAAAATATGTAATAAAAATATAAAAAAAAAAAAAAAAAAAAAAAAAAAAAAAAAAAAAAAAAAAAAGAAATTGCTTTGTGAACCTCCAGAATACGTGGGTCTGCAGTTATGGCAACACAATAAACAAAATAGTAGCCTGTGGCTGTTGGCTATTCACACCTAAAACACCAGGGAGCTGGACTCCCTTTGTAAACTTTGTAAATCCTTAAGGCAGGTAAGTGGCTAGGTCCAGTCTGAGGAGCACCAGCAGCCTGGTCCCTCCCTCAGGTCTCCCTAACTCTCATAAAGGTGTTTCCAGCCTCTGTAACTATCACAGAGGTCATCTCCAGTCCCTCAATAGGAAGCTCCCCAAATTATGCTAATTTTAGGTGAAAAATCTGAACAGGAAAACCCACCAATCCCTGAGCTCCTCCAAGCTCAGGACTTGAAATCCCACCAATCCTTATCCTGGAAATCTCTGCCCTAGAAAGGGTCACCCCCCTAGGAAACCCTATCTAAAGGCTGTGTCTGCTCAGTTCCCTGCAGAGGCAGCCATTCCTGGATTCATCCCTTCACAACCTGGGCGCTTCCAAGAAATCTCTTTTAAGAAACTTGTTGCCTGATTTGACTCTCTCCTTGGAAGAAGCCCAGAAGCAGTGAAGAGAAGTGAAGAAGTGGGGCAGGGCTGAGGGGCTCCTGAGTCCTCAGGGTTCCCCTCGCCTGGAAGCTGTAATGCCTTTGCTGAGGAAGCTTCCTCTCAGAGCTGTGTGGTTCCTGGGTTCCTGTGTCTCACGATGCCCCTCCCTTGGAACACTGTCTCACCTCAGAGCTTTGTGGTTTCTGGGCTTGTGAGTCCCAGGACACCTTTCTTTCTGAGCAAGAAGGCAATAATGGTAACGATAACGGAGCTGTTAGTTTTTTTTTTTTCTAGAAGCAGTGGGAGTGGAGGAGTCACAGGATCCTTTCTGAAATTTAAGCCATTTCTCGCTCTTCAGATCTGGGAGGTGTTGGAATATTTGGTTGAGGGTTAGAGTGCAGGTGGGACTTCCATAAGTTTCTGTGAGGTCATCGCCTATGTTAGGATGTCATTATTTTGGGTGATTATTGGTCCATGATCCTGTGAGTGACCCCAATGATTGGGATCACTCATAGCTTCATCTGGTTGAACTTGGATGGAATGTTTCCTTCCTCTGGTCTGCATATCCTATCTGGGATAAATAGAGAGTTCTTCACACGTCCCCAGCAACAGCACAGCAAGGTCATTTCCAAATGTCCCCGTGGTACATGGTTATTTTTCTTCCCTAACTAGTAGCAGGTGTTTGGCTGTGTCCATTAAAAGCCATTTCATGTTCCCTCCGACAAACAAGTTTTATATTTAGTGGTGTAGGATCAATAACGCAGTACTTCATGCGAACTATTAAAATGGAAAATGTCTGCGGGGCTGACTGTTGTAGTATTGATACCTACTGAACAATAAATTACGGCAAAGAAAATGGGGGCAACTGGCCTTATAAATGGTGTGTGTGTGTGTGTGTGTGTGTGTGTGTGTGTGTGTGTGTATGCTGGGGTCATGTTTGGCTTTGTTATAAGCAGCATCTGCAGTTTCCCAGGGCATTTGGAAAAGTGGCTGATGGAGCCTGGGCATCTCTCCATTTGGAGTAGGCGTGTGGTTGCTCGGCTGTCTTGGTGCTTCTGGGTTGAGACCTATTTGGATTAAGCTCCTCTTTGCTCTTTGTGCAGGAGGCCCTGATGGTGAGATTTCTCTCCCAGTTGTGGAATCTATTCCTTAATGATGCTGACCATTTTCCTGCCTGATATTTGGTGGCCATCAGTTCTGAGTATTGCATAGCAAGCAATGCTGGAATTTCAGCTTATTATTTCTTAAAAAAGAATTTGTTTTCTTTGTAATTTTATATTTAAAAATACGTTTGTAAGCCAGGTGATGGTGGTGCATGCCTTTAATTCCAGCACTTAGGAGGCAGAGACAGATAGATCTCTGTGAGTTCGAGGCTAGCCTGGTCTACTGAGAGACAAGTTCAGGACAGCCAGCTCTATACAGAGCAACTCTAATTTGAAAGCAACAACAACAACAACAACAACAACAGTTTATATGTGTGTGTGTCTATATACACACATGCATATAGGAGCTTGTAGAAGCCAGAAGAAGGTGTTGGGTGTCCTAGTACTGGAGTCATAGGCAGTTCTGAGCCACCAGACATGGTGATGGAGACTGAACTCCAGTTCACTGCAATGCCACTCCAGGTCTGATTTTAGCTTTTTTTGGGGGGGGGGGCTTAGGAACCAGAAATTAATATGGCCGTGGCACTGCCCCAAAAGGAGTGAACTTGGGATCGGATATAGCTGGGAAAGTCCCTGGTAAGTGGAATGTGGTGGCATCACCCCATCGATGGTGATTAAGTACACACACCCTTTTGTGTGTGTTGTGTATGCATGTGTGTACATGCACATGTGTATAAATGTGTATGTTGGTGACCATGCTCATGTGCAGAGTTTCTGAACTGTGTAAAAGTGGAGAAATCAAGATATGCTTAAGCAAGCAGACACTCAAGTATGCATGCATTCATTTCTCGTTGCTGTTGACTAGGGGTGGGAGGTGCCTCACTCTTTCCAGTTCCTGTCTTGACTCCCTTATGATAGTTGACGTTAGTTTGGAATTCTGAGCCAGAATAGACCTTTTATTCCCTATGTTGTTTTTGGTAAGGGTATTTTATCATAGCAACAGAGATGAAAGTAGAACACCATCTAAGCATGAGGAACTGAGTTTAATCAGCAGTACCCATTGCATATGTGCTTATAACCCTAGCATTGGGGAGGTGGAGATAGGTGTCCTTGGGACATGATGGACAGGCAGTCTAACCTACTTGGCGACTCTAGCCCAGTGAGAAATTCTACCTCAAAAAACGAAGTAGATGTTTCCTCAAGAATGACACAAACACGTGCACACACGTGCATATACATGAACATGTATATATAGATACTTACATATGAAACTTATAAAAATATTATCTTATGTGTATAAGTGCTTTTCTCAAATGTATGCTGTGTACCATGTGTGTGCCCAGTGTCCCCGAAGGCCAGAAGAGGGCACTGGACTCCCTGGAACTGGAGTTATGGACTGTTGTGAGATGTTAATGTAGATGCTGGGAATCAAACCGAGGACCTCTGGAAAAATAATTCTCTTAACTGCTGAGCCATTTCTCTGGGTTTGTAGCACACATGAAACTTGTTCTCGTAAGCCCCCACATTTGGCAGTGGTTTGTTCAATGGCAATTTATATTCATATCAGTCAATGTTAACAAAGAAGACATGTCTTAGATTAAAGAAGAATGTGTGCTAATGGATGGAAGAGAGTGAGAAAGAGGTTACAAAGCGAGGCTGATCATTGCAGATGTGGGCTTTTTGCTACAGTTGCTAAAGACCTGCTTGATAGAGTGACTGTGTGACACCAGAGGGATGTAGATGTTGGTGAAGCTGGTACCCAAATGTTCTCTATTCCCAGGCTGCTGCTATTCCTTCATGTTCACTCTTAGCATCCATGCAACACTCTCTCCCTACCTTGTTTAAAAAATGCTTATTTAACTTATATGTATGCATGTGCATATGTGTGCATGTGCATGTGTGCACGGGTGTGCTGTATATACACATGTGTGAGGATACTTGAGGAGGCCAGAGGCTCCCTGCAGCTGGCTTTTCAGGTGGCTTTGAGCTTCTTGATAGGGGTTCAGGGAACCAAACTCATTCCCCATGCAAGAACAGCATGTGCTCTTAGCCACTGAACATCTCTGCAGCCTCAGAACTTGTCTTCTTAGGAAAGATCCTATTCTGAGTAAATCATTTATGCTTTGTAAGTAACTCCTCACCCATGCTCATTGTAAGGAACCCTAATAAACTCATTGGCTGACCGGGTTAGACTAGGTTAGATAGTACTTTGTCCTGTCTGTGTGTCCTCTGTATCTGGGATGCACAGGTTACTTCCTAACATCTCTCCTGGAAAAGTCTCATGGCAGCATCCTGGACAGGAAATCAACCCTCTGAATTCATCCCCACCCCCAGGGGACTAGTTCAGTGTTAGATGAGATGCTCGCCTCTGGAAGCTTAGCTGACTTTTTTGATTTAGGTTTTCAGGGGAAAATGCTCATTTTACAGAACTTTGCGACAGATCCGTGCGCTAGCTGTTCACCTAGCCTACCTTTAGTGGAATACATGTAGAAGGATCTTTTTTACATTTTGTCATCTGTGCCTGTGTATGGGTATGAGCACACATGTGTTATGGCTTGCATGCGGGAGTCAGGGAATGACTTGTAGAAATTGGTTTCTCCCCTCTACGTGGTGCCACCTGAGGATGGAACTCAGGGTGTCATACTGGGCAGGGAGCACATTTACTTGTTGAGTCACATGACTAGCACTGGAAGAGTTAAAACTCTCTTTCTCTGTCTGTCTCCCTCCCTCCCCACTTTCTCTGTCTCTCTGTCTGTCTCTGTCTGTCTGTCTGTCTGTCTCTCTCTCTCTGAGTGTGGGTATGCGTGTGCCATAATGTGTGCTGGAGATGAGAGGACAATCTCAGGCATTTGCCTTCCATGCTGTTTGAAACTCCATATACATAGTTGGTCTGTAAGCGTCTGGGTATTTTGTCTCTGCCTCTCACTTCAGAACAGGAGTGCTGGCATTATTGATGCGCACACTGTTGTATCTGGCTCTATAAGAGTTCTGGGTGTGGGACTCAGCTCCTCGTGCTTGTTCTACAAGCTCTTTACCCATTTAGATATCACTCCAGGCCACAAATGGAAGAAAGTGAAGGAATCCCTACATCATAGGCTAAAGGGGATCACGGCTATTATCCCATGACTTGAGAGGCAGAGGCAGGAGGATTGCTATAAGTCTGAGAACGGCCAGCACTAGTGATACCCTGACTCAATAAACAAAACAGTAACAGCGAAACAAAACCTAAACTAGAAAACAGGATGATTTAATACCCATAGGGATAATTATGTCAAGGTGCTGTCATCACCCCAGGTTCATTATCACCAGAGTCCACTGATTGATCTTCTACCTTCTGCCCCTCCCAACCTCCACTCCATTGGCAAAACCCAGAGACTCTCCTGCAGAATTGGGCTTACTGTCTCCTATTCATTCCCTAAGTGTTGGAAAGGATAATTGGGAGGTAATTGCATTACTACACAGTTTGTAGTTAACCTTCTATTTTGGCTCTTAATGTGTGTATCTTTGCTCCAGGAGTACATTAAGGATAATTATAGGCAGTTCCCTGCCAGATCCAGGAGAGCCTTTGCAATGAGTACAACAGCCTACCAGGAAAGATGTCTTAACAGAATTTAGCTTGAACTAGTTCCCAAAGGGTAAATGAATGAAAGTCAACTTGACATGAACTTTGGCTAAGTAGAGCTGGAGATAAGAATGAGATAAAAATCCTTTCTTTTCTTAAAATTTTAAAATATGATCTCTCTCTCTCTCTCTCTCTCTCTCTCTCTCTCTCTCTCTCTCTCTCTCTGTGTGTGTGTGTGTGTGTGTATGCATGAGTGTGGTGTCCAAGGAAGCCAGAATTAGGTGGCAGTTAGCTGCCCAAAGTGGATACCGGGAAATACTGGGAATGAATCTTGTCTTTTTTTCCCTTTTTCTTTTTTGAGAATCAAATGCTTTTAACTACAAAGCCATCTCTCCAGTCTTCCATCTTCTCTTCCAATATATTTGAGGCAGAGTCTGTACTAGTCTAGGCTGGCTTTCAATTTCTAGGTAGCTAAGGATGAACTCCTGATCCTTTTGCTTGTTCTGGATATGCGCTACCATTTGCTAGAATCCCCCAGTAAGGTGCTAGGGGTATGGCTCAGAGGTGGAGCAACTGCTTAGAAACTCTCAGCAGGGGATCTAAGGATGCGACTGAGTGGTAGAACACTTTTAAGAACAGCCCAATGAAAGACTTTGGGTATACATGGCTCAGTAGTAGACTATTTGCCTAACATGTGGAAGGCCCTGGACTCTAACCTCAACAACACATATATGCATGGACACATACACACACCTCTCAGTTATCAATACTGCTGAAACAGTGAGTATTTTCTAAATACTTTTTTACTGCCCTTTCTAATATGTCTAGTATTGATTTTGATACCCAGTAGCAAATGAAGACTGGACTTCTCTATTGATCATCAGTGATTCACATTATTTTCCATCTCCCATTGTAGTTCAAGTTGAGAGGACATTTTGTTGTTCCCTGATCAACAACTTAGTCAGCAAGATGGAGGATCTATTGTCAATTGGGGTTCACCCCCACCTAAGATAGATCTCACTATGTAGCCCAGGATGGCCTCTATATCTTTTAAGTAAACGTTTTATTAATTCTTTGTTAGTTGCTGTTTACTACAAGAATATGTTTCAGCCGGGCGTGGTGGCGCACGCCTTTAATCCCAGCACTCGGGAGGCAGAGGCAGGCGGATTTCTGAGTTCGAGGCCAGCCTGGTCTACAAAGTGAGTGCCAGGACAGCCAGGGCTACACAGAGAAACCCTGTCTCGAAAAACCAAAAAAAAAAAAAAAAAAAAAAAAAAAAAAAAAAAAAAAAAAAAAAAAGAATATGTTTCTTTGATGAGGGCTGAGAGAAGCATTAATGTATGGCTGTACCACTGAGCCATTTGGAATTGCTTTAATACTATGATCATTTAGCAGAGTAATAGTGGTAGGTACTTTCCTAGGGTCTATGACATATTACAGTGCATGGGGTTTTGGTCCCATTAGTGATGCCGAATATTGGTTTCATTTTATGGAGCAGTTCTTAAATCCAATCAGAAAGGGTGTGGTCACTCCTATAACATCTGTGCCATCATTGTATCACCAGGCATATCTCGCCAGGCCAGTTGTTGCTGTGGCTCCCAAGGGTTCACAATGAGTGAGATTGATGATGACTGTTCTCCTCTAGTCATGTGCACAGTACCTTCCAGCACTATGGAAACCAGCCAGGATGGATCAAGTTTCCAGGTTAGCATTAGCTTTAGTTCTCCATGTTCTATGATTCAAGTACATGGCATCTTCAGCAATAGGTTCTAATTATAATATTCTCTCAAAAAACAAAAAACAAAAAACCAAAAACCAAAAACAAAAAAAGAAAAACCAAACAAACAAAAAAGAAGGTAGCTGATAGCATCAACAATTGGTTCCGATTAGAACCCTACTGGCCAACAAGCCCAATAGAAGTAACCCATTCCCAGGCCTGGGCTTTATATTTGTTCTTCTGTGGTGTCTATTAGAGGCATTGTTGCCCTGTTATAGGGTAATTTGATTTAAACTCTTTTTATATGTGTATGTATATATCTTAGGAATCTTCTATACTAGTAGGTACCCATATGACTTTTCAAAAAGTCTTTAGTGTTAGCTATCCTGTCTTATTCATTTCTTCCTTTACTCTTCCCTCATCTCCCCTCTCCCACTTAAACTATCTTCTTCCATGACCCCCTCTTCCCTCCTTAGATTACCATGTCTTCTACCTTCTCTCTATTGAAAGCCCCCATCTCTCAGTCCCAGGACTTTTACTAGTTATCTATTTTTTTATAGCCCAGACCAGTTGTTTCTTAAAGGCTCTAGAGCTATTGATGAAGATTAATGATCCTGCAAATAGGTGTTTAAAATAAATAAAAAAATAAGATGAAAACATGGTTGCTGGAGAATCTTCAGCAGGTTAATAAATGAGGTGTTCGAAGGCAAGTGCCTCAAAGATTATTTTAGCAATTAGTGGGAAGCATTTTGTCACAAACAAAATAAATCTGTAATCAGAAAATAATTTGTAATCAGCTTTGCAAGTCAAATGGCTCGCTCAGTCATCAAAGGCAGCTTGAGAATTAAATGATCCAGTCAAGAATGATACTTTCAGGGGATAAATGGTCAGGACAGATTGTCTAGGCACTTAGTCAATAGTTAGGTGTTGAGCTGTGTAAGAAAGCTCTCTAAGGCTGAGCCTGCTTGTGTTGCCAGCCAGCAGCGATCCAATAGGGAGGAAATTGCAGGAAGTGACCCCGCCCTCTTGAAGAAGCAATTTAACCACACCAGGATCAGAAAAATCTCTGTGGTGATTGCTTCTTGGAATTCAGAAATGTACACAGGAAAAACTTTGCAAGCCTGCTGTAAGGGGTTTGGGGTATGGATTGGTGGTAGAATGTTTGCCTAGGATCCTCCAATGAGGGGCTGGGGTATGGCTCTGCTCTAGAACACTTACCTAGCATCCTTGTTTCTTGACATTTCACATAGCTGAATTCCCTGGATGATGTTTCCTAAGCCTTCTTTAAAGATACTGAGAGAATGATAGGAAGTGTGAGGAATAAGACCTGACCATTGTCCAAAAGCCTGGCCCCAAGTGACCAAGACCTCAGTGTACAGAAAAAGTGTTGTCCCCTCGCCCCCAAGAGCAGACATGATTTTGACACATCAGGAGGATTACTCTTTATGCACAGCTAACAAATACTTTTAGGTGCTTCAAAGAATATTGTCTTTGTTCTAGTTAGCTTTAACTGTCAACTTTACATAGCCTCGAGGCACCTAATAAAAGCGAGTCTCACCTGAGGAACTGTCTAGAACATATTTGCCTGTAAGCAAGTCTGTGGAGAACTGCTTTGATTGTTAAGGGATGCAGGAGGGCCCAGCCACTGTGTGGATGCTGAGAGCTGAACCCAGGTCATCTGTAAGGGCACCAAGCATCCTTTACTGCTGATCCATCTCCCCAGTCCCAACCCAAGAAGACTCTGAAGGCAGTTCTTCTCAGTATAGTTAGATGGTAGGCAGCAGGTTGATACTCACATATTCACTAACATTTTCTCCCAAATGTCTTAGATATTTAGAGCGTTTGCTTAGGCTGAACAGATCCAAGAAATAAAATAGAATTATTTTAATAAGGGCGATGCTGGGATGTGCCCCTGTGATTTAGAAAACCCATTTCATGGTGTGTGTTGGAACGGGAAATAATGAATTTGGAAAGTCTTTGCTCTCTGGCTGAGGCTTCATTAATGATATTAGAATATTAAACATAATGGTCTTTCACATTCATTATCCTTGTGTTTGCTTGGAGCCCTGTCTTCATGGAAGAACCGTGTCCAAGGGTGTCAATGATTAAGTGGATAAGATTGAGCACTGAAGGCATGATCTCGGAGCTGGCTGTTTGCTTTGGATCTTAGGCACTACTTGGATGTCTCTTCCTTCCCTTATTTCATTTTGAAAGGGTTTGGCTAACATCATTTACTAGCTTTATTACTTTGACAGGTCAGGATTAATGTTCTACCCCAAGTCAATAAACTCGAACTCATTCTCGGGTGCATTAGACCTAATTCCTCTCATCTAGCTCCATTTTGGTACTCACAGCCCATGAACATTTATTATGGATTTCAAGATAATGGGAGAGGAAGAGTTTCGAGGTTCACGTCGTGGAGAAACAGATTACTCTAGGTGTGTGGCGACTCTTACTTTACTCCACATGTAAGAAAAAGGACATGCCCATTAAGAAAAAAACGGGTGAGGTGTGAGGTTTCAGGTGTGCAACCCTAGTGTTTTGAATGTAGAGGCAGGAGGATCATGAGCTTAAGGTTGTTTGTGACTGCATAGCAAATTTCAGGTTAGCCTGGGCTACATAAGACTCTATCTTAAAACAGTAATAGTACCACCACCATCACTACAAATAATAGCATCATCACTGTCATCACCATCACCACCCCATCACTGTCATCACCATCACCACCACCATCACCACAAATAACACCACCATCACTGTCACCACCATCACCACCACCATCACCACAAATAACACCACCATCACTGTCATCACCATCACCATCACCACAAATAACACCACCATCACTGTCATCACCATCACCACCACCATCACCACAAATAACACCACCATCACTGTCACCACCATCACCACCACCATCACCACAAATAACACCACCATCACTGTCACCACCATCACCACCACCATCACCACCACCATCACCAGCACTACTACCACTGCAGCTGGCACCATCAAAAACCATAAATGATGGGCATAGTCACTCCCAGCTATAATCCCAAGACTAAGGAGGCTGAGGTAGGAAGACCATGAGTTTGAGTCACTTGGGCTACGTAGTGGTGCTCTATCTCAAATAAAAGGAACTAAGACACCACCACTACCTCACCACAACAGCGATAACAAAACAATCCCCCAAAGTCCCATGGTTGAATTTCGTCAACTGGACAGAAACCTAGACATATCTGGGAAGAGGGAATTCTAATTGAAAGAATGTCTCCATAAGATTGGCCTGATGGGGAAGACTGTTGAGGCATTTTCTTAATTAGCGATTGGTGTTGGAGGGTCTAGCCCACTGTGGGAGGTGCCATCCCTGAGCAAGAGGTCCTGCATGGTATAAGAAAGCAAGCTGAGCAACCCATGAGAAGCAAGCCAGTAAGCAGCATTCCTCCTTGGCCTCTGCTTCAGTTTCTGCCTCTAGGTTCTTGTTTGAGTTTCTGTCCTTGACTTCCTTCGATGGTAGGCTATGATGTAGGACTGCAAGGTAAGCCGAAATAAAATTTTCCTTGCTCATGTTGCTTTTGGTCACGGTGATTATGACAGTAATGGAAATTCTAAGACACAAAGCAAAACAAAAAAAGACAAGTTTGATAGCATTTCTGTAAACTGCTGATAGGCTTATAGATCTTTCTTTATTTGCTATATTTTAATTAATTCTCTCTCTCTCTCTCTCTCTCTCTTTCCCTCTCTCTCTGTATGCACATGTGCTTGCATTCGCCCATGTACACACACACACACACACACACACACACACACACACACACACACACTTATCTTAACATGTGTGGGGGTCAGAGGACATCTCTCAGGAGGCACACCCCTCCTTGTCTCCCACATGGGTCCCAGGGATTGAACTTAGGTCCTCAGTCTTGCCAAGTACCTTGATTCCTTGAACCATCTCTCTGGATCCATATTTTTACCACTTCCCTTTCAAATTTTGAGACATGGTTTCAAGTGGTCAAGTGTCTCAGGCTGTCTGCAGGTCATGCAGGGAGCTCCAGGGAGGCATCGTTCAGGCAGGACTGGGCTTTTCAGGGGTGCAGCTGCTTTTCAGGCATCTCTGTTCTCTGGAACAGAGTTTTAAGTTTTAAGCAGTTTTAAGTACCCCAGCAATTGGACTTAGCTATAATCTCTTATTTGGTCTCTTATTGGTGTGAATAGACATTTATTCATTTTCTCCAGGAAAAGTCATCAGACAAATACAAACAGAAGGAAACATAATCAAATCCAGGGAAGACATCTGCCAGAATAGCGATTCTCAACCTGTGGGTCATGACCCCTTGGTGTGTGTGTGTGTGTGTATGTCGAATGACCTTTTCACAGGTGTCCCATGTCAGATATTCTTCATATCATATATTTACATTATGATTCATGGCAGTAGCAAAATTATAGTTATGAAGTAGCAACAAGAATAATTTTATGGTTGGAGGTCCCTACAACACGAGGAGCTTTATTAAAAGGTTAAGGAAGGTTAAGATTCATTGATACAGAAGTCTCAGTCTCAAGTGACTGAGATCACATTGTACAAAGAGGATGCAGAAGCCCCAGCGCTCAGTGAGCACCCTGTTTACACACTGGAGATAATGCCCAGCCAGCTCTCAGTCATTTTCTCACAAACCTCCTTGTCTTCTACCTGGTCCTGCTGAAAACTGTGTTGCCCTGTAGGTTTGTCATAAACATCCATATTGAAATGATGGTGACCTTTGCTACTTTTATTTCAGTAAGCACTGTACTTGGGTTATATCTATGTGATAATTGAGGGACCCTACATCTCAGAGTTCACTCCCCAAGGTGTTGGGCCAGAAAGCCATGGGACTGGGAAAACCATTCTAGAGCAAGAGTGAGGTCAAGGTGTGTCCAAACCCCGAAAATCTTGTCCTGAGACAAGTAGGAGTTAAGACTGTCCCCTCCTTGCTCTGGGTCTGCATGCTCTGGTGCACCTCTGCGACCCCCACCTCTGCCACCCTTGAGGTAGTCAGGAACCCTAATGGCCAAATTACAGGTTTAACTTCCTCTCTACCTATGAGGCCATGTCCAGCAAGCATCTAGAATTCCTCTTCATACAAATGAAGCATTCGCAGCACCTCAGCCACAGTCAATGATGATGTGTACTCACCCCAAAAGTCCCCTACCCACTTCCCAAGGTTTATATTGCCCTTGTAACCCCAATAAAGGAGAGCTGTTTTACTGAAAACCATTTCACTGAAGTCCTTTTTATCCCCCGGAACTCAAGCTATCTGAGATCCCAGGAATCTATCATGTCCCAATAAGCTTCATTATCATTCCAGCCAGGTGCCCTATGGTGCCTGGATATCCTGAGGACAGAAGCAGTATTGAGCCAGCAAAGTCACTGGTAATGGCTATGAAACTTTTGAGATGGGATCTAGCAAGAGTCCCTTAGGTCTCTGTGGGTGTGTCCCCAGATTCCACAGGAAGACTGCTTTGAAAGCCTCTTACTCTCTGTGCCTAACTCAAGATAAAAGTCACTTTTGTGTGACTCTTTAGTGTTTAACCCTAAACAGGGCATCTATATTACTCACTATAAGGCTCAAGGAACATGGCAGAAGTCAGGGTTGTGGATGGGGCAAAAAGCATGCAAGAGCTAGAGAAGAGTGGAATTCAGTAGAGGGCTGGCATCTGGATTTGACATAGCTACGAACTCAAAGCAGTTGTGAATACCTACAAGACTTCCACAAAATTGAGCCTCTCAACAGTCTGTTATAGATGAGGGAGGGACTCAAGCTCCCTCCAGGATCTATATGCTTGTAGTAGGTGCTAGATGTCTTAGAGTTTTGTTGCTGTGAGAAGACACCACAACCATGGCAACTCCTATAAAGGGAAACATTTAATTGAGGCTGGATAAGTTTTAGAAATTTAGTTCATTATCATCATGGAGGAAACATGGTGGCATGTGGGCAGATGTGGTATTGGAGAAGGAGCTGAGAGTTTTACATCTTGATCCAAAGATCAGCAAAAGTGAATTGTAGGATACTAGGCAAGCTTGAGTTTCTGAGACCTCAAAGTCCACTCCCAGTAACCCATTTCCATCACACCCACACCAATGAGGTCACACCTCCTAATAGTGCTCATAAGGCCATTTTTCAATCAATCCACCACACTAGGAAAGGGAGAGACATTTTCTTGAGTCATGTAGCCCCTGGTAGGCTGCCCATGTACCTATGAATAACTCCTCACCTTATGCACCTGTGGGGACGTTTTCATTCAGACTACTACACTGAGAAAGGGAGAGACAGATTTTTTTTTTTTTTTGGTCTTGTAACCCCTGGTAAGATGTTCACATACTTGTGAATAACCTCTCACCCATGCACCTTTCTTAAGTGACCTTAATGAAACTCACTGAGTCACCAAAAGTCAAGAAAGGAGCTGAGAGATCAGTTGGGAAGAGGAAAGGGATCAGTGGGGCTAAGGGGGGAAAAAGAGGGTGATGATGGTGAATATGACCAAAACGCATGGGTATGTGAAGCCATGAAAACCATTATTACGTATAATAAATATGCACTAACAAAACAAATTAAGGAAGAAGCACTTGCTTGCTTCCATTGCTCACCCACCATTGACATTTGGCTTTTCAGTGGTGAGGTAAAGGAAGGACCTTGCTGTTTATTTGTCTGTCATATCGATATCTATCTGTCTGTCTATCTATCTATCTATCTCTATCAGCTATCTATGTATCTATGCATGTATGTATGTATGTATGTATCTACCTAACTATCTATCATCTTTCTATCATCTAGTGTCTGTGTGTCTGTCTTCTATTATCTATCATGTATCTATCATCTGTCTATTGTTTCTATTACCTATCATCTGTCCATCAATCAGCAATGATATATATCCATCACACACACACACACACACACACACACACACACACACACACACACACACACACATATATATATATGCACGTAGTCATTATTTATCTACCCATCCACACATCTGTTTTACTAATGTCCACATGTGCACTCTGCCGAGTGGAGCAGGGTTCACATTGAGGTCTGTCTCCTCCCCAGCTGGTGCTTTTGCTCTAACTCAGGGTTAGCAGCAATTTTCTGTAAAAAGCCCTAAAGCAACTATGTTAGTTGCTATGGTCTCAGTAGCTTCTGTTCAGTGCTGCCCTAGCAGTGCCGAAGCTGCTGTACTTAAACAAATATGTATGGACATCTTTTTGCAAAGTATTATTTACCTCGAAAGGCAGGGAACCACAGTCACAGGCACGGGATTTGAAAGTCTCTGTTTTGTCCTGTTGTTCATTTCTGGGATGATCCTAGGTAGAAGAAAGTGTAGGGAGAGATAAATATGCACCATTCATGATGGCTTTGAGTGATGGAAGGTAATTTCACAAGATGGGAGCAGATGGTGTTCATGTGAGGAGTGGGAATTGAGGGACAGGTAAGTGTTGGAAATGTGCTGGGGGATTGAGCCGGGTAGATCTAGTTGTTAAGGAGAGTTAAGCCTTTTATAGCTCTGGGCACATTCGGTGGAGGGAAAATTAATGCAGTTATTGAGACTGGGAGATTGTTCCAGCAGTAGACTGTTTGTCTTTCAAGCACAAAGCCCTGAGTTCAACCCCAGCCCTGGCAAATGGACAAACAAATGACACATTAAAAAAAAACCCACCCCATCCATTTCTTCAAAACAGATGGCAATTTGGGGGAGAGGGAGAGAGAGAGAGAGAGAGAGAGAGAGAGAGAGAGAGAGAGAGAGAGAGAGAGAGAGAGAGAGAGAGAGAGAGAGAGAGAGAGCACGATCAGGAAAGAAATGGTACAAATGGAAAATTAAATTTTTTCAAGGCTTTACTATTTGTATCTGGGCTTCTGGAAGCTTTCATCCCCTCTTGGAAAGGGTCTGTCTTGGCCCTTAGTTAATCCTTCTTGGAAATTCCCTCCAGACCCTCCTGGGGGCATGCCTCCTAGCTGATTCCAGATCCAATCAGGTCAACAAGATTAATCCTCATAGATGTTCTTGGGAGATGATGCGTCACTTAAGAATCTGAAGTTTGATCTTATGGGGGTGTGCCTTTAAGAGCTATATTTGCCTTCATCTTTCTGCTTTTGCTCCCTGGATGTCATGAGGTATGTTGCTATCTTTGCTGTGCATTCCCATGATGATGCCTTTCCACAGGCTTAAGACACTGGGGTCCAACTGACCACGGACTGAAACCTCCCTAGTTGTGAGCTATAGTAAATCTCTTCTTCCCCTGCTTTTCCATTTTCAAGTGTGCATGTGTGTGGGTGTGCATGTGAAGGTCTAAGGTTGATACCATAAATCATCCTCAGTCACCTCTCACCTCATTCAGTGAGAGACTCTCAATCAAAGCCAGATATGTCTATTCTTGTTAGTGTCCTCTGGGAATGCCTTTTCTCTGCTTTCTGAGGCTGGAATTGCAGGCGAGTGTCCATGACCGTCTACTATTTACTTGAATGTTGGTGATCTAAACTCTGGTCTTCACGTCTGCTCAGAAAGTACTTAACCACTGAGAAACCCAACTACCTTTTCTTTTTTTAATGGAATTGTGAAAGTTTCTCGTGTGTGTGTGTGTGTGTGTCATATAAACTTAAAAAATCAAATATAGTTATATTATTAACTTCCATTCCTTATGTATTCTTCAACTCTTCCTATGACACTATATCTACTCTTTCTCAATTTCCTGGACTCTTTATCATATATATATATATATATTTGTGTGTGTGTGTGTGTGTGTGTGTGTGTGTGAGTGTGTTTATTGCTGTGGTTCCTGTTCAGGTCTTGTTTAAGCAGTCATATTGTTGAGGTATCATGGCGGAAACTTCCCTGTAATTTCTAGAATATATTTTGGTCCTCTGGATCTTACACTATTTCTTCTTAAATATTACCTGAGATGTAGGAGCAGAATTATATTGTAGATGTGTTCATTAGGGCTAGGCACCCTCAAATCAATTGTTCCCTACATTTTGACCAATTCTGGTGAAATGATCCATGCAAGATAGTTATTGAAAATCATGTTGATCAAAGTAGATGACCTAGAATAAAGGCTGGAATAAGGTGGCACGACTTGAGTCATTTCAGTGTTTTTCTGTGATGGTCTCTGTGGCAAAGAGAAGTGATGATTGCTCTTAATTTTCAACTCAGTTGGACCAAGAAGGGTCCAGGAGACACAAGCTGCTTTGCTTTACAATGAGTTTCATATTATGGCAGACTTAAGCACCTGAAACCAGGAACCAAATGAACCTTTCTTCTTTTTAAAACTATTGTCTCATGCATTCTGTCACAGTGATGAAAAGATGACGAATGAAGTCCCATACCAAAGCAGCATTAAGTAGAAGAGTGTTATCAATGGTCTACCCTTCTTAGAGCCCCAGAGAGAGATAGGACTAATGATTGCTTATTGAGCAGAGAATCACCAAGTAAGTATTTCCCATCTTACCCTACTATAGCTATTCTTTTGTGTGTTGTTTTATGTTTCCTCCTAATTGAAACATTCTTTCTTAGAAGGAGGATGGGGCCTCATAAAATCCAGGAAGTAATCAAATGTCACATGTCTGGGAAAGCTGAAACTAACAAGACACATAGGACCCCTCTCTAGGCTGCAGAAACAGGGAACAGCTGCTGGGGGCTGAGATTCTATCACTTAGGGACTGACTGGCCTTCACAGAGTAGCTTCAGGGAGGCAGCTTTATTTCATGAGTTGTGACACATGCTAGGGTGGGCTTCTGATAATGTAACTGCTTTGGTGTTATCCATGATCCTGTAAGTAGCTCTTCGTACAGGCTCTTGTTAGTAACTCAGAGAAATTATTGGTTTACCAAGTTGAATTTCAGTATAGTCATTCCTTTGGTTTGCCATGGGTTCTGTATCTGCGATAAGTGGATGTTTGCATCTCCCTGGGAAAAACCCTCACACAATATGCATATGTGTGTATATCTGAGTGGTGAGGCCAGAGGCTGACATTGGATGCCATACCTCAGACACTTTCTACTTTTTTTTTTTTTTTTGAGACAGCATCTCTCAACGAACCTGGAACTCACCAAAAAGACAAACCAACAAGCACCAAGTGTTCCCCTCTTTGTCCCACAAATGCCAGAATTACAAATGTGTACCATGTATGGCTTTAAAAAAATTAAACTTATATTCTTGTGCATCTAAGATGTTTTAGCTAGTGTTAACTGTCAGCTTGACACAGCCTAGAGTCACCAGATCAGATGGACTTGTAGGAGTGTCTTTTGGAATTTGTCTTGATTGTTAATTGATGTGGGAGGGTCCATCCCCCTGTGGGTGGCACCATTCCCTAGGCAAGTGGTTCTGGGCTATATAAGGAGTATGTTTAAGTACAAGCCTGCGAATATTCCTTTGTGGGTTCTGCTTCAAGTTCTTGCTTCAGTTCCTTCCCTGACTTCATCAATGATGGAGTGTGATCTGGAAATGTAAGCTGAATGAGCCCTGTCCTCCCCTACGTTGCCATTAGCTAGTGTTTTATCAGAGAGGCAGAAAAGAAACTCAACTATCAACTCAACAATCTCTCTGCCCCCTACTCCAACCCCTGTCTCTTTCTTAAGAATTTTCTTTTTGTGGACATAGTTTTTGAGAGGCTGAATCTGGTACCTATTCGAAAGAGTTAACATATTCCGTTTGGAAGAAAGAAAGGGGGAGAAAAAAAACCCCAACATAACCATGTGGTGACAGAGAATTTGTTCTCTCCTTTGGGCAATAGCTACAGGATTCTTCGCCAATTAGAAGCATCTGGTCCTCCTAGGAGATGCATCCCTGGTTGAGCTGGCAGGTACCTATGGATGTGACACTCCGTGAAGTTCCTGATGGCCCATCTGTGATGTCTTCCCTTCCCAGAGACGGGGGCTCTCCCTCCTCCTCTCTAGCTAGTCCTATTTTCATTTGAAATATTTTTAAACACTTAGAACTGAAAAGGCAAGACCACCTCTAGCATCCTCCTCCCTCCTCCACACTTCTGTTCTCTCTGTTTCTGTCCCCCTCCTTCTTTTAAATAGAGATGAGAGTGATACTCCAATTTGTGTCTCCAAATTTATTTTGTTTACATTATTTTTAGATGCATTTATTTTTCAATCGTGTGTGTCTGTGTCTGTGTGTGTCTCTGTGTGTGCCCCATATGCATGAGAGTACCTTTAGAGGCAAGATGAAGGTATCAGATCCCATGGAGGTGAAATTACGGAAGCTTGTGAGCTTCCTGACATGGGCGCTGGGATCCTAATTGGTCCTCTGCAAGAGCAGTAAGTGCTTTCAATCACCGAGCCATCTCTCCAGCCCCTGGTTTTTCCATATTTAATCAAAGTGGGCATCTACAACAGTATGCCTCATGACTGCCATCTATTTATATGTATGAGTGTATGTATGTGTGCCAGAGGGTACATTTAGAAGTCAAAGGACAACTTATAAGAATTGTTCCTTCCCTTCTACTATGTGGCTTCCAGTGGTGCGTGTGAGTGATTGTGTGTGTGTATGTATGTGTGTGCATGTGTGTTTGTGAAACTCGGGTACTCAAGCTTGGTGGCAAGCATCGTTTTCTTGCTGAGATAGCTGACTGGCCCACTGCCCATGATTTATTGAGCAGTTATACATACTGGGATCTGTGCCCAACATTTTACATGCATCATCTCACTTAACTATCAAAGCAACTGTGTGAGTGTGTCAGGGCCATTAGCAGCCCATTTACAAAGGAGGAATGCAAATTTCTAAAGATGTAACTTCCATAGTCACATGGTGCCTAAGGATTTCAGCCAGGATCCCAACACCATGCTGTCAGATCCAAAGTCTATATGTATATATGTACACACACATGCACAAGTATATGTATAAGTGTATGTATATGCACATGTATATGTATAATGTATATGCACATACACATGCAATGTATATGTAACATGTATGCATATGTGCACATATGATGTATATGCATAAACATGTGTAATATATATGTATACGAATATGCACATGTACATGCATATGTCTGTGAAGTATGTGATATATGTGATGTATATGATATATATGATGCATATGATATATATGATGCATATGATGCATGTGTAATGTGTATGTGCATACGTGTGCATGTGTGTGATTTCTTCTTGCCTCTCCCTCTTTCTAAGCTTCAAGTCTCTGCTCCAGGATCCCTGAATCTAGCCCTTTTCCTGATCTCACTGACTGTCCCTTGTGCTTTTTTTTTTTTCAGGCAGACAGGGCTGCCTCCTGGAATTCTCCTATACCCTCTGTCTTCATTTCATTTCCATTGCTGTGATAAAACTCCCTGACCAAAAGCAGCTCAGAGAAAGAAAGAAAGAAAGAAAGAAAGAAAGAAAGAAAGAAAGAAAGAAAGAAAGAAAGAGCTTGCTTGGCTTACACTTCTAGGTCACAGCCCATCATTTCATGTACTCCAGCAGCCAGTCACATCCCACCCTCAGTCAAGAACTGCCTGCTGCTTCTTACTAGCTAACTTTCATCCAGCCTTCTCCTGTCTCACACTGATCAAGGCCATCTGTGGGGCAGTGAGAGGTATCCTGGTCCTTGTTGAGCTAAAGGCTTTGAAGCCCCAGAGACCCTGAAGGGATGGTAGGAGCTTCGCTTGCTCCCGGGCACCAGGATCCTGTCACTAGCCAAAACCCCTCATAGATTTGTGGCCATTAGTCATGAAGGGGCAGCACCCCAAGCCCCTCCATATGTAGATGAGGCATCCTTAACATCTCAGATCAAGACAATAGGAAAAGAGATGTGACCTGTGGTCACATAGGCTCAAGACAAAAATCTCTATGCTAATGAGGTACCTTTGGGCTTGGAGGACATAGTCAATAGGCTTCTCTTCCCAGACTTTTCTTCCCTGTAAAGGGTATTTAATCTCAGGCCCTCCCAGAGAAGTGGGGTATGGCTTTACACATCCACTTCCCATCATGGCAATAAATGGTTTGGAACCACAGACTGTCCATTTTTATCAGGATCTTCCATGGGGAGCCATGGAGAAGGCCTTTGTCTACAGAGCTGCTGGCTAATCGCCCATAGAAGGCCTGTCTGCACTCCCAGCCATGATTGCCACCAAGCCTGAGCTGGCCAAGCCAAGGACAGTCCTCGTGGGACCAGCTGGAGCTCCTCTTTCCATGGCTCCCAGAGGACCCTGGATGTCTGAGATCTTGGGAACCAGACAGCCTGGCCTCATCGCAGGCCAGTGGACCCCGAACCAGCTCCAGCAGTCCTAGGCCTCAGACTGTGCTTTCCCACCCCAGTATCTGCCTGGTGCAGCATGGGACAAGCACAGTCAAACTCCCTGAATGCTGCTTCCCCAAGGGGCCATGCCCTGTGACAGAGCAGGCACGGGACCCACAACCCTACAGCCATCTGCCCCAAACAGTGCCACTGACAATGGGCTGTGTTTTCCTACATCAATTAACAATCAAGATACTCTCTCTTCCCAGAGAGGCCAACCTGATCTAGGTAGTTCCTCAATTAAGGCTCTCCTCTCTAGTGAGGTTTTCTAGGTGTAAGCTGACATTGAAAAGTAACCATCCCATTGGCTATTCATGTGAATGCAGCCTTTCATTTCTTGCCAGTCTAAACCTTATTAACCAGCCTGTTCTCCAAATGGACTCTTGAATGAATGAGCAGGAAGAGAATGAGACGCAGCTGTTATTCAGACACACGGTGGTTTTCACTCATTGAGGGAAAGAAAAGGCTTGGGTCTTAATGGAAAATCAAGAATTCTACAGATGAGCCTTTCAGCCTCCTAGCAAAGGCTCAGAAATTGGAGAACTTTAGTGTTGCCCAGCTTGTGGTCTTTTATTTTAAGCCACAGTGGGATTAAACAGGGATGGTAGCAATCGAATACATGCATTATTTTCCTTAAATAGAGGATGCGTCTGGCTACTTCATCCCCTTGCAATTTCGAATGTGATTTATCCATATCCTCCAATTTAAAGCAACAGATCCTCTCTAAATAATAGACTACACAACCTCCTGCCTTGACAGAGATTGTGTGACTGTGTACAGGTCTGTGTGTTATGTGTATGTGTGTCCATTCATATTGCATGTCTATGTATGTATTGTAGATACATATAAATTTGTGTGCATGTGTATATGTGTATTGTGTATCATAAATGCACATATGCACTTGTGTGCAGTGGATTTTTATTTGTTTATATGTGCAGGTATTGTGTATTATGGGCATATATGGATTTGTGTCTATGTATGTGTGTGTTCATATGTGCATGCTTGTGTGCATATTGTGGATGTATATGCAGTTGTATGTACATGTCTGTGATATATATATATATACATATATATGTGTGTGTGTATGTGTGTATATGCATTTATGTGCATGTGTATATTTTTATCTCTTTGTGTGTCCATGCCTGTATGTGCATGTTTGTGTGTATATATGCATGTGCGTGTATTACTTATATGTAACTGTGTCTAAAATACCTGACAGAAGTGTCCTCGAGGGCAGAGGTTTATTTTGGCTCAGGTTTTTAGGAGATATAGTTCAGCCCGAAGGCATGCTGGTTAGTTTTAACTGTTCACTTGACACAATCTAGAATCACTTGGAACAGTTTAATTGACCAGTATTTTTAGATTAGATTGGCTTATGGGCACATCTATAAGAGACTGTCTTGATTCTTAACTGACTGAGCCCACTGTGGGTAGCACCATCGCATAGGTCATTGGGTTGGGCTGTGAAAGAATGGAGGGTGGGTAATGCCTGGAAACAAGCAGGCAGCATGGATGTGTTTGTTTTCCTGTGCTTTTGGCTATAGCTGCCTTGAGTTCTTGCCTTGATTCCTCCTCCACTCCCATTTCATCCCTCATTTCAGTTCATCACCTAGGAAAAGTCAAGGCAGGAGCCTAAAGTATCATATCCACAGTCAAGAGCAGAGAGAGACAAATGTGTTCATGTTTCTGGCTTGCCTATTACTTATACTCTGCTGGCTTTCTTTACTCTTGTGTAGCCCATGGTCCAGCCCATGAAGTGGTGCAACCTACAATCAGGGTGGGCCTCCCCATCTCAGCTAACAGTCAAGATCATCCCCTCAGACATGCTCATAGGACAACCTGATCTAGATAATTCCTTAATTGAGACTTTCTTCATGAGTGATTCTGGTTTGTGTCAGGCTGATAGTGACAATCAACCAATACATTACCTCAATTAACCTAACCTAGATAATCCCTAACAGGCATGCCCAGAGGCGTGCTGTCGAGTGATTCTAGATCCCATCAAGTTGATAATAGAGATTGAATCTCATTGACCTCTGTCTACCCAGTTCCTACTGCTGGGATGACGTTCCTCCCTCCTTGCTCGCCTGCTATTAACGGAAGCACCTGTCTTTCCAGATTGATCAAACACAGAATTTGTTACTTTTTTCAAATGTTTTGGAAGGATAAGGATTCTTTGAAGTTGGAAGATTTGGTTTCTGTTGCAACACTGTCTCTGCTCACTGCTGTGTTCTGTATGATTCTGCTCAGTCAGGACTTTTTCAGGAAGTTGCTCCCTCTCCTGGAGAGTGGAGATGCTTAATAAATGTACAGCAAATCCAATGAATGAGTATATGTATGGGCAGGAGGGTAGTGATTAATCTTGACAGTCAACTTGATAGGCTCTAGAGTCACCTAAAAGAGAAAACTCTGGGCATGGCTGTCATGGCTATCATGGCTGTCATGGCTGTTTCTAATAGTTAGTTCCCTTGAAGACCACTCTTTATTGCTTGTAGTTGGCTGTCTTCTTTTTGTTTGTGCACATAATATGCATGTATGTTGGTACACATGTGTGTACAGGGGCGTGTGCATGTGTGGAATTTTATTCCCTTTGTTCTTTATACAGGGTTCTCACTGGCCTGCAACTGGCTGAATAGACAATGCTGGTCGGCCAGGGAGACCCAGGGAGCCACTTCTCTGTTTCCCTAGCATGCCATCATGCTCAGCTTTTTATCTTTAGTGTGGACTCCTCCCAGGATTGCACTCCAGTCCTCACACTTCTGCAGTAAAATCTCTGCCCACTTAGCTGTCTCACAGCCCCCAGGTGGCTATTCCATGTGTCCCATCTGTCCCTTTCTCCATGTGTATCTGTGTACTGATTCTCTAAAGGACACCGGGAACGTTGGACTAGATCCCACTCATATGACCTCATTTTATCTAAATTACTTCTTCAATGACCTTTAAAGTTTTGTATAGTCAGTATGCCCAAATCTGGGAGTTATCTATCGCTTCAGCATCTGAATGTGAGAGGTTGTTATAGCTACCTCAGAGGACACACATGCAGGCTTCTCTTTCCTTTTCTGTTTTTGTTTTCTGAGCTATTTGGAACACCTTGCCACTCTCATTTTCTCGGCCTGTGATGTGTTCTTAATGGCATTAATTCTTCCTCTGAAGAGCCTCTAAATATAGATACCATCTGCTGCCAGGCAGTATGTTATCACTGATCACCCACTTACCAATTGCTTCCTTACTAGCAGAGGAGGAGAGCTATGGGAACTTGGGGAAAGCGTGTCCTCCGTGAGGCTCTTAGCCAATGAGGATCCACAGAAAATCCTGTAGTCAAAGAAGACTACAGAGCCTCCAAGGAGATGGACTGGAGCCCAGACTCTAACATTCTTACCATTCACGGGCTGAAGAGATGGCTCAGCAGTTAAGAGCTCATATGTCTCTCATTGGGAACCTGAGTTCAGTTTCCTATATCCACATTAGAGGGTTCACAACAGCCTGGAAATACAGTTCCAGGGCTTCTGTTGTGTCTGAGGTACCACATTCATATGCACATATACCTGACCCCCAGATATGCCAATATACATGAATAAAAAGAAGATCCTACTCTTATTGACACTCTGGTATTTGTATCTTGCTCACTGACATTGAGATTGGAGCTCCATGCTGGCTAATTTAATGTCAACTAGACACAGGCTAGAGTCATCTGAGAGGGGGAACCCCAATTGAGAAAATGCTTCCCTAAGAGTGGGCTGTAGGCAAGCTTGTAGAGCATTATCTTAATTAGTGGGGGAGAGCCCAGCCCATTGTGGGTCTTGCCATCCCTGGGCTGGTGATGTGTAAGGAAGAAGGTCGAGCAAGCTTTGAGGAGCAACCTGTAAGCAGCAGCCCTCCCTCCGTGGCCTCTGCATTGGCTCCTGCCTCCAGGTTCCCGCCCTGCTTGAGTTCCTGTCCTGACTTCTTTTGGAGTTGAACAGTGATGTGGAAGTGTAAGCTGAATAAACCCTTTTCTCCTCACCTTCCTTTGGTCATGGTGTTTCATCACAGCAGTAGGAACCCTGACTGACAGGCTCTTCCTCTTTACTCTAGAGCTGCACATCTGTGTAAACAGCAGTGGAAATTACTGCTCATAAAATACAAAAGCAAAAATGGGGCTACGGAGACAGCTTGGTGTGCAACGTGCTTGCCATACAAGCATGAGGACCTGAGTTCTAGCCCTGAAACCCAAATACAAAAGCCAGGTGCATATTGTAATCCCAGCACTGGGGACGTGGGATAAGGGGGATTCCTGGGACTTATTGGCCATTCAGCTTTGGCAAGCTCCAGGCCAGTGAAGACCCTGACCAAAAAAAAAAAAGGACTACACAAACCTGTGTATGCATGCATATCCCATGTGTCTCTCTCACACACACACACACACACACACACACACACTCCCTTCTTATAGTACAGAGTGTCTCTTGCCAGCTTGATTGGCACCTCCACATTAAGAGGACTATTCACCTCACAGACATGAGCTGTCCCCATCAATGTTGTTTGTTCACATGACGATTTCTCAGCTCTTCGCCAGCTGACCTGCTACCTGTTGCTCTGTTCCAGCAACCCTCACTAAGAAGTACCATTTGGCTCTGACATTACTTCTCGTAAAATTCTAGATTTTGATTACATCATTACTTACTTTTGCTATGTTGCCCAATTAAAGACATTTTCATCATTAAATCCATTTGTTAGCACCTCAGAGCTGTGCAAGATGGAAGAACCATTGTCCAAGGAGTTTCCCGCTGCCAGTGCATTTATATGGCAGATTAAAAAACTTTGTTTTGGATTCCAATTACTTACTTCATGCTCAGCATTAGATGACAGAGGTCACAAAATTACTGAGACATTTTGTTGCGTAGACAAACATCTGAGGAGAGATATAAAAGAAGTATAGATTCATTTTGGGTCACGGTTTCAGGGATTTCTATCCTTCTTTGGCAAGTTCTATTGTTTCAAGCCTAAGGTGAGGCTGTCTGTCTTGGCTGTAGGAGTGTTTGGTGGGCGCTACTCACATCATGGCAGACAGGAAGTAGAGAGAAGAGACAGGAAATGGTCAGGGGTAAGATAGCCTTCAAAGTGATCTACTTTCTTCTTGAGAAAGTCTTCTAAGACTCTTTCCCCCCTGATCCCCACAATGTGGCCTTCAAGTTTTGACTTCATTAATGGATTAATCCACAGAAGGGAAGACCCTCATGAACTCATCATGGTCAGTAGTGCCATCAGCTAGAGACTAAGCTTTTAACACGTGTGCCTTTTGGGGAGAAACCAGGTATCTAGAGGACAACAAGAGGTAAATCAGGTGTGGTCTCCCTTTAGGGGTCACAATAGAAAATTAGGAAATGAATGGAATTTATCAGATGGGTAAGCACCGCAAATGCAGAGAGGAAGATGAGGTGATGAATTGGGAACTCTTTTACAGATGAAGTGCAAATTTCAATATAATCTTTTAGGACGCATCGGTATTCACCAGCTAGAGATTGGTTGTATGAGTTGGCTGTCTGTTCCTGTGACACAATACTGGAGAAGACACTGATTAAAGGAAAGAAGATGTACTTTGGTTTATGGTTTCAGAGATTTTGGTCCATAGTTGCTTGAGCTCATAGCTTTAGGTCTGTAAGGAAGTAGAGAGTTGTGATAGCCAGCACAAGATGGAGGGAAGTTGCTTATTTTGTAGCAGTGGGGAAGAAGAGAGGCAAAGGGGAGTAGAAAAGGAGAAGGGGAAGAAGAGGGAAAGAGAGGCCGGGAGGGAAGAAGAAAAGAGGGAA
Source organism: Mus caroli (assembly GCF_978045245.1). Lineage (NCBI taxonomy): Eukaryota > Metazoa > Chordata > Mammalia > Rodentia > Muridae > Mus > Mus caroli. The sequence goes on along the minus strand of NW_028227259.1, from coordinate 138,092,613 downwards.
TGTTACACTTTTACACTATTATTATTATTAATTTTATTTTTATTCACTTTACCTACTGATCACAGCCCCCCACCCTCCTGTTCTTCCCAATCCCACCCTTAAGAATCCCTCCCTCCATCTCCCCTACTCCTTCTCCTAAGAGAAGGTGAGCCCCACTTTGGATACCACCTCACCCTGGGGCATGTAGTTCATGTCCATGTCTCTGTGTATGTCTGTTAAAGTGTTTGTGACACGTTCTGATGCCCATAATGGTAAGAAGAGGCTGTTGAATCCCAGGAAACTGGAACTATAGGCTGTTATCAGTTGACTGCTGTAGGTGCTGCGAACAGAATTGAATTCAGGTCCTCTGGAAGAAGGCTAACTGAGCCATCTCTCCAGCTCCTAGAGAGTACTTTTTTTCATGTGTATGTGTGTAGTGCATACCCCCTCCCATATATATATATGTATATATATATATATACATATATGTATATATGTACATATGTATATACATAAACACATACATATACATATATGTATATATACACACCTACACACACACACACAACACACACACACACATATATATATACACTTGCATGTGTATGGGTGGGTGGGTGGATCCATGTGGGTGCCTGAGGTATTTTCGTGCATCCCTCTTAGTGTTATATACCAAGGCAGATTCTCTCACTGAACAATCTTATCATTTTGGATAGCTTCATTATCCAGCTTTCACCCAGAACTCTGCCCTTCCTGTATTGAGATCATAGAGAGGAAACTATGCCCACCTGGCATTTGCATGGGTTCTGAGCTCTGTTTCTCATTCTTGCACATGGGTTAGAATGGTGTCCCACCCTCATGAAACTGCAAAGCTTCTGCAAGGCAAAAGACACCGTCAATAAGACAAAAAGACCACCAACAGATTGGGAAAGGATCTTTACCTATCCTAAATCAGATAGGGGACTAATATATATATATAAAGAACAATATATATAAAGAACTCAAGAGGGTGGACTCCAGAAAAATCAAATAACCCCATTAAAAATGGGGCTCAGAGCTAAACAAAGAATTCTCACCTGAGGAATACCGAATGGCTGAGAAGCACCTGAAAAAATGTTCAACATCCCTAATCATCAGAGAAATGCAAATCAAAACAACCCTGAGATTCCATCTCACACCAGTCAGAATGGCTAAGATCAAAAATTTAGGTGACAGCAGATGCTGGCGAGGATGTGGAGAAAGAGGAACACTCCTCCATTGTTGGTGGGATTGCAAGCTTGTACAACCACTCTGGAAATCAGTCTGGCGGTTCCTCAGAAAACTGGACATAGTACTACCGGAGGATCCCGCAATACCTCTCCTGGGTATATATCCAGAAGATGTCCCAACCAGTAAGAAGGACACATGCTCCACTATGTTCATAGCAACCTCATTTATAATAGCCAGAAGCTGGAAAGAACCCAGATGCCCCTCAACAGAGGAATGGATACAAAAACTGTGGTACATTTACACAATGTAGTACTACTCAGCTATTAAAAAGAATGAATTTATGAAATTCCTAAGCAAATGGATGGACCTGGAGGGCATCATCCTGAGTGAGGTAACACAAAAGAACTCAAATGATATGTACTCACTGATAAGTGGATATTAGCCCAGAAACTTAGTATACCCGAGATATAAGATACAATTTGCAAAACACATGAAACTGAAGAAGAATGAAGGCCAAAGTGTGGACACTTTGCCCCTTCTAAGAATTGGGAACAAAACACCCATGGGAAGGAGTTACAGAGACAAAGTTTGGAGCTGAGACAAAAGGATGGACTATCTAGAGACTGCCATATCCAGGGATCCATCCCATAATTAGCCTCCAAACGCTGACACCATTGCATACACTAGCAAACGTTTGCTGAAAGGACCGTGATATAGTCTCTTGTGAGTCTATGCCGGGGCCTAGCAAACACATAAGTGGATGCTCACAGTCAGCTATTGGATGGATCACAGGGCCCCCAATGGAGAAGCTAGAGAAATTACCCAAGGAGCTAAAGAGATCTGCAACCCTGTAGGTGCAACAACATTATGAACTAACCAGTACCCCGGAGCTCTTGACTCTAGCTGTATATGTGTCAAAAGATGGCCTAGTCGGCCATCACTGAAAAGAGAGGCCCATTGGACACGCAAACTTTATATGCCCCAGTACAGGGGAACCCCAGGGCCAAAAAAATGGGAATGGGTGGGTAGGGAAGTGGGGGGGGGAAGGGTATGGGGGACTTTTGGGATAGCATTGAAAATGTAATTGAGGAAAATACATAATAAAAAATATTAAAAAAAAGAATTTATATGACTTCTGGACTTTAAAAGTAAAAAAAAAAAAAAAAAAGAATGGTGTCCCACGTCAGGCCTACCACAGGAGTAGGGCCACTCATGGAGGCAGACTCGGGAAGTTTGATGGTGCACACCCCAAACTGCCCCCCCTCGGGCTGTGAGTAGCCATAGGATCCCGCTCTAGGGGTAGGGAAGTGCAGTCTGAGGTCCCCGCAGAACTGCCAGAGTCGGGCTGGGAGGGGGGATGTCCCAGCATGCACGGAGGCTGAGATCTGCTAGTTCTCAAGATTCTTGGACACCCCAGATGCCACTGGATGCCACAGAAGAGCTGAGAACAGTGGGCGTCCGCAGGGCTGGCTCTAGTCCGGGGCAGGAGGAGAGATCCGGTTGGTTCCCATGGGGAGAAGAGTGTACCTGGCTTGTTCAGCGGGCTTGGCTTGGTGGAGACCATGGCTGAGAATACAGGGAGGCCTCTTGAGTTTGATTAGGCCTGGCTCTTTAGAGGAAGACCTGCTCCACTGCTCCGCACAGTGGGTCCCGATGAGAAGAGGCAGTCCATGGTTTTAAGGCATTTATTGTCATGGAGGAGAGTATTGATGAGTGAGACCATACCTCCCTTTTTCAGGGAGAGCCTAAGGTTAGGGAAGGGGAACTAAGAGGGTAGTAGAGGCAGAGAAAGGCAGAGAGAGGGAGAGGGTAGAGAAGTAGAGGCCGGCCATGGCCACGTGGAGAGAGGGAGGGAAGGGAATGTGGAGAGAGGGGGAGCAAGAGGGCAAGAGAGGCAAGAGTAAGAGAGTAAGAGAGGGAGGAGGGGGCAAGCAGCCCCTTTTTTTTGGTGGGCCCACCTACCTGGCTGTTGCCAGATAACTGTGGGGGTGGAGTCTAGGCAGAATACCAGAGGCTTGGGGCATTGCCCTACATGACTGATGGCCACAGAATTATGGAGCTGAGGCCTCGTGTCAGGAGCCTAGTGTCTGGGGACCTGACAAATGGCCTTTTGTCCCTTGTAGGAACACCTGCTGGGTCTCTAGGGTTTAAACCTAGCTCAATCAGAAAACAGGCTGCCTTTCAGGGATGCACACTTGCACACCTCATGTTTGCTTGACAGAAGTCTTACCCACTGAGACATCTCGAAAGAGAACATTCTTATGGAAGATCATATTGCTTCTAGGGAGGTGTACTGGCTGGTTTTGTGTGTCAACTTGACACAGCTGGAGTTATCACAGAGAAAGGAGCTTCAGTTGAGGAAATGCCTCCATGAGATCCAACTGTAAGGCATTTTCTCAATTAGTGATCAAGGGGGAAAGGCCCCTTGTGGGTGGGACCATCCCTGGGCTGGTAGTCTTGGGTTCTATAAGAGAGTAGGCTGAGCAAGCCAGGGGAGGCAAGCCAGTAAAGAACATCCCTCCATGGCCTCTGTATCAGCTCCTGCTCCCTGACCTGTCTGAGTTCCAGTCCTGACTTCCTTTGGTGATGAACAGCAGCATGGAAGTGTAAGCCGAATAAACCCTTTCCTCCCCAACTTGCTTCTTGGTCATGATGTTTGTGCAGGAATAGAAACCCTGACTAAGACAGGAGGCTAAGCAAACCTCACTTAACTGTTAATTGTTTGTGGCATTCTAGATGTTGATTTTCTATCTGATGCTACACACATATGCTCAGTGTACCTATTGGAGGTGATCTATGCATAAAACTTGAGAAACACCGTTGTCAACCATCTGTGCAGACTCTGACATCTTTTAAAAAATGTTAAACTACATTTTTTTGCCAGTTTATTTACTTTTGTGTGTACATGTGTGTGCATGTGTGTGTGCTTGTGGAGATCAGGGGACAGCTTTCAGGAGTCAGCTCTCTCCTTCAGCCCTGCGCATCTGAGGGGTGGAACCCCGGTTATCAGATCTCTATCCATCTCTCTTTCCCCGACCTTCTCTTTTTAATGGCTGTGCATTCTCTCTATGCTGTGGGTGGACCATTAAGTATTTGGCTTCTTATTCACCTATTTATTCTGCGTCCAGATTTTTGCCACAGGGTAAGTACTGCTGTTCACAGATGGTGAGCTTCATTTCTATGCCATCACTTGGTAGGATAGAAATCTGGGTCACAGGAGATTCAGTTTTAATTTTGTGATCAATGCTACCAGCTTGCTTTTCCCAAAGGCGGAAACACCTCATGTTGGACTCTCTCCCTTACCGGGAACTCATACCAGGTGTGAGTAGTGTCTGCAATTTTAATTTGCATCTCTTTGACTAGCAGCCAGTGTGAGCATCTTTTCATACACCAATCAGTCAGGTGCCTTTGCTCTTGACATATACGGTTGCCTCCATTTTTCATTCTGGTGTTTACCATTTCTTGTTAATTCCCAAGAGCTCTTTGCTTATTATAGATAGTTGCCTTCAAACTAGCATCTGTGCTATAACTACTATTTTAGTTTCATTCTATTGCTGTGATAATACCATGACTAACAGCAACAGAGGAGAGGAAAGGGTTCATTTGGTTTACACAGTAGGTCACAGTCCATCATTGCAGAGTCAGGGCAGGAACTCAAGCAGGAACTTGAAACAGAAATCATGGAGGAATGCTCTGGCTGGCTTGTTCATAGGTTCATTTATCTTATAAAGTTCAGGACCATTTGACTAGGGAATGGTGCTGTGTACAGTGGGCTGGGCTGTCCTGCACCAATTAGCATTAATCACCCCACCCCCAAACATACTTACAGACCAGTTTTATACAGGTAATTCTTAACTGAGAGTTCCTTCTCAGGTTGATTCTAGGCTGTGTCAAGTTGACAAAGCTAACTTGGATAAATATTTCATCTTTCCCATGTATGTTTTCATTTAGAATTCTTGTTTAAAATGTACACAGTCCTAGTGTTTAACTTTGTCTTATAGTTTTGGGGGTTTTTAGTCTAGGTTAGAAGAATTGCTTCAATTCTCAAATTGTGAATGTGATCTCAGAATTTCTTGGAAACTTTTTGTTTTCCCTTCTGTGTTTGTGTTTTATTGGTTCACAAGTGATGGCCAGGGAACTGGTTCAGTTGGTAAGGAGCTTCTTGCTTAAACATGAGGACCTGAGTTGGATTCCCAGACCCACATAAAAAGTCAGTGTAGTAACAGGAGCTCGTAATGCCAGGGGTGGGAGGCAGAGGCAGGTGGATCCTGGGGCTTGCTAGCCAGCCAGCCTTGTTTCATTGACGAACCTCATGCCTCAGTAAGAGACTGCCTCAGAAAAATCAAGATGGATTGCATCTAAGAAGAACATTCTTTAACTGCTCTGGGCTCAGCTTCATTTTAAAATAAAGGAGGAAAAACACAACCCAACCCAACCCTCCCCACCACCACTCACTGCCAACCAATCCAACCAAACCCTAGCCAAGCCAAAACCTCTTCAGGCACCATCACTGTTAGAAATAAGTGTTATGTTTAAAGTGACCATGGAACATGGTCCATAGTGGGTTCTTCCTGAAAGATACCTCTCCATTCCATTCTCTAGAGGACTGGGAATTTGTTCATGACCTCATATTCCTTGAAACTTTCTCATCGAAAAATGGGAACCGTGGCAGGTCTTCCTGTAGGAAGAGGGTGCTGTGACTGACGGGACAATGGAAATGGAGACGGGGTCCTGTACTTGTGTCTGGGTGCAAGTTTCACTTCTTGTTAGCAAGGTGCTGGGGATGCCTTGAGCTTATAGGCAATGAAGAAACCCTAGCAGCCTTGCTGAGACACCCATTTGCAAAGGAGACAAGGCCCTTAGATAAAAACCCCGTCTGGACTGCAATCTAACAACAACATTCTGATTTGTGAAAATTTATTTGTTTGATTAGCCATCTCTTTAGCTGAGCTTTTTAAAATTATCTCTATCTATCTATCTATCTATCTATCTATCTATCTATCATCTATCTGATAAAATTTCTTTTGGTAGCTCAGGATGGCATGAAACTTGCTATATATTCCAGGCTACCCTCAAACCCTTGAATTCTTAATCTTTCTCCTCAGACTTCCAGATGCTGGGATTATAGGCGATCACCACCAAGGCTGGCTATGCCCCTCTAATTAAAATTTCTACAATTTGAGGAAGCACCTGGGACATGAAGTTCATTTGAAAGAGAGATACAAATCATATTTAAAGTGCCACAAGTCTTCATGTCTTAGAGAGTCTGTTGTGGAGCAGTGGTTAACAGGAACATGTGTATTTTGTGGCATCACAGTGTAGGGAAGGCCACAGAAGTAAACAGAAGCCATGATAGGTGACAGTTTCTAACATTATTTATCTATTCTTGGGTGCAACCCTTCTGCTGTTTCTAGCCAACTGTTATGGGTGGTCAGGGTCAGGTTCTGAGATCTGTGTTTCCAAGGAATTGAGAGAAAGGCTCAGACAGATTTACCAAAGTAGCAGAGTAGGGGCTGGAGAGATGGCTCAGTGGTGAGGCCTCCTGGTCTCTCTTCTAGAGGACTCAGATTAGATTCTCAGCACCCACATGGCAGCTCACAACTGTCTCTAACTTCAGTTATAGGGGATCTGATGCCCTCCTTGGACCTCTGTGGGCACTGCATGCATGTGCACCCATGCACATTAAAAAAATCAACCAACCAACCAACCAACCAACCAACCAACCAACCAATCAAACAACAACAAATAGAGTAACTTTATTCAAAATGATAGAATGAGTCAGATACACTGTTGATGACAGTGGGACAGATGAGTGAGGATACTCAAGGGGTCTGATTACAGTGTAGGGGCTTCAATCAAGAATTCCCTCCCTCAGTAGCTACCAATTGCCAGTAGCTCATCAGAAAGGGAAGGGTCCTAGAGATCACCTCCCCATCTATGCTGGCATTTTGGCTGGCTCGATCTGTACAGATAAGCACAGTTGCTGTGAGCTCACGACTGGGATAATGGGATAGCTTCCTAATGTCCTAAAGAGCAGTGCCAAGCTCTCCTCCCCACCCTCTGGTGCTTACCATCTTCATTCTCAGGCTTCTTCTGTGATGTTTCCTGAGTGTTGGGGGGGGGTGTGGGTCTGATATAGAGCTCCCATTTGGGGCAGGCACTCAATCTTCTATTCCCAGCACTCTGACAAATGATGTAACTTTCTGATGACTGCTGTCTGATGCAAAAAGATCCTCAGAGCAAGGTTAGTGCTGCCAAGGTCTACGGGTATAAACGTAAATAGTTAGCAAGCACTTGAACAGCATGGCCATTTAGAAAAATAATCAGAGCAGTTTCTACCCCAGGGCCCGAGTCTCTGTTTTGATTGACAGGCTTGGCTTACATAAGCCTTCACTCACTGTGAGTGCTCACATACTTTCCCTTGATGCATCTGCTTTTACTCATATGCATGCCCAATTATGAATAGGCATAAGATGATTAAAAAGAATGCTCTCTCTAAATGTTCATTTAGAGGACATAGTTTGCCTTATTGCACACACAACCCCAAACCAGTCTAGGCTTAATTATCATCCTCAGCTTCCATACAATTGAATACAATTGGATAGAGTCTGCTTAAGTTTGATGGTTGTTAAAGAGAAGAGAAACTTACTGCATTGTCCTGAGAAGAGCGTGCATATGGCTTGATGTGAGTAGGCATCCTAAGGCACTCACAAGTTGCTTGGTGCATCATTGAGAAAGAGGCGTGTTTGCACAGCATATGCAGATAAGGGTCTCAGGCTACCAAGTGCATTAGCAGACAAGTGCTAGGTTTGTGCATAGCTCATGTCATGCACAGTCTCAGCTTCCTAAACTAGTTCTTGTCCTTGTCTGCCCCAAATTGGCCCACAGATAACTTTTTACTCCTAGGCGATAAAGCAGATTGGCATTCATTAAAAGTTATTTATTATTTAAAAATATTGATTTTTTTATTATTTTAAAATTATGTGTGTGTATCTGAGTGTGGGTGTGTGCACATGTGTGGAAGTGCCTGTAGAGGCCAGAGGCATCGTGTTCCCCTGGGTACTAGGAGTTGGGTATGGAACTCAGGTTTTCTGGAACACACACACACACACACACACACACACACACACACACACACATATGTGTATGTGTATATGTATTGTATATATATGTATATGTATAAATACATACATATATATGTATATATATATAATATTTAGAATTATGTGTATCTGTATGTGGTTATATGTCTTTGCCAATGCTAGTGCCTGCAGAGTCCAGAAGAGGGCATCAGGTTCCTTGAATCTGGAGTTATAGGTAGCAATGAGCCATCATGTAGTTGTTGGAAAGCAAATTCAGATCCTCGGTAGTACAAGCTTTTAACTGCTGAGCCATTTCTCCAGCCACAGTTGGTGTTTTGAAGGTATCTCTGTATCCGTAGCAGGACTCCTGGGCTCACTATAGACCAAGGAAGAGACATCTCCTAGACCAGAATAGGAAGCAGCCATTGTTATTTAGCTGTCCTAGGAGGGAGGAATCCTCATCCCCCGCTCTTTTCTGGGACCAGGTGGAAATGCACACTTCTTATAATTAGAGACCCTCAGACAGGACACCCTTGGGCTTTGGCATCTCCATAAAGAGCTCTTCAACATAGAGGAGCTGTTGACAATGACAAAAGAGGTGCCTTGACAGAGACTGGAGGGGTCATATTACCTCTAAGAAGGGAGGCTGTAAACATTCCACTGTCACTTCCCACCTACCAAATTAGCTGGAAAAATAAAAGAGAATTGAGCAGTTGCTGTTAGCATCCTGCTCTTGAGATTGGCTTTGGTGATCTGTCACTAGCAGCCTCTCCTTCCTGTCTCAGGATGCCCTGGCTGATGAGAGGCTCGGGACATTATTAACGCCACTTTGCGGAAGAGGCTGCACTCTCAGACTAATGCCTTATGGCATTCGTTGCTTTCCTGGGGCTCCAAGGATGGAGAGAATGTCCTGAAATAGCAACTCTGAGCTGGTTGTCAAGGCAACAGGATCCATCAGGAGGTACTGTCAGGTGCTGTGCATAGCATTGTAGAGGGATGGGCTGAAATATTGCAAATGTAGACTTTGCCCTCCATGAGCCTACATTCTGGGGAAGACAAGGGTTTGCTTGTGAATCTATTATGGCCACAGTTTCTTACCCAAGGAACACGAGGGTACAGGTGTAGGCAGATATTAACTAGTGTTAATCAGTTGTAGCAGGTGCACAGGACAGATAATTTCACAAAGCACACTGGGTAAAGCAAAGTTAAACATTGCTGGGCTTCTCGATGTCTTTATGAGCTTTTGTGTAGGGTGAGAGTCGACACTACACTTCACAACATTATTTTATCAGAGGGCTCTCGGGGGGCTGGCCAAATAGTTGGTCAGTAAAACACTTGGTTTGCAAGTATGAAGACCTTAGTTCAAACCCCAGGGGCTGCGTAAAAAAGAGCCAGGCATGATGACGTACACTTGTGTCATGAGGGGGAGTAAGGCAGATTCCTGGGGCTTACTGGTCAGTCAGTACAGCTAACTTATCAAGTTCCAGGCCAATGAGAGGACTTGCTTCAAAACAAACAAACAAACAAACAAACAAACAAACAAACAAACAGTGGTGGCATTTGAGAAACGACGCTTGAGGTTGTCCTGTGGCCTCCCAAGCATGGGCACACATATGCACACACACATTTGCATGCCCACACAAACATGCATGCACATATGCACTCACACAAAACTCATGTGTACAGGACATTACAGAGAGGATTAGGGGACCACAGAATATTTCTGGGATACTAAAGTATGACATCTTTCAAAGCAATGAACAACTGTGTTCTTAGAATGATGGGAGAGCTCAGGAATGTGGTAGGATTCAGTCCTCAAGGTCGGTATTGGCTCAGAGAAGTGGGCAGAGGTTGGGGGGTGAGGGGGCACTCTTCTGGGAGAGGGAACTGAGCTAGCTGCACATTCTAGATTTTGACTGGGTGGTGAGAATGCGTGTGTATCTGCAGGAGTGGTTTCTGTTCTTCTAGAGGACCTGAGCTCATTGCCCTTGCCCAACATGGTGGAGAAAACATATAATTCCTGGCAGAGGGCATCCATCACACGGAGTCTCATCACTGGTGGTAGACTAGGAAGAGAAGGAGCCAGTATGGAGCCGGAGTGGATAGAACATTTAAGGACTCCCTCTTGGTGACCTTCTTCCACTAGACAGGCTCTGCTTCCTAAGGCTTCCACACTCTTCAATGCAGTGGTCCAACCTGGAGACCAAGTGTACAAGATAGGAGGTTCACAGGAGACATATTAAACCATGACAGTACCTCATTGAATTCTATCAAGTATCAGAGAAGGGAAAACAGTTCTGTGACATTCTTATTTCAGATATCATGAATAATATTTGATATTAATAATATTGACTTTCTTGATAATCTTTTTATTCTTCTCCTGTTTACCTGAACTAACACAATTAATAGGACCTCTGGTTACCACCTAGAAAGACCTGCCACTGTGGGCAGCATCATCCCATAGGCTGAGGTCCTAGAAAGACCTGCCACTGTGGGCAGCATCATCCCATAGGCTGAGGTCCTAGAAAGACCTGCCACTGTGGGCAGCATCATCCCATAGGCTGAGGTCCTAGACTGAAGAAAGAGGAGACAGCGAGCTGAGCACCAGCATCCATTGCTCTGTGCTTCCTGATTGTGGATGCAGTCTGACAGCTGCCTCCCGGTCCTGCCTCTACACCTTCCTCCTCATCATAAACTATATGCGCCATCAGGTTGTGAGCTGCAATAAAGTCTTCCCTCCATAAGTTGCTTTGCGTCATGAATTTTTGCCATAGCAATGAGAAAAGAAACAAATACAGCCACTACAGCCATCAGTTCCTGATAATTTTGTTCTGGCTTTAAAAAAATTGTATCAAAATACAGATAACATTTGTCAAACATACCATTTTAATTACGATTCACTGAAATTTAATACATGTACAATGTTGAACAACTGAAACCATTATTCAGTTCCAAATTTCTTCATCACCCCAAACAGAAACTTGGCATTCACTTGGCAATGACTTTCAGATCTCCCCCAGCCCCTGGGAATGTCAGCTTTCATTCTGTATGGATTTTATTTTCTAGATAGCACATATAAATAGAAGTATGAGGCAGTTCTTTTGTGACTGACTTGTTTCATTGAGCATCTGTGCAAGCCTTGTCCATATTGCATAGTACATCAGAATTTCATTCATTTGTATGAATGAATGCTATTCTTGTGTATGGATAGACCTACCTTTTGCATATGTATTTACCTATTCATCCGTGTGTGGTACTTGGGTGGCTTCCATCTTTTGATTCTTGTGAATAACGCTGCTCTGAATTTTGGTGTAAAAATATTGGATTGAGCCTTTTCTTTGGTTTCTTTTGTTGTTACTATTCTGAGAATTGAATATAGGGTCTTGTGCATACTAGCCAAATGCTTTACTGTTGAGCCATGCCTCTAGGCACTCATTGGTAGGCTCTAGGTAGGTGCTCTACCACTGAGCCACACCCCCAGCCCCTCCCTGGGGATTCTAGGCAGGGGCTCTATCACTGAGCCATGTCCCCAGCCTTTCACTGGGCAATTCTAGTCAGGGGCTCTACCACTGAGTTACCCTCTCTGCCCCTCTTTAGTTTTTATTTTATTTGGAGGCAGAATGTGTCCAAGTTGCCTGGCCTAGGTGTTTAGCTTGTAATGTTTCTTCTTCATTCTCTATGTAGACAAACCCATATGGTCCATCCTGAACATTGTCATTGCCACTTTCACAGAAATGCTGCTGCTGTCACAGAACCTATCTCTTTGCCTCTCCATTTCCATCCTGGAATGTCAACAAGCATTTGGTATCCTACAATTCACACAAAGATTCTAACACGTGTTCATATAGAAGCTGGATGGATTGAGGGAATGAACTCAGGCCAAGTGCAGATGTCAGAGAAATACATATACATGCAGATACATATACACATACATACACACATACATAAATGTATACATACATACACACATATGTGTGTGTTTATGTATGCACATGTATGCATGTGGGTGTACATAAATGCACTTTCATTTAACAGTCAGAGGTTGATATTGGGTAATGTACTCTATCTATATTCACCTCATTTTATGAGACAGTTTCTCACTGAACCTGGAGCTTACTACTTCTACAAGAGCAGCTGGCTAGCAAGCACCACTCCCAACCCAGTGTTAGGATTATAACACAGGGCAGCACACGGGCTTTTTTGTGGGTGCTGAGGATCTCAGCCCTGGCCCTTATGATTACAGAGCAACCCTTTTACTGCCTGAACCATCTCTCCCACCCTGCCACTGTATCATTCTCTCTATCTCACCTGTGTAGGAAATAAAGCTTATGTAGTACCATAGAGCTTGATGGACCAAGTTTGTTCCTAAAGTTTATCAAATGGAGCAGCATTGACTATCTCCACATGACCATAGCCACTAGGATTTCTTTACAGACAGCAATGATGGGATCTGAGAGTCTGTGATAGTGAATGTTACCCCCTTGTAAATCCTTGTGACTGGCTTCTGGTACTTGCATTGTATCTTCATCTTTTCTTCTTATAAGTGAGTAAGTAAAACACATACAAAGACTGACGTCTTCTCCTGACCCCATGTCTGAAGATGTGTCTGTCTCTGTGATACCTCTTCTATGTGTGTATTTCCTGAAATACATCACACAGTTTCCTTAGCTTCTGGATGACAGGCTTAAAGCTTTGTTGGTTAGAGGAACACTGAGGGGACTCTAGCCAGCTCGAACAAAGTTAGATTATATCCCTAAAGCTAGCCCTAAATGTCCATTTCCTCATTTGGCTACTTTGTCCTCCTGGGGATGACTACCAAGGTCTAGCTATCAAAGTGCTAAAGTCTAGTATTCAAAAGCCCCCTTTGGCTCACCTAATCAACATGCCCAATTAAAATGAAAACACATTGTCCAAACATGGGGTTTCCCCTTTTACCTTTATAAACTGCCATTTTCCTATGGGCCATGTCTGTCTCCTCTCTATCCAGAGGCAGTCCTTTAGGCCCCCACCCCCAGGGACAAATATCTCCCCCTTGTTCGCTTCCTCTTCTCCCTCATCCTTTATCTCCTGTCTTATTCCCTGCTCTCTGTCTCTCTGGGACAAATAAATCTCCTTTGTGTTGAGAACTTGGTGCTGAAGATCCTGAGCTGATACCAATCCTTTCAAAGATGGTATGAGCATCTTCCCATGCTGCTCAGGGATAGGTCCATATAAGTTGTTCTTGGCCCCTATCATAACTTAAAGGGAAATTTACACAATGTCCTGAGCCCTTGATGTCCTGCAGATGAAGGAGGAGAATGTCCTCAAATTCCTTGCTGAGGGAACCCACTTCGGTGGCACCAACCTTGACTTTCAGATGGAGCAGTACATCTACAAAAGGAAAAGTGACCATATCTATGTCATAAATCTGAAGAGGACCTGGGAAAGGCTGGAGTTTGCAGTGTCATATCCTTCAGGAAGACTGGCCAGGCGGCTGTACTGAAGTTCACTGAAGTGAACTGGAGCCACTTCAATTGCTGGCTACTTTATACCTGGGACCTTCACTAACCAGATCCAAGCAGTCTTTCAGAAGCCATGGCTTCTAGTGTTGACTGATCCCAAGGCTGACTACAAATCCCTTAGAAAGGCCTCTTAAATCAACCTGTCCACCATTGCTCTGTGTAACACAGATTCTCCCCTGGGCTATGTGGGTATTGCCATCCCATGCAACAACAAGGGAGCTCACTCAGAGGGTTTGATGTGGTGGATGCTGACCTAGGATGTGCCGCACATGCGAGGTACTATCTCCCGTGAGCATCCATGGGAGGGTATTTCTGATCTTTACTTCTACAGAGTCCCAGAGGAGATTGGGAAGGAAGAGCAAGCTGCTGTTGAGAAGGCTGTGACCAAAGAGGCCTTTCAGGATGAATGGTCTGCACCAGCTTCTGAGTTCACCTTTGCTCAGCCTGAGGTGGCCACCTGGTCTGAGGGTGTGCAGGTACCCTCTTGTGCCCATCCAGAAGTTCTCCACAGAAGACTAGTGTGTGCCGCCAGCCACTGAAGATTGGTCAACAGCTCTCACAGTGCAGGCCACCGAGTGGGTTGGAGCTACCACTGAGTGGTCCTGAGCCCCTCTGCAGACATCTAAGTACAGGGGAAAAAGGTTGAAGGAAAGTAAAGTTCCTAAAAGATGAAAAACAAAACATGGTATAAGTAGCTCAAACTGCCCTCTAGCTACCCTTTCCAGTCTTTTCTCACACACAAGCTTCTTTCACACCAACAATGGTTAGAGCCATCATGGTGCCATAATGTTGTAACACATCAATGCGTTTGCTTCCCATGACTGCTTCAAATCTTCACTCAACTTTAATGATTCCCTTCATAGGAAATCTCCTGTGTTCTTCTCTCATGAGGCAGGTTTGGTTACTACCGTACCAGGCAACTACCTGGTCTCTGTTAGGTCTGTGTGTCTGTGGGTGTTTTCTTTTGTTGATCTGGTTTTAGATCTGTCTTCTTGCCAAATTAAGCAACATTGTATAGCTTTTTCCTCTGAGTGGAAATGGTCCTTCCTGTAGGGAGGGGGAAAGCTCATACAACTTACAAGGTTCAGGAAATGCATGCAATTTATAAGCCTCAGGCAACACACACAATTTACAAGTTTCAGGAATTTCAGGAAACCTACAAGGCTCAGAAAGCTGCAAGATTCACAAGGCCTTTACCTAAGGTTGTATTAGCAATAGCAATTGCTGACAAAGATGGCTCTTTTCCATGGAGCTTCCTGGAAATTGTTCAAGGAACTCCAAAGATACAGCTTTTGTCAGTTGTTGCAGAGCTATGCTGGGGTTGGCTTTTTGATGTCACAACTGTCTATGCTCTTTTAAGCAAATAAATGTTCATCACTGCTCCTGTAAGTAACTCAAACAAACTCATTCCTTGGTCTGTCATTAGTGCTCTAATAGCTGACACTTTGCCTTATATGTAAGCCATGTAGATGTTTTCTGGTGATTGGAATATTCTTTCATGGAATGGGAGAAGCTCCTAAAACACCCAAGCAACTTACAAGAACCAGAGGCTCAGGAAACTTATCAGACTTCTTAGGCTCTTCCCCTTTCTTATACAAGAAACAACTGGTAAGTGATAGGCAGCTCTTCAGTGGTCTAGCTGCCTGCACATTGTGCAGGGAGCTACATCCTAGTGTGTGTGGTTTTTTGGTAGTGAAGGTGCTGAAGCTACCCATGCTCTTGTAAGTAACCCCAATAAAGTCACTGGTTCACCAAGCTTCAGTTGGATGGAATTATGTCTTTGGTCTGTTGGTGGGATCAGAGAAAATCCTGATGCAGTGATGTCCTGTGTGAATGTGTGCTGGTGACATGGGAATGACCATGCCAAGGATCTCAAGAGCCTCATACTTACAGGGAAAAGGCAAAGTCTTCCCCAGGCTAGGCTCATTTCTCCAGGAAAATGGTAGAGTCTTCCTGGATTGAGTATGAATGTTGATAGTGCATGTAGGAAATGTCCATGGAGTTTTCTTCCTCTGGATATTTACAGTCTGAAGACTGCTCCCCTGTAGAGACCTCTCCAACTGAGATTAGCTAAGCCTGCCTCCTTGGTCCAGCTGTATACCAGAGACTCTGGCTCCTTATTTACCCGTAATAACCTTAATTTCTTGTTCAGCTATATGCAACAACCTACCTCTCTATTCAATGTTAAATAATAAACACTGAGCTTCTGGGGGTACTGTGGCTTCCCCATCAGAGAGACCAGTCCATATAATCCCACAATTTTTGTGTGTCCATGTGTCAGTTCATCTGTTAATTCTTAAGTTCTCTTGGCTCCTCAGTTGGGTCCATCTCTGGAGTCTTGAAAGGACTTGGTC